>NC_137454.1:106246530-106959030 GCF_964235325.1 Thermobia domestica | reverse complement strand
TGTGGTGATGATGTGGTGGCACATATATTTTTAATATAACCGAAAAAATATTCATTATCAATCTAGAAAATCCCCACGAAACACTGGCGCATAAATTTGTTTTTTGCTTGGATTAGCACACGCAATTCTTGTTCTATTGTTATAAATGTTCTACCATGATGCAACATAGCGTAGATCAAAAGTTAATTGGACAAAGTTCACCATGGAAGAGTGTACACAATGTCACTTTCGGACATAGCCTACATTTCATTTTAATTTATTATCTTCTTTTCTCTTGTCCAGACTGGATTTTCGTGTCTTTAATCTTCTTCTACCCAAATCGTTAAAAAAAACAGTAATGAACTGTTCAATTATTTCTTACTTTTATATCCAAATTATAATACATAAATCAAATCCTACCTGATCAAGTTGTTGCATATCATTTTGAACTTTTCTGATTTGTTCCTGAATTTCACTGATCTGCCTTTCCATGGTGGCTATTTCAGCATTGTCATCTTTCACTTTCTTCAGAAGCTGTTCCCTTTCTTGTGCAGGAGTACCTCGACTTTGCTCTTCTTCGAGCAATGATGAGCGCTTCTCTTCAGCTTCATGCAATTTTTGGTATAACTGAACGGCTTCTTGCTTTATCTGAAATATTAAATAATAATAATAATAATAATAATAATAATAATAATAATAATAATAATAATAATAATAATAATAATAATAATAATAATAATAAGAAGAAGAAGAAGAAGAAGAAGAAGAAGAAGAAGAAGAAGAAGAAGAAGAATATACAAAATAAAAGAGCAATAACTACGAAGATATATTAACATTGTATGTTGCATTGATTATACATAAATAATAAATACAGACGCCTTATGCTGATGTTCATAAATGTAATATACAGGGTGATTGTAAATGATTCATCGTGTTTTGAAATGAAATATGTCGAAAACTATTAATACAATATGTTTGTGCTAACAATGAAAAGAAAGAACATATCTGAAATTTCAATTTCTCATATTAATCTCAGATCGTGGCGACAGATGGCTGTACAAGCCTAGTTTCCAAAATGGCGCCTCTGCAGCAGAAAGCATGACTTAGCGCTTTTCCCATGACCACCTACACCTCCTCATTAGTAAGTTTGTGATGTTTTTTTTTTTTTCCTGGGGACATATGAAAGACAGTGTATGCGCATTCCTTACCAACAACTTTCATGAGATCCAGGATCGCATTACAGGTGCATTTCCGACCATTAACAGAGATATGATAGAGCTTGTGTGGGTAAAAATAGACTACAGCATAGATGTGTGTTGCGTGACGAAAGGAAGCCACATCAATCATTTGTAACATTATGCCTGAAACTTGGACAGTTTCTGTATATTTTCGCCTGTCATTCGTTATTGTATGTTTTATACATTTTAAAATAGAACCCTTTCAATCTTGAGGAATCACCCTGCAGCTTGTGATCTTCCTATAGTACAGTTAATTTAAAATGGATTCCTTGCTACAACTTATTTTGTTTATATCATCTTAAAATTTCTTGTGGGCCATTCTGGCACGACCTTTTTCTTTTAATATCTTTCTGTTCGGATTTGAGTTGATTTTGAGTTTTAACGCCCCTTTCAGCAGCGAGGCTATATGAGATGGGACTTACTGATTAACGTGGAATTCGAACATGAGCTCCCGCTGGGAATCGAACCCGGATCTCCCACACCAAAGGCGCGTACACTAACCGCTTAGCCACGAAGGAGCTCCTGTTCGGATTTTAGTTTCCATTGCGAGCACAGAATGTTCACTCGCACAGTGGTTCGCACTTGGAGAGTGGTTCGAACTACGGGTAGCGAACTCCATTCTAAAGCCAATCTATGTGACGATGGCAGAAGGTATATTGACCTCACATACCCAGTTTACAAATTATCTCATCATTTACAGCAATTCGTGAGCTGCAGTATCTTGGCTATATCTTCATTAAATAAAAAAAAAGTGAAAAGAATTGTTGTACGTCTTACCAGGAAAGGTAGGACGAATAAGGATAACGGAATGAAACGTTCTAGGCGTTATTCGTATGGTTGTTTGACCTCATATAGCGCCATGCCCTTGTGGTAAATGTTACTCTTTTCATGTTACTTGTCTTCTCTATCAAGTAATTGTGGATTTGCCTTTTATAAGCTATGCTGGGATTTCGAAATTAAGTCTTATTCATTAATGAAACTTAATAGTTGCTTACTACTACTTTTTCAAATAGAACACCTAAGGCGGTTTATAGTTGTAAATTAATAAGCATGTCATAATTCCGAGAGAACAGGGGTTGGCCAGCAAGTAGCTGGATGAGATACAGAATTGAGACGTTATCTTTTTCTCTTCTTTGAAGCTTTGCAACATTAAGCCGATCATCATTTGTCTCTGTGATCGTCCTATAGACTGTTACCAGAAGGAAATGCTTCAAATAATGAAGAAAACAAAGGGCATCCATAGATCAATAAATCCGTTACGATTGGATAACCTTGAAACTGTACAATACGAATGGCGCCGTTCTGTTTATACACCCCGACAAAAGACATAAAAAAAAGAGAACAGTATCAACACCTCCTGTATTGTGGAACAAATAATGGAAAAAAAAAATTCCCTTTCTTCCCTTATGTTCACTGACATTCCGATACAAGAAAGATCATCTAAGAAATGAAAGAATATGTATATTGTTGAATGTACAATTTAACACACAGGTGTCCAACAAACAGAGATAGAAGAGTGTTATGTAATGCATATATTATTCTACAAAAGTGAGCCAAAGTGAGCCAAACTTAGAGAGGTAGCAAAGTTAACAGGTTTCACTATGTAATAAAAACTAAATGGTCAAATATTTCAACTTACCTGAGAGACGGAAAGTTCATCCTCCAGAGCACTTTTCTTTGAATTTTGGGAATCCATTTGTTGCTGTAATTCTTCCAACTGGTGTTGAAGACTCGTATTTACATTTTGAAGTTCCATATATCGTTCTCGAAGATTAGGATTCATTGCTGCTACTAAACTGTTGGTCATATGCTTTTCCTACAATGACAAATTTACAAATACTATCTTCAAAAATATCTACTATAACTATATATATATATATATATATATATATATATATATATATATATATATATATATATATATACATGGAAAAGAAAGAAAAAATGTAAATCCAGTATATCTTAATGTGCAGAAACATTAAAACGATGTATTTTACTTTACTCATACAATTTCTCATTATTTACGGTCAAGAAATACATCCAGGTACTTTACTGACTGTAGCTTTCAATTGTTATAACTTTATATTTAGAACTAAAATAATACCTGATCTATTTCCATCTCTAACTGATGAATTTGCTTCTCTCGTTGCTGCTTTTCAGCAAACAGCTGTTCAAGAAACTGAGCTTCTTGTTGATTACGCGACTGCAGCTCGCGGCATTCAGCTTCCACTTCCGCTTTCTCTGTGTCTGTATTCAGTTTGTCCACCAGCAAATTATAGTCCGCCAACTTCCCTTGTAGTTCTAAAAAAATACAACAATGTTGTAAAACATATATTTGATGTAATGTCATGTGATGACAGTACAAATCAAAAGCGTTATTTCTTATACATTGAAAAAAAATATTCTGTATGTTTCTATTTCATTCTTTGCGACAGCGGATCGTTTGATAAAATTTAAAATATTCAAACATTATTATTTAAATTACTTCGTCGTTTGATAAAGGTCTCTACGGAGCCTTCGAGCTTTATATATACACATACAGGGTGTTTCAAAACAACACCGACAATGTTTGGGAGGTGATTCCTGACACCAAGATAAGACAAAAATAGACCAACCTGGGAGCACAAATGCTTCCTTTCGGAATTACAGACTGCCGAAAACATGAAAAAAAAAATGAACTTTAAAGATCTATAGTTCTCAAACTATGGGACCTACCGTAGTCGGGTCAAGACTTTACTTAGGAACTAGTATGTGCCCTATCCAAAAATACGTGTTCCAGAATCCTGCGATACTTTCGCAACAATTTTTATATAGGTAGTTGATGAGTACTTCAAGTAACATGACCGTAGAAAAACACCCTCTATAAAAATTGTTGCATGAGTACCTTAGGATTCTGAAACATGTATTTTTGGATAGCGCACATATTACTTCCGACTACTGTAGACCCCATAGTTTTGGAGCTATGGACCTTTAATGTTCATTTTTTCATGTGTTCGGCAGTCTATAACTCCAAAAGGAAGCATTTGTGCACCCAGGTTGGTCTATACTTTTCGTCTTATCTTGTCAGGAATCACTTCCCAAACTTGTCGGTGTTGTTTTGAAACACTCTGTATATACATATGAAGTATTTGAGATATTTGTTATTATACTTGAATACTAATCATTTCGTTAGCTTTCAGATAATTCCTGTAGAATCCTTATACTTCCGAGCTTTCACCTTCAGTTTTGACAAACGGAAATTCAGCATTCACATAAGACAATGTGCTACCACGTTGGTCTGCCCCGGGAAGTAGGTTCCGTTTCAGTCTCTTGGTATTTTTATATTAATTTTTTTCCTCCTATTTTTAAACTTCCGAAAGAGGTAGTGTACAAATTATACACGGATTAAAATTAAAGGTAGATGAGATTACTGGTACTCACTCAATTCAATAGGAAAACTCAATACTGTATACGAAACATTATTCTTACCATAATAAAGAAACCTTTACTATAATATTATATTTTCCAACAACTGATTTTTAAACATATAATGTTATGAGATCTATAAATAAGATTTTGTTGTTGCAAATATTAAAATTGCTACAACAGGACATAATTCAGCCGAACAGATAAAACATGTAAGACTTAATATTATTTTCGTACGCTGAATTTACAAAAGAAAGTAAGTATAGTTCCAACTAAACAAATGACAAACTTTGATCATAAATGATACCGAACCCATACATTGACATATAATAATAATACTTATTAACGAAAATACGCTATATTTTGTATTAGTTTGGGATGCAGTTGGAGTCTTACGCAATGCATCTGAGTTCCGCATAAATAGCACTTTTTTAGAAACTTCTACATCACAAAAAAAGTAAACCTATTAATCGATGCAAATTTAAGTACATACACTAAAGCTGAAAATATTGTCTAGATAAAAGTTAAATGATAGAACATTTTATTTCTAACTCAATTGGTTTGCATTTTAATTCTAAAACTAATTGACTTCATTACCTGTAGGGTGTTTTATTTGTTTGAAAACAAAAACGCAATATTAAGATGACCAAATTATTATTTTATTATAGAATCTGTGAAAAAAAAGGAGAGAGAGAGATATCTTTAATCTTCTTATAAGCCACATCTACTCTTCCTGTGATCAATTTCTACATTTTTATTTCATAACCATTCCGTCTTAGCAAGTCTCTGGTGTCAATAAAACTTCGAATTTGAAGAACTTATAAAGTATTTTTTTGAATGTTTTATCAAATGGTACGCTGATACACATAAAATCAACTAGATAAACACAAAATAATTCATCAATTTGTAAGTAATAATACTTTCGGTTTTCTGTTCAAGATTCAAAGAACTATCTGCTCTGGCTCTCAATTCAACTACAGGCAGAAAGTTGTTTCTAAAACGTCACAAATGAAATAAAACAATATTGTTGATGGAAAATTATAACTATTATTTCTTATATCACAATTATTTTAACATTCATCACAAATCCTAAACTTGGCTACAAATACAGCAAAAATAATTTTGTCTAAGTCAAATTCTCTCTCCCAAATATCTAAACCGCCCCTTTCTTGAAAGATAATTTGCTATTGGTATGACATAATTATCGTACCAACGTATACTGAAAATCCGTATATCTTGTTTCCTACTTAATTTTCGCTACCTTCATCTCAGCAGTTTCCGGGAAATTTCGGTAATTAATACGTTAACAAAAGAAATGCTCTGTTTGTTACTTAAAAACATAAAAGTTACTAAACATGTTCCAATATATGATGTACTTTCTGAGGTAACAAATTATTTGAACTTTTCTGTTAAGCTATTAATGTCTTACATTTTCAAACTTTTTCTTGGAAAAACTAAAGTGAAGGTACTAGCTCCATTGGTTTCGTATTTAACTAAATAGCAATTAAAATATGATACTTGAAGAACTACAAGTGTCCTATGCGTTGTCTAAGTAAGTAAACTCGTTACAGTACAATTCTAATTAAAAATAACCAATGGTAGGATTACCTGTTAATTCAGAGGCCATTTCTTTCACTCTTTTATCATACACAAGAAAAGTAGATTGCTCTTGAGCATAACCTTCCTTCTCTTTAGTTAATTTCCCAATCTCTGCGTTAAGTTCTGATATCTTCATCCGTAGTACTCCCATGAAGTAACTTTTATCTTGGACTTGTCTCTGAGGACCTTTTACTCCCGTTTTCAGTCCGCTTAATCCTTGCTGAGTGATTGGACGGTCAACTACGCTTACCTGTCGTAAGTAAAAAGCAGATATGCAAATAAACAAATAAATTCACATAAAAAGAATCAATGGCATTTCGGTGTACTGGATCTTTTTTATTTTATTTTATATATATATATATATTTCGTTCCCTTCTTGGTTTGAAGATTTACAAGCTGACCAGATTAAGAACAGGATCAATTTTACGGATAATTAATTACAAATGAAATGCCTTTCCAGATAACGCTTAACCTAAACACTATTTGAAGGTTGTTTAGATGAGTAGGAAGTACTATAACGATACCATTCACAGTACAGTAAAACCTAACTATGTTGG
The DNA here is from genome assembly GCF_964235325.1 of Thermobia domestica. Taxonomy (NCBI): domain Eukaryota; kingdom Metazoa; phylum Arthropoda; class Insecta; order Zygentoma; family Lepismatidae; genus Thermobia; species Thermobia domestica. Next base: position 106,952,252 of record NC_137454.1, on the reverse strand, counting down.
TCACTATCGATTCCATTGAAAATGGCCAACTTACAATAAATAAATGTATTTTGAAGCAAAATCTATTATAGACTGTAATGTAACAGCTTGTAGTGAAATAACTAATTATTATCTACGTATTAGTTTATATATACAGAAGCGGCGATTACGGGGGCAAGAGGGGGCAGTTGCCTCCATTTATTTGAAGTGACCCCTTAATGTATATAGTTTCATTTGGAAATGTAAAGTTTTTGTATGTATTACTGGTTCATAGAAAAAAATGGTGCCATATAATATTTGCCGTAGCGTGAGTACGTATTGGCTATTTGTCCTTCCATGGAGTTAAGAAAGCTACAGGCATTGCGTTTTATTTGCAATTCAAAACAATTAATATTGCAATTGGGTACTTGTTCAAATGTCGTAGCATATGCTTGTAATATTTATTGTCTTTCATTATCTAAGATCAATAATATACATTTAATAGCATGTGTGGAATTTTGTTCATTAACCCCAGTTTCAATATAACTTCTACAAAACAAGCCTCATTATTCATTACTATGATTAATATTATCCTTTCTATTTATTTGTTTTGCAAATTTGGTATTAAATAATCTGATCACACAACTTTCCAGACAGAATTTTAAGATGCTCATGAACAAAAAATCAAATCTCTCCTTACACTTTCGTTGTTTGAGTTAAAGGACTAGTACCTACTTGTGTTGCTCTTGTCAATTTACTCACGGCAGTACCCAAGGGGGGAAGGGGGCCATGCCTCCCTCTCCTCATCAGCTAATGATTTATTTTAAACGAGTAAAAAATTAAACGAGAAATGAAATTAGTTCTTCATTGTTACTCTATTCAGTGGAAGTTTATAATAAGAAACAGAAATGAACAAGTGACCTCCTCCTTTTTTTCTCTCTTTCTATTTTTCTTGACGAATTCGCTTTACACAAGCTAGATAAAAACATTGTGTTGCTAAGTTATTAAAAAAAAAAAAAAAAAACTTTTGGATTTAATCAAACATTCTGGTCAGCGTTCCAATATTCGTGCTACATTTTTTTTAAAGCACTAAATCACTTTATATGAAAGCAAACATTAAAAAAGGAACTGTATTAACGCTGAATGTTTTAATTATAGACTAAGTACTAGTTGTTTGTCCTTTTTTTCTTGCAATACATTCGCCACAAAGCTACACCGATGAATAGCATAAGAAATTAACAGATTCTATTTTATTCTCTACCTGTCTCAGGCTAATAGAAGACATTCCTAATTTTCCGGGAGTCCTTTCTTTTGAAATTTTAATTCCTTTATATTTTATTTTATAGGTATTTATGGGCATTACAGGCATCTACGGCCTTAAGCCTGCAGGCCAGTAGTCAGGATTATTTCATTGGGAAGGCCTACTAAAACCTTACATATACTATTAAAACATGTTAAGCAATTTGTGTTGATTTGTCACTTGGGGTGACCGGCCCCCGTAGCTATGGGACTGTAAGCCCGTCACGCATGAGGGGTGACGTCCCTCGTCATGCACACTATTATGGGAAGGGGGAAGGATTAGGGGGAAGGATTAAGATAATAGCGAAGGAACGAAGCGGTCTGGGATCCAACCCGACATTTACCTGGTGTGAGTGAGGAAAACTCAGGAAAAATCTCAATTGAAGCGGCTGGCCAGAAAAAGTTGTTACACTTTTCGACCGAGTGAACCCACCGGGAATTGTACCTGTGACTGCTCGCACCAAAGGCGAGAGCTTGTGACAGCTGACTGAAACTATAATCGAAATTTAAAAGCGTCCCGACTGTTTGTTAGGACAACTGTCACATTTTTTAATACTCTTTCTTCGTTAAAAAACCAATTCTGATCGTATATATGTACTGTACGTTATTATACCTTAGTGTGTTAATTTAAACATTTGTGATTATAGAAAAATAATACTAACAACATTTTTGAACATTAAAAATCATGATACTTAAGTAGCAGATCTACTGTTAAACACGAAAGAAATTAGAAGGAACCCGAAAATGTCGTACATTTCTTGATTTCTGAAAATTAAATATCAACAATGGACTTTCACTGTACAAATTAATGTTCTGTGGACTAACGTTTGAAGATAGGCGAAGTCTGTCATTCTGACCTCTTCTAAATACCTGGATTTCGCGCTCGGAGAACTTAATAATTTTTATTTAGTTTTATTTATTTTTAACAGACTGGTAGGAAAAGTGTGGTGTTTTTGAGCTTCGTGCTTCGGTATTGGAGTGGTTCTTGTATTGCACAATAGAAGGAACATCAGTCGGTGGCTCAATACATACGACAAAGCTAGCTTGGGAGGTAGCAATAAATTAAAGAACAAACATGGTGCAGTCCTAAGGTCAGTGATTCTATCACCTTTCGCGCTCCGAGGGTGTCTTTCCTTCATCTCTTCTGTGAGAGTGCGAAAAAAGAACTGTCCCCATCAGTGCTATGGTTGAAAGCTAGCGGAGTGCGTGTGTATCTGTATGTGTGTTTGTGTCTTTCAGTGCTGAATGTGCGTGTTCATCCCTTTCAGGGAGAGGTGTTTATTATTATTATTATTATTATTATTATTAGTGAAGTGTACTCTGAATTTGTTTTCGGGTTAGTGAATGAATTGGAAAGAGGAATACGCAACTTTTTTTTGTCAAAAAAAGTAAAAACGCCCCTGAAGATACAACGGTTCCTTAAACATAACGTAGCAGGGTGCTCTGTTCATCGCGTGAGTACAACTTCTGCAGAAACCAGCAGTGCATCGACAAGCTTTTCCTCTCCGCCTTCATATGACTCAAATGATATTGGGACCTTCGTTGGCATAAAATTGGATAGTTTAGAAAAGGTGAACTTGTTAAATGTATGGAAACCAGATAGTCTATATAATTTTCCCTGTGAGGAAGCACAACGCCGTTAGCGTTTTTTCCAGAGAAAATGGCTGAAAGACTTTAGTTGGTTGGCCTACTGCCACAAAGAAAGAGGTCTGTTCTGTGCGATTTGTGTTTTGTTTATGGAAAATAAGAAGGTAGGTCACCAGAGTATAAGTGCATTCGTGACGAAAGCTTTTTACAATTTAAAGAAAGCAATAGAATCCTTCGAACAGCATGAAAGTAACAAATACCATAGATATGAAGCAGCGAAAAGTGTGACAGTATGCAATTTAATTGAGGGGAAAACAGTTAGTATCGATCAACAAATTGACAGCAAGAAAAAAAAGTACAAGAAAATAGGAAAAAACTCGTACCTATCGTGGAAACTATTCATTTGTGTGGTCAACAGAATCTACCCCTTAGAGAAACACAGGACTGGGGTCGGATTGAGTTGTCAACTCCAAACCAAAATTATGAAAACTTCAGGAGTCCTTTGCGATACCGTGTCGTTTGGAGACACAGTGCTTGAAGAACATTTAAAAAGTAGTTCGAAAAACAGCATGTACACTAGTGCTAAAGTGCAAAATGCTAAAGTGTAAAACAAAGCAATATTTCAGTATTCTCCGCTGATGAAACAATGGATGTTTCTCAAACAGAACAATTCTCTCTGTGTGTGTGCGATATGTGGACCTCGATGAGTGTGTGCTTAAAGAAAACTTCCTGTGTTTTGTGCCAGTATATGAGGTGACCAGAAAGGGCTTATCAACAGTGATAGAAGACAATAAAATAGTCTCGGCTTGGACATGAACAATTTAAGAGGACAAGGCTACGACGGCGCCGGAGCCATGAGTGGAGAGTGTAAAGGAGTTCATGCACTAATCAAGAAACTGTATCCTAAGGCCTTGTACACACATTGTATGTCCCATTGCCTTAATCTGTGACTTTCTGATGCTTTGAAGATGCAAAATATTTGTAATGCAATGGGAGTTATATCTGAATGCTGCACATTTATTCATGCAAGTGCAAAACGAACAAGAATTCTGGAAGATAAAATTAAAGAGCTTCTGCCTAACTGTGACAAAAGTAGGCTACAAAAAGTTTGTGAAACTCGATAGTGCGAGAGGCATGAAGCTGTGCTACTATTTAAAGAAATGTTAAAGTCTATTATTGCTGTTCTTGAAGTAATAAAAAGTAGCCCAGGGGTAGGCGAAGCATCATTGAAGGCTTCCTTATTTTCGCACAGCATCTATAGCACGCCATTTTTAGTGTCTTTGCTTGTGTTGTGTAAGTTACTGTGTGTAACATTCACATTCTCAAAACGGCTGCAGAAGAATAACATTGATCAGTGAATGCTTTCGGTGAGATCAATCTTATCAAAAAAATCTTTGCAACCTATAAAAGAAAAGTCCACATCAGAATTTCAAAATATTCTTGAAAACCTTACAGACCTTGCATCCCAACTAGAACTTGAAATATCTATGCCACGAGTGAACAAATTAAAAAAAAAAAAAAAAAAAAAAAGCGCCGAACATTTCCACTTTGAACCAGAGATTTATTACGGCGCTTCAACTTTTATTCCGTTCGTTGACAATCTAATTTCTTCACTAGAAGAGCGATTCCTATATCATGGGGAAATCATTTCGTCACTGCAGTTTTTCATTCATCGGTCCTGTGATGTTCCATTTGGAAAAGTCAGAGACTGTATTAACGTTTACAAAGATGATCTTGATAATCCATTTGAAGATTTAATGATGGCGGAGTGGGATCTATGGAGATGAAAGTGGAGAGAGAGTGCAGACAGCCCAGCAACAGCTATTGCCGGACTAGCTGCTTGTTCTGCATCACAGTTTAAAAACATTTTTACAATGCTTCACATCCTAGCCGTCTTACAAGTGAGCACAGCAACAGTGGAGAGGTGCTTCTCTACTTTGAGACTCCTGAAAACGTATTTAAGAAATACAACAAGCGAGGACAGACTCACTGGTTTAACGCTCCTGTATATACACCGCCACGTAAACGTAACGAACGATGAAGTAATCACCTTCTTTGCTCAGTCACATTCTCAGCGTCTTCAGCTGACTTTATAGCTGAGTAACACCTTCGTGTATTTTATTACATTTCTGCTTGTTTTTTACATGTTATTTGTGTTTATGTTGTATAAAGTTGAACCTAGATTTGAGATCCGAACATTTTTCGTTTAATCTACTCATGTTCATACCCCACCCCACCTCCACCCCCAAATGTCACTAACGGTATAGTATTGATGGGTACACACAAACTAATATCCCAATGACACGCTTAGTTTCATCTATTTAGCTTATTGCATAAAGTGTAGATATGTTTTTTAAGTATCCTGAGTGCGGTGCTGACCCGCCCTCCAAAAAAATCCTGGATACAGCCCTGAATTTACTTAATAAAATATGAAATACACATACGGTATTTTAGCTGAAAAAGATAGTATCTTATTAGTTATACAACCTTTCGTCATACAAAGTGTTAGAAACAACCAGGAATACTAACATTGATATACAAATATTCAGATTATGACCTGCCCCTCACTTTTAACGTCCAATCGCCACCACTGTATACCTCAGCATTTTTCTAGATGTTGGTTTCTGTATAATGATTTGTGAAAGAAGTTTCAATCTGCATGGCAGTTTATAAATTTTCGACAGCAATGGAAATGAAAATCATTTATTTATTTTACTGTTTTACATGGACAAGAAGTAATAAACTTTTTTTTCTATATAACAAGTGCGTCAGATGGACAAAGATGTATCTGGTTTTGAATAGGGATGGTCACAAAGTTCCGGTTCCGGCGGAACCGGTTCTTGAAGATCTGGTTTTCAGAACCGGTTTCAGACCTGGATCCGAAAACCCGATTCCAGACCTGGATCCAAAAGCTCCCCAAAGTCCCGTAAAGGAGGCACAAAGTTCACCTTCAAAACACTGCAAAGTGGACCACGCGCTTGTGCCCTCCCCGCCCAGACCCGTTTGTGCCACCCCCCAAAATTTTTTGGTCCACCAGCGGGTGTTTAGCCAAATGAGTTTGCCAGTTTGCTTGTTTAGCCAAATGAGACAAGCGGCCGCCGCCTGTCGCTTCCACCATTTCATCTAGCACACTGTTTACAGCCTGCCAGCATAGGGATGGCCACAACAGTTCCGGCGGAACCGGTTTCCCGAAAACCGGTTCTTGGAGATTCGATTTTCAGAACCGGTTGCAGCCCAGGATCCGAAAGACCTGATTCCGAAACTGGATCCGTTCAGAGCGGAAAACCGGTTCCGGCTATCTCTAGTTTTGAATGTGTCTACATGGAACCTTTTATGAAGTGCTGAATCCACAATGCCGTCAAGAAGCGGGGAACAGGCAGCGATGTAATGCTAATTTTTTAGGTGGGTATACGCTCCATATCCCTTGTGCGTATATGCTCCATATATATAGGGTGTTTCAATACTATTAGTCTTTGCACTATTAAGATTTAAAGTTCAAAGTTCATAAGTTATGATGAAATATCCTTGCTTATAGGCAACTCACGGCTCTCTGCGCGTATCGGTTGCATAACAAGCAGGATATGTATATGAAGTAACAAGAGAAGTCTGAATGGAGAGCTATGTTTTGGAGAACAGTTACCGAACCACTTAAGCTATCAACAAGAGACTAAGAAAAAGATTACCTATAATGTTATAGATTAATTTAAGACCTTATTTAGCTCTCTGTCTTAAATAGGTCAGGCTGTAGAAGTGGTTGTACTTGTATGACTGATAACTGTAAGAAGAAAAAATGACTTGGACCAATGTTGTTTCCGCCACCTTGCTCATTCATTTGGTCCTATCTATCACTATGACACTTTCAAAGGATGTATTTAATGTACACAGAAATACACATATCTCGTTTGAGTTAAAATGTTGAGTACATTTGAAGTAATTTACGATTGAAATTTTTAATTTTAACGTTGTAAATCGGACGCGAACCACAGCCTACTGGCTGCTGCATAATCAGGACCATACCAAGAAGAGATTAATCGCCCTCAATCTGTAGTTGTCCGTCCTGCATCTCACAACCTCTATCTTTCTCTCTTTCCCAAATTATGTTTAGTTGTTCTTTTGCTCGAAAAATAAATTTAGCTTTCTTTTGTCGGATCATAATTGCATAAAAATAGAAAAAGTTTAATTTTGGTTTCGTTGCCGCATGACCGTTTTAGAATTGATAGATGGAGTGACCCAGTATCCTAAGTACCAACAGCAATAATGTCGAAATTAGTATCCGTATTAATAATAATATCAGCCTTATTGCTGTTAGTACTTAGGCTACTGTGTCACTCAACTATTCAATTAAAACAATGACAGCTATGTCCCAATGAGCAAATAATTAATGACTTGAAGCGTTAATAGCTAAGTATAAAGAATAGACAAATAAACAATACAATAATACGAAGACAAACTGTTTTCATGAACTACCACAAATACAACTTAGAATTTTAGATGTCTCGGAAAAGCAGAAATAAACTTAGGTTATACCACTGTCAATCTAGTCTTTGTTGCGATCTTCAGACACAAAGCTATCTTTTGCTGCTTTAAGTGCATTACGATGGTTCCGGGATTCCAGCTTAAAATGCAGGACAATATTTCATACAGTCACGATGTCGAAAACAGGGGCGGCTCTTGAGAGAAGTCACATTGGATCTATGCCAATTTCAAGACAAATTTAAACCGAATTAAGCATATGATGCCTGCGGCGGCATTGTGTTCGAATATTTTTCGTGTTTGCAACTTGATGTGATAAGTTTTTTTTCAATTAAACGTTTTTTTCTTTCTTTCTTTTTTTTTTTTTTTAATCAGAAGGGATTCAAAAGAGCCGCTTCGACCAAACGGAAAATAGGCACGTTGGAGAGCATTTTTGAGGCCACTTTATGGTTGAAGTAAGCCCTGATACCAGCGCCGAAATTAGAGTCGGGTAGTATCAGTATATCCATCTAAAACTTTAGGCAATAATTTGTTTCGATTCGAGGTTTAGGTTTCCCGTCAGGAGCGATTTTTAAAAATCGCACACGACAATCTTTCCGAGAGAAGCAGCTTAAGTGGTAGAGCGTGGCTCCGCATTCGGTAGGTCGTGGGCTCGATTCCCGCTGCCAACCATCCTGACTGTGATTTTCCTCAGTCCTACCATGCAAATGCTGGGATAGTATCTGCTAAACAGGCCCTGGCCGGTACCTTCCCAAATCCTTTCTATTATTATTGTTGTTGTAAGATATGTAGTATAAAATAACCTCTGAGCTGTATCTGGTGATTGTTAAATAAATAAAATAAATACGCACCCTGGGAAAAAAGGAAAAAAAGATAAAGACAAAAAATTCTCTCCTCGAATCCATACTTTTCGGGGTGGCTGAGATGAACAGTGACACTTCCGATGATGTTTAAATTCAAATTCAGTCCCCATTAGTACTAGTAAAAGGGGAGGGTGGCATGTAAAAGTAATTGAAAATGACTGATACTAGTGTCGAATTCATAGTTTTTGTCGTCCCTAAGTTCATTGATGACAGTTTTATTGCTCTTTGTACCCAAAATGAAACGTATTCTCCCCGTGCGAAGAACGGGTATTTTGCTAGTATTTAATAATAACGAACAGAAGTTTCACATGTTAAATTCTTTAATATATTTGTCGCTGCTCAAATTTACGCACTTGTGCGGTGTATGTGTGTATATGTAAATAAGATCATCTCTCTTTTTGAGTTGTTCGAAAAATATACAAATAATAAAGAGGAAATTTATTAGAAATCAGAAAACTAAAAAAAGTAAAATTAAAAGCTGTTGCTTTAAGTATCCTTCCTGCTAGCGAAATACGTTGTATATATGCTGCAGACACGTTACACTCAAATAAGATTAGCACCAGACGAAGAAATAGTTTTTTAATTATATTTTCTGAGTTTTGCCAATATTTCCGAACAAAATATTTTTTTCTAATGGGTTCAAAATTTCCGGAAATTTTACAAAGCACAAGGAAGGTGCGTATCTCCATAAAATATATATTTGATTTTAACATACTGGTATTAACTAAAATGATTTTGGCCCGGTTGTTTTAACACTTCCTTGATATAAAATAGTAACTTTATAAGATTATTTAAGATGATTTAAATGCGCCCATATTAATTAATGTAACTAGCATTATATTTTAGTATCTTTTGTACCCATAACTCCATTCTATCACAGTGCTAACTATAAAGGAGTGGTGCAAATATATTTGTTGCCACAAAATTTCCTTATTCTAATACAAGAAACATAACTATTCAATGATCTTAATTGTAAACTAGTAAATATAAAATAGTTTTCATTTTAAAAGCATAATGTAAAAAAAAAAAAAATCGAAAATTTCCATTTATCCCAATTTTTCCGTTTTTTTCCAAGCTTGGGAAAAAAGCGGTAAAAAACTGTTTTTTTACCCAAAATTTCCGTTTTTTTCCCAGGCTTTTACAACACTAGTCGTGACTACGCGGACAGTGCAGCGGTGGTTTAACAAGTTTAAGGACGGTGACGAACGCACCACGTGCCGGAAGACCAACACATGTACAAAATGAAGATTTTAGGTAGCAATTGAGGCGAACAGTGGCTAGATATGTGAAGAACTTTGACTACAATTCAGTGTGAGTGGAGAAACGATTCGGCAGTACGTCCATCAACTTGGTAAACATTACAAGTTGGGTCGATGGGTACCACATAATTTGATTCCAGGCCAGAAGGCAACGCGAGCAGACACCTGTGTTTCTTTGCTATCTCGTCTGAGGAAGAAGCCATTTCTGGACAGGGTGTTCACATGTGATGAGAAGTGGGTCCTCTACGAAGTTCCACGGTCCCGTCATCATTGGTTAGCATCCCCCACGAACCGGTTCCAAAACAGCCGAAACCAGCACCGCACTGCAGAAAGAGGCCCTCCTGTGTGTTTGGTGGACTGCTCGAGGCATCGTACATCTGGAACTACTACCAGCTGGTCAGAGTATCAATGCAACTGTGTACTCTCAGCAGTTGAGCCACAACGCTAATCTCCACGTGGCTAGGATGATCCGGGACATCATTCTACGCTTTGGATGGGAAACACTATTGCATCCGCCACACTCCCCGGACACTGCACCGTCTGATTATTTCCTGTTCCATTCATTGGACAATAATGTTAGAGGACGCCGATTCAAATCCCTAGTAGAGGTGCAAAATGCACTTGATACCTTCTTCGCTTCACGGCCCACCACGTTCCACCGCGATGGAATCCATGATCTTCCAGAACTTTAGCAGAAGGTCGTTGATGCTGATGGGGACTATTTTTGATCTTAGTCTTCAGGTATATCTCAGGTGACATATCGATGTTTCAAGGTGATGTGTGAAAAAGAGACAGAACTTTCTTGGTTACCTTTATATAACCCCTAAATGACTTTTTTCAGAATTTTGAGAGATTTAATTGATACTGCTACCTTTCGAAGTCAAATCTGGCAAAAGAAGAAGTGATATCTATGTTTTAGTTGGTCTGTTTCTGATTTTATTTTGATCATTTGCATAAATATTTAAAGTCCGTTACTTCTAATCTTCTAATGTTTTCAATGCTAAGTGCTAGCCCGACGTTGTTAATAGTTCACTGAGTTTTAAAAGAATAGCATGAAAAATCACCTGAGCACCAAGACTAGTTCCTGTTCCTAATCTCCCCATGGTTTGTTGCGTCATTGCTGATGTTAATCTGGACGCTGTTCCTGACACACCACGGATTCCAGTGCTTTGGGGACGGCCTCCAATAACACCAGTAACTGGACGAAGTAACGCCATACTTTGCTGAGTGAGTGGCCTCTCTCCAAATTGAGCCAACTAAAAAAGAAAGAAGAAAAAACTGAGATAGTATCTTGTCATCGAAGATTAAAGCCGTGAATTATTTGTAATCTTACGTAAATGAAGAGAATCAATGTAAATACTTCCTCTTAAAATGTCTTAATTTACTTATTTGCAGAACTATATATCTTTTGACTCTTTCTGTTGTGGTAGATGTATATAAAAAAAAAAAAAAAAGATAAAGAATTACTTTCAGAAAAAATGTTACATTTTGAAAAAATTCATAATATCTCTTTTGTAATTTTCTTTCTTTCTCTAAGAAATTCTCTTCCCCTTTTCTATATCTATTTTCATATCTAAATTAATGACTAACTAGTCCATATTAGTTTTGATATCTTAAATAACTTACACTAAAAATACAAATCGCTGAGCAAAGCAGCGTTTATTTTAAAAATAATAATAAAAGTATGACAGTTTCGCCAACTAACTGAACATATTGGCTTCATCAGACACGAGACAGTGTAATTATTTTATTATTTTTAAAATAAACATGTTTTGCTCAGAGATTTGTATTTTTAGTGTAAGCTAAATTAATGCCTTTAATTTCCCAAAGCCACAGAGAATGACAGAAGGGAGTCTGTCAGTACTTTCATAGTTCTGCAAACAGATGAATGACGAGTCGTAATAAAAGACATACACACGCACACACATTGTGCAAAACATAATGAAACAGATCATCAGTTGGTTCAATGGCGCAGCGATCTTCGTGTAACAGCCAATAAAATATAACTGTTTGAATGCGTAAGAAGTGCTGCAATGGAAGAAACAACTGTGATAAAAAATTTATTATAAAAAAGGGAAACAAGTACAAAGACTTGAAGCATTTGTTGCTATTCTCCTTTTAGGGAGGGAAATGGTCTGTAGAAGATAAACCACGTTGTGTGCAACAATTTCCTGCAGAATGATGCAACTTTGAATAGAACAAGAGTTAAGGCAGATAAATAACCAAAAGCACACTTGATGAACAGGTTGATGTTAGCAAGCAAATCAACCCGATTAATCCTGTGATTTGCAGAAGAGATAAAAAAAAAAAAAAAAAATATTCATGGTTTTTGCCATATAGGGTTAGTGATGGTACCTATGAGACAGATTTCACAACTTCTCCACGTCACTCAGCTTACATTAGTTTTGAAAGCAGTTAACCAAGGCAGCAGTTTACAGTGCTAATAGAGTCGTAATAAAAGACTAGCAACGTTTATTCAACGTCTGCTGCTAAGAAATTTCCTGTCATCTCATAAGTTGATGAGTAAATGTCAAATTTGTGCTGTCTCATAATTTCTCTTCAAGAGGATAATTATGAGACACCGGGTGGGTAATTATAAGACACCTGTTGTCCCCAGCTTTCTGTATGTGATATTGAGGTATGAAGGAGTCCAATTGTGAGTGAAAGAAGTCTTCGTCATTTTGTGTTTATTACATAAAGATATACAAATATTTGACTGAATTAGAACTAAGAATAACTAAGAAAGTGGAAATAGCTACTGATGCTATTCTAACATTTTTGTGAGTTGACTATAATAGGCCTGTAGGCTAATAGCCTATATTAGATAGTTTCAGGTTACAAAACTGGCTTATGAAACAAATTTAGAACAAGTTCTAGGCTGTTCACTGAAAGACGACTTAGGCTGCTGCTATTTCTTTATGTTTTAGTATATTGATAAGCAGCCTAGGCTATTTTCAACAAAATAATGTACAGGGCTTGAAAACTCTTGCCTGTGAGTACTAGCCGGCCAAAACAATTTACTAGGCAGACCATTTTGCAGTCACAGTGTCTTTACTTGACAATGTAAAAAAGTACTCGCCACTGGGAGCAGGCGAGTGGATTTTTCAAGGCCTGGAAATGCAGGTCTACAATTTTGAAAGTTACTAAGAAACAAGATCACAGGACTGCCTAAACTACAGAGTACAGCATTTTTGAAACTTAACATACTAGGATACAGAGACAGATTCCAGTTATTTCTCGAATACATTAATCTAGCATGCGTCTCATAATTACCCTCCATATAAGCAAAATGAGATACAACAACAACAAAAAATTGTAACTATGAAACGAATGCCCAAGGGACAAATTCAGCTTAACCTATAACTGCTGACCTACCAGGCTTCCACCAACACCCATTTGTTTTACAACAGTGATATTACTGCACGAGTAAATATCAAAGTTAATGATAGGATTTCAAATTTCAAAACTTTTTTTTTTTTTTTTTTTTGAATGAGTTTGTTAAAGCAATTGGTACATACACACTTTTGTAAACTGAAACTTACAAATATAGATAGAGCATTGCGAAGGATGTTACTAAATGCTTGTGCTCTTAATTTATATTTACATACAGTGGATGAAGATCAATGAGAGGTGTCTCATAATTACCCACACTGCCCCTATGCTGATTCAAGAAATCCAATTGGAATGGAGGTTTTTTCGTAAAAAGACAAATTTTGAGGGGGAAGGGGAGGGGGAAAAACGATTGACCTGATTTTGATGAAATTAAACTTTATACAATTAAACTTGATGAAATTAAACGGAAAATGGCCGCAGACAGAATACCTACATTGGTGCCAAAATGTAAAAAAAATGCTCTCCTCATTGTTGATTTTGAGAGTTGTTTTAGGCTGTCGTTTACCTAAAAGTTTCATCATGATAAAAAAAAACTTAAGATCAATCAATTAACGGTGCAGCGATCGATTTATTAACACCACGCTCTTCGTATGGGCGGTTAGCTATATGTGATGTTGCCCAAAATTGACTTATCTGGCAGCGAAGGTCGGCGAAAAATGTTTATAAGGAGGCACCAGAATGATCATTTTAGTCTGGGATTGCGGAGAAAACACAAGGATCCGCTGCAAAAAGCGATATCAATCACTGGTAATTACTCTTAATATACAGTCTACTTTAAAACTGAAAACTACATATAAAATATCTCTTACTAATTTCTTCCAAATGAGATGTCTTAAAGAAGTATATTGTCTTTAAATTACAGAAGATTGTATCCGAGTAAGTACAATAACTACCGCAATAAAACTTCAGTTGCATCAGAAGTGTACACGAATTACACTTGACTGAAATGTATATGAATTACTGAAGGCGTTAGTTATTTGAAAGAAACGTACCTGTTGTGTCGCAGGCCTGTTATCTTCTTTTACACCTCGCCGAGACTGAGGTCTATCATCTCGTTGAACAGGTGACATTTTGTGTTATTGAACTGTCGAAATCTTTGTACACACTTAATTGTAGTAATTTGACGATGTTCTTATCATTTCAATACCATAATCCTGAGGTTACAAAAAGAAAAACATGAAAAACAGACAATCTTTAAATGTACAGACATCTGAACGTTATGTATTCCCAAAGTGAATAATATTTCGGGAATACTTTACATTTGAACTAAAGTAACGTTTGTTTAAAAGTTTGTTTTTAACATACAATCAACGACGATTAAAGTTGTTTACTGCAACTAAATGTATCTTACTAGCCATCAGAAACTATTCATTATGTAACGCTTAAATCTACTTATCTTTAAATGAAATTAAGTACACGAAATTTATGACAAAATAGCATGATTTGAACGACACATATTGTCTACTACTGCATTCTAATATATTTATGTCAGAGGACAAAAAGAATCTCGGTTCTTACTTGCCACAAGACGACTTGAACCTGGCTAAGCAACGCTCAGAATAGTATAAAGCAGAGGGTATTAAGAATATCCGGAATTAAGGATTAAGTTGTTACTTAGAACAGGTCATTACGACGTATAATGCGGGATTTCAGAAGCAACATTCTATGAAGTGGAAGAACCACAGAAAACAATCGAGTAAATAATAAGAAAAGGAGAACTGAGTGAAATAGATTTGACTTTTAGTTTAGTGACCCTTTCAGTGGCGAGGCTATATGAGACGTGGACTTACAGCTTAACGTGGGATCATAACCACATGAGCTCCCGCCGGGAATTGAACCAGGGTCTCCCATTCCAAACGCGCGAAGAAGCGTATTTTACAAAAAGTTAAATTGAGGTAGAACTGGTGGTGTTAGAGTTCTCACCAACGAAAAACTAAAGAGCAATGTCTTGGAGATAAGATAGTACCCTTTATCGAGACTGGTTACCAACTCTCCTAGATATACAAATCACGGCTGCAGGTTTACAAACTGGAACTACACATGAATTAGTTATATTTACTTCTTTCTTCAGCAAATCTACTCTCAGTACAATTAAACATTGTTTCCTATGAGAGGAATTGCATTCCTGGGAGCAGATTTATTTTACGAGTGCTTAACCGTTATGAGTATAAATACGGCGTGCAGGTATGTCCCATAAAAGTAACAATGGGTACCTGTTATAAGTGGCCACTAAAAGCGGGAGTTGTATCTAAGATGCAAATCCACCAGCGTGTCCGTAAGGAATTGGCACGTTAGCAATGGTGTGTATGAGTGTAAACGAAGATCATAAAAAAACATGTGAAACACATTTATCATTACGAGTCATGGTTCAACATACTGCCTTCACATAGCATTTCACTTCATCAAGGCTTCCTCATGCAATATTAAGGGGTTAGAAGCATAGGTGTTTTTTTTATGTATTTCTATCTTCTTACGCATGTCAGACGTAACATCCCCATATATTTTGATTACTTATATATTAATTTTATATATATATATATATATAACGTTATCCGGAAATGTTACAAATTCATGGTCCCATATTCCACCTTACGTTGAAATTTGCTGAGAAAACGCTGTATTTATAAGCATAACATAATACTCTCTTAAAGTTAAACTGCATCAAGAAATGCAACTCAGCCTATAAAACAGAACGGTAAGAGTGCACTTTGAGCAGAACAAGTGATTTTGTCACAGGATGTGCTATTGTTCACATCAGGTAAAGTAGGGTCGGGTTAGGGAAGTTTAGACTCATTTGTTAAAATGAAGAGTGTAATTTCTCGTACCGTACTGCTATTTACTGTGAATTGGTTCCTATGAATGTTCTGCTCAAAGTGCACTTTTGCCAATAGAACGCATGCAATGACTAATTATGTGGGCCTCTATTCTGAATCAGCACCGTTAAAGTCTATTATTACCAGGGTGGATTGATTTAAATCACGATTTAAATCAAGATTTAAATCACTTGATTTTTTTAATAAAAATCATTGATTTAAATCGAATTCCGAAATAAATTAATTTAAAGTGAAAATAAGTAAAATCCCGTTTCTGTTTTGTTATTTCGATTATGGAAATTAATAATCATAATACAATGAGACTCAAATATACAGTATAGTATGAAAACAAATGTCATGCAGAGGATGATTAGGGAAAATCCCGTTTTGGACAGGTAACGGAGCAATCCTGCTTCCTTCTTTTCGTAACATTGGGTTTGGGTTTTAAGATCGTTAACTATTCAAACGGGGAAATCACTATCGACATTTAAGACGAAAATTCTTTTTTGTGTGTGTCTGTCTGTTCCTAGATAATAGGGTGTATTTAGAGAGGTCCTATCCCCTCTCCATTTTTGTTTTTTGTTTTATAACTTTAGGAGAAATTTATGTATTTCATGCTGCAAGCTAGCTCTGTTTTTTTTTTTTTTTTTTTTTTTTTTTTAATAGGCTCCTGCCAAATATAAGTAACTTTTGTGAAAAAAAGTGTCATTTTGATAAACGTTGCTGTACTTTTTCCTTAATGCTTAACCTTTTAAATTATATAATTAAATTATTATATTTAAATTATATTATATTTTTAGGTGATAGGGTAGAATCTTCATTATTCTATTAAAAAGTACCAATAAGGCTTTTTACTTCGTTTTCTTCAAGACTGGAGGCATTCTAGAACACGTTACATATGCTTTCACGCCTTTCTGCGTTGAGGCATAGTGTGTGATGACGTCATGAATTTAAAAAGATGATATTTTTTGTTATGCGTATTATTATTATTATTATTTGGCGGGTTATATTTTGCATTCAGAAGACTGAAATTTTGCACACTCGTTCAGTGCACCCCTTAATAATTTTCAGATGTTTTCAGATCTCTGTGTGGAAACAGCGGGGTCCAGAGGGGCAAAAATGATTAAAAAAAGATTTTTAACAAAAACAGATTTTTTCGTGATTTTCCCGCCTCAGATGGAAACATATGAATGGTACGGTTTCAAAGGCTGTTCTATTCTGAAGAAAATGATGGGTACTATGCTCCTAGGATAAATAGGGATGTCTCAGGAAACTGTTATCTGAGATCCTGTTTTATACGGGAATCTGGGGTATTTGGGGAATATTATTTTTCGCGGGCTTACTTTTGCACCTACAAGATTGAAATTTTGCACATTTACTCAGTGCACCCCTCAGTATTTTTCAGATTTGTTTCAGATCTCTGCTTTAAAACAGGGGAGGGGTCCACAAAGGTAATTTTTTTTTTAAAAGATATTTTTAACAGAAAATTCCTTTTTTTTCATGATTTACTCGCCCCAGATACATGATGGGGACATTTGAAGGGACCCGTTTGAAAATTTGTTTTATTCTTAAGAGAATAATGAACAAATCATGATCCTAGGATAAATAGGGATGTCTGAGAAATTTTTTATATTACATCCGGGTCATCGTGGGAATGTTCTTAGCTCATTGTTAAATAATTTCCTCACCCTTACTACTCAAGATAGAAGTTGAAACTTTGTACACACGCTTAGTACACCCCTTAGTATTTCCCAGTTGATTTTGAGATCTGTGTGTTAACACAGGGGAATCCAGAGGGGATCAAAATTTTTTAAAAAAAGTAAAAAAAAAAAAAAAAGCCGATTACTCTCAAAATTTCCCGCTTTAGAGACATGATAGGGAAATGTAATGTTACCGTTTCAAAAGCTGTTCCATTCTAAAGGGAGTGATGTATGTACCATGATCCTAGGATAAATAGGGATGATGCTGTAGCTGCTTGACTGAAAGTCTATAATTTACGTTTAAAAGGAGCCATAATTTAAAAGGGTTAAGAAACATTGTTTGGGATTGATATAAGTTAACGATTGGGGATAATTCAAAATTCAACCCCAATACTTTCACTTAAATGGCATAATTAGCATTTAATACTAATTCCTAATGCTTTTTCTTCAGTTCGCGACTTGCATTATACGAGGAGAAAGATTTGATTTAAATCAAAAAAATCAACAAAAATGATTTTTTTAAAAAAAAATCATGATTTTTTCCACCCTGATTATTACATAGCATATAATTGAGCAGAACATATAAAATATAACATCATATACTTTACATAAATAACCCTAATGATGAGCGCCTAGAAACGAAAGAGTTGCATGACAGCGGCGGCGTTAGCGGATAGGCACGAGCCTACCCGAAAATTTTGAAAAATATATAAACGTTAAAAGATACAATAAAGAGTAGTGGTGCAGCTTTGCTATACGGATCCGGATTGTAAAGTGTACGGAAAAATGGCGGTATTTAATTTGCCCATTTTATCTTGAGAACAGAATCCAACAAACCCCTGAGGGGCTTATAACCCGTTCCTCCTACTACTGCTATTTATACTATGGATACGTATAGTAAAACTGCACGAGAGTAAATATATTGGTTATAGTTAAGGAGCCGTACTTCCCATTTAGGGAAGGACGAGAAACGCCATACTTTCAGGAATTATTCAATGACTATCTAGGATGTTAAAAAGTAGGTAATAGACTGAGTTCTTGCCCTTGTACTTAGGGTGTTTAGGTAGTGCAACAGTAAGATGTATCCTCGTGCACGGGAAATGAGAAGTAGCTGTTCTTAACTATTACCAATATATTTTCTACTATTTGTATGGATGGTAGATAATTACATAACAAATAGCATCAACCACTACGATAAAAGTTATTTCCTATTGTCATTAATCAATCAAATATGTATATGTATCCATAAGCGAGGGAGCGGGCTTATCCAAAATTAAAATCCTAAAGCCGCCCTGTTACATGAGTTCTCTATTTTCAAGACTAACCTACGTAAATGACACTACCTACTTAATTCAAAAAGCATACTGGCACTAAAACGCGTAACTATTGTTTAAACTAAGATATTCGAATTTTCAAAATACGTACTTATTAACTTATCTTCTCATAATCCATTACAGAAGTTTGATTCCACAATTATACAGTATCTTAATTGCAGTTCAGTTAAACTCAATTTTCTGCTTTCAATAATACCCTTTTTCTTTACTCTGGAATGCAATGCAGTGCAAAGGGAAATATTTTGTTTATCCCTTCTGCTTGCTGACGTTATTCATAGTTGCTATAAATGTAATAATGTTCATCCACAACATTGTGAAAAAAATAATACACTGAACTAAGGACCAAACGACTCATTCCGTAACAGCGTCAACACAACGCAAGACTTGCGTTTTATTTTGCGACAATAAAGGTAACAAATACAATTATTTGTAGTATTGTTTGCGTTCCATTGCGATCCGCTAATCTTCTGAAGACCATTACGTAATAAGGCGCCGCTACAAAATCATCGCTAATTTCTGATATGTATGTAAGTATATATGTATGTATGTATGTATCTATGTATTATTATTATTATTATTATTATTATTATTATTAGTATTATTATTATTATTATTATTAGTATTATTATTATTAAATTTTGAAAAAGTCCTTTAAGCTCCACACAACGTAAACGACCCTGCGCTATACAGGGTGAGTCAAAAGTCCTTGGACACCTGCATAAGTTTGAAAATCGACGGGAAAAGTAAAAAGTGATGATGCGAACAGAGGTTTGATGAAGGGCCGCAACTTTTGGAGTGTATATCATTCATGGCCACCATCGCCATTTTGGATTCAAGTCATTTTTTTTAAAATGGGAAGGGGGTGTATGACACATTAAATAACACTAGCTTGACCTTAGGAATTCAGTGGTGTAATTTGTTTTATTTTTTCTATCTTGTACAGTTTAGAAGTTATTAATGTTCAAAGGTGGGAAATTACCTTGATACTGCCCAGTTCTCTCTTTGTTCCAGGTGATCTAAAATGGATCTAACACGTGAACAGAAGATCGAAATCATCCTTATATTAGGGGAACGCAGCTACCGAACAATAGCAGCTGACTACAACAGACGGCACCCAGACAGTTCGAAAATTTTTATTTCTTGCATGGAGTGCACTTCGTACATGTTCTAACTGAGATTTCATTGAACATCCAATTCTTTTATTACACACTTGGCACAACACCACTTTACCGTCCGTGGTAAGCGCATCATCGATAGTTACCCACGACCGCAATTTCGCGGATAAAGTTGAGGCAACCGGAGCCATTTCTAACTTCGACGGTCAATACAGTACACGTGTGTTTTGCAACTGCAATACTAGAGTACTGTCCTCCTGTCATTCAGTTGAACAAGCGAAGTTCTTTGAAAGCTTAGGTTACCTGCTATGATATTGCCATTGTCGCCAGCTTCTTGGAACGAACTCTTGCAGTAAATTTCTGGAAGCACACTAGCATACAGTTTTAACTTGAATTGCAGGATTTGCTTTCATCTTTTTTCCCGTCCGACATCCGATAACAATCAAACAAACTTCATTTTAGGAATTTCCTGGCCAGTCGCCTGTCAGGCACGTGATCTGTCTTCCTCCAGAGTTGAGAATAAAGGGCGCTGCTAATGTACCCCGAAGGGAGAATTTTTTACTTGTTTCTTCTTATATTTCTTTTGTTATCTGCGAAACATGGTTTGACAAATAAAAAAAAGAGAGAGATATTTCTCTTTCGGTAAAGAAACGAAAAGATAAACATGACAAAATTGAATCTGGATGCAAGCCTTGCACAGTTGGAGAGTTTATTATTTTTATTTTAAATTGAAATTTCAGTAAACGCAAAATTTTAAGACAGTTTTATGTAAAAATATGTAATATTGGTCAAAATATGTAATATGAAACTTGAGTTGAAGCACCCTACAGGCGTGAATCACAAACATTTAAGGATTTGACGAACCTTCATATGAAGGAAAAAAAATGTGTAATTACATATAAATCCGGACATTACTTATAAGTAGTGAAGCATGGGAACCCATTGAAAAAATAAAGGTTATCCCTTATGTTGTATACTACCATCATACTTACGCGAAGGTAAACTATATTTCATTTAGAAACATACATGGTATTTACGTTACTATTGGCGCATTGTAGAATTTATCCAGTGTAAAATTTACGTATGAAAGGCATAAGATTTCTTAAAAGCAAGACTTGCAAGACCGAAACCAAGACTGAATGTGCGTGGTCTTGCATTTGCTCGTCACTACTTCTTTGCACTTCACATAAAGTACTGAGAACAATTGTGTGAAAAGTAAAATAAGATATTTCCGATAGGAAACAAATTATTGTTTTGTCCTACTTAGTTGAGTAGCAATAACTCTGTGGGCCCCCAAAGCCGATTTCGTTGCCATCGAATGGCGACATATTTCCTGGCGTACAAACAGATTGGTCTGCAGTATCAATGACAATTTATTCAAATTATAGCACTAAATTATTCAATTTCTAAGGTATTATCTTTTATTCAGTTTTTTTTGTAGAAATTTTGTATGCCTGACTGGTTTTTTCGAGGCCCTTATGGGTGAGGACCCCGGGGCACTGTCCGGCGGGAGTTGCTCCTGCCTAGTTACGGTACTGGATATATGCTTATGTAATGCATTACGACCTTATAAACTTGTATATAAAAAAAGGAATGTACTTAGAGTGAGATGCGAACTATGCGAAACATCGGACTTTGAATCTAACTTATTTGGTGATCCAACCCAACATCACACATAGCAAAGATGAGTACCGTAGCTCCCACCACAAGGTTCAGGAAATTCGTGTTATAGAAAGTGTCAATTAAACACAGAAATATTAAACAGTAATAAAACATTTGATCAATTTGAAACAAAATATATTGTAGTAATAATTTACCCTATTTGTTAAGATAATGAACATTATATTGTTTTTAAAATGACAGTCGAAGCAAAATGTATTGGATAATAAATGAGAAATTGTAAAATTTCAATTTCGGTACGATTTAATTCATTCGTCCTGCTATGTGTTGCGTTATCCGTTAGAAGGTATTGAACAATTCTGATTCAAAGGAAGGTAATGAACTACTGTATAGTACTGGAGTTGATTTAATAGAGTTTAATTGTATAGGCAGCACTGAGGCTATATGAGACAAAGTCTATTGCTGAAAATGAAATATGGGTTACTACAGAGGTTGTTCAGCCTACGTTTGGCCGATTTCGTTCCTTCCCCCTCCCGGGCAGAATGGACTCACCCGACCTGGCTCGTGGCGTCCTGCAGTGTTGTGCAGTGGCTTCCTGGGAACGGAGTTGTTTTTCCGCGCGGACGACAATAACGCACAAAATGTGACCCACAGGGTTCGATTCTCGTTGGTCCCTATTCGGGATAAGCCATTGTTGTGACCTGCGTGGGTCCGTATCTTGTTCGGTACGCCTTTTATTGTGATAGTACTGGGTTCGATCCTCATGTGTGCGTTGCCAGAGTAAAGACTTTAATTGCAATACATAGATCCTACAGATCCCTAGGTGGGGTCGGACATCTACCATGGTCCGGGTCTCGATCCTTTGCTACTGATATGTCTCCTCTAATATTTATCATCGATTCGGATCATCCATTTTAGCCTTCCATATAGCCACTGGACACACATCTTAGGGATTCGAACCAGAACGTTTTAGAGAACCAACATAAAATAGATTCTAATTGTACATTTAGCGCTGATGCAATTTATTAATACACGTATTATTAAGTTGCATGGGCGCTAATCACTCGTGCTGTAAAAGAAGAATAAATTACATTATTTCTTAAAATTAATATACGTAAATTTAGATTAAATTTGTTATTTTGAAAGGATACTCAACTCTTAGATTTTTGCTTTTAATTAACACTAAAACTTCATGAATAAAAATTACATAAACGGTAGCACTTCACTTTATATAACCAATATTTAAGCCCATTTAATACGAAAGACGCGGATGTCGCGGTTGACACGAATTATTGTTAGGTTTCGTCACATTGCTAATTATTTCACTTTCACAGGCACTGTTCACTTACTTCGACACTAAAAGGGGAACTGTATTGGATATTCAGGGGTGATGTCCTGTAAGTTGCGGGTTGCTCTCCTGTCATCTTCCTTGAGGCGAATTGAATTGCATGCCGTTCTCCAGCTCCTTATCGGAAGAACTTTGATTTACTCTTCTAAACAAACGTTTTAAAACATTTCAAATCTCCATAACAATAGCACTAGTTCGATATTATTACATTTTGAATTTATTACGTTTCACACTTGACAAAATTCAATGTTGTTTAAGTTATTTCTTCATTTCAGTTATGCGCACCATACTCAACGTGGTTGCTTCCCCGTAAGTGTAAGTCAGACTACTGCACCTTTTCTCTCCGTCTCGTCGTGTTGCTAGGCAAAAGAATCAGTTTGCTACGCAGTTTGGTAATGTCAGAAGCTAAAAATAGCTATGACAGCCCATAGACAGGAATGTTTTGAGACGACGATTGTCCATTGTGCTGAATTTTAGCTCCTAATATGGGAAGGAGAGAGGAAGTCTGCGATCTCTGTGGCAATTGAGACGCACAAACATATATGCACATTCGTTTGTTGGCTGAGAGAAAAATTCTTGGAAGCACTATTATGCGAGGTTCATTTGAAAAGTTAATAATTTCTTCTTAAAAATTGACTAAGCTGAACTGTATGGTTACAAAGGCGCTCGACAGGACGTTTGTTTTTTGATCGAAGAAGAAAAACAAACAGAACCCTGCAACACTGATCACTTCACTAGTGTCACAAAATTTCATCCATTGGTCTTCAAAGGGTTAACATCACTTAAGTCTTCTTGTGATGATGTAACGAAAAAATTTTTAAAGTTCATTCGGAAGTACGGTAACGAACACGTGGGCCATACGAAACGAAATTCGGATTACGGTTGGGCCATAATTTCAATAAAGTTTATCAATGTCTTTCATTATCTTATTATTTGTTATTTCAAAATATTTAAGTGCCACAATTTCAAACACATCAAAACATAAACAAAGTTATTGTTATTTTCCTTTAAAATAACATGTTTAATAATTGAACAACTAATTACTGGCATTGTTTACCATTGAACACAAAAATATTACAAGTATATTAAGTAATCATTGTAACCTAAAATATTTACTAATGTAGTGCCTTGTACTCTTAAATATAACATAAATTTATTTTCTTACTATTTTCAAAAACCTTCATTTTCAATATTTACTTTCATTAAAAACAACTTCCAACATTCTTGAAAATTAACACAACAAATATATATTCATTTTCATATATTTTTATTAGTAGTAGTCTTATTTCAATTACCATTACTTCTATGAATCAAATATATAGCATACAAATTAAATTCAAGTATCAGCACATGTAAATATTTTCAAAATATTGGTTACGATATGAAAATTTTTACTTAAATCTACAACAATACTAATTTACCATAATATTTTACATTTATTACATTCTGGTTAAAACTTGACCAAGAATGGACTGAGCAGTGGATGGTTTGTCACACCATTACACTTTTTAAAATGTCTGCTCTCCTAAATTTTGAAGATACCTACCCACATTAAAATGTCATTTATTTCCATCCCCGAAGCAAAGTGAAAAGATAGGATATTTGGGTAAAATTCAAAAATAATATAGAAGGGGACTAATAAGAAAATTGCCTACTCCGGGCATTACATAATATGGATAACCCATAATTGGAGGGACCTTTGCTTCCATGTCTTCGAGTTAAGACTTAAAATGTTTTCGTATTCAACGAAAAGATTAATGCAAAGTGAATGCAACAATGGTTGCTAACAATTGGCATGTACACCACTTACTTGATATTCATTCATAATAAGATGTCTCATTACATTTTCTTTTCATTAATCGACGCGTCATGAAGGTGGGTACAGGTGACTACTATAACTTACCACATCAAAATTCAAGTATCCTCAGCTGATTAGTAATCCCAGAGGCATACTGATTGGTTAAAACAAATAAATTGATATTACACATCGTAAGTATACATTACTATTAATGGACACGTTTATTATTTGGAAATTAAGAAATTTCACTAGTTAGTTTCAAAAATGATCATTCAGATTTATTACCGAATGGTTTCTCACCAAAATATTTAAATTTGTGATTCAAAACATTTTAATTTTGAAAAATTGCAACACTGTGACGAAATATTTAATATAAATTTTCTACATCTTCACCATTTAAATTTATTTCTTTTCACTATATTTGATACTTTTCACTACGCAAATGCACTCTTGCACTTCGAAAAGAAACACTATATTTTCTATGATTCAAAAACTAAGACTTTGTTGTGAATACATTAACAAAAAAAAAAATATGCGATTACAAGTGATTTCATATTATGTATATCTCAAATATCAAAATTTGAAAAATGGTATCTCTAATCCAACCTCTTTTTTTTTTTTTTTTTTTTTTTTTTGTTAAAATATCAAAGCCATTGCAAGTGTCGGTTTCGTGCAATACAAGCAGTCCGGCTTAACGAAGTTTCGTTTATCCTACACCTACTCGAGGCTTTTTCAACACAAAAACAATTTTCAAAGGTTTTACTTGCCAATAAACAAATAGCGTGAATGGTTTCTTAACATGTATGACTGGTGCATAACGCAAGAAATTGACTAACTTATCACTACTTGAGTTGCAATTACCTTTCATTTGTGATAATTTTCGACGTGCACCAATTTTATTATATTTATGTTGAACACTAGATTGCTTTTTTCTTTTCACTAGGTTTTTCCATTTACCTGTATGCTTAGCTTTTGTTATGACGTCACGATCAGCTGATAGCACATCACTGACAACAATTGGCGATTGGCATTTAATTTTCCTATTACGTTCACTTTCAAATCGCTTAAGGCCAACATACACTAGCGTATTTTCAGCGCGCATTTTCGGTCCGTAAAATGATGTCGTAAATTTCGGTCCGTAAGTTGGCCCATACACCTAGCGTAAAAATAGGCGCGTAAAAGAAGAAGAAAAAGAAGCGGTCAGTTTTCGCTCTTCCTTTTGCCTGTTGTTTCAGCACGCAGTCGTTTTCCAGTTTGCTCAAGTTGTTTGAACAGGTCAGATCTATGTTTTAAATGCAGGTCCTATAAACATTATGCTATTAAGGAAACGAATAAAAAGAAAGAACAAAACAATAGAAATATTTGGACTAGCAAGTGATATTCAATGTAGGAGTACTTTTTATTTCTTTTCATAGTATCGGAATGTGAAAATTCCCATAGAATGTTTTAACAAAGTTAAATCAGACAGATTTAAAAAAGAAAAAATAAAGAAAGAACGAAAGAAAAACAAAAGCTAAATCCATGATTTTGCGAAAGCAGTAATTCAATTTAATAAATTTTCTCACTAAATTTGTTAGATTTCTCGAATAAATAAATAAATAAATAAATCTACCCTCTGTGGCGTAACATATTTCGTGGAACCAGGACCTACCATCCAGCTTGTGCCACTCATGCCTTTAGGGCAGGGTGCGAATCCCGGGGCGGAATTTCCTTCTATTTTGTTTTAATCCCTTCCAAAAGCAACAAATTGAAACATTGGTCCCTCACAAAGGAATCAACTATCTCCTGTTAGGAACTATTTTATCCCCCTTCAAATATACACAACCTAATTCGCGCACTGCTATTGGGTAATATATGCTCAGCACATCTGCTGCTCTTGTAGAATCTAGTCCTTAATGAAAGGGTCAACAAAAAGAAGGAAAGTCAACCGTCTCCAAGTACAAACAAACCAAGTTTTAATTTCGAAGTGTGACTTGACAAGCTATTTAAAAGTTACAAAGAATATCTAGAATTATTAAAATTTTATATTTAGAAAACGAATTAACACAATCTGGGATATAACATAACCAAATGAAAACAATATCAATTGTATTGTTGTACTTTACTAATATGAAATGCGGCAATTAATTCACTCTCCTGTTTTCTTTCACAATCTTTGAAGCATAGCATTTGTTCTAACAGTGACGATATTAATGCACCATGCTACATTACATTGGATAGTACATTTGCTCATAATAAGAAGTTTTTGGAAGTTAAAATATATCTTTTTAATACAACTAATGTTTAAATATATAAGTGCTTGTGTTATCCCTTATCCATTTAGCAACTGCAGAATAGATTGCTTTATATTTAGAATAGTTCTCATCAGAGTCGTAGCTAAGTTGGGGGGCCAGCGGGGCGGTTGCCCCGGGCGCTGATAGCAAGAGGGTGCCGAAGAAGCAAGAAAGGAAAGTATTGGAAATGAAAATAGATTTGTTAAAAATTTTCTTGCTCGCTACGCCTGCAATCCAAATGTTTCAATAACAGTTAGAACAAGTTTTTACTTATTACTTAAAAAAAAAAAAAGCTATTATATATGATTTCTTAATGACGATGTGACATACATGCTGCCAAGTAATGACTTACAGTGTAAACAAGAGCGTTTTCAAAATCAGAAACGGTCACAGTCTTAAATACGTACGTATTCGGCATTTTGATGATGATGAGTTTGGTTAGTTAATCACGTTTTTCTAACCAATCGTTTTAATCATGACGGTGAGAATAAAGGTATAAAAAATGAAAGGAGTGAAGAGACACACAATTTGTTGTTTGCGCGGGAATATTAAAAATGAAGGTAAACAAGGAGAATAATAACGTTCTTGAATTTGAAACAGTTGTAGAATAGGGTGGGTCAGAACTTTACTCCACGAATTTCGTCTTTTTCAAAGACTGATCGCTACCAGTGTTTTTTTTTTTCATTGACATGAAATGTTTCCAATTTAAAGAAATTTATTGGGATCATTTCTCCATTAATTACTTGTATCGCCAGGATTCTTTTCTGTGCTTACGTATCTAATTGTGTGATTTTTTTATTTATCTACATACATACAAAATACACACACACACATATATATATATATATATATATATATATATATATATATATATATATATATATATATATATATATATATATATATATATATATATATATGTGTGTGTGTGTGTGTGTGTGTATTTTAATATTTTTATTAATAAAAGTAACCTTAAATTCAGAATTTTCAATCATTAAGAAATTAAGTAAGTACTATAATTTTAAACATGCACCATGTGATCAAAAATATCCGGACACCCGGCTGAAAATGACTTAGAAGTTCGTGGCGTCCTCCATCGGTACTGCTGGAATTCAATATGGTGTTGGCCCACCCTTAGCCTTGATAACAGATTCCACCCTTGCAGGCATACTTTCAATCAGTGCTGGAAGGTTTCTTGGGGAATGGCAGCCCATTCTTCACGGAGTACTGAACTGAGGAGAGGTATCGATGTAGGTTGGTGAGGCCTGGCACAGTCGGCGTTCCAAAACTCCCAAAGGTGTTCTATAGGATTCAAGTCAGGACTCTGTGCAGGCCAGTCCATCACAGGGATGTTGTGGTTGTGTAACCACTCCGTCGCAGGCTATGCAGTATGAACAGGTGCTCGATCGTGTTGAAAGATGCAATCGCCATCCCCGAATTGCTCTTCAACAGTGGGAAGCAAGAAGGTGCTTAAAACATCAATGTAGGTCTGCGCTGTGAGAGTGTCACGCAAAACAACAAGGGGTGCAAGCCCCCTCCAAGAAAAACACGACCACACAATAACATCATCACCTCCGAATTTTACTTTTGGCACTACACGTGCTGACAGATGACGTTTACCGGGCATTCGCCATACCCACACCCTGCCATCGGATGGCCACATAGTATACCGTGATTCGTCACTCCACACAACGTTTTTCCACTGTTCAATCGTCTAATGTTTACTCCTTACACCAAGCGAGGTATTTACCTGCGTGATGTGTGGCTTATGAGCAACCTCTCGACCATGAAATCCAAGTTTTCTCACCTCACGCCTAACTGTCATAGTACTTGGAGTGGATCCTGATGCAGTTTGGAATTCCTGTGTGATGGTCTGGATAGATGTATGTCTATTACACTTTACGACTCTCTTCAACAGTCGACGGTCTCTGTCAGTCAACAGACGAGGACGGCCTGTACGTTTTTGTGCTGTACGCGTCCCTTCACGTTTCTACTTCACTATCACATCTGACACAGTGGACCTAGGGATGTTTAGGAGTGTGGAAATTTCGCGTACAGACTTCTGAAACAAGTGACACCCAATCACATGACCACGTTCGAAGTCCGTGAGTTCCGCGGAGCGCTCCATTCTCCTTTCTCACGATGTCTAATGACTACTGAGGTCGCTGATAATGAGTACCTGGCAGTAGGTGGCAGCACAATGTACCTAATATGAAAAACGTATGTTTTTTGGGTGTCCGGATACTTTTGATCACATAGTGTATGTAGTAGCCAAACTACATTTTGGATTTCAAGTACGAACATTAAACATATTCTTTACCTCCATCGATCAATATTAAGAAATTCGCAAATACTGTCTCTTCAGAGTTTCCGTTACATTTCACAAAATATTTTTGACCGTAAAACGATTAAAATTAAAATCTTCTTTATGTGGTCACATACAGAATAAAATTACAAAAGTTTACAATTATTACTGGAAATTGATGCTGTTACCCATTTCGAGCATTTTTAAATCACATAGTTTCTAACGTATTAAAATTTCATTTCTTATATATAGTATGAAACGTAAAAAGTTGTAAATTTTTATAACTTTTCTCAAAGTGGATTTGTGTACAGCAAAGGCAATTTGGTAAGTTTAACAAAAAGTCGAAAATAAGCCTCTTGAAAACAGCTTTTATTTGTAAAAGAATAGAGAATGATCACTTTCAGTTGTTGCAATAGTCTGTGCAAGCAGCATGATAAAAATTCAACGTAGCATAACAAGAACAGCTGTTTCTCTT
The DNA here is from genome assembly GCF_964235325.1 of Thermobia domestica. NCBI lineage: Eukaryota > Metazoa > Arthropoda > Insecta > Zygentoma > Lepismatidae > Thermobia > Thermobia domestica. The sequence continues at coordinate 106,922,639 of NC_137454.1, read as the reverse complement.
ATTTGTAAATAAATAAATAAAGGAAGGAAGCTTGATAAGGTGAGTGTAGGGGCGCCGAATTCTACTTCGCCCCTGGCGCCGAAATCTCTAGCTACGGCTCTGTTTTTCATCCACCTTCTAAACATTTGTATTGTTTACTAACACTTATCGATTCGACTGTGATATTCCTCATTATTGTAATATATATATATATATATATATATATAATTTTTCGAACTTTTAATATTCTCCTACATCGGATGCAAATTCTTATTAATTAATACACTGAGAAAAGTCCGTTATCCGGATAGCGGTATATTGTACAATTATACGGAATCATTATGTTTACTACAGAAACCTGCACGGAGTATACGTTATCCATATGCTACAGACTTTCCCCGCTTAGATGTTACATCATGCCGTTGCAGGATGTATGACATCTAACAGTCTTCCATATATCACATACGTATACGTATGTTACATACGCCAGTTGTATGTTACATGCGTATATCGGTATGTGAGATCCTGACCACCTATATACAGTTCTTTCGTTCGTACAGAAAGTACGTTTATTCGAAACACGTATGCGGAAAGTATGTATAAAATGTACTTTTTTCAGTTATACATTTGCTGTACGTTAAGTCATAAAACTACATGATTTACACATGTAACCTACGTTTTTAAGTACGCCACATACATTTTTTCTGAGTATATAATTTCACAATACGCCCTATGTCCGCCTCTCATGTTAGTGTATAAGATATAAGAAATTTACAGCATTCAATGTAAGGTCTACTGAAAAGCTTTTGACAGTAAGCAGACACTTTTGATCGGTGTAAACCAACTTTTAAATTAAAAAATGATTGATTCAAATGACTGGACCAAACCACATGTTCAAATTAAATATAACAAATTTGGTGTTTTTTTTTTAATAATTTAGTTAATTGTAAACAAATTAATTTAAGTTTTTGGCCAATGTAATGACTATTAGTGAATATTCTACGTTTGAACGCATCGTTGGATGATTAACAGTTAATGAAAATATACTGAAACTAATTGTAAATCTGAAATGAAGTGATTCAAATAAAAGCGTATAGATCTAATTAAATACTATTAAAATTATTCCTCAACAAAGTCTTAAAATTCACTTAAATTAGGAATATTATTAACAAATGTGCTGTCCATCGGCGATTAGGGGCGTGAAGGTAATTGCTGCCCCCACTTTTTTGGCTTTACACTATAACCTAATTACATGCCCCTTACTATTAGTAGTGTTTTGTCCCCCTTTTTAGTGTTCATACCCAATTGCCGTCACTGGTACTTTCTATTGCAAGCGAATAGATCTGTGTTTTTGCGCAACTACAATTGATTACGGAAAGTAAGATAAATTTAACGCTTGATTAAAATTATTATAGTTATTTAGTATACTAAATATTAAATTTGTCTTTAAAAAAAGGTTTGCACGTGTATGTTATATGGGAACATAAGAAACTGCAAATAATAAAATGTGGAGTTGTTACAAATGATTATAGCTGTTTCATGAATTTGGCGTAGCTATGATATTTGGCATATCACGAAGCTTTACCACAATATAGACCTTAATTTATTTAATTTCGAACTTAGTCAAATTCGGTCCAAACATTAGCTATTCACAACACTCTATTCTCCAATTCAACTCAGATTAGGTTTTTTTCAAAGTTAAACTATTCTGAACGACTGGTTTGTTTAAATTTCACTACATGTTGGTACAAACATCCAACTGCTTATTAAAATTAACTGAGCTACCCAATCTTAGTTCAGATTTCGTTTTCAAATGAAGTTTAAACTGTTAACTCATTAAAGACACTTTGAACCAAATCCATTCGTTCGTTTAAATTTATTATTATTATTATTATTATTATTATTATTATTATTATTATTATTATTATTATTATTATTATTATTATTATTATTATTATTATTATTATTATTACATTTGTTTCACAACTTATGAACCAATGATTTGAAGCAATCTATGTCGGAAGAGTTTCCATTTACTGGTTCAGAAAATAAACAGATTTGTTTTATTTTAAATTTTCATTTTTCTCAGTGTAAAGATCCGTCGAATTGTATGTTTTTAATACTCATAGTTCTTGTATTCATTGAATAAGACATATTTCACTGTAAGAAAGCGTAGTTATAAGGAATTAAACAGAAAGTAAAAAGAAAAATGTAAACAAACTTGTATGTTATACGAAACTGAAAACAATTAAATATCAAATAATTTCGAAGCTCTAGTAGTAAAAATGACACTAAAATAACACTATTAAGTAAGAAGTTGTGTCAATTATTATATAAATTCTCCTGACACTGATGGACATGCTACTTATAAACATAATAAAACGATTAAGTTGAGTTGATTTTGAATTTAACGTCCCTTTCAGCAGCGAGGCTATATGAGACGAGACCTACTGATTAACATGGAATCCACACCACATGAGCTCCCACCGGGAAGCGAACCTGGGTCTCCCACGCCAAAGACACGCACGCTAACCGTTTAGCCACAGAGGAGCTCAGTAAAATGATTGAGTTGTTCGTGAAAGAAATTATTTAAGTGTCAGATATTCATTGTTATTTAATATTTTGTGGTAATAGACCTTAAGTTAGCGTTTATCTGGGAAGAATTGATAGTAACCACACCACAAAAGTTGAGAAATGCTTTAATGGCATACTACAAGTTAACATGAATTATTATGAGTGTAATCCTGTTTCCTGCAAATGGGTGTAATTTCAATTTTGGTGTTAGGTATGTTCTGTTTTGAGTCTACTTAAGCTTTTCAAATAAGTGTTGGTACAGTCCCCACCATGACGAGATATAATAAAATGTTGAAAAATATTCAACATAGCTGGTACCCTGGATTGAACTAGAACTTTTAGGCTGAAAAGCAAGCACACTAAAGCGAGCAGTACAATGATTGTGTTATTTAGACTTAGTATGTCAGCATTAATGGTGAAATAGGATTATTAGGTCTATTAAATTTAAATATATGTACAATCTGAGGTTTGAAATAATTCACAAAGAAAGAAACATTAGGCCATGTATTGCGGTTTCACACATTTTCTTTTTCACGAGTAATGTTAAGATCACGGGGAAAAAATAGTGACTTTCTGAACCTATTTTGTTACAAGTTCTTGTAAAATTGAGAAGGTACTTAAAATAACAAGCAGCAGGTGGTCGAAATAGCAAAAATATTTAACCGAATTTCGATAGTCAAACGCAATTTTTTGCTGTTTTATCAGGCAGATATCGAGATAATACAGTATCTTGTTGAAGGTCAGGATTATTACTTTTTATTCTTAAATATACCTAGTAAGTACCTGTAGCCTCTATGCTGGTAGTGATTTCTTTCAAAAATATTGTACGGGTTGCGTGGGACAAAACAAAATATCAGAAAGCTGAATTTGAACATTGTTTGGTAAAGGAGTGTTCTTCATAAGAGTGAAATGTAATTTATCTTTGCTACTGGGGACATTTTTATTCATATTCAACCGGAGAGAACCAAGTGAACGAGAAAGCATGTCTGGAAGTAACATTTTATGTTGGTTGCCAGAGACGTACGCAGGGGGTGGGTCCGGACCCTCCAAATTTCGACTTTTGTGTAAATTTAGCCTAATTTTAGGGACAATTTTAGGAATTTTAATATAAAATACCCTCAAATTGAGTTTGGATTGCTCCCGAAATAAATTCCTGCGTACTCTACTGTTGGTTGCCCTAACCTTCTTTCCCTTCTCTTGCTTTCTCTCTCTTTTCTAAATAGCATGACATTTTTAGTTTGGCGGGAATTGGTCACATGCTATTAAAAGTCATGTTATACTTCTTTTTTTAATATCAGAATATGAGCAACTCTAAAGGTGTGACTTCATTTTTATAACCATCTTGACCTCTCTGTGTGTGGGGGGGGGACTAATTGTCAAATATTAAATTTAATGTTAAATTCGTAGTCGAAAGACATCATGTTCGATTGGATTGGGTTTGAATTTAGCGACCTCTCAGACAGCGAGGCTATATGAGAAGTGAGATTCAAACTGCGTGAGCTTCTGTCAAGAATCGAACAGGATGTCCTGCGCCGGAGAAGCTTAGCTGACCATATAGCCAGGGAGGAGCTCTCATCATTTGCGAATTCTAATTAGAAAGTATTGGATTTAAATACCTTTTCCTCTATGTACTGAAAATTAATTATGAATTTTAATTAGGAAATAATGTCTCGTTTTGTGCAATAGAAAATATTAATTTAGCCGAAATCATGTATTGTATAGAAAGACTGAAACTAGATTGGAATGAAGATTTCTGGTGAGTCTACCAGCAAACCTCAGCAACGATTCGCGAGGACAACTCAAGAACAGGTTTTCTCTTCTGAAAACAATAAGACCAGACCAGGGAGAAGGCCGTGGAAAGGGCAAGAGACCACCTGCTGCTCGAAAACCCTTTCATCTGAGCCGTTTTTACGCGCCGTATTTACGCTCGAAGTTAAAAGCAGCCAGACTTTTCAAGCGTATAAAAATTCGGTACGTAAACGTACGCCAGGTCCCATACACTAACGTATTGACAGCTGCTAACAAGACTAGCGTATGAAATTTTATGGCTACGACTGAAAAATACGTCAGTGTATGGCTGGTGTTAGACGTAAAGAATACATTCACCTGATTACCACATTCTTCCTGAAAAGGTTCGTAATTTTTATCTGCAGGTGATGAGTGGTCAGCACCTGACCCCTTTACTACGTCATGGATCGCTAAGTTACTAATGTGATTCAATTTTAAACTTCGGTCACTTGTCTGAGCATTGGTGCGACTGTTACATTTATTTCTGGAAGAACATTTACGAACATACTTGGAAAATTTTGAAAAACAATACAGCATACGTTTAACTCTTTTTAGTTTTTGTCTGACTTTACGTACTTTCTTTTTATGTTGCCGGTGCCTTTTGCCACATTGAACCTGTAAACTATATTTTCTTGCCCTTTGACAAACAACATTTTGTAATTTACTAAAATATTCTTGACAGGTTTTTAGTTTCTTTTCCCACGTTATTGAGTTATGTTCATTACCATTAGGCCTACCTGGCGTAAAGCCGTTTGTACTATATTTTAAATACACAATTAAAGTGCAAGTAACTATGCAAAAGGTGACATAATTCATTTGTCCTATCTGTATATTTTTAACTTTTAACTCACAGCTTAAAGAACTACTGTTCTCTTGACAAATCTCTACAACCCTAACAGACACAAAAAATAAACAAGTTTTGTGAAACGGAACGCATTCCAATTTACTGGTTAGCAAGGTGCCATAGAGGCAATTTTCCTCTAATAAACATACACTACAAGACTGCGTGGGCAGGCCGCTTTTGCCTTCATCTTCAACACAATTTATTACAACTCTAATAAACCTTTCTGTAGTGAAGCACGCATTGCATCCATGAATGCTTTTTTTTGTTCCTTTACAAAACAAACAAATGACAGCTGGAACAGCTGATCGCTCGCTCACACACAGAGCTACGCTAGACGTGATTGACTTGGTTGGTAGGGTTTGCAAGACAGCTGGGTTGTTTTTCTTTTTTCTTCCTACAAAACTATTCGACAGAGACAAAACAAACTCTTTGGCTTGCCCTAACTCAATGTTAACGTGACTGACAACAGAAATGCTTTCATTTTCTACCTTTAATTCACTCTCAGATATTTCTTCAACCTGTTCAAATTCATTATCAAGAAATTCAACATTTGCTTGATTTACAACGATAGGAGGTGACTGGGACTTAACACATGGCAAAATAGTACAAGTTTCAACACACTCATTTTTCACTGTTCGTGCGTATGCTTTCTGAGCTACGGGGGCAATGTCCCACAAAGTACCTACAGACTCATATTCAATAAATTCCAAGCTATTTTTAGCAAATTTTCTTTCTAATGGTACAGTTTTCCTTCTACAACTTTCGTAATTTTGAACATTTTCTAACTTATTAACATTTACAGGAGAATCAGGAAACCTAACCCGTTTTTGTGATGTTGTTTTACAGTTTACCTTCTTTTCATCGCTGGAATCCTTATTACAACTAATCTTATGATGTCTTAAGTACTTTTTATATATCCTTTCGGCTACCCTTTCTTTCGCAATACGTACTATCTCTGAAATTTCAAAGTCAATGTTTAACTTACGTTTGATGTCTGACAATGAGACAGATTTTGATTTATAAACACATTCATTTTTAACTCTACGATAAAGCTCAGGTTCGCGTATTTCATGCATTTGAGACACAATTTTATCTTCAACTCCTGCTCTATATTCTATATTGCTTTCTAAGAGAAATTTTGCAGCTTCCTGTTTAGCTCTTTTACGAATTTTGGATACTTCCTGATCTATCTTCAAAGCATTTTCAACATCTCACAATGTAAATGGTTCTATTCTATATCTAAATTGCATTTCTACCATTACATACTCTCTTTCTTTTAGAAATTTTCGCATTTCCTTCATGACAGGTACCATTTCTCCATTCACATACATGATGACTGATTTACGAAATTCAAACAACAAAATTAAAAAGTACTAAGAAGGCACTACAATTTACCTTGATTAAAAATACAATTAGCGTCACTTTTATGTGGTTTTATCAAACGTTCCAGTACATAAATTGCTAGTTTCGATTTAGCGGTTCAGGAGTTCTGTCCCTGTTCGGGCGCCATTCTTGTGACCCACAGGGTTCGACTCTCGTTGGTCCCTATTCGGGATAAGCCATTGTTGTGACCTGCGTGGGTCCGTATCTTGTTCGGTACGCCTTTTATTGTGATAGTACTGGGTTCGATCCTCATGTGTCCGTTGCCAGAGTAAAGACTTTAATTGCAATACATAGATCCTACAGATCCCTAGGTGGGGTCGGACATCTACCATGGTCCGGGTCTCGATCCTTTGCTACTGATATGTCTCCTCTAATATTTATCATCGATTCGGATCATCCATTTTAGCCTTCCATATAGCCACTGGACACACATCTTAGGGATTCGAACCAGAACGTTTTAGAGAACCAACATAAAATAGATTCTAATTGTACATTTAGCGCTGATGCAATTTATTAATACACGTATTATTAAGTTGAATGGGCGCTAATCACTCGTGCTGTAAAAGAAGAATAAATTACATTATTTCTTAAAATTAATATACGTAAATTTAGATTAAATTTGTTATTTTGAAAGGATACTCAACTCTTAGATTTTTGCTTTTAATTAACACTAAAACTTCATGAATAAAAATTACATAAACGGTAGCACTTCACTTTATATAACCAATATTTAAGCCCATTTAATACGAAAGACGCGGATGTCGCGGTTGACACGAATTATTGTTAGGTTTCGTCACATTGCTAATTATTTCACTTTCACAGGCACTGTTCACTTACTTCGACACTAAAAGGGGAACTGTATTGGATATTCAGGGGTGATGTCCTGTAAGTTGCGGGTTGCTCTCCTGTCATCTTCCTTGAGGCGAATTGAATTGCATGCCGTTCTCCAGCTCCTTATCGGAAGAACTTTGATTTACTCTTCTAAACAAACGTTTTAAAACATTTCAAATCTCCATAACAATAGCACTAGTTCGATATTATTACATTTTGAATTTATTACGTTTCACACTTGACAAAATTCAATGTTGTTTAAGTTATTTCTTCATTTCAGTTATGCGCACCATACTCAACGTGGTTGCTTCCCCGTAAGTGTAAGTCAGACTACTGCACCTTTTCTCTCCGTCTCGTCGTGTTGCTAGGCAAAAGAATCAGTTTGCTACGCAGTTTGGTAATGTCAGAAGCTAAAAATAGCTATGACAGCCCATAGACAGGAATGTTTTGAGACGACGATTGTCCATTGTGCTGAATTTTAGCTCCTAATATGGGAAGGAGAGAGGAAGTCTGCGATCTCTGTGGCAATTGAGACGCACAAACATATATGCACATTCGTTTGTTGGCTGAGAGAAAAATTCTTGGAAGCACTATTATGCGAGGTTCATTTGAAAAGTTAATAATTTCTTCTTAAAAATTGACTAAGCTGAACTGTATGGTTACACATCGTCGGGAAGGTTGGCGATCCCGCATACTTCGAGCTGTAAGAAAATAGTAAGTCAGCGCTCATTGATCTTCGGGATCAACTCATTAACCTATATTTTTGTTTAATTCATGACTTACGACCTGCTTTGTCAATCAATGGCACGCAGAATGGCGCTCCGAAACAGAACCATTGCTGTGAGTGTTGTGTTAAATTTGTTTCCAAGTGTGTGGGTTTCCGCTCTGTGACCAAAATGCCGCCTAAACTAAGCCGGTTTGGGGAAGGCTATGTTGCGGCTCTTTATGACGCCCACTAGTGTTTCTGTCATTAGAAAACAGTGCAAGAAGAATGGTTGCAACATCAGTTTAAGTGGAATAAAAAATATTAAAAAGTACAAGGGCAACGAAGCTCCACCATTTGGATCACCAATGAAGTTGCCTAGGAAGCAGGAATGCACCAAGGCCACCTACACCATGCAGAGGAAACTTCGCCAAATGGCAATGCAAAAAAATCCGCCAACACAAAGGTGTATGGATAATCCTCTTGACGTGTCTTTGGGGACTGTGAGCCGGACGTTACACCATCAACTCAAGCTGGAAAAAGTCATGAAAGCTCGCGGCTATCTTCTCACGGATGCCCACCAAAAGGAACGAAAGTGTAACGCCCGGAAGCTGTACGAACGGCATCTGGCAAAACAAAGGTGGATGTACGTCGTAACGCTCGATGAAGCATGGATTTATCTTTTCGACTGCGGTAAACCGAGAGCCATCATGTACCGAGAGAAAGGCGCCAAGAACTTCAGAAGGTGGGTCCGTGTCTGTAAAGAATCCTTCCCAAAAGGGTTCATGGTCGTTACTGGCTACTGTTACCGAGGTAAACTGAAGATTCGTAGGGTGGCGAAGAACTGCAAAATAAATTCGCAGTATTTTCAGTAGCAGATCATGCGGCCGATCTACGAGCATGAGATTCCAACAATGTACGTAAATGACGCCAATCTAATGCGCATTCATATGGACAAGACCTCATCACATACCTCACGATCGTCCCTCGCATTCTACAGGGAGATGGAGGAGGGAAGTGTATACAAGTGATACCTTTCAATGAGGTAACTGTTAATTCTCCAGATGCAAGTCCTATGGACTATTGTGGATTTGGATTGCTGAAGCGAGCTTTGGGAAAACGGCGTGTGACAACTGTGGAAGGACTTTGGAAAGCTGTGCAAAGGGAATGGGACAAGATTCCCCTCCCAGTTCTTCAGAGAAGCCTATTACAGTGGAAATTACGCTGTCGGGCTATTGTTAAGAACCAAGGGAAACACATCGAGCACTTACGGACCTGGCGCCATGGATTCTTCTAAATTTTTAGGTAAGTCGAAATTGGCCAAATGTAGACTGAACAACCTTTGTATTAGGGTTATATCCCAGGTATAATATATCCACTGATGACTGAAGCTGGAACACACACATGGAAAGCATTAACGCTAGCAAGTTAGCTATGAAGACGTAAACCATACCATAATTGTAAGTCAACAATGAAGGCAAATAAGAAGCGGAAACAACAGACTGTATGGTTATAATACTTTCACAATTTTAATTTCACATTATTTCGAGACGAGACCGAGATCGAGTCTCGTCTCGATACAATCCCTATTTACTGCTGTAAACGAAGAAGCAAACTCCCCCAGAGTATAATTTAGCTCGGTTTTGATACTGGTTGGACTGACATATTTCAAATAAAAATCTTGTATGACAACGATGACCCTCTTGTTTATTTTTATTTTTTGTTAATAAAACTTCAATTGACCACAGCTGTATATATATATACAGGGTGTTTCAGATAAAACGTCCAGTGCTTATAAATCCGAAACGGCTGAGAATAAAAAGATGAAACAAAAACTGAGATAGGAAAATGTCATAGGGCGCATCGCATGGTGTTGTTGTGGTGACCCCCAGGGCCCTCCTTCAAGGGAGCCCAGGGGCCAACTTCAAATTTTCAAATGGGAACATGTATTGATTCATACCTCATTCAATAGTACTTGAAAAACGAAACAACTTTTGTAGGAAACAATTTTCGATTTGGGCCACCGTTTTTAAATGCCTGCAAAAAGTGGGTCCTATATCAGATAAAACGTCCAGTGCTTATAAATCCGAAATGGCTGAGAATAAAAAGATAAAAACTGAGATAGGAAAATGTCATAGGGCGCATGACACGGTTTTGTCGTGGTGACCCACAGGGCCCTCCTTCAAGGGGGCCCAGGGGCCAACTTCAAATTTTCAAATGGGAACATGTATTGAATCATACCTCATTCAATAGTCCTTGAAATACGAAACAACTTTTGTAGGAAACAATTTTCGATTTCTAACACCGTTTTCAAAATGGCCGCAAAACGTCCTGTATCAGTTTGAAGTTGGCACCTAGGCCCCCTTCACTGAGTTTCCTGAAGGTCACCACAACAACACCACTTGATGTGCTTTATCATCGTTTCTATCTCAGTTTCTGTTTCATCTCTCTATTATCAGCCGTTTTTGATTTAGGCCTATAAGCACTGGACGTTTTATCTGATACAGAACCCACTTTTTGCGGCCATTTTGAAAACAGTGGCCCAAATCGAAAATGGTTTCCTACAAAAGTTGTTTCGTTTTTCAAGTACTATTGAATGAGGTATGATTCAATACGTGTTCCCGTTTGAAAATTTGATGTTGGCCCCTGGGCCCCCTTGAAGGAGGGCCCTGGGGGTCTCCACAACAACACCATGCGATGCGCCCTATGACATTTTCCTATCTCAGTTTTTGTTTCATCTTTTTATTCTCAGCCATTTCGGATTTATAAGCACTGGACGTTTTATCTGATATAGGACCCACTTTTTGCGGGCATTTAAAAACGGTGGCCCAAATCGAAAATTGTTTCCTACAAAAGTTGTTTCGTTTTTCAAGTACTATTGAATGAGGTATGAATCAATACATGTTCCCATTTGAAAATTTGAAGTTGGCCCCTGGGCCCCCTTGAAAGAGGGCCCTGGGGGTCACCACAACAACACCATGTGATGCGCCCTATGACATTTTTCTATCTCAGTTTTTGTTTCATCTTTTTCATTTCGGATTTATAAGCACTGGACGTTTTATATGAAACACCCTATATATATATATATATATATATATATATATATATATATATATATATATATATATATATACAGTGGCGGATCCAGGATAATATTAAGGGAGGGGCTAAAGCATAGTTTGCCGCTTCATCCAGTGTAAAGCAGGATTGAAGCCCATTTTATCCAGTGTATACCTGAGCTTGAAGGGGGGCTATAGCTATAGTTCCCCTTGCATCCACCCTTATATATATACTATTAAATACTGCTTTGGTCAGTTGGAATTTTATTAGTAATCTTGAATTTTCCGAAGCTACAATGAATTTTTTTTTTTTTTTTTTTTTTAAGTTTACGATTCACTAAGAGCGTTCACTATCGATGGCTACCAAACAAATACTTAACAACGTAGCATCTTCAAACTTACACTTTATAAGGTTAGTACTTTCGACCAGAGTAATGCTTTTCAAATAACCACCACCAGCTATACGTGAGATCGGTTACTCCTGGGATTACCCTCGCCTTTACCTAAACTAAAAATGCCCTCCACTACTTCCCTGGCCAGAACATATGTTAATATAATTTCGATTTCGATCAAGTTTCGGAGTGAAGCTTGCTACCACATATAGTAGCTTGTTTCAATGTTTTTATATAGCTTGTAATAAATGTTTACCCTATTAATACAAACTTCGCAAAGCAAAACTCACCCAGGACGTCGTTACTGAACTTGGCTTAGTTCGCATGTATGAACGAGCTGGCTCCCCACAAAAAGCTACTTTGTAGCTCGCAAGTTATCTCTTGAGGAAGTAGAGTTCTCTCGTGGCCAATTGTAGGTGTACTTGCCCTCGGCTTAGGAGAGAGAGGTTCGGTTCCCATGGGAATTCATGTGGTTCAGATCCCACGTTAAGCTGAATGTCCAGGTCTCATGAAGTCTCAGTGCTGAAAGGACTCTAAACTACAACTTAGCTAACTAACCAATATTTAACAGGATCTTTATTAAGGCACATTGATTGTTAAAGTTTCGACATTGCTGCAATTAATAAAGCGATATCCGTTGTCGTTGGTCTCACCCTTTTTCGATTGCAGGTGAGCATTGCATTCTCTAATCTTTAATAATAATAGTGGATGGATGAATGTTCCAGCATAACCCTTGAACACCTACAGCAATTTCAACCGAATTTAGTGCACTTAGGATTTACAATCTGGAAAATTACTGTGGGTTTTTTTTAGAGAGGTAGTGACATGTAAAAGTATTCGAAAATGACAGATTAGTATCGTATCCCTAATTTTCAAGGTTGCTGAGAGGAATATCGACATTCGATTAAGTCCAAGTTCAGCCCCATCGGTATAGGGAGAGAACAGATAAAAAATAAGATATTCAAAATCAATTTTATTTGTTGTTATCGCACCACGGGGAAACGACTAACCCGATCGAAATGAAATTTAGAACATAGTACCTACCTCAAGCTGGATTCTTATCATGTCCCTTTGATTAAAGGGTGTATCCTAAGTAGATAAGCGTGTTTTAACTATTTATTCCACAAGTAAATTATCGTAAGGATATTTCTTATATTTCATTGGAATATGTACCGTAACGGAGGAAGGGATTCAAATGCTTTCCATAAGCCTATTCTTCGCATGCGAAGAACGGTATTTCACGTAATAATAATATTACCTTTATCTCAGCCATTTATATTTATTTGCAGCAAAACTTCTTAATTTCATTCTAGTGCACTATAGTTTCTTTTTTTTTATATATATAACGTGTATGTAGAATTAATTAATACCTCTTTATAGTTCGTTTCTGTCAGTAGATTGCACAATAAAATTGGTGCTAATGAGGTTCCCATAAATTGTCAATTTTCTTATGAATATGTCCCCTATAGCTTCTATGAGTAGAAGTGGAAAGGATGTTGGTTTGAGCCTCTAACAAGTACCATCCTGGTATTCGCCTAGTGTAAATGAAAGTAAACTCCGGAAAATCTGACAGGTTGACAGTCACTGGATCCAAAACTGGATTCTCGTATTTGCAAAAATATAACCAGGTCAACGTAAATATTTCAGGTGTGTCGAACGTCTTGGAGTATTTCGAAATATCCTTAACAGAACAGGAAATTATAGTAGATAGTTACCGCAGAAGCCGGTTGGCATGGTCAACCGGTCTAAGTCATTAACTGGTGATCAAGACAATGTAACTGTCGGGGGATCGAATCCCGCTCAGAGGATGGGGGTTGTATATTATTCTTTTGCCATTAATTTCTTTATCATTTATTTTCCATCGTCTCATTTAGCTTAAAGGACAGATGTGCGACATAAAACTCAAAAGACAACAATTATCACGGAAATCTACAATCGATAAAATCATATCTGTTCATACAGTGTTTCTAGCCTATGCACTAAGCAGAATCACCAATAAAGAGCTGGAGAGAAGGAATGCTTCAGAATTGTGGTTAGGAGTTCAAGAACTGAATAATTTTCACTTCATTACACAGATTAATTTGAACAGAATGTACTATTCCTCACTTCTTAAATACTAGTGTGTTCAGAATCTTGAAAACCTTGCGAAACAGGGGATGATAAAATCGATCAGTTATCGTTTGCAGATTCCACTTATAAGGGGCGATCAACTGAAATACGTTCGTTCCATGTATTATTGGTAGAGTATGTAGGAAGTTATTGTTTATTTAATAGTGTGTAATAGCTAATGTCCCTGTGTGTTGGGTGTAGGCATGTTGATACGTTTTGCAAGTATAACAAGTGAAAGATGGCGTTCAAGATCCCCAATTCGTCCAAACAGGACCAGAGTGCCGTCATCCAGTTTCTGAGTGCCGAAGGTTGTCAACCATCTGAAGTGTTCCGGCGTATGAAAGACGTGTATGGTGATGCATGCGTCTTCAAAACAACAGTAGTGGGTCAGAATGTTTCGAAAGCGGCGTGAATAAACCACTGATTATCCGTCCTGATCAAGCCTGTTGTTGCCACAGAAGACATGCGTGAAAAGGTGAATGCGGCTATAGCTGTGGATAGACGCATTAGTATTCAATCCATAGCGAACGGATTAAACATGAGTTATGGTATTGCTCAGAAAATTGTGAAAGATCTGGGGGTATCATAAAGTGTGCGCGCAGTGGATCCCCAGGGTGTTGACGGAAGACCAAAAGTTGAAGCGTATGGGTTGCGCCATTGAACATTTGTTACGTTACCATTTGGAAGGTAATGACTACTTGCTGCGCATTGTTGCTGAGGATGAAACTTTGTGCCATCATTTTGAACGGAGTTCAAAGTCTTCAAGTATGCAGTGGAAACACCCCTCATCTCCCCGTCCCAAAAACGTTCAAGACGCAACCGTCTGCGGGGAAAGTTATGGTGTCTGTGTTCTTCGATTGCCATGGACTATTATTGCTCGACTTCAAGGAACCAGGACAGTCCATCAACGCCGCATGCTACTGTCAGACCTTGACACAGTTACGGAGAACCATCAAAAACAAAAGGCCTAGTATATTGACCGTTGGAGTCACTGTGTTGCATGACAACACGCATCCACACGTTGCAAACTAAGTGCAGGAATTGTGTCAACGATTCAAGTAGGAAATGTTGCGACAACCGCCCTACAGCCCTGACCTTTCACCTTGTGACTTTCACATCTTTGGGCCTCTAAAGAAGGCATTGAAAGGTCAGAGATTTCAGTCTGACGTTGAGGTTCAGGACGTTATGCGTAATTGGTTTGATAATCAGTCGTCCAAATTTTACATGAACGGCATTTGTAATTTAGTGACACAGTGGGACAAGTGTTTCAACGCTCATGGTGACTACTTCTGAACAATATTTTTACTGCACGCTAACCATAGACCCATCTAGATAGTGTACAAGTTTCCGCTTGAAATAAAATTTATTTCATGAATTATAACTACTGAACGGGTTTCAGTTGATTGCCCCTTATAGATTTACTTTTTGAATATGATTTACTTGATATACACAAAACAAGTAACTTAATTTTTTTTTTTTTTTTTTTTTACTCTATTTTCTTCAGACACTTCACATGGTGATATTTAACCACGGTACGGGTAGTAAAGATTTTTAATGAAACGAACTGTCAGTAGCTTGCACCTCCCTTGCTTGCTCTTCACGCTCCCCAGATTCACAAAAACATCGACTAAACTGTTAAATACAGGGATAATAATAAGAGGCAATCAAAAACAGAAAGTAAATATACGGAACACACTGTGGAAATTGTTTTTTGTAAGGAAACTACTAGTACATTAAATGTAAAGATAGATATACGTACACTGATGGAATAAAACTGGTGCTAATGAGTTTTCCATACTTTAAGTCACTTCTTATGAATATGTCCGCTATAACTTCTATGAGATGTCCGTTATAGCTTCTATGAGCAGAAGAGGAAAGGTAGTTCAAGTAACTAAAATCACCGAAGTATTCAGTTAATTAAATTGCTGACCAGATGAATGCCACATCCGGTAGAACTCTCAGCAACGTTGTGTGATATGTTTACATTTGAAATTTATATCATGATATTTCTCTGATATTAAATGTAAACACTGTTGTAAATATATAATGAAATTCACTCTAAAATATACGTGAACCATACATTAGAGAAATACCAACACACTATAAACTGTCTAGGTAAAAAGAATATCACAAATTGAAATAAATATATAAATATCATTGTGTTTCAGCCTTTTATTGAAATTTTTATTGATCACTCCGATCTTCATACAATTCAACCGAAAGAAAAACTTACTTTTTGTAAATGGCATATAATTCCTAACGACAGACGAAGTAAATGAAATATCAATTACAGATTATTTTACTTTGACATATTCTACGTGGAACAAATTGAATGGAAATACTGAAAATTTTTATGGCTTAAATGTGCATCATCAACAAAATATCTGGTGAATTGAAGACATGTTTTGATGCCTGTATACATTCACTTACAGTGTATAGCAGCAACTAAGTCTTTAAAAAAATCTTTACAGCATCTAGTATGTAACTATGCTGTTACTCATCCAAATAACTTAGTAAAAGTTACAATAATAAAGTTAATACAGAAATGTTTACGTCTCTCAGGTAAAACTTTCGTAAGCACTCGTTTACTTGTGTCTAATTCATGCCTCCTCAAGAAGAATTTATTAACATTATTTTTTCCTTACATTATAATTGAACTGCTGCATGTGTTGTAAGATACACATCTGATATAATTTCATACTTAAACATTAGCAACAATTAATAGGTCCATCCCTATTACATTCTTTTTACTACTCATATCTAGCACCATCAGCAATGGTGCTTTCACCATCTTTTCTCTATTAAATAAATAAACAATATTTAAAAAAGAAATACATAATTACACAGGAACCTGGTATAACAGTGATGATGTTCTTTCGTCATAAATTGTTCAACAAAATTGATACATTATAACTTTGTATGAAGAGTTGATCATTAAGTAATATTTACACTTTTTTTTTTCTTTTTCATATGTAAAATAATGGTAGTGTTTACACATCCGTACGCAAAACACACTAGTCCTACACGCATAGGACCTAACATAGACTCCCACTTCACACTCTTGCCTTCACTCATACAGTACATCCCTGTTTACCTGATATAACGAATATATACATGTGTTAATATAAATGCAATGCCACCAAGTGAATATGTCACCTATAGCAGGCACGGAGTTATCACGTAACTACAGTTTTTATACTGGAACAAGTTTAACCTAAAAGTACAATCCATTTTGATATGAAGCAGCTTTCTAGTACTGGCTGCATAACTTGTGATCTCAAAAGAGCAATATAGAACGCCATTCTATGTAATTGTCGAATTATTTAAGCGGTGGCATTAATATTCTGTTAACTTGGACAACACTTGCAGCAGTGGATATCCACACATATACACAAAAACAGAATAGCACTGCAATCACTTTTTGAAGATACATGTGCTGAATATTATGTATCATGTTAATTCCTCTGATATCTTCATGTAAATAATGATACTTTGCAAATGTTTCCTCTCAGATGTCGTCAGTCTTCTATCAGCTCTGAAAAGAATTTATAAGTAAAAATGAATTACTTACACTCACATAGCAAAATCAACTTAAAGATTATAAACCAGATAAAGAGAGAAGGCAAGAAAACTTACAGCTAGTGTGATTTACTGAAGTTACGTGGTCCCAACATTTCAAAACTCATCTTTGATCATATACACAATAAACAAACGTCTTGTTTCCAAATTAGCGCTAATATTCTGGGACTAGCGTACCTTATTTTCTATTTCCATCCTTCACTTTTATAGTCTAACCATCTTAAAAATGCGTCTACTTTACCCGAGAACATTAACAGAAAAATAAAGGCTCAGGAATAACGCCAAGGCATGTTCAAACTAGTGGTGGGCACAAAAACCGGTTTTTCACCGAAACCGGTTTCGGTTTTCTTCAAAACCGGTTCGGTTTTCTTCAAAACCGATTCGGTTTTCACCTGATCCGGTTTCGGTTTTCTTCAAAACCGATTCCGGTTTTTTTTCAAAATTTCTTCTATTTCTGACCAGAATGGTGTTTCGTTGTTCTCCGGAAACCGAATCCATTTCCACAGAAATAGTCTTATGTGTTTTCGAAAAGTTTTCACCGAAACCAGTTTCGGTGAAAACCGAAACCGGTTTTGGAGAAAACCGAAATGTCGGTTTTTCGGGTTTCGGTTTTTTATAGAAACCGGTTTTCGGTTTTTATAAAAACCGGTTTTGCCCATCCCTAGTTCAAACATGTAAGTTCTGGAATTCTCCCTCCCCCATTAAAAAAGGCATTTATCTACTTTTGTCTGTCTTAGGACCAAAATTTAAGGGAGTTACGTATAGTTTCCAAATTTTCAAATGGCCTCCATTTTGATACAATATGGTGAATAATATGGCTAAATAATTCATCCAAGATATTTTAAGCCTGAGTGACGTCACTAAATTTTTGTTTTAATCCATTCACTTATACGGAAATGGATCGTATCTATAGTTGGGTATATAGATATCGTGATATATCGTAATATGTGGACGTGAAACCCTACATAAACACGTGAAACTCTACACCGGAAACTACATATGAGAGTCGTTGGCAACAAAACGTGATAAAGGGTGATCATAACATTAAGTAGATTGAAAATCACTTACATAAATTAATAAATTATGAAAAGCAAACAATAAAGGTCAATACCATAAAACAGAATAAAATTTAAATTTATATATTAAAAAAAATAATTCCTTATTTTGTATTATCGAAAACGTTAATTCCAGAAAGAAGCAACTAGTCCATCGAAATAGGTATGCTGATTGATTTAGCCAGTATGACACACAGCACCAAGGTCTACCTGTCAGGACTTACGGTCTACTAGTAGATCGCGATCGAAACATGGGCCATCCCTGATGTAAATAAAGGACACTGAAGTTGTAGTATCATGCATTTTGCGCCATTTATCTCCAATATTTTTAAAACAGTTTTCATTAAGCTTACTTTAACGACATTTCCATTTCTTACTTTACTAAGATATTTAGAGTAATTTGAAAACAGTTGTTCAAGCAAGCATTTCGGTCTTTGACCACAAAGATCTATCTTAGCACATCTTGCGTCAAGCCGTTGTTTTTTCTAAATTTATCTACATAGTGCAAAAGAAAAGGCACGCGTTTCAGTTTTTGTTAATTTAAAATAAAGTATTATTTGTTCGCCATTTTAGGTCCAATACTTTCCTTCCAATTAAAACAATTCAATATGTTCCTCACAAACTAATATCTACTTTCAACGGAAAATAATTTTGATTGCTCAGGATAGCGATCTGTCCTCTCGTGCTTACAGGTAACAATATCCGAGCGTTGTACGACATTTTCTATTCAAACTTGACAGATAAATGCCGGTACTAGAGATCAGATAAGTAATCCAGTGCATTCCTATTTCCGTCTTGGGATACATCTGTGAATAAGTAAGAGGGAAAGACCTGAAGTTTTTCTAGTGGTATTTTCCAATATGTCAATGGATGTTTTCGTTCAGTAAATCGCTTGCATAGTGCTTCTTTTGTATGCATGTTTCTTTTGTATTGCAGGAGACAGTTTATACAATGGATGTTTTTGGTTTTATTTAAATCGTTTACGTCTAATTTCGTACCGAGGTATCCTTACAGTCTCAGGCTCTAACATGACAAATTAAATACTTCAACACAATGTCCTCATATTATTGTTACATTCAGTCACTAGAATTGTTTCTTTAAACACACTGAACAATTTTTACACTACTATTATTATTTAGAAATGTTGTAGGAAGAAGAAAACTGATTATAGGTTATTATTATTATTTGCAAAGAATCGTAATATCGTACCGTCTTGTTTAATATGGAGTAACAGAAGAGACCAGAAGTTTTTATTATTTCTGAAATAATCATTATCTCTGTTGTTCCCATCCCGATCGTTTAAGAAGATATTGAGCACTACCAACAAACACTATTTGCTACCGATACTGCTTCTCCCTATTACTTTCTGTTCTTGTCTCTAGTACGTCTAGTTTCCTAACGTTCTTGGCCGTTGGCAACTCTGTAGAAATTTTCTGCTAACGATATAAACAAGTGATAGCGATCTCCAGAAAAAAGGAATCACTCCTTGATAGAGCTGTATTTACAGTTACAACAAAACACCCATATTTAACTGTTCATAAAGGGTGACTTGTTTTGTCGACACTACGTGAAGCAGATATCGTCGTTATACCATTTTCCCCGTTTTTTTTTTTTTTTTTTTTTTTTTAATCACATTAAAATTTGTTAAGTAACAAAAATGTCGCTTCGTAAGCAAGACTTTAAAAGCGAAGTAGAAAATATCACTGCTTGTATTTACTTCGCGACAAGCGAGTTGTCTATGCAGACGATAGAAGTAGAGTTTAGAACAAAAAGCGATTTTATCGTTAGAGATTTAAATAAAGGTTTAAAAACAACCTATCTTTTATATTTTAGCACACGTTTAAACATATACGTAAATGCATCTAAACGTTCAAATGCTTTCATACAAGTAAAATGTTTATGTTCACTAAACAGGAAAATATTAACAAAATCTTATGTTCTAAGAGACGTGCAATTATCAGCCGAGATGAGTGTACGGATAAATGACTTCTCGGTTTGAATTTTTATTATAAATGTTTCACATTTGAAACAAAATTCTAGTTGTTCAGTCATACAATAAAGATGATACACGAAAACGATACTTACTGATTTCAAAATTTTAGAACAAATGTTAGTAATTCACAAACTATTAAGTTCATCACACGTTTTCGATGGTTACTGACAGTGGCGGCTCGTACTGTCATTAACAAAGCGTGCTACAATATATATATATACGTGTATTTACCTACTGAAGGCGGAAGTTAATATCCATCCTTCGATTTGTAATGCTGGCAAACTTTTCTATCACCCTGGAGTTGAAATCTAGCATGTTGTTGATCAAATTTTTTCTATCGAGAGCATGGCAAGGGCAGTTAACCTTCCTGACCTATGGAAATTCCTTACGAATGTCTTAATTCTCTTTAGAGACGAAAAGCATCTCTCAGGTTCTGCTGTGGACATTGGTATGGTCACTATTATTTCCAAAAGGGTTGTTATTTCGCGAAAATTGTTCTGTAAATTGTTTTTAAAGATAAGCTGACAGAACCAAAAGCTCAGTGCGAAGTCACTGATTACCTAACATTGGGTAGCTTTCAACCGCAGTGTCCAGAAATGTTCCGGAAAAATCACTAAAATTTGCAGAATCCAGAAGTTTGGCGGCATCCAAATGGCTTGTTTTCTCACATCTATTTCGCGCATCCGCAGAAATGTGATCACATACTTCTTTGCCATTGGGTACTCTGCAAGATATAATCCGCCCATATTTGTTTTACCAACTGTTGGAAGAAAAATATCACTTCTCCTAATATTGTCTGTGTCATTCCGAATTTTCTCAATGGCTTCAATGAAATATTTAAGTGCTGTTTGTACTTTAATGGTAGGCCTGCACTGAATATGATTATAGAAAATATTCACATGCGGCATTATTTTGTGAAAGAATTCTAACCAAAACATGAATTCCCTGTGCTGGATTTCTCTAGTACTGAAAAGCACTCTTTCGAAACATTTTAATTTTCATAGATAGAATTGACGATTCGTGACTTGAAATTCATCGAGTAGCTGACCCATTCGGAATACGTCGTACAGGCACTTTTTTCAAAACAGATTCACGCTGTGGGGAGCAGGAGGAAAAATGTGGAAAATCCTGAAAGACTACAGGAAAAAAGCCCTTGTCGATTGATTTTGAGGTGCAGTTCTTCCCATTATCAAATTTAATTGGTTAACAATGGACGTAGTGTGCCAAAGGAAAGTGTTCTTTAATTTTAGATTGTACGCCATTAATTGATCCCTTATTACCGATGCCCCATTAAATGTGTGCGCTATAATTCTACTACGATCTGAATCTGTGTCAAAAATGTTCAATTCATTTAATATACACTCCCGACAATTCTGGGCTCCCGGACCTTTAGGATTAAAGAAAATAAAAAAGAGTAGAAAAGACAGAACCGAGCGGCGAGCGCCGCCAGTAAGCAAAAGAAAGCGAGAAAGAGGAATACTTGGCGCTTGCGCAGAATGTCTTCGGGCTCAACTTAACACAGCACGGTGGAAGCTATTCTGGGTGTAAAAAAAGGAAAGTGGACAAGGCATATTGAGATCTTTGCTCCATGCTAGAGATATAGGCTTGTATAGTGCAAGCGGGCTCCATTCAGTAGAGCCCGCTCGGTTCGTTAGTACAACTTCCACACTGCTGAAGGCGCTGATAATCGCGCTCCACGCTCGAGAAAGATCGTCATGGGAAAGTTCTGTATTTTGTTAATTGATTAACAGTTTAAACAAATGAATAGATGAAAATTTTTTGAACTAAAATTACTCTAACACAAATACACAAACATAGGAAGCGTGCTGTAGCCCGGTAGCCCTACGTCAGAAACCGCTACTGGTTACTGACATTTAAAGTTTTACTTAGAAAAAATACTAAATGCACTGCTTAATGTTTTTCGTAAATAAACGTTTACAGCGAGCATTAAACATTTAATAGGAAAAAAAAAAAACTGTTACCAAACAGATTGCGAACAGTTTAATATCAAGTAATTTGAAATTGATTGTATAAATCCCTCAATTACAGCTTTTAAGAAATAGAATCTATAGGACAGCATTATTTATGCACCAATGACCACACAGACAATACTTACGAAACCTCTGCAAACAAAAATAAAGCATAGTAATATAAGTGCAAGAATGGCATTTTTTCTTGCTTTAATATCGTGACGAGTTTTAAACATAAGTAATAGTTTAATTGTTCCTCATATAATATTATATATATATATATATATATATATATATATATATATATATATATATATATATATATATATATATATATATATACAGGGTCTCCGGTGAGGAAAGTCAAAGATTTTGGAAGATGATAGGGAAGGTCATTCTAAGCAAAAATGCTTATGTGAAGATAGGGTCTATTCCCCCTCGTTCCGGAGATAGAGGTGGGGGTAACTTTTTGCCTCTTGCACTTGCCGATTTTCATTTGAAACATTCCAGCACACCCTGTAGTTGGGGTTATGTTACATATTATACCTCGTTTGAAACCTAATGAAACAGGTTTGCAGATGGTATACAGATTGTCCCAGTATTGCACACTAGAGGGAAGTAACGGAGGGGAAATTTTTCGAATTTCCCTATAAAATTCTCTTTTTAAACCAATTTGCACTGTTCTTGAGTGGAAACACTGTCTCTAGAGGAATAGTATCTGATTAGGCGAAAATGATATTGTATACCAAAGATCTAGGTGAGGTGTCAAGTTTTTAGCTTCATTAGAAGCCGTAATAAAAGCATTCTTCCTAACTCTTTACTCTAATAACATAACGATGTTCAAACTTTCCATAGATGACAATGGTTACAAATATTAATAAACAAATGTTTATGCAAAATTGGAAATACAATACTATTCCCTGATATACGAGAGCTCCACATTTCTATGCGGGAACACTAATTACAGTTCTGAACACCAGATGGCAGCGAAAGAAAACCAACTTAAAATTTTCGTAAAACACGCCAGAATGGCCATTGCAATAGGGTTGGCGAAACCATAAATAATTACTTCTAATGCACACAAATATTTTGTTTGTCTCACGTAACCCAACAGAGACGTTGTCACTGTTATGTCCAATTCCCTCGAAATGGTTTTGGATTTTTACTCTGTAAACGGCGCATCGCAACTTATTAACTTGAAAAGGTCCTTTAATCGTTATTTTGTGTTTCGTGTGTGCAAGTGATAGCAGGAGTTTCAGCAACGTGAAGTGCAAAGTGATTGTGTGTAGATTGTGAAAGAAGTTCAACAGTATTGCAGCAGAATGCCGTTCCAGTACACCCAGCTGAATATTCAGATATGATGTGCGTCTACGAGTTTTGTGATGCAATGCCAAAGGTGCAGTGGAAGAATACCAGCAAAGAGTTCTTCGCCGCAGAGTCCCTACTGCACTTTACACACATGTATACTAAACTGCGAAAAATTGGTGAGCTTCCCAGCGTAAAGCTGACATCTTAACTAGCTTTAAAATACACCCCTCAACAAGAAGAAACGTTATTCAGGTTGTACAGCGGAGTCCAACCATCAGCATTAGGAGACTTTCTAATCAACTTGCATTTCCACGTACGTATATACATGATGTACTGCGAGAAGAAGGGCATAATCCATTCCATGTCCAAAGAGTGCGGCATCTCCATCCAGGGGACAGTGAACTACATGTTGGCTTCTAACAATGGGAACAGGAGCATCCTAATGTTTTGCCATTTATCTTATTCGCCGATGAGGCCACTTTCAAAAAGGAATGGGATAAACAACACCCGCAACTGGCATCGTTGGAGTGCCGAAAATCCTAGGGCTATCACAGTAAGACAATATCGAACGATTTTCTGTAAATGTTTGGGCGCGATTATCTGTGATCAGATCATTGATATCTTTTTTTCTGCCCAGCGTTTGACCAGTGAATATTATTTGCATTTCCTGCGCTATGAATTACCAGTACTACTGGAAGATATGACTCTTCAAACTCGGGCGTCCATGTACTTCCAGCACGACGGCGCTCCCTCTCATGCAACTCAAGCTGTATGTCAATATCTTGACTCCAAGTTTCCACATCGGTAGATGGGTCGCGGAGAACGGAGGGCAATTATTTACTGGCCGTCCCTCCCCGGATCTTACTTCTTTGGATTTTTGCTTTTGGGGGTGGTTGAAGGACCTTGTGTACAGACGAAAGGCCAACTCAAGAGAAGATTCAATTCCGATCATTCTAGAAACATTCAACATCGTCAATGAACGCTGAGAAGGCATCCATTGGGCAACACTGCATGTACTGACGCGCACTGCAAAGTGCATTGAGGAGTATGGTGATGTCTTTGAACATATGCTGCACGAGCAAAATAATTACGTTGAAGGTTGATGCTAGTAGGGCTACGTCTCTATCTGTACTACTATCTGTAGCATTAGAAGTAATTATTGTTTATGTATTTGAAGTAATTATTTATGATTTCGACAACCCTATTGCAATGGACATTCTGGTGTAGTATGTTGTAGGAAAGCTTTAATTCAAGATAGTTTTGATTAACTGTCACCTGTTGTTCAGAACTCTAATTAGTGTTCCCGCATAAAAATATAGAGCTCTGGTACGTTAGGGAATAGCATTGTATTTCCATACGGCTTCCAATGAAGCTAAAAACTTGACACCTCACCTGGATCTTTGGTATACAATATCATTTTCGCCCAATCAGATACTATTCCTCTAGCGACAGTGTTTCCACACAAGAACAGTGCAAAATTGTTTTAAAAAGGGAATTTTATAGGGAAATTCGAAAAATTTCCCTCCGTTACTTCCCTCTCGTATGCAATACTGGGACAATCTGTATACCATCTGCAAACCTGTTTCATTAGATTTCAACGAGGTATAATATGTAACATAACCCCAACTACAGGGCGTGCTAGAATGTTTCAAACGAAAATTGGCAAGATCAAGAGGCAAAAAGTTACTCCCACCCCTATCTCTGGAACGAGGGGAAATATACCCTATGTTCACATAAGCATTTTTGCTTAAAATGACCTCCCCTATCACCTCCCAAAATCTTTGATTTTCCTCACCGGACACCCTATATACATA
Source organism: Thermobia domestica (assembly GCF_964235325.1). NCBI lineage: Eukaryota > Metazoa > Arthropoda > Insecta > Zygentoma > Lepismatidae > Thermobia > Thermobia domestica. Next base: position 106,897,258 of record NC_137454.1, on the reverse strand, counting down.
TATATATAATAGAAAAAAAATTTGCGTACAAGGTTCGAACCATCTGCAATCCCATTTATTGACTGATTTTAGCTCTCGTGCTATCAACTGCGCTGCAGATTTCTTACACGCTATACGTCTGTTCTACTACAAGCCATGATTTTTTATGATCGTGTTCTAATTCGTCCCTTTTGACAGATAATTTCCATTGTTTGCTTTACTTATATGGAGTAACAAAGGTTAGAAATATCTGACTAAATGTTTTGTTTGTGGATATGGATTCACATTGTTCTCACTGTCAATGACGTCTCAGTTCTATTGTATGCACTACCTTTGCAAGTTGTAAGCTTATGTTATTGTGGTAATGGCACAAAAGTTTGATCGTAATTGCTCCATTTTTGTTTTTTCTATTGCAAAGAGAACAGTCACTCTGGTGGCAGTGTGCAACCAAGAAAGAATAGAGACCAGTGATCATGGCGACAAAAATACTATACTGGCTTCAGATTTTTGGCAAAGGAAATCACTGTACCTTGCACTATTAACTTTGCAACTCCTTTTCTAGTAATCTTTCAGTACAAGTCCTTTCCAGTTCCAAACATGTTCAGTATCACCTTTGCCACCCAAGTCAGTCTTCAATTTGTTTTTCATTATTGATCCTGTGTTTTTGCACTTCTTCTTTTTCTTTAGATTCTGGGCTGATGATGAGAGATCCACGTTTCAATCTCCTGTGACTATTCTGCTCAAAACTTCGTCGCCTAGACTGCTATAGTATTCGAGTAAAGTGGTGAAAGTTAACGCACTTCCTGCTCCTTCTTCGTATATCAAATTGTTCGGACACTTTTAAACTTCTCTACCCACTCATACACTCTTCTACGCGATAGAGTACTGTTCTCGCATTGTGTTGAATGTTTCAGATAAATTTTAGTCTCTCACACTTTCAGATCATAGAAATTGAGTCACTGTCTTCTGTTCTTCCTTGGTGTATAATACCAGCGGAGCGACCATTATTCTCTTTGCAATAGAAGAAAGAAAAATCGAGCAATTAAGATCAAATTTTTAAAGTATTACTATAACAGTATAACTTCATAACATGTGATGGCAAAAGTGAGTGCGCACAATATAACGAGAGTTACGGCGAAACTGCTGTCAATTTTTTTCTTTTTAAAATGTACTTACCAACAAGTGTGTTGTGTATTTTGCTTTTTATTTATTTTTTTAGTGCTTTTAGTCTAACCTTATTCTCAGGTGTACTAGTCCTCCAACAGAAATACTCCTACAACATTCATCTAATGTCGGGTCAACTTAACAATCAAGCTCAAAAGAGCCACGCAAGAACAGTTCCTAGTTCACTTCACAGAAGATCCGAGAAAGTCACAAATTTTAGTAGCTAAAGTATCTCCCTCATTATGATCACATGTATCTACTTGTGTTAATGAGAAAAATGCTTACCTATTGATTAATGAATGCCCTTATTCATTTTCTTTTTCTTCCTGATGGAAAGCTAGGGTCAATAATAACCATTTGGGGTGTATTTAAATCACTATAATCTTGTTCTGACTTCATTTGCAGAAGCGCTGATCTTACTTCATTTTCAGAGGTGTCTCCCCCAACACTGTCTTCATCCAACAATAGGTGCGAGTCTGCGTCCTCCATCAAATCGAAAAGTGTCGGATTGTAAGTTATGAGTTCGGTTCCTGAAACAAGATCATCTATAACAAAAAAACAATCAGCAAGAATGAACACTGTTTACACTCAATGTAAAAATTAAAATTTACTTACTAAAGCATCGAAAATGTGAAAACGGGAAACAGACGGCACATTTCAATGGCCATTTGTTATCTTATTTATGATGGTCACTGAAACGTAGCGTCAGTTTTCCGTTTTCATATTTTGTATGCTTCAGTTGAGTACATTTTAACTTTTACATTAAAATCATGCAATTTATTAAAATCATTAAGTAACTGTGTACGTGAAGACCATTACAAGAGGATATCCATAAAATTTGTGTCCAAACCATCTCCCAGTGATCCCCAAACCTTAAAATTCCTGTAGTTTAAAGGTTAATGTTTTGAATGCAGTGTATCTAAAGGCAGGTTTACTCAACTGTTTTCTCTCTGTTTTCATAGTAACATCACACAGTAAAATGGAGAAAATTGCGCTACGAGCACGATAGAGACATTATGGCCTTACATACTCCCTTATGATACTGTATTAAGTATTCCTATTGGAAGACATTCATATGATCCACTAAGATCCATTTCTTTAGAATGAATTCAGTGTGACAGATTGATAGGACAACATTAGTTGGCATATCACGTGGCAGCATTGATTTCATTTGGGTTTCATGAAATATGCGCTATAGTTAAGTTAAGCTCATATTACACAGTGCCCAAGAGTTGCAACAGTAAATTTGGCTCTTTTCGAACAGTATTCTCGAGCTTTAGGGCCTTAAAATGGATAAAACTTAGGTCCATCACTTTGGCCTCAGACGAAACACCATTTATGAAAGCATCCAATCCCGCCAACACTAAAAAAACACGTATACTGGTCACCGCTAAGATGGCTGCTTCTGTCTTCTGTATTGTTGATAGTGTTCCCTTTATTATTTACCAAGCGTTCTACATTGTCGAACTTACATCAAAAAATCGCGAGGTCACTACATCAGAGAGATGTGCAAAACTGCTAGTGTGTTATCCTCTTAAGAAGCCACATATCTTTTGTAGCGGAAGCACCCATTCGGCATGCAGAGTCCGTCACAAATGTTGTTGACCAATAGTTACAGCAGCAGAATAGAGAAGGAAACATTCGCTAGTGGCATTCAGCTTTCAACACAGATGATAAAAGTGTGTTGATGTCCAGGAAGATTGCATGGAAAAACAATAGTGAAAACATTACTCTATGTCATTAGCATGCAAGCTGATCAGTACACGAACTTTCGGAATGCTCCACATATGTAATGTATGTAACTTAAATAATTGGAATGTTAACATAAGCCCTTTCCGCTGGTCTAGTGGCTAGCGCGTGCGTCTTTGGTGCACGTGGTCCCGAGTTCGATTTCCGCTAAGAACAAAAAAATTAATACGATTTTCTTAGTATTAATTTTCACCTAAAATCTTATCTAAAATCACGATCTTCACCATCATTTGCTTTCGGTACTTAACTGTCTCCTTTAGCCTGAAGGGCACAACCGAGAAGCGTTAAATTAAATTTTATTTCATTTTTCATCTAAGTTACAACCCCGAGCCCTACGCGCTGGTTTAGTGGCTGGCGTATGCGCGTTTGATGCACATGGACCCGGTGCAAGAGCCTTGCAATTTAAACATATGCGATTCCAATTCCACCTTAAACTTTAGGTCCACGTCTAATCTACTCTTGGTGCAGAAACAGGATTCTAAACTTCCAACAAATAATTATAATCTCGACACACGAGCGCAGTTATAACCTGACTGACCTGGCAGCGCAGTCTTTTCTTTTATGCGATAGGTTGTAGTGAGTGACAGCTATTTTTAACAACACAATCTTGTCTTCATTTTTTTTTTTAAATCAATGAAAAACCATAAATGACCAAAATGCACGTAAATGTAATTGTTCCACAACGAAAAAACCTTCTCCTCTTTGGAACTTCCGGTAACGCTTCTTCATTTGTTTCTCGTACAACACAGGCAATTTTCTCTATTATTCCCTAGAACATTTGGAATGTTGCCAGTAAATTTTCATTGCTTTCATGATGTCCAGGTTTCTGCTTGACACAGTAGAAAACCTAACACAAGACACTTTGGTGTTTCGAGTAATTCTTATTTAATTACCTACAAAATAAGTATTTATTATTATAATTTCTTTCTGAAGACTTCTGCTATTCTTAACCTTATTTCAATTCCCCGCTCACATTTTAACTATTCACCATTAATGCTATCTGAAACATTCAATCACCTACTCTCCCAGTTCCAACTTCTATACTTCATACGGTTTCCTTTGTTTCATTATTTTCTTTGTAGCAGGGGCTGGTGGCATTACTTTATAATTTACTCCTCTTAGACGCGAGATATTGTGGTTGCAACCAGCTTTCTGTGATGACTGATCCTGCATAGTGGTCTATGCACCCACGAACTGCACCGGATTCAAAGCTCTGGTCGTGGTTCTGATCCCACGTTTGTATGAAATCCCGTCCCTCATAACCATAGTGTTGTATAAGATCACAAAACACACAACTTAATCATTCCTTTCGTCTTTTCTCTTTTTAATGTTATTTTCAAACGGTATCATACACTGTTGTTTCTGAAAATTTCACCATCAGGAAGGATGATTCGAATGTGTCCGAACTCTCAGGTTTCGTACAGCAGGGTATGACGAAAAATCAGTTACAATTTCAGCCACATAACGTATGCATGAATCCAGGAGCACCTTGTTTGCTGCAAGGACTAGTATCTCGAAATAGCATTTCATGCAACCACTTGGAACAAGCGAACAGGAAACGTGTGGGCTGTCTTCACTACGCATCGTCGATGTCAAAGAGCTTAATATAAACAGACAACTACATTGTGACAGGCCTGTATATTTGGCTTCTCGTACCACGAAATTGATACCGCCAAGAGTTATGCGTGAGTAGAAGCAATGGACAAGAGAACTGTACGAAGCAAGATCGGGCAGTGGATGGTGGAATGGAACCACACCACCCAGGAAGTCAGATATCTGGTCCACATGACAATGACGGATTATACAGCGCCATTCAGTCATACACTGGATTAATGACACCCAAGCGCTGTTCACTGAGTCAAAACCATAAATGTCTGAGGCTACAATCAAAAGTAAATATCAACGTTGGCGAGCTGAGTAGAAAACGGCCGTATTTTCGGACAAGCCCCACTTCAACTTGTCCTACAATGATAACAGTTCACGCGTTAGACGTTATCACTTAGTAAGCGCAATCTACCAGCGTGAACTCGAGTGTCAAAGCGGCCGAACGGCAGGTGTGATGGTGTAGAGCCCCACTGGATAGAAGATGCGATTTTCGCGGCTCACACTGATGGTAAGCTCACCACCGATTGCTACATCTGAAGAGTTTTACAGGCAGAGGATATAGCTTCTCTTCAGACAACTCCAAACATCATATTTCTGTGGGACAATATCCGGCAATGAGTGTCCCGGAATGTGGAAGAACAATGGTACAGGCGCTTCCTTGATATACGTAGTCGTATGATGTTAGCACTTTGTTCACTTTATTCACAACGACCTTTCACAGTGTCAATGTCTTGTAGACTCGCATACAAGCGAAGTGCCAGAATATTTCTCAGCAACACATCAACCGCCAGTTTGATTCAATGCCACGACGTATGGAGGTTACGAGCACAGAATGTAGAGGCTTCACGTCCTATTTATTCATCACTGTTAGGGATGCTGTACAATCATAAAATTATTTCTATGTAATCATGTAACGAATCTGTTACATGAATTTCATCCACTCAAGTATCTCTTGGTGCTAGAATTTTCACGAACAGCAGTACATTACAAGTTTATAATTAAGTGTTGGTGACGTGGAGCTATTTACTTTAACGAAGTATATCCCCGCAACCAAGACCCACTTCAATCGATCCAATGCAGTATCTCACATCTCTATTCTCAAGTGTGTATCGAATTCCTACAAAATTCATAAAGGACAAAATCTAATACTTAAACGTGTGGCTTCAGCAGATAGAATTAAAAGAATTATAATCAGTTAGCAAGTGAAGCACTACCATTAGGCAGATTTAGCTTGAACGATACAGAACGCTGTTCCTGCTATGTGAATTGGTCTTCTCATTCAGCTGGCATTTCTCCCTCAGGACTATTTCAATGGGTATATTATGTAACGTTGAACTATCTCAAACAATGTATAAAATGCGATACTGAAATCTTCCAGTACGATGTCACAGAAACTCATATTGCGATTTGAAGCAGACTCCAACAATGTGGAAAATGAAGTGAAGAGCTTTAGAATCCCAATTTGTGCTCCCGTTTTCAAATATTTGTTATTATACGAAGTATCATTAAAAAAAAAAAAAAAAAAAAATCAGTACACGCACAAGACTTTAATAATCCCATTGTTGTCGTTCTATAATATACATCATTTACCTTGAGTGTAAAAATTAGACCATCTTATTCTTACCTGATATATTACTACTACTCTTTGCTGAAGTATCACCGTCATCAAGAGTTGAAAGCGTAGTCGGCAAGGTATCATCTGAACCAAACAGCTATATTTAAAATAAAATAAAAAAAAGAAAAAAAAAGTCTTAGTGTACGTCAGTTCAAAAATACGAAAAAAGTTAGTTTGCCTTTCACAAACATATTTATAGCTACACAATAACTTACGAACAGAGTAACAGTATTTATGCCGCTGACACCACAATTCTAGCCAACATAAACATCATACATATACATACATATATACATATACACTACCATTCCATCAACCGTAGTTATTTACGATTTTGCTTTCTGATTATAAAATTCTTGAAAGAAATATTATGAATTTCGGTGCAAACTTCAGTTGTGAAACAAACTAACTTTAAAACTCTTCTTTTAAGTAATTATTTATGTATAATTATAGTTCTATAGTATAATTTAACTAAATTCCGTTTCTTCCTTTCTACCATTCACCACTACAAGCCATGCATATTTTGGCAGAATAGGATTTCAAATGTAGTCTTCCTTTAAAGGAGAGAAACACAGACACAAACGGATCTGAGCTATATGACTATTTGCTAACTGGAGAGATGTATCATTGCCGTTATTTATAACTTTCTACACTGTAAGAACTAGGTAAGTTTGATTGCACATCTTGTAACTTTAGATAAAATGATATAAAATTCATTGGTTTAAAGACGTACGTTCATAATATATATTTCGAATTTTATACTATTTTTAGAGTTTAATATAAACTTTTGTCTAAAGGTGAGACGTGCCAATTGGTAGACCTCACTGACCTAACAAAATAATTTGGTGTGAATCTTTATGCGTAATTTTTCAAAAATCGACATTTTTTTTTTTATTTATTTAAAAATAGACAACTACGCCTCCTCCCTCATTAACCATTTCATTATGACATTAGGAAGACAACAGTATACAGTATGGTTAAAGAGATATAGCCCAAAATTAAGATTAACCATTTAACTTCAATTATATTATCCAAAGACGAGATATCAATCGATAGATGATTTCGAACTTAACAAAATGACATGCTTGAGGCCGAATTCTCATGTGAAGTTTTCACGAGAAAACTACTTTTTATGCTGCTGAAAAGTATAGACGGTTTCAGAACAAGAAAAACCCCAGTTCTTGGAAATGGAAGGAACACCCACACGGCTCTGTCCCTTGTCAACAGGCCATAAATCTCAGGAAACAGTAGGTAAACGTCGATTAGAGAGAGGAAAAGACGTTTCCGAACGTCCCCTTTTCTCCAGATTTCTTTTATTTATCACAAGATGTATTAACATTATGTCTTTATTTTTCACTTGTTTTCCTTTCCTTTCTTGTTTCTTCTTCTACCTAATGACATTGTACATCTGACAACAACCACCAATCACCGTCCTAACAAGGGTTGGGTTGCTCTTTTAGCAGTGGTGTGATACAAGGTTCTAATGTTTTGAAATTTCCCATATGCCGTCTGTTGCCAATAATAGTAAATAGTTCTTACTCTGTTAAAACACACTATTTATTTAAGTATTACTATGTAAAACTTAACTATGACACAAACACACACACACACACACTCTCCTAATAGTGACGAATATAAATCTAACAGTGATGCAATGCAGGCAAGTAAATAGAAGTTTTAACATATAAATGTTCGTAAGATGAAAAGAATAAGTGAAAATTACAGATATGCAAAAACAATGAACAGAATGAGATAAATATGGTAAAACAAAGTAGTGTGTGGAAAGCGAAAAATGGAGGATAATGCAGAGAATCAGGATGTTTATGACGAAATAGAATAAAATAACAAGTGTAATAAAATGACGAACAGCCTTAGTAACGATACAATTAGGGAAGGAATAAGTTGGCATAGTTCATACACTGAATATAGTTCTGCATAATTTAGGTCTATAGATGATTTCGGTTATTAAGTGACGTACGAGGAACGTATACGAGGGCAGCAGGAAAAGTTTCTGCAGTCAACATGAAAAAATAAATCTTAAATTCAGGAAATGGCTTTATTTTTATGGCTTTGAGGTCGATATACTTTTGCATACGTTCAAACCAATTTTGGAACCATTTTTTCCACTCTGAGGTTGCTTCCCCAGAAACCGCTGTTTGGCAAATATATAAACTGCTGCTTCAAGCGGCACAAATCGCTCACCACGCGTCTTTATGTAAGGGAATAAAATAAGTCATTAGGTGATAAATCAGGTGAGTACGGACAATGAGTCATTAATTCGACATTTTTACTGGAAAAAATCAACTGTTAGGTGTGCTTAGTAACGAGTCTTGTCGCAGTGAAAAATGATGCGACTGAGTTTACTTTATGCGATTTATTTACAACCTCTGGCAAACAATTTGTTGTACAATTCAATTTATAGACCTTCGATCTTCTAAAGCTACGGTTGCCACATGTCCAATATAACCGAAGAAACAAGCAATCATTTGCTTAGCAGTACCCCTCGAATGAACAATTTTTGTTGGTTTCTATTCATTTTGAAACACTCACACAGTGGATCGATAATTTAGTTTCGGGTCTGTATAAATAGATCCAAGTTTCATCCCCTGTAACGCTGTAGTACACCGAATCTGACTTACCTCAGTCGAATTTTTTCGAGCATTTGTTTACACCAAAGGGCTAGGCCTGTTTTTAAGCTTCGGTTAAGTTGTATGAGATCCAACGCCATGGAAGTTTTCGTACGTTCAGGTGACATTGCAAAATCGTATGTATTGCTTTCATTTCAAGGTGCAAGGATGGCTGGATTTCACGGTACGTTACAAGCTTATCTCTCTGAATCACTGAGCACAACCTTCAACCTCAGAGATTCAACTGCATGGTGGAAGGACGACCTTCGAAATTCATGACTGAAAAATGTGCGACCACGCTAAAATTCTAAAACCCAATTGTACACAGTCCTACAGGAAGCGCTTCATCTCCGGTTGATTAGGTATTAAACTACATTTGAAATAAAAAAAAAAAATCACTGCCCGAAAATACTCTCGAGAAGTTTTCATTTCTCACACAAAACTACGGTGAAAAATAAACGAGCAGACTTTTAAAAGAAAACAATCGAAGACAATTTAAACATAGATATGTCTATTCTTCCAAATTTTAGAATAGCGGAACATTACCGCCACTGTTAGTAGTAGTTTGCAGAAACGTTTTCAGCAACTCTTGTAACGAAAAACTATCTAACGAGAGCTACATTTTTTTTTTTTCCAATATCTAATTCAAGATTCAAAATTATTGCAAGTTTCTGAAATAAATTAACATAAGATACATATATTTGTTAGCTATTTCTTACAAGAAACATTTGCTTTTGGTTCTTCTCATGTTCTTTCGAAAATGGAACAGCCGTAATCTTTGACTCTGCCTGTTAAAGTTCTAAGCGTCATTATTTGTTGATTAATTATGACCTTTACAGCACCATCACCCTTTACCAAGTATCCCAGTATCTGTTTAGTGATTTCTTTTCAAAGTTAAGTTACCCAATACAAAACCGAGAATCCTCGGGGAAAAAAACGACAAATATTAGTAGCAGCATGCTTGGAATTTACTACAAAAACATTAGAACACCTGTATTTATTATGTACATTATATACAGTATATGCTTTTTTTTCTTTTCTTTAAATTAAGATTTTCCTTTTTGCGTAGCAAACAGCGCAACAAATTTAAATTTACATCGCAATTTATGAGTTTTGTATCGCATTTCCGGCAGTGAAGGAAAATATTATTATTATTTATTAATAAATATATTTATTTTATTCTTTTACATAGATTGAAATAATTAACATTTTTATGTATCACAAACCAGTACGTAATAATTATATTTTAAAACGTTCTAATTTTATCATTCTACAATTTGTCTAAGCTGGTTTTGAATGCATCCAAATGAATTTTATTATTATTATTAACTTTGGAATCCGTAACAACTTCAAGAAACGGGAAATCAGAATGACGCAGTCCACGAAGTGAACCTTCATTTTTACGATAAAAACAAACTTGCTTAATTTCACACAAGTGTTAATTTCCTAACTTACATTGTACCCAATTGCTACCCAGATTCAGTTAGTTTTCCATTTTTTTTTTAAGCGTTTCAAACCGAGAACTAATTTTCTTTCGTTATTTCAATGCGCAACACGAGATCGTAGCAAAATGAATTACATTTCTGGGATAATTGCTATGACATAACCATGGAAAGATATAAAGACGGACGATGAACTCTTTCCGTTTAACGTACCACGATTATGCCCTTTAGGATAAGGAGACAATGATTAAGGCAAATGAATGATGATGGAAGAATTGATGGAATGAGAATGTAAAAGGAAACGGGAGTACACCGAGAAAATCCAGTAATTTGGTAACAGTACGTAGTAGATTATATTCTTGAGAACTTAACAGATACGTAAAGTAAAAGTCCAGCTTTTCAAGGGAATTCATTAACTGCATGAAGACTGAAAGAGAATTGACATAAAATAAATAAATAAATAAATAAAAAAGATAGACTGTATTTTGTTTGGATAATTCGAAGTAGTATAGTAGAAGAATTTTTAGGGTTGGGCAGTGCAAACAGAAGAATGGAGACCTAGAGGCAGACACAGGGACAAGTAACACAAAAACAGGTCCATCTGGTGATGATAAAGATGAAGACGAGATAGGCAAAGTATAATAATTAAAAAAAAAAAAAAAAAAAAAAAAAAAGACTGTGGCAGCCTCATCTCAAGCTTCCGAAATGGTTGAAAATTTAAAGAAGGTCTATTGAATTTGAAATCAAATGTAACTAATACCGTACCATATTTCACGCAATAAATGAGGATTTTGTTGAACGTATAAAAACAATCCAATCACGCCAAACGAGGATTAAAAATTTCTTTAAGTGAGAACAGATAATTCTAACTCTCAAGGTTGTTACTCTTGTGGTTTCATAAGTTAATTCAGTATGTGCTACTGTACTTAAGTATGATTTCCGTGGTATTTATGTGAGAGTAAAAATCCATTTCTTGTTTGGTATGTTCCCTAAAATAAAAGGTCTATTGTACATTAATTTTTTCCTTTAACTGTTGAAACAGTAGTTTCCTTCGCTTGATTTTAGGTGTTTAATAATGCATAATTTTGGATAATTCAACCCGCTTTGTGTTTCCATGAACTTCGAATTAATAAAATAAATAAATAATAAAAAAAAAAACCTGTATATGTATATTTGAGATAGCAATAAGCAACTGTCACGCTCAGGTGAGCATTACTAAACCTGCACTATTATACGCGAAGCGTAGAAAGTACAAATAATTTCCTAAAATGTAAAAATGACTCTTTCGAATTCAGTATATAAAATATCTATTATGAAATCCATAACAATTCTATAGTATGAACATATCAATATTTTCAAGTGAAACCTTTAGATTTACTGGTCAGATCACAATTTCCACATGCATATTCTTCCTCTTCCCCATTAGTAGGTTAAGTACACAAAGACAACAAACAGTTACACTAAGTAAGTTACCTTTGGTGAGCACATCATGCTTTTTCACTTTTGATACAAAAGCACGTCCAGCAATACTCTCATATCAAATTATAAGCAGTTGCTAGGATTTTGTGCGGACTTCTTAGAAAACTTGTGGCTACGTATGGAAAGAACTAGCATTTCTAGTTGACAGGGAGTATGTATATGCCTACTGTACAAGTTGCAAAGGGTTAAACACAGAAATTGAAATCAACATTTGTCAATAACCAAATGGTATTTTTTTTTGTGAGACGGTATCTTATCACGTCCAAAACTGATCAATTTACAAGTGCTCGCTTATCACTATCCATTTTTAACGTTTTCAGTATTTTTCAATGAAGAATTCTTTGATTTCTCTGCGTAATACTTTAGTACACACTAGTGGTACTGTGCACTCCGTAGAAGTGAGTTTTCATTTATTTTTAACGTTAGGAAATCCACTCCTTAACCTTTAAACCATCCGTTGAAATGGATGGAAAAATATGGAACAAAACAGACATTTTAGCAAAATTTATGGGGTTTGACATATATCTTTTTGTATCTCGGGTTCTAATTAACACAACCACAAAACACAAACTATTTTCTTCTATATTGATTTTTTATGGATTCCCCGTATGATCCACGGACAATTTAGAACTTCGTCCGTCATGGATCAAGCGGGTGATCCATGGACAGTTTTAAGGTTAACATTACCGAAACTTACTTAAAAAGTTACTGAGACTTTTCAATTCCAGGTTTAACGTTCACTTACAACAGATTGAATTCGTCCTTTTAGATATGACGGATTCCAAGTCCAAGTAACTGGTTGCATTAGGAAGCCTCAAGAAAGTGCTCGACACATTTCATGAACATGCGGTCATTTTCAGAAGCATCGTGGAGACAAAATTTACGGGAAATAATTCCCTGACTTTTCCCGGTTTTTCAGAACATTTTTGTGAGATTTTCCCTGATATCTAATTAGACACACAGACTTATGGAAATACATGATCAAGAAGTCATAACGATGGTAAAAAAGCAATCCCCTACTCAACTAGAACCATGAATAATGTAAATACAAATACAAAGTATTTTATTACGAAATTATTAAACACTTACCAATTAAGAATTCCTGCATAAACTAGGAATTAAACATCTCTAAAACTTCTGTAACGTTAATCACACGAAAAAGCTCCCTCACATGTGAAAGGAAGAAAGTCCCAGTAAGACACTCACAGAAAAAGGGTGTGTGTGTGTACGTAAGACTGGCTGTTCTATGTTAACAACGTATCTTTAAAAAAAAATAGATTATGTAATTCATTTCTCTTTTCCAAACGCTTTATTTCCTCATCAATATTGCAAATTATCTTTTACTATTTTAACATTATTAGCTTTAAGCTCGTTCAGAATGACCTTTATTTTCCTGTCCTCATTTTTTTTTTTTAAATTTATTATTATCTTCTCCTTCATCATTAAATTTATTATTATCTTCTCGTTCATCATTAACTTGCTGATTCTGCAAAACGACTACGTGCATTTCGCATCATGGATTTCCTTACGAATAGTTTCTCAAGGTCACAAGAAGAAGTTAATGTATCGTACACAAGTCTGTGTCCTACTCTAAAATAATCTGCTACACATTGCGCTTTAATTGAAAATCCTCTTTCTAGATTTGAATTTTCACGACAGAAATCAAGATTATTTTAACAGAATCTCTTAAATGATTGCATTTTGAAGGATCCAAATTACTTAGCCAAAATCCATCCAATAGTCTGAGCAGTTCTAGAATAGCGACTCAATTATTTTACAATTGGGATTTGAACAAAGCCTCACAACTCCATTTACCCTATTATCATCTAACCAAGTATTTTCAACTAGTTCAGCTAAAAGAGACTTCATGCGATTCACTTCAACATCAGATCCTGAAGAAACAATAAGATCTAAACAACATGAAAGAGCTCGAATCAATTTATAGTTTTGAGGTAACTTCTCGAAAAGTTTAAGAAAAAAATTTTGTGAACACTGTCTGCAATTATGGCGAAAATTCAAAATGTCCAAATCCGTTATTGGTTGACATTTCTTAAAAGCAGTATGTGTAGCAAAAGCAATGACTTTTTTACAGGAAGAAGATTTTCTTCATTTTCCACATCAATTTGCATACATGAAGCTTGAAGAACTAAAATCTTCTGGTTTTACAAACTTCTGCTTTTATCACTTTGAAGTATCGTAAAAAGTGGACTGAGAGAAGCATCAGTCCGAAATTCAGTCAGGAAAGGTTGTCTTTCTAAAGCAAATTCTTTTAAAAAGTTTAAAAGTAAGCATTTTGTCTTCTTCCAACACACATGACAACTGACAGCTCAAAGAGCTGGGACTTTTCTTATCCTCCCTAACATCTTGAATATAAAACTGATGATAGGGATAAATGTCAATGGCTCGCTGAGCAACACTACTATTTCCAAGACAACACAGAACAAACTTCACTGGAAAATTTTTCTGAGCCTCTATAGGTATATTTGGCATAGCGTGCTGGAACATTCTTAAATAAGTTATGCAGAGCTCACAGAAATTCGTTGTTATGCAGTTCGTTGTCTCAATCGTAGTCCTAAATGCTCTATGCAAAGTTAGTAACCAACAGCTTCCTGTATCAAGTATTACAGAGTCATTTGATATTTTACCTGAAGGTATGCAGACATGTAAAGTTTACATTGGGCCATCCACTGAAATTTATTTATTTATTTTTTTCAAGTTCAATAGTGAATGCGTCTCTTAAAAGCGGTTAAAGGATCAGAAGCTGTAGAATTCCCTTAAAATGCCGATATCAAATTACGCGTGCATTTGCCCTTTTTTAGTAGTCCAGAATCGTACATTTATGTCTCCTACAACAACTGAATTAATTTACTTCTAAAGTATGGTGATAATAACCCATAAACGACAGTGTATGCTATTTCGTCACGTTGAAGCTGCATTTTCCTGGCAATCTCACTATCTGGGAACATAAGTTCGAATACGAGGAGCAGTCAAAAAGTTCCCGAAATGATTATGTAGTTTTGACATTTGTAATGCTATCACAATGAATCTTGTACAGTGCAGTCCTTAGGTTTCCTAATTATGAAACTGACAAGTGTAAACAGGTTCATAACAGGCAGTGTACAAGCAACGTATCTGAACGGAGGAGTATGTGGTGATCAGTTGGCAAATGTCTCAGATCGAGCAACGCACAAACGTCGAGTTCATGTGCAAATTGGGGAAAATCTGCTTCTGAAACTTTGATAGCCTTAAAAACAATTTAGCTCCAACGAATGTTTGGCTCTTCCCAAAGCTAAAAATGGGCCTTTTCCGTTTCGCCAACGTAGAAGAGACCAAAACCAACGCGGCGGCTCAACTTCCGAAGACACCAAAACAGGCCTTTCGTCGGTGTTTCTACCAATCGCAGGAGCGATGGAAAAAAAGAGTTTTGAAGGTGTCAATTTGGAAGGCGATTAAGTAAATGTGTACTTATGTAGTGGTAATAAAGAGCTACAACAGAATTCCGGAAACTTTTTGACTGCTCCTGGTACTTCAACATCTTTAGCAGAAGTGAGCAATGATGTACGTTATTACACTTTGAATACACCATCGTAATTTTACTTTTATAATGCTACATTTTACTAAGAATCCCCGTAAACTACTCTGATTCGTCCCAGAACTCATACCGACTTGCATCGTAGAATCCACATTTGAGTATGAACCATCATCATCAGAAAGCCTTAAGTTCTCTACATATGAGATACAAATTGGATGATACTTCAAGAAGGTATTGGCTTGTTTTCTTAATTCACAGAGGCACTACCTGTTCCTAATACTGAGATGAACGCAGCCATGTACATATGCGGTTTACCTTTCATGTAACTTGTTACCGTTTGCCGTCCGATGTTACTTTGAGAAAAGACGCTCCGGTAAATGTTTGGAAAGAGAAAAATTATCATCTGGTACTCCCAGAATCTTGGATAAAAAATTACCTAATCCCCAGGGGGAACTGAACGTAGTCTTGGGATAATTGAAAACTGACATGCTTGTTATCTGTGCAGGAACACTTGATACAACGAATACCGGAAACTACAACTGCACTTCTTCACTTTCGATCCTGCGTATGCAACTTGAGCAAACATACTAAACCAGCAGAAAGCTTTAATTATGTTCCCTCATTCCTCCTCGCTTTTCAACAGTCTTTCTATACACAATATGCTATCGTAAATAAAACTGTGTTGTCGATGACTGTATAAAATACTTTTTGTCACGTACGCTGCCTCGTTCCACTGCATCAAATCAACTTGCATCTGCAATGTCTTTTTGCTTTTTGAGACAGCCAGTTTTGTGTTTATTCTAGGCATTTAAATATTACTAAGCTACTAGAAAGAAATGAAGATTAACTAAATTACGTAAACAATGAATCACGATCGCGCTCTTAAATACACGATAACAAAGAGCATAGATACATTCTCAGGTTGCAATTTATACATTTGGAATTTCCTGTAATAATGTGTTTATTACTTTGTATTAACTATTAGTTTCGCACTTTTGGGTACTTACAAGATTTTATTTTCTAGCAACAAAAACTATAGCGAAAATGAACTAAATTCACACGCCAGAGAGCGAGCAATGAATGCTTATTTCTGAGAAAAATAAAAAATCTTGTCTTATTTATACGGGTGAAAGAAGCCAATCATTGCAAATTCGTAGTTTCACAATTTCCAGAGGGACCTTACGATTACTGACAAACAAATGCTCGTTGCTTAACGTTTACACTTCACATTAAGTCATTAGTTTAACGTCACCCACACGAGACTGAGAAATGATGTACAAACGAAAGGAATGGGAGAATCTCGAGAACTACTCCTATTCGGTGTTTACAATGAAACCAATATCGTGCTCCTATGATTTGAACGCACGTACTTTAACACCGAAGATGAACGCTCTAGAGGCTACGCTACCGAATTTGTGTTTTTGTATGAACGTGCAGAATGTCTCAAACTCGCATACTGAAACATGCTCGATCCCTTGGATCGTTTCTTTCATTCAATGTAGCACGTGATAAACCATCTGCAAGAAGAAACCTGTTTGCTTCCCTAGTTCCAAAATTCAAGGATTTTGGCGAAAAACAAGATAACAGTAAAATCATGAAGATAACATTAAAGCAGAAATTGTACATCATTTCATACTACTGGAAACAAACTATTATTATTTTACGATAACTTGAATCGCAAACTCTAACTGTTCCCTTTTCTTTCATTTCATTGTGGATTACTAAATAAATAAATTGAGTCTTTGTTACTTATTTCTGTAGGGGTGCTAGCAGGGGTGATCCATGGCACACCCTCCGATCCGTAGAACAGTTTTTATCTCTCAAAAGCTGCACTCCAGTTACAAAATATTTTTACACGTCTTGTTTTATAACGATTTTAACATATTGCCATTGAAAAGGCACACAAATTTTGCTCAAAAAATGATTACATTAAATAGAAAATGAACTTTATTTGAACTCATGTAATACTTCTGTTCACAAAAAGCTACACTGCCTTCCAGAGGCTGTCCGAAAAATGAACCTAGAGCCTTACATTTCTCGGATCTGTGCTTACAGAAAAATCTATTTTCCCTTCATTCTGCCACAAAGCAACACATATAAGCTATTGAAATTCTAAGAAGGAATGCTTTTAGAAAATTAGCATTATTCTTGCATTCTAAAAATTCAAATTTCCCTTCCCGGTAAAAGATAAAATTGCTGTTAAATTTAGCTCAAAATAGTTTTTTTCTTGGTCTAATCTAAAACAGAGGAATATATTTTTTTTAGTTTAACGTCCCACGATTATACACTGAGGCTAAAGAAAACGGTGATACGGTGATAACGAGTCGAATGATAACAGTGGAATGATGAAAGTGGGAGGAAACGAAACAATTCCGAGAAAACCCACGCTCACCGTGTTCGTCCAACAGAAAGTTCTGTTTTCGGGATCTGGAATCAAACAAGGTACTATACACACTAAAGACAGAAGTAATCAACAAATTATTGTTTTATAAAATTTCATAGCTTTGAAGATTCTTCCTTCATGTTTGTATGTTTATTTTAAATACTAAATCTAAAAATAATTTGGTTAATCAAGATTGAAGCATGATATGCAGAAAAAAATAGATTGTCTATGAGCGTGAAATTTAAGGGAGATTTATGTTGAAAACCCTGTTGGTACAACAGCGCGACCGAGTTCTCGTTTTGAGGCTTCTGGTGCTAGAATAAACTGAGGGTATTGCATATTGGCTACTAGCGTAAAACTATAACACACTGTTTTTCTTCAGGTTTTGTTTTATATGGCCTAATACTAACAAATACAAAGGGAAAGAAAACAAAATTATCTTGGGCCCAGGGAAATCGGAGGCGGTACTTTTAAAAACAAACGGAGGGGCAAAAATATTAAAACGGTCCTATACTAATACTTTCTGGCTATATATATATATATAACCAAGAAGCTAAAAATTGGGGTATTACTGAAAATTGTTACAAGGCTTATATTATGACAGTTAAAACAAGTACGTGATTATAGTATTAGCTATCATTTCCAAACTTTATACTGTACCAGTTAACCTTGAAAATAGATTCTTCCCCCTCCCCCCCAAAAAAAAAATTTGTTCGTTTGTCTCATTGTTTGTTTGTTATGCCAGTTTACCTAAGAACTAGTGCGTAGGACTTCTAGTATATAAAAGTAACAGAATATAAAATATCTTCTAAAGGGTAAATCTTAGGAAATTGTAGAGAATGGTGCCTTTACAAGGTTCATATCTTGCTGACAAGGCAACTTTCCATTCTCAAAATAGCTCCTGTAACAGTCCAAAGATGGGCATTTCTGCAGCCTTTCGTTTCAAATACAAAAGAGAATCAAATTTGCAATGTAAAACGATTGAATATGTATATATAGTTTTGCAAACGTTACTGTAACAAAATGTAGTACATCCTAACTATACCAGCAAAGACAATGTTGACCATCAGGTTATTGCGACGGAGTAACTGAATATTTTTTCTAAGATTGTGTGAAGATATATATATATATATATATATATATATATATATATATATATAATACACGAGGGAAAGCCAAAAGTAAACAGACTTCTGCGAAAAGGTACATTTGTTCTAATAATAGAAAACTGAAACATACATTATTTTTCTACATATTCTCCCTGCACTTCAACGCACTTTTTCCAATGTTTCACATTTTTCTTTTTTTCAAAAAAAAAAAAAAAGTTTTTCGGCTGCATCTGTAACCATCCGCAATGCAACGCGGATGCAAACTCTGTGCTTCTATATACGCATTTCTGTTTCGGATAACTCTAAAAGAACCCCTAATGTCTTAATGAAATAAAAAAAATGGAATTTCTACTTTTACGTCCTACATTTAATGCCCTTCAGGCTAAAACGAATAGAGGATTAATGAAAGTGAATGGCTATAAAATAATTGATGGAATGATATGGGAGGAAACGAGAGAACCCTGACATGATGTTGCTCACCACAAACTGACATGGCCTGGAATAGAACAAGGGACTCCTCGTATCAGAGGTGAGCACTCTATCACTGAGCCACCATGACCTCACCTAATGTCTCAATAACTTTATTTATCCTAATGTTCTCTCCATACGTTTGCCACAAGTTGTTAAATTGATAAAGCGACCATGATTGGAGCGGCAACTTACTACCTTTTACGTATTACTGGACTATAATTATCTACCTTTGCAAATTGGTCATCAAGTCCAAGGAACGGTGCACATACCCCCAAAAGTGTGCTGGCATCTAAATTATAGCCTTCGCCGTGAAGTACATCTCGCAGGTTGTCAAGGTTCGTTTGCATTGACTCCAGATGAGAATCCAATTCGTCTCTGAAAGAAGAACTGCATTAAAAGGCTCGTTATAGCTATATATGCATTTGTACCACACGTGTGTACATGGTTCTGAAAAAAAAAAAAAAATGTTAGAGGCAAATAACTGTTTTCAAATTATTGATGAAAATTATCAGAGATTTCCAGCCTTAATTTGACACTGACGGGAAAGAATTGAGCAAGAACACTAACCGGAAAATAAAATGAAGTTGCTATACTCAATCAACAATTTAGATATTTACTTGATGAGGCTGATGTAAGTCTTCCAGGAAACAAAAGTTAAGAGATCCGCAAACTAAGTTGCACGATATTTTGGTAAATTGAACAGTTGTTCAGTTATGAAAGAATCTATTAGGGAGAGAGAGAGAAAAAAAGAAGGATCTGTTTCCGGTGGTTATGTATATGGTTTGCAAATTGATGAAATGACCTTTAGTGTATTAATTACATTTATTGCGTACACACCCTAAGGATTCATCACCACGAAAATCTGCCACCTTTATATCATCATGTATATATATAATTAAATTAGACACTGAAAATTTACTAAATACTTATGTTAATTAAATCAATTTGTACTTATTATCCAAATCTGAACGATGGTGAATATCATCACTCTTCAATTTGATTCTGGAACAGATAGAATTTACTTATTTTATTAGTTAAGACGTAAAAAAATATAAATACATAAAAAAAACAGCTAATTCTATAATCTAAAAAGAAAGAAAAAAATACGTTAGTTTTACACAGTGCTTTTTTCCTGAGAAAAAAGTTGCCGTCCTCACCATGAAGCAACTTACTCATTTATAGGTATGTCCTCCGACACCTTATTTCGTTCTTTTTTCATTTAGTATGCGAAATTATTATGGAAAATGTTTATGCACACATCTGCAGAATGTAGAATATATATAGAATATTAAAATGGTTTGGGAAATTCATTTTTTTAAAGGACTTCAAGGAAAGGTATCGTTACCAAGCATCGTTGCGTACAGTCAGAAAAAAAGCACTGGTTTTACAACTCAATGTACTTACTTTAGATTGATGTCATCTATGACTGCTACTGACATATTTTCTGGTTCACTGGTTGAAGCTTTCGGTTCTCCAGCCACTGGTTTCGGTTTCTTCTTAGCTTTGGATACTACGTTACTATCGGAGATTGGAACTGATGTGAGATTTTCTGTCTTCGACAACGAAAGGGTAGGACTCGAAATTCTGTTAGTAGGCGATGTACTCGGCACAGTTTTTGATTTTTGAAGCGAAGTTTCGACGTTTTTACTCAACAGACTAGGATCAATAGTAATTTCTTGCAGAATTTGATTCTCTAATTCATTTGTATCTGATAATGCTGAAGCCGATTCAGAACCTGTTGCTGTTGGTGCTGCCGCTGTTGTTACTATGTGTGAAGCTGATGACTCATGCTTTTTGGTACTGCCTGATTTAGTTTTCAGCTTAGGTACTATAATTGCTGGATTCACGGCACTAGGATCAACTGTGATCAAAATCTCCGGACTCAAAGGACACACTTCTTCTAAACAGCTCGTAGTCTGGACCTGAATCTGAGGACTTGCTGGGCTATGGACCTGAGGTGTTACGAGTAATCTGAAAGAAATAACACTTAACCTCTAAGTTATGAACCTTACACCAGTAATAACTAACAACAATAACGCCTTTACTCAACAACATTCAAAATTATCTTTCAATGCCATAACGGTATATTAGCATGCGGTTAGTATTAATATACAAATTACTATTCACACATTACAAACTTCATTCAACACATAAAAAGTGAATTTATGCGTACTTTGACAGACAAAAATCTGAGCTAGTCTCTTATCTATGTCATCCTTCACTGAACGCTCATTAGGTAATGACATCCTTTCATACATTGCTGGTGCAGGTTACAATGAAAGAAATACGTTTGAATACATAATCTGAATTATTTTTATTGATTGTAGTATAACCGCTTTTCGACAACAAGAATATACGAGACGTGGATCTAGTTTAACATGTTACTCTAACCAGGGTTGTTTTGTTTAAAACAAATGATTAAAACTTGTTTTAAACAATTGATTTTCTTTTAAACAAATTTTATATACGTTATAAACATTTTCTTTTAAACACGTGTATTTTTTAAGACTTGTTTTAAACATGTTTATTTTTATTTTATTTTATTTTTGTAAAAATCTGCCCGAGAAAGAAAATGGTCAAAAAGTGCTTCTCATTCAAAAGACTATTTTCTTGCCATGTGAATGTTTTGATTTCTCGTGGCTACAGCAGGTCAATGTGTTGATCTACAATTTCTTTTGTATATTTTTTCCCTTGTTTTTAACGTTTATTATATTGTTTAAATGCTTATCAGTTAACTTGCGAGAAAGTGTCGTAGTCGAAGGTTGGACTTCTTATAGAACTGATATTAAAAAATAAATAAAAGAATTATCATGGAAACAAGTTCTTGTGTTGTATTCAGAAAACAAACAAAGGGTTCTTTGCTAAATTGTGCTTCTGAAATATCGCAGGCATTCGTTGATACAGTACATGTTGGTTCTCAGTCTTCATACATACATACTTTAGAGAAAGAAAGAATCCGAAATGAAAGAAAGAAAGAAAGAAAGAAAAAAAAACTACGTGACACGGTGTAATCTAGAGTTTTATATGATTGCCGCTAGACAGAGGCGTCCGTTTAGAGGTCATCCGGACCCTACAATTTATTACAGGTTACAATTTTTACAATTACAATTTTGAGTTTAAGAAACTCATTACACTTACATCAGGCATGTCAAACATGCAGCCCTTTACTAATCTTTCTGCAACCATTGATTCTTTCAGTGGAAATAACGAACAAGATATATAATTTACTTTATAAGATCTCATGATTTAAACAAGTATTTTTTTCTTTCTCGGAAGATTCAGTAAGTATTCTGGTTTCTTATTACACAGGAGTGCACCGGTTATCCTGATCTACGGTTTTCCTAAGATTGTGAACTTGAGGGAGACGAAATTCACACTTTTTTGGAAATCAAAGAACAAATCAGTTTACTAGTGAATCGTTTGTGGTTGTAAGATCTTTTTCTTATGAACTGTCAGATTTGAATTTGAAATTGCAAGGAAAAGATATAATTACGTACTACGAACATGAATGATATGTTAAAACATTCGAATGTCAGTTGCTGTTCTGGACAGTTAAAAATAAATAAATAAATAAATAAATAAATAAAATAATAGGTGACACACTGCTCAACTTATGCTAAGCACAAAACAAGTTTAAGGATGGTCTAAAGCCACAAAAAGTTTGTTTCTGTGATAAGAGATGGCGTTGCTATCGCCCTATCTTTTCAATGTTAATTAATATTCACAAAAATGACTAATAACTTTTACAAATACTGAACTATGTTCTTCACTGTCAGTCTGTTTGAAGATAATGACTATACGCAGCAATTGTTCCGTGCAGATTTTCGAATTGTTGACTCGTTCATTGTTGAGTTCAACTAATTGTTGCAGAGGAATTCAATGCCTCTCCCCTTACCATTTGTTCTAGGACTTTGGAATTTTGGTATTTAGTACAGCATGATGTAGTCTATAGGTTCCAAGGTGACAATTTTTCGAAATTTTGTTCTTTCCATTGTTGCAAGCTTGTAATTGTTGCAGAGAAATCCTATACTTCTCCCGTTATCATTTGTTCTAGGACACTGAAATTCTGGCATTTAGTATAGCGTGATCTAATATATGAATCACAAGTTGAAATTTTTTCGTAATTTTGTTCTTTCCATTGTTGTAAGCTTTTAATTGTTGGAGAGTAATCCAATGCTTCTCGCGTTACTGCTTGTTCTAAGACTTTGAAATTCTAGCATTTAGCAAAGAATGTAGTAATGTATAAATATGAAGGCGAAAATTTTATTATGTATTTTCGTTCCCATTGTTGTAACCTTTTAATTGTTGTGGAGAAATCTGATCCCTTTCCCGTTATTGTTCGCACAAGGACGATGAAATTCTGTCACTGAGTATAAAATGAAGTAATATATGAAACTCAAGGCGAAAATTTTACAGCATTTTGTTCTTTCCATTGTTGTAAGCTTTTGATTGTTGAAGGAATCCAATGCTTTTCCCGTTATCATTTATTCTAAGACTAGCAGCGTTCACCCCGCTTCGCTGCGGTCACCCCGGAACGCAATAAACTTTGTTACTTAGATAATTTTTACTTTTTCGCTTTCAAGTGATATGATAAAAACCATAGAAGATTGCAGTAAATCTTAACATTATATCGCCTGTCATTTATGTTAACCCGCCCCGCTTCGCTGCGGTCATCCCGGAAGTTTTCGCTTTCAAGTGATATGATAAAAACCATAGTAGATTGCAGTAAATGTTAACATTATATCGCCTGTCATTTATGTTAACCCGCCGAGTGACACGGTCATGCGGGTTGCATATAAATACGTTTATTTTTACCTATGATGAACTAACAAAGGATTTGTACGTTATGGACACTTGAATGGTCAATTATCTCAAGACACTGGTAATTAAAAATTAAAGTAATATGATAAAAACCATCTAGGGTCCAAATCCTAATAACCCCCCAAAAATGAAATAAATTGGTTCAGCCGTATTAGCGTGATGAGGGAACAAAGGATTTGTGCGTTCTCTTTTATATATATAGATTCTGAAATTTCGGCATTTGGCATACCATAATGTAGTGTATGATTCATAACGTAATAATTTTTCGATATTTTGTTCTTTCCATTGTTGTAAGCTTTTAATTGTTGTAAAGGAATTAGATACCTCTCGCGTCATCGCTTGTTCTAGGTCTCTGAAATTCTGTCATTTAGTACAGGACCAAGTGATCTATGAATTTTTATATAAAAATTTTACTACAATTTATTCTTTCCATTGTTGTAAGTTTGTAAACCAACCATTGTTGTGAACCAACTTAATTTATGCAAAATGTTTTGGTTATTCTGGGTATTATAATAATGTACATGTTCAGTTTAACCGAACCCACAGTTTTCCCCCGCGTTCTTTCACATCTGTTTTCTTTCCAAGTGTCCAATTTCGTTTCTCCCTCCAATTCGTTTCACTGTCCTTGAGGGGAGGGACAACATCCTTTTGAATACACTGGACACGACCGGCTTGTGAGTTTCTCTCTAAAACACGAAACACACACAATATAACTATACATTCACACGCACCTTTCTGTTACACATTATATGTGGAAACAAATACCAATCACTCAAAGGTTTCTCAGGAACATTTATGAACAATTTAGAATAATTATGTAACTGAAACTGCGATTAGAAAATTTTGGTTTCAAATTTGATAAATACAATCAATACGGTTTTCAAGCGAGCAAATGCAGCTATATGCTATGACAACTCACCGCGTGTTGTTGAGGGGAAACAATATTGTTTCAATGTCTTATTACTGCATCCATAAAACTCGTGTAAATGGACTGGATTAGATTGGATAAACCGCTCACCTCTGATAGCAAAAAACATTCGAGTTACTTTGTCTTTACACCGCTATACTGATCTTATGAAATTATGTAAAAATATTTAACTAAATAAATAAATAAAACTAAACCAAGGATTGTTTACACTTGCTTGTTATCTTTAATTAAAAAAGTTATTAATTATATTTCTGAAATTTCCTCAAGCACGATTATTTGTATTCAAAAGCATCATCAGTTAATTTATTAATCTTCACAAGATTACTCGCAATTGACAATGAATGAAATGCATTTATTTCTCGAAGTGTACTTAGCCTCATCAACTTTTTTTAAATCGTCTCTTTTTATCGTAGTCCCTTTGTGCGCTATATGTGCTCCTTTGAGGACACATGTCAAATTTGTGCAATTATTATCAAAAGACAAACTAAAATAAATGTTTTACTCTTCTCCACTTTTGAATTTCCAAGCCCTTTCTTTGTTCGAGTATTGTTCGTATAAGAATCTGTACACTTTCCCAACTATATAGACGCTTAGAGACTGAGATCATAAAATTTTAATAAGATAAGTAATCACTTCCAATTTCAATCAATCTTTGTCGCTTGGAGGACGATACGATGGGTCACTGGTAGAGCGCTCACGTCTAGTTTCAGGCATCCCTGGTTTGATCCCGCCAACGCAAATTTGTGGGGGGGAAACACTGTAGCCGCAGTTTTCTCGGGGCTTTTTCATTTCCAAAAACATTCTCATTCCGCCAATTCTATCATGATCATTCACTTCCATTACAGTCACCATGTTTTCTTCTCTTATCGTTACTGGAAAGTAAAAAATATCCAGAAAGCAACCAAAAGTGTTGTTGAATTAAAGCAGTACTGAGAAATCGGACTATTCGATTACGCATATAACAGTGATGGAATGGGACATGGGTCACTTGGGTCTCGACTTTTGTCCGAGTCATTCGGGTCCGGGTTCGCTTCTCAGACTCGGTCTGATTCGGTGACTGAACGAACCCGGACACCAAATCATATCCGGAAACTCAGATACACCTGGTGACTGAGAAGCAACCGAAATAGCTCTGTAGAATTACTGCAAAAATTTTATTTATACTTCATTAATGGTGTTCACTGCTTGAGCTAGGCACCCGATACTTGATGTGACATTTCTTAATCAACATTTCATGTTTTGAATATTTCAAATATAATTTCATGTTTATTCGTATTCAAGCATGTGGTTTTTGATTATAGCCTATACAAAAAAGAATTAACAAAAACTGATTAACCTCAGCGGTATTTTTTATGTTCTAAACAAGAAGCTTTACAGATCGATTAAACATTAACGATCTCTCATATGACAAACATGTGACTTATCTTTTCTTTGTGATTTTGAATGTTGGTACCCTTATAAGCGTTGTAGTTATCTTTCAGTGTAACACTTGACACAAGGAAGCAAGCAAGCGTAAAATAAAATTATATTTAGTGGAAAGGCGATGAAAGAGGAGAGAATCAGGTTTGTTAGAACTGCATTAGTAGCCTCACACAAACTTCTCATGTATATGACAACATTCCATCTCTGGGTTCTATCGAATCATCGGGTCACTCCGGATGATTGGTCATGGTTTCTCAGTCATGGGTTTTTCTGGGTCTGATTGCAATGTCTCTTCCGAGTCATGTTACACGAAATTCGTGACTTATTCCATCAGTGGTAGACTATCTATATGGCAACATCAAACATGTTATAAGAAAAACGAAAAACAGAAATATGGAAAGATATTGAAATATCAAAAAAAAAAAAAAAAAAAAAAAAAAATTGAATATTGAAAATATGAAATACCGAAAACATCGATTCGTAAATATTTCGGTATTGATGTTTAGATATTCGAAGATATCTTATGAATGGATCAATATAGCGAAATATCGCACAGCACTAGTTAGGATGCAGATAAGCATGTAGCCACACGTCTCATATAGACTCGTTCTCGCATTATCCAAACAAACGATGTTTAAATACACTGTCTAGTATCAAACTCGTTATTTGGCTTGGTCTTCAAAGTAGAATTTCTACCACAGAATTATTGTGGTTTCTGAACCCGCGATAATTTGTGTGCTGTCAATAATTACCTTTGTTATTAAATATAGAAAACAAGTGACGTTCTCTACCTGATCTTTGCTTTTTTCATCATATACAACTCAAGCTCGCATTATGATATTACGGCTCGTATTGGCCGTAATATAAGCCCAACATTTTGTTATCATCTCAATTCTGAAAAATTAGAGTGCGTTATATGTTCCCGACCTTACTAAAATTATGACACTTCTTCATATCATATGCTGCTTCAAGAAAGTTGATTCATCATTTTGGAATAACGATTATACAACAGCATTGTAGAAACTAGCCATATTATACAGCAGCGTTTCCCAACCGGTGTGCCGCGGCACACTAGTGTGCCGCGAATGGGCCGCTGGTGTGCCGCGAGGAAATGAAAACAAAATTATTAATTATATAGGAACCTAATTGCAAGACAGGAAATATGTGCATTTAAATTTCACATTACTATGAACCTCTACAATGAAAAAATACTGTAATTGTACTATATTATTATAGATACATTATTACTACATAGATTGTATTTCGAAAACAGAATTTTATTAATATTTAAAATTCTGACGTATATTAACCATGTTAATAAATTATAAGTTTCACACTGTGTTACTTATCTGTTCATTTTTAATGTTGAAAAAAGTATTAATTATCACTGTTATGATCATTATTGTTTCTTTATTGTTTCAGATTATTTCGTAACTTGAAATTTTAAAATCTCATTATATCCTTTCGACAAAGCAAACACTCATACAAATTACCGCAATTCTGTTTTAAAAGTACAAGAGATTTGTTTGTTCGTTCGTAATTTAGTGATCATCCTTGTGACAGGTTGGATACATTCTTCGAAAAAGAAAGCGTATTTTTTAAAAGACTGAGTTCTATATTTCATTGGAATTGTTTTCTATTTTTTTAATTTGAATGAAAAGTAAGTATAATGATTTACGATGGAGGAAAACCAGTGATTGAGCTTTATTCTTTGTGAGAAGGAGGTCAGTAATCAAAGAAAACAAATACGACGGTATTTTCTATTTACAAGTAATAATAATAATAATGATAATAATAATAATAATAATAATAATAATAATAATAATAATAATAATACCTATGAGTGTGCCGTGAGAATTCAAGTTAGACCCGTAGTGTGCCGCAAGTTGAAAAAGGTTGGGAAACGCTGTTATACAGCATTGTCGAAACTAACTTTCGGTAGTTAACAGAAGTGGTTTGGCAACGGTTGATGACTGGCAAAAATCAACAGGCAGTGCAAATTCTAGGGATGAGCACAAGACGAGTCGAGAAAGGATTTTCCTGACAAAATTCGAGTCGAGACACGGCTCTTCCAATTGACAAATATACATTTTTCGAGTCGAGACATCGCTTTTACAGCACATTTTCGAGATGAAACAGCCAGAAATCTTGTCTCGTGCGCATCCCTAGCAAATTTTATAACACATTAAAATATGTTAGAGCACTCAAAACAATTAGAAATACGTCAGATGCACATGTGTGAAATTGTCCCCTAATAAATTTCGATTCAAAGCCAAAATCAATCATTTGTATTCTATTTGTGATTGATTCTTTTGAAGAAATAATTTATTTCACCAACAAAAACGAAATATTTAAAAAATAAAGCTCATACTTCACCCTATCCTCAATTTTCAAAATTTGATTCAAAACTAGGAACGCGCACAAGACAAGTCGAAATTTAAGTCTGTCTCTACTCATATGAAGAAAATGCCGTCTCGACTCGGCGAATTCAAAATCTAAAGCCATCGTTTGTTTGAAAAATATAAAAATAAATTTTTACATAATACATATGTATATAGATACTTTATACACACACACACACATTATTTATATTTACATTATAAAGATATGCTTGGGCCTTGAATCGAAATTTTGAAAATAAGTGAATATCGTTTCACAGTGTGGAACTAAGACTTCCAAACTATGTGAATTGAATACTCAAACATGAAGTAGTGCATCTGTAAGT
This sequence comes from Thermobia domestica, assembly GCF_964235325.1. NCBI lineage: Eukaryota > Metazoa > Arthropoda > Insecta > Zygentoma > Lepismatidae > Thermobia > Thermobia domestica. The sequence goes on along the minus strand of NC_137454.1, from coordinate 106,868,207 downwards.
ACTTGTTGCAATAGAGTAATAAGATCAAAGATAGAACCTGTTACTCGGACGCTGAATTCATATCAAAAAGCCATTAGTCGCTGTTACTTATCGTTTTTATTCTATGTCGATAAAGGTTGAAACTAAAAATCGTTTATTTCAACCACTTTCGGATTGAATAGAGGCCTAAGGAAGAAAATCAAACCTATTTTGGGGACACTGAATTAATTGCTAAAAACCACATCTTGATAGCATTTACAGTTTTCGCTTTACGGAAATCAGTGCTGAAACCGGAAGTAATAGTATATTTTAGTCAATTTCGGTTTCGGTAGAGTTTGTGGATAGTCATAACATGTCGTCTTGAGACGCTCAATCGTTTACAAAAAAAAAAAAAAAAAAAAAAAAAAAAAAAAAAAGGCTTTTGGCTATCTATTACCGACATAAGTTAATGGTCATAAACAATGAAACCGGAAATAATAGTAAATTTGAACCACTTCTTGTTTTGGTAGTGTTGTGGATAGTCATATTATGTTGTCTTGAGATACTGAATTGTTTGTAAAAACTGTTTCTTGCTATCTGTTACCATTTTCGTTCTATGGTGAAAAAGTTGAAACCTAAACCGGAAATAGCTAATTTGAATCACTCCCAGTACTAAAAGAGAATTAACGAAGCAAGTGGAACTTACTCTTAAAACGATAAATAGTTTTCAAAATACCGCTTTTCTATATACCGGTATGTTACCGTTTTCGTTCTATGGCGATAAACGTTGAAACGGGAAGTGTCTCATTTTAACCACTTCCGGTTTGAATAGAGAGTTAACGGAGGAGATGGCAACTATCCTTAGTATTCTGAATGGATTGCAAAAATTCGCATCACGATATCTCTTGCTGTTTTTGCTCTGATACTTGTCAAGAGATCGACAGCGCCCCTTATGCACAGCATAGTTTGGAAGTCTAAAAGAGGGATCAGTGTGAAGTTGGCCAAATTAATTTTGTAAATATATATTGAATTGTTTCGAAACGAACTATTTTTTTCAAAGCTGTCAATAACAAAGGATTGATTTTGGTTTTGAATCGAAATTTAAAAAGGGAGAGGCTCCATACACATATGAAAATACCGATATATTGTTTTTGATGCATTTATTTTTACACAGTCGTGCAACAGCATTATCATTCTGTGCATACATATATTCAAAATTGCGAGTAATATGAAAAATTACTCCATTTTACGCAATTAGGTGAATCGTATGATGTATACCGATGCTTGAGTCAAAAGTTACTCGCAGTGGTTGATGTAGGTACATATTTTGGAAGAGGTTTCTCATAGTTTTTTTAAGGGGGCGTTAATCTACGGCTTAAGTGGAATCCAAACCATATGAGCTCCCACCGGGAATCAAATTCGAGTCTCCTGCGCCGAAGACGCTTATGCTAAGCATATAAGCAATAGCTTATAGACTATTTTGTGTTTACATAGCGTAGACATATAGTATCTAAATTACTACTTTGAAAAAAAATGGATACACTGTAACAGCTCCTTTCTCCATAAAAACAACACTGACGCCCACCGCTGTTGCTTCATGCATGTATTTACGTTACATGCTTTCTTAATAAACAAACAAAAAAATCGAATTTACACCTTTCATCTTTTTCTGCATCTCATAACGCATAGGGAGGGAGTTCATATATAAAAATATACTCTTTAACATGTAAGAGTATAGTTTTTATATATAACAATAAACTTAGCAAGAAATCTCACTATACTTGTTTTCTTCATCCGAAAAAGAAATAAAAAGTACGGCTCTCGTTTCCCTTATATTTCCTGGACGTGACATTATGTTGGGTAATGGAATACACTGTGAGGATCGATCTTTCATGTTGATTTATGCACTAGCCCAGAATCTTAAACTTTCCGATAACGCGGACCCCCTGTTCATTCTGGAAGTGATCTGCGGACCCCCTTGTAATGCTAATTTGAAATTTCACATGCTATTAAAATATACTAATTAGAATTATTACTGACAAGAAAAAGATTCAGAAAATTTATGCAATAAGTAATTTATTCTAAAGATACATGATTGTTTCCTAGTGAAGGATATTTCAATTGAAAATACAGTAAGTTTCAAGACTAAAAATCATTTTTTTAAAAAAGGGAATTCACTTGATAAACAACGTTCTCAAATCTGTGGGATCACTAATGTGAGAAATGAAATTCTTTGTGTTTTTTCCATAATTGCATTGAAATGTGGAATCAGTGATGAAAAATTTCCGGAAAATTTATATTGTCTTCATCGCTAAATAGCGTTATGACTCCACACCGATAGTACATGAAGGTTTAAAGGAGTAACGCATTTCAAAATTCCTATGCTGGATAAAGAATTCAAATTTTTGTACTTTACCCGTTAATACATTGTACAGATCAAAGGTATACGATATGAACTTGTGTGCCTGAACTCCTCTTTATAACGTTGTGTATACGCCACTGGGGGTTCTTGTGTTCAATTTGAGTTGTCATTTCTGAAATCTTTTATTAAATCTGTGCTGAGCAAATGTATTTCATTGCAAGTCCAGTATCACGTGAAAAAAGACAAGCAATATACTGCAAATACCGAAAAAAAAAAGTGTTCTCAGCAATCGGCATTTTCGCTATTCAGCGTTCTTTACCAGAAATGGAACGATTAGCTTCAAACTCCTCTTCCGTACAAGCTGCAGATTACTAGACAGTGGTCAGTGGTGTCAGGTTACTTAGAGGGATGGAAGTATCGAAAAAGAAAATTCCTACGAAGGTCGCAGACAAACGACATCCCACACCCTCTGCCCCATCCTGCGCGAGGAAAAAAAATAAAGAAGGGGAGGTAAACTTCTAACTCAATCTTCCAAATCGGGTTCGACAACACTGCCATCTATTTTTGTAAATTTCGTAAAAACTGAAAGCTATGCCCCCTGCGAACGTAAAATTGTACTTCTTTCTGACGACACTATTTCATCCCTTTAGACTAACCTTAAGGGAGCCTGTTTTGTAAACAACATTTGCCGACAAACTTCGTCTTTTTTACGACTGAATCCAAACAAAGGTTCGGCGAGATTAAATCTATCGAAGATGACTTCTGTTTTCTGTCACTTTTTTTCAACCAACGTTGAAGAAGTCCCAGTCCATTCACAGATACAATTATAAAGGTAACCAAGAAAGTTCTGTCGCTTTCTGTGGAGGTCTGTGTTCAATTAACCCTCACACCATGAAAAATGAAATGAAATCTTTGTTTAACGTCCCATGGTTATGCCGGTTAGACTAAAGGAGACGGTGATGATGAGAATGAATGAAATGGCGGAATGAAGAAAGTGGGAGGAAACGAGAGAACCCCGAGGAAACCCACGCAAACGGTGTTTGTCCACCACGAAGTCCACATGGCGCGAGCTGGGATCGAACCAGGGACCCCAAGCACCGGAGGTGAAAGCCCTACCACTGAGGCACCGCGTCCCCCCTCCCTCACACCATGAGTTGAATGCCAATGGGGTAAGGCAAAGGTCAGTTGGTGTGGGTATATCCAACATACTACCTGGTTGTGGCAGTTCTGTTACACCGTGAACTTGCGTAAGAACAGAGTGAACATGGGACCTCCACAGAGCGTCATAAGGGCGAGTTCAAACTGGGGTCAAACGCTGCTGCAGCGGGGCAGAAGATATGCAAGACCTTTGGTGAGGGTGCCGTATCGACGCGGACAGTGCAACGGTGGTTTAACAAGTTTAAGGACGGTGACGAAACACTCGAAGACGCACCACGTGCTGGAAGTCCAAGACGTGTACAAAATGAAGATCTTCAGGCAGCAATTGAGGCAAACAGTGGCCAGACATGTGAGGAACTGGGACTACAATTCAGTGTGATTGAAGAAACCATTCGGCAGCATCTCAAACTTGGGAATTGATGGGTCCCACATAATTTGACTCCGGGCCAGAAGGCGACGAGAGCAGGCATCTTTCTTTCTTTGCTGTCTCGTCTGAGGAAGGAGACATTTATGGACAGGGTGTTGACATGTGATGAGCAGTGGGTCCTGTACGAAGCTCCCCGGCGCCGTCATCATTGGTTAGCATCCCATGAACCGGTTCCAAAACAGCTGAAATCAGCACTGCACTTGAAGTAGGTCCTCCTGCTTGCGGCATCGTGCATCGGGAACTGCTACCAGCTAGTCTCACCATAATGAAACTGTGTATTGTAAACAGTTGAGCCGTGTTCAACAAAAACTCAAAACTCTGGAGCCAGCACTTCTGAATCGCAAAGGGTCCTTCTGTTACAGGACAACGCTAAGCCCCACGTGGCTAGGATGACCCGGGACACCATTCTACGCCTTGGATGGAGAACACTTGCATCCGCCATACTCCCAGGACATTGCACCGTCCGACTATCACCTGTTCCATTCCTTTGACAATCACTTTCGAAGACGCCAGTTCAAATCCCTAGTAGAGGTGCAAAATGCACTTGATACCTTCTTCGCTTCACGGCCCATCAAGTTCTACCGCGATGGAATCCATGGCCTTCCAGAACGTTGACAGATCGCCGATGCTGATGGGAACTATTTTTGATCTAGGTACGTCTTAGGTGACATATCAATGTTTGAATGTGGTGGGTGAAAAAGCGAAAGAACTTTCTTGGTTACTTTTATAATAGAAATTCAGTGCGACTGAACTCTCAAACAAAAATCCACTGATGTGAGTATCCTCAAAATTTACCAACAAAAATTTGTATGCACGATTTCCAGAAACCCGCAAATCTGGAAATCCGTAAATGTTTTTTTGTATCGTACAGGATTTCCGAGTTTGGTAGTATGTTGTGACGTGTAGTCACATATTTAAAAAAAAGTTTATTGTGAATCTTATTGCAAGTGGTAATGTTTTGCTTATTCAATAAGAGATGGCAGCAGTAGTAGTCTTACTGCTTTGTGTGCTTGACCACGCCTTCTCTTCCCCGCGGCTGTCGAGCGCCGCACCTGTTGTTTGTTCATAAGGGAAAGTAACATCGGATAAGAGCAGATGGGACTTCTGTTGAGTGTTTATGGTTACACGAAGTTCAATTTTGGCTTCCGTCATGCTGTGTTAAATTAAAACGGAAAAGAAGAAAAATGGAGTGCATAAAAGTTGTAACACGTAACTAAAAATCTAAATTAGCTTGAAAGTGAATACGTTGAAATTATTTCTTTAAAAAAATAATCCTTAAAGATTTACTAAAATAGGTTAAACAAAGGGATTAAATTGTCCAGATTTAAAATAATAATAATAATAATAATTTTGTCTTACAATTAAACTTGCTTAGTGAATATAATGCAACTTAAATATTCAAGATTAAAAAATCTGGTGCTTAAATTTGTTGTTATAAACTATTATATAAAACTGATAATAGAAAGATAAAGGCATATGTAATGTTATTTAACTCACGGTGAGGAACTGTTTTTTCTTGTTGAAACTAGTTGTTTTAATTCTCTCTTTTTGCATTTTTGTGCGTGAAATTTCTAAAATCCGTTTAAGATTCTTAAAAGTGAATTATCATTCCTTAAAACTAATATGTTTATTGATTAAACCATATAAAATATAGAACGATAAAACTTCAAAAACGATAAAAATGGTAAAAAGGGGAGTAATTGAATGTACTTAAAACGGTTATAAAATACAAGAAGTAATTTCTTCAAATAAAGGGGGAATTAAAATTTAGGTTTTGTTGTTTAAGAATTTAGGAACTTGTTGAAAAAACTTTAAATTACTTGAATTAAATTCATTGAAAATGAAATCCTTTATTGCTATGCGAATTAAAACCAGTTCATTTGACTTTAATTAAAATGAGTCGTGCACAATAGATCCTTAAAATTTATTAATGGCTTTTGACACTTCTGATTTAAAATATATACTTAAATAATTGCGTGAAAGAGTTGAGTCAAATCGGCAACCCCTTTCTCCTATAAAACGGAAGTAAGGACGTAACTGCTGAGTTTTGGTAAGTATTGATTTTTTAAAAAAAATTTGTAGATATTAGTTGGATGTACACTACACTGAATGTTGAATGAGAGTGATAATGAATTAAATTATAAATGTACCTTAAAAATAAAAACTGAGTGAATGAATTCCGAACTAAAGATTGTTAAAGTTGATATTTTTGGAATTTCAAGCAACGGCAACAGTTGAACTTTACCATCTTGCAATTTGATATATTACTACATTAAAAGTTTGTTTAAGATAATTTACTTTACTAGAAGACTTCTCTCCTGCAAAATAATAACTTTGATAAATGATAATAAATTGTTTGAAATTTAAATGTCCTTTTGATTATTTCAAGAAATTTCTACTCTTTTTATTAGATAAGGTTAAATTGTGCAGTGCACATAAGTGAAAGTTATGTGTGGAAGCTATTGGATATTTTCTTGTGTTTTTCTTTTCCAGGATAAATTGCATTTTCCGCGTTTAGGTCTTGAAATATGCATATTCATATTCATATTCATATCGTCTTTATTGCAGAAACTTCAGAGGACATCTAAAGCATTACAATCGTCAGATCTTAAAGTTACAGATTAAAATGCATATACAATATTTACAAAAGGAAAAAATTGGATACATAATATTTACAAATATGGATACAGAAAAGAAAGAAAGAAAAAATATATAAAGATATAACTGTAATACATATCAATTGTAATTCCAATACAAAGAATAACGATCACAACACAATACAATAGATAACTACTCGTACTATACATGTCTATTTATTTCTCTCATAGTTCTTCAATTTTTCACTTTAATTGCTTTGTAATTTCGTAAAACTCTTCTATATCATATATTGGATTATCTAATAAGAGTGATTTGAGTTTACTTTTAAAAGTACCCACTTCGGTATCTCTCAGTGCTTTTGGGAGAGAGTTGAATAATTTTGCGGACGTGCCAATAAAACTCTTTTGTGTTTTGGTATAATTGTAATACACTGCCATTATATTATCTTTGTATCTTGTGTTATATGAATGATACCTGGAATGTTCAGGGAAGTTATCTCTATTCTCTTTTACATACATTAAACATTGAAAAACAAAAATAGCAGGAAGAGTCATTATTTTGAGCAGCTTGAAACTAGGTTTGCAGTGACTACGAGAAGGAAGACTACATAACAATCTGACAGCTTTCTTTTGCAGCTTTAAAAGCTTATAAATGTTATAAAGACAGCTGGCAACTGGCATATAAGACAGCTGGCAACATTAAACCTTTATGCTCTTTAGTTGCGAGGAAAAATAAGTTCAGTTATTTTACAAAACGCGTTTGCGCATTACATTTAACAGAACCGGTGAATTCCTCATGTATGCAACAATGTATTAGTATGAACAACTTTTCTCATTTATGAAAAGGAAAAATCCCTACCAAGATTCAGGTTATTCGACTGTCATTTGACCTCTGTTCTGAAAATCGGTGGTGCAAGCAGCACGTTTCTATAGACATTCGAAAGCGGAAAAAAGTGCTAATGTGTCGATAAATAAACAACTTGTATCCTTCAATTATCCAGATTTTGTATGTTCCTTCTATTTCATAAAGAACAACGGTGTTAGGTAAGATTTTATGTATTTACGGACTTTTTAAATACCCATTAAGTATGAAAGTGGCCCGATTATTATTCACTTGACTAGTCACAAAAAGTGACTATTTGGTCCACTTGAGATACCGTGTTTGACATGCTTGATTTACACTAAACTATGAATTATAATGAGCAGTATCTTCGGAACAATGTTTACTTCTGAATAATTTGCATAACACTTTATTTTAACGTCATAAATGAAGTAGGAATTTCTGTGTGAGAACTAATGCCCCAACAACTTAAGGAACTGCTTCACAGCACGCTGCTAAGCACTACACCTACATATGATATATGTATTTTCTTATCTAATCTTGATTCAGATGAAGGGCGCGGAGGCTCAGTGGTAGAGTACTCACCTCTGGTGCGTAAGATCCTTGGTTGGACCCCAGCTCATGCCAAGTGGGCTTTATGGTGGACAACACTGCGCGTGGGTTTACTCGGAGGTAGAGATGCAAGGGCTCGGAAAAAAATGCTTTTTTGAAAAAAAAAAAAACTTTTTTTTCTGCTTCACTTTTTTGCTTGGAAAATTTTGGGCTTTTTTCAAAATTTTGCTTTAAATTGATAAAGAAGACTTTTGTTTCGCTCCTCTACAGCACAGGAACTCATTTGATTAGTGGTTGATGTAGATAATAATATAGAACCTCAAAAATAAACCATGAATTTGGAAAAGATTTTTTTAAAATTCTTAACATATTTACATTATGAATTCCAAAGGATTAACCAATATATATATAATAATTTTTTAACTTCTTATACACAAAAATAAGTACTTTAAAAAAATAGAGAGAGAGACACAAATAACTAGCAAAATTTTATGTAGTATTTTTACTTCAAAATATCACACACCCTCTTTTTGAAACAAAAAATAAAACGTAAGAGAAATACATTTATATGATAATCTTAAAAGCTGCACATCAAGAGCTTGGTTTTGGGTGGTTCTGTACATTCTTGAAATTTTTTCGAACAAATTTTTCATTCATTGATCACATACGTAATAATGTTACCACCTATCAGGTGCTTGGAATCTGCAAAACCGGTAAAATTCCGAATTCTATACTGCACTGAATGTTTCTTAAGCTTGTTCAGAATCAGGAAAGTACTAAATTTTCTGTTGATGGATCATATGCGTAATAGACTGCTTATCTGATCATGCGGTTTCCTAGACTTATAACTACCATCACGGTTTACCTGGTCCTGAAGGTTTCTGAATTTTTAACGACAGGAATTTAACATATCATTACGAAACTTAAAAAGAAAAAAACTATGGAATATATTTAAGAGTGGAAAGAATCAATCACTGTTCCAATTCACAAGAAAGGCGACAAAACTGAATATAATAATTATCGAGGCATTTCTCTTAACATTCTATTAACAAGAATGGTTCCATACGCAGATGAAACTTGGAGATTATCAGTATGGATTTAGGGAAATCGATCAACTATCGACCAGATATTTACTGTTCGGTAAATATTCGAAAAGAAATGGGAATATATTGCCCAGTACATCAGCTGTTTATTGGTTTTAAAAAGGCTTACGACTCGGATAGGAGGGAAACATTGTACAACATTCTTACAGAATTCGGAATACCGAAAAAGCTAGTTAGATTAATTAAAATGTGTTTAAATGAATCCCAAAGTAAAGTCCGAGCAGAAAAATTCTTGTTTATGAGCTTCCAAGTCGAGAATGGCCTGAAACATGAAGATGCGTTATGCTATTATTGTTCAGCTTTGTTCCGGAGTACGCTATAAGGAAGATTAAAGATAGCAACCAGGCCCTAAAGCTGAATTGTATTCACCGGAAAACAATAGAAAGAAATGCAGAGTCCTTATTAAACGCTTGCAGCGACATTGGTTTAGAAGTAAATGCAGAGGAAACTAAATACCTGTACATGGAAGTTCAACGGAAAATGGAAAATTATGGATGCGTTAAAATATCAAATAATACTTTTGACAAAGTGGATACTTTCAAATATCTGGGATCAATATCCACAAAGAAATTAAATGTCGACTGAAATCAGGAAATTCGTGTTATTATTTAGTCCAAAGTATTTTGTCGTCGCGAATTCTGTCGAGGAATTTAAAGCTTAAAATATATAAAACGATAATCATGCCTGTTGTGTTTTAAGATTTGTGAAACATGGTCGCTTGAGGGAAGAACGCAGACTGAAAGTATTTGAAAATAAAATCCTGAGACGAATATTCGGATGTAAGAGGAACGGGAATGAGGGAAACTTCATAACGAAGAACTGCATAATTTATACGGTTTACCAAACATCGCTACGGTCATCAAGTCTAGGAGGCTCAGGTGGGCAGGTCATGCAGCCAGAATGGAAGAAGGTAGGAACGCTTTCAAAGTTTTAACTGGAAATCCAATCGGACAACGTCCATTAGGAAGACTTAGGCGCAGATGGGAGGACAATATTAAAATGGATCTCGCAGAAATAGGAATACAAAGTAAAAACTGGATCCAGTTGGCTAAGGATTGAAGTCAGTGGAAAGCTTTTGTGAACGCGGCATTGAACCTTCGGATTCCATAGGCCATAGAGAGAGAGAATATATTTAAGTTAAGCACAACTGCACAACAAACATGAGTGAGTGGTTAGCTTTGCGTTTCTATCGGGAAGTCCGGGATTCAACCGCGCACTCGACCATTTTGACAAACGTGTTTCTTAATTGTATCTGTGAATGTAGAGATAAGGCGTATACTGTGAGTTCTGGCCGACTTCCTTTCTTTTCGTTTTTAAATCGTTGTTATTACTAATTATCAGCAGTGACGCACTTGCGAAGGGGGTTAGGGTGGGGATGTTTTACGGGTGAAGCTTGTACACCGAAATTACAGAATTTCTAGAACAAACGAAATATTTGTTATGCCTTAGGTATAATAGGTATTTTTAGAAAACCAATAAAAATTAGGTATTTTTAGAAAAACTAAACATTAATAAGAAAAACCCCTCCCAAAATACTTTTCTAAATCCGCCACTGACTATCAGTATAAAATGGTCTTTAAGGTTGTATCCGGAAGGTTATTGCTGAATATACAAACAAAACGAAATATTAGTTATGCTTGTACTCATAAACTCCCAAATAAAAATCAGGAAATTTTAGAAATAACAAACATTAAGCAGAGAAACATCTCCCAAAATACTTTTCTGAATCCGCTACTGATTATTTGTATAAAATGGTATTCAAGTTTGTATTCGGAAGATTATTGTTAAATCATTGCACAGCTACATACTGACAAACGTACGCTCTGACGCATATATTAAAAAACAAAAGTTTAACTAATGTGCTAGAAGCTAGAGTAGGAACACGGATGACTAAAAAGAAATGATGTAGAAAAGAAAATAATGTCGATAACTCAGAAGTTAAAATAAAGTTAAATATCTTTACAGTTGCCCTCAAATACTACGTACTTTATGTTTGCTTTAATTCATAAAACATGTGTTCCATCCATCATGATGGTGAATTCCAGAGCGAAATATAGCATTTAGGTCACGATATCTTATTTAACTTTAGAGTAAGTATACTATAAGAAAGCTATTTAAATAGAAAAATCATGAAAATAAAAAAAGTAAAAATTTCCAAAACTCTCGTATTTTTTCCCAAAAAAGCCGTCTTTTTATGTGCATAAAACCATCGATTCAAAAAAGCTGTTTTTTTTGCATCTCTATTCGGAGGTTCTGTCGTTTCCAACCATTTTCTTCATTTCACCATTTTACACATTATTATCACCGTCTCCTTTAGCCTTAATGCATAATCGTGGGACTTATAAACTATTAGTCTCATTTCATTGCTTTATTCAGTTTTCGAAGTATTATGTTAATATTACGGAAAAAATAAGAAGTTCAATCAAGATATAATTCTATTAAAATTCGGACGCTATACTGGAGGGATTCAAATATCAACTGTCTGTTTGGCGGGGTCCATTTTAAACAACTGGCTACCAGCACACGCAGCCTGTTTTTCTGGGGCTTTGTGCTTTGAATCTGAACCAAATTCAACCACCAGTCATTACATGTAACTAACAGAATTATTAGCATAACTCATCTCAGACCAATATATGAAATAATGAATTTAATACTTACTCTCCCGCTAGTACTTCGCTTCCATCTGCTGTGTCAGTAGTTAATATTTCACTACCATTTGATGGGTCATTAGTTAATATTACAGCTTCACCTGCTGGATCACTAGTTAGCATTACATTACTGGCCGCTGCATTTTCCTCTTTGCTGACAGTTTCCGTCTCTTGGTCTTGCAAAAATTCTGAGTCAGGAACAATTGTTTCTGATTCTAATTCATGAATAACAGGTCCCGTTGGTGATCTCAGGCTGCCCTAAAATTGAATACGAAACTTGAAATGTCACATTTTGTAACATTAACACTGTAGCACAACTTATGAAAAACTATGAAATCAATTTAACGTCTGAGCAAAGAACTTACTACTACAGTTTTGGTAATTTTCATTGCCTTCATCAAGTATACCCATCACGAAGGCAATATAAATTGTTCGAACTGTAATGCAGTTTATTATTAGTACATAATAATTAATGTTACTTAGAGCTTCGGTCAGATTTTGTTACTTTCTCTCAGTTAGTATGACGAACTTAATGTCGTATTTGAATTCCGTTATCTCTCAACATAGACAAAATGTTCAGATTATGCAAGTTGTGAAAACCAATCTTTGTGCAATAAACTCCAAAGATAGTAGTTTTTGCTCTTACAAAATATCATGGTTTATATATATATATTATTCGCTTTAAACAAAATACAAAAAGTTCTAAGGAAGTGTAATTTTAACACTGGACCAGTGCCCCAGAAAAACTCAACAGGTTATAAAAGTTTCTTCATTAATCAGCTTGAACAAATCTATGAAGTACCATGCACATGCCAAGACACTTATATTGGCATGGGAAAAGGAGCAACACTCGCATTACATTGAAGACGATCATCCCAAACACAGCGATGCCCCAACACTGGGTCTATCAAAATACTTAAAAAGATCCAAAGCATAAAATCGATAAAGTGAAAGATCAAAAACCTTCATTTATAGAAAGATAGGTATGAGACTTTTTTCATACAAACGAGTGGATCGAAATTAAATTTGGACATGGACAGAAGTTAGGATAACATCATTGATATCTTCACCGGCATCACCAATCACTGAAGAAGTAGCAGAAAGATTTAAGGCGTGTTCTATGGAGCAGCTAGATGCTTTTTGTTTGTAAGTGCAAACATTTAATTTCGATTTTATTTTCCTACTGAATACATTTTCCTACCTATGTCTCGAAAATGCTGATAGCTGTCAGCGCAAATTAGACGTTTAATATAATTTTCTAAATAAGATTGATAATTTGGAGGAACAGGAGTACCTCTTGAGTTTACTGATAAGATCGCTCTTCAAGTCTTTTACATTACAATCCCTGTAAAATTCACAATACGCAGTGCATGAAGATTCTTGAATAAAAGACACCCGGAAAGTTCAAATTAGATGAAGAAATTCCAAATAACCTAGTAATTCATACGAACGAACTCACCTTGCATCCGGTGCTATTGTATACCTGTTAAAACTTCGTACTTTCTATATGCTATGCTCCATTTTTGCAGTAGTAGCGTTCGAGTCCATGGTCTCAGTGCGGGTCAAACTATAGAAAATACTAAATTTTAACAAGAATATAAAAGCACCAGATGAAAGGTGAGCCAAAGTGATCAATAAAATCAAAAGGTACCCTCTGTACCTCCAAATTTTAAGATTCTTTAGAAAATTATATTAAATGTCGAATTTGTGCAGCTATCAGCATTTTCAAGACAGGTAAGGAAGTGTACTCAACAGCAACATGTGAATTGATATTATTTAAATATGCATCCTGGAGCATCTATAAGTTACTATAGCAAAGTTATTACTATTTCAACTGTTTATGATTTACGACGATCTTTTAGTTTTGTAAACATTTTTTTCTTCCCTATTGACTGGCTGTCATACCCGAACGACGGAGTGACTGATATATGACTAAATTCCAGTTTAATACTCTTAAATGCTACATTATGATTAGAATCGGATTTACGCAAAATGCTTTTATCTTGATATTTGATACACAAGGTATATATCTCAAGTCTTCATCCGATTTCAAAATGTTATATCTTGAAAACGGTAACCATAATTTGAATTAACAGTCCAGTGTTCGAAAGAGGGAATGTTAAAGTTCACACACATATATTAAGTTCATAACGATGATGTACTGGCTTCTTTTTTAAAAATAAACTTGCTACAAAATGTAAAAATAAAATAAAATAACTGTAGTTACATCAAATATTCAAAATGAAATGAAATCTTTTATCTTTACGTCCCACGCTTATGCCGGTTAGGCTAAAGGAGACGGTGATTATGAGAAATGAATGAAATGAAGAAAGTGGGACGAAACGGGAGAACCCCAAGAAAATCCACGAGCACGGTGTTCGTCCACCACAAAGTCCACACGGTGCAAGCTGGGATCGGAGCAGGGACCCCAAGCACCGGAGGTGAACGCTCTACCACTGAGCCACCGCGCCCCCCCATCAAATATTCAGTTTGCAAATTATCAATGTGGCTTCCCCTGGCCACGGCTCTTTCGAATTATAGGCGTTTCATTCAAATATGATTAGACAACGTTTTGATGATAATTACGAGTTAATGAACTAGCGTCAACGAAATAAAGCATGGGGATAGTTAAGTCTCTTCATTAAGCTCACCCCCACTTTCCTGAACCTCAGTAAATAACTCAAAGACAATTGAGACTATCACGAATGTAGAAAGTAAGTCATACAATATTTACAGAACGCTATTATATGACCTAAAAATTATTTTTCAAGACCTTTTGTATAGTATATAAATTTGGGTGCCCAATAATGTTAGCGGAGAGTCTTAAGCTCGTAGACATGAATGCTTAAATGTAGGGATAGGTAATGTACTGTGAGAAATAAAATTATTTTTCTAGGGTCTGATACATATTTATACTTACTTTTAATAATTATAGAGGGGGAAAAAGTATCAATTGCTACACGATCAACTGTGTCTTATAATTTGATTCTCGTGGTTATATGGTTAGCGTACGAGTGTTCAGCGTGGGAGACCAGGCTCGATTCCCAGTGGAAGGTCATGGTTCGGATACCACGTTAAACTGTAGGTTTACATCTCATAAAGCCTCAATGATGAAAGGGACGCTAGCTAAATTCCAAATCAACCAATCGAGTTTTAACGTCCCTTTCCAGTACCGTAGCTAAGAAACTAGGCATACTGATTTTAAAGTGGAATACTAACCATTTTTCGGGGTTTTATCTAAGGCACACAAACCCTCCAGATAAATGAACCCAGAACCATACAGAAAATACGTGTATAATCCACGTAGCCACGATGGAGCATACCTGAGTGTTAAATACAAGCAAATCTATTAGTATTACAACTTCATTTCACTGATAGAAATTAGCCGTACAAATTTTACCTCGTTTCAAAAGTTCTTGTACGAATCGAACTATTTAAAAAGAATGCATATTTACTACTTCAGCAATATATTGGAATGGGCGTAACTATGCATTTTTTTTTTTTAAATAATAAATACGTACGATAGTAATGCAGTGATTTGATGTGATAGGCCTTAGTATTGTGTTATGTTTACGCATTTCCAGAATCCTATATACAATTGTACAGTTGTACAGGTACAATTGTGCAGGTTTTTTTGCTGCGGACTGTACAGGGTACTATCACAATTAACTGACTCCATTATTGACCTCTAGTTCACCATGGAATGATTTAAAATACTTTTTTTTTTTTTTTTTTTTTTTTTTTTTTTTTTTTTTTTTTTTTTTGCCGATTCCCTTAAGATTGCAAACATTCAACCCTTTATTTGGCACTGTTGCTCTCAACGTCGCATTCTATTGCGTTATCCGCATGAATTAGAACTTCAGTGATCATTTAATTGGCATTATTGTTTTCATAGAATATTCATATACATGATTTGCGAGTCGCTTCTTTAGATACTTCTAATCTTCGTCAACAGGGGACAGTAAATTTAGTATTGTAGAAGCTTTATCTCCTACGTTCCACGAAAGTTCCCTTGTTTTCTTTTTATTGTTTATTATCATTATTATTATATTATTTTATTTGTGGTTTCTAGTTCTGTAGGGAAATATTTCAACGAAACTGTTGCTAATTACTGAGAGTATTCTTATGATATTTGACCATAATAGGGCAATGCTGCTCAGTAGCTACACACACGACTATTTTATGGCAATGTCGTTTTGAAATAAACATCCTGTATTTTGTAACCAAAGTACAAAAATACTTTAAAAATTACGAAATTATGATCAGGAAGACATGGTTCAACCATAAAAGCAAACTAAATATTATAATGGTAATGCTCTCAATGCTTGCCAATTAAAGGGTTAAATGGTAGGAAATGAAAATCTGTTGTAAATACTTCTAATGACTCCCATTTCATTGTATAACAAATCGAAAGTAGGATGCTCCAGCTACTCGGATAAAGGTAATGTTCAACTTTACGTAACACACAGAGAGGCAGAAGTAAGCCACTTTTCTTATTACCTGAGGATAATTAATGAAAGATTTAAGTATTCAATTTATAAAAGATTATATGAATTACTGTATCATAATTCACAAAATGATGATTTCACTTTCTAAGAATAATTTATACTTACTATATTCTTGATAATGTCTTATAACCAGAATCGCTGACAGAAGACACCTCTCCCTCCTTTTCCCCAACATTCATTATTTTTCTGAATTTCTCTACAGAACAAGTATATATGTATACTAACTACAACAGAAAGCCTGAAGCTAAAAGGTACTTACAGGAATTGGAACTGGCTCAGATCCATCCTCATTTAACTTGGCTATTTTTGATGCTTGATGTGCAGAATCATTTAACATCAAAGGATATCTACGCTTCAAGCCTAAGCCCCGATTTGGTTGCACCAAACTAACAAGAAACTGAATAAGCTGGAAGAGAAGATCATTAACTTATTTAGTATATAAATACCTTACTTAAAAAGTAAAGTTCCATTTTCTCAAGTTAACGAAATACAGTATTGGAACAAATTAAATAATGTAAACAATATCAGTCAGTTTTTTCCCTTTCTTTTTCCTTAGTTATCTGTGAAAACTTTTACATTACTATAAACATTTAACTGTATCCAAGTTATTTCCCGTCAGGAAGAAAAACAAAAGACAAAAAACAAAAAAAAAGGAAAAAAAAAAGAAAGAAAAAAGAAAACGTTCTGCTATTGTTTTAAGAGTTTTGGCTAATTATTTCTATCAGTCTTTCAGAAGAAGGTGTGATGAAAATCGACTCTGGTCTTTCACTACGCCTGTAGTACTCTATTACCGATACTGAGTTCTGCGTCAGCAGTAACATATCTAGTTTTCTGTGTTTCTTAGTTATTCGGGGATTCACCTACAATTTTCGAGGGATTTGCAATATTGCTCAACTGTTTGTTACAGGATTTATCTTTAATTAAAATATGGAACTTCGAATGTTAGTTGTACTTTAGTGAGTTACTTGTAAAATTTACTATGAAACTATATATATGTAGTATTCACGTGTATTTGGTTATCTGTATAATTTTGAAATAACTGTTATTTTGTCAAATAATCATTTGTTTA
Source organism: Thermobia domestica (assembly GCF_964235325.1). Taxonomy (NCBI): domain Eukaryota; kingdom Metazoa; phylum Arthropoda; class Insecta; order Zygentoma; family Lepismatidae; genus Thermobia; species Thermobia domestica. The sequence goes on along the minus strand of NC_137454.1, from coordinate 106,850,984 downwards.
TTTGTTGAAGTTAGTGTCCGTTTTCAGCATCACCAGTAAACCAGGATTACAGTTTAAGGTAAAACCATCGTGTAACATGATCAATGCTCTCCTACCGGGAATACCTGAATCAAAGGCACGCGCGCTGGCCACTAGCCCAGCGGGAAGGATAACCAAGACCAATGTCACCAAGATCGTTGCGTCATTAAGTAATTAAATAATGCAGACGTGACCAAAATTCGAGCTCATTTTCCCTGTTTCCAGAGAAATCAAGGTTCTCTTTCTATTAAATTCTGACCCCGGGAGACTGAATGTGACAGAATTGAAGTTTAATGAGATCAATATTACCTGATTTTTTCTTATCTAAATCTCAATTCTTACCTTTATTCTTGACAACAATGCAAACACTGGAATTACCGTAAATTCGATTATTTTAGTTACATCGTTCATTTCAGCAATAGGATGGGACAGCAAGCTTGTGGTTCAGTACTTTTATAATATGAAACATATTTGTCAAACAGTTTCCCTTTAATTACATGTATTATTTCATACAGTAAATTCACATATCCTAAGAAAATGATTACTTACTTTATTAATTATTGTTTGTTGTTTCAAATGTTTCTGTCTGAGAACAGCCAACTCCCGCCACAACGCTTCATTTTCTCTCTTCATGGCACTAAGCTTTGTATCCATAGTTTCTTGACGTCCTTTCATTTGTTTCACATCTAAAAGGACTTTAGTCACCAGTTCGGACTTGATACGACCATCTTCAATTTTGCTGGTTGGAATCTAAAAAGAAAGAAAAAAAAACTCTTCTTCAAAACAAAATTAACAAATAAGTCTACCAATCACGATAAACATATTATCCATGGTTATATTTCCTCAATGTGTCAAGTGATCTACATGACAAATATCAGTTCCCTTGTTTAAGAACGCTGCACTTCCCCACGGAGTACAATGACAGTCTCGTCGTGAATCATTAAATTTAAAGAAAAAAAAAATAGGAAATGAAAAACATCCATTCCTATACAAAAATGATAACATTAGAAATGTACTATCTTTCCCAAGATTAGCTGAAAACGCATGCCATTCTTGATATTTAGTGCAACCATTTGGGAAAGGTGGAATGTCTGCATGTTAAGGAAGATAACGTCCTTCCCAGTATCATCTTCGATGTTGGTTGTTTGGATATTAGTCTGTCTTTCAGCACCGAGGCTATATAAGACGTAGATTTACCCGTAACGTGGGTTACGAACCACATGAGCTCTCGCTGGAAATCGAATCCGGCTTTCCGCGTCGAAGACGCGTGCGTACTTTCTTTAAAGAAATAAGATTCGATTTGATGGTCTACAGGCAAAAGGCTTTACACGTTCACTTTTGAGCTATTCCTCTCCTTGATCGTCGATATTCAGACTCGACAGTTATGTCAGTTCACCATCCTGAACATGTGGAAAGTTGAACCTCCTGAGAACGTGATGTTCGTCCGTATTGCAGCATCAATCACACTGTAGCTAGTTGAAGATCAACTCACAGAATTCCAGACTGATATTCTGACCGTCCTCATTCAGATTTTGCATAATCCTCAGCTTGTATTTAGCGTGAATTCGATCCAGAAGATTCTAAATATCATGATTGCGGCACATGTAACTCCCAAGAAGTTCACAGATTCGAATTTCTTGGACTCCTCGGTCAACTGTCTCTTCCTTCACTTATCCTCGGCCGGCAAATCCGCGACACATTCTGTCTGCAAAAACTTTGTATGGCAATTCTTGATTTTTTACCTCCGGGGCAGAGTTTACGTCCGGATTGGCATAGGCCGTTTCCAGCGTTAGTTATCTGAGTAGTGAGGTGGAGGTAGAACAGAGACGTGCTGAAGTGGGCAGCAGGTAAGACCTCTGAGTTTTAACAAAGCCAAATTATGGGTGCGTGATTAGTTGGTGTAGATGTGACTAAAATTGCAAGTGTGTTTGGTGTGTCGTGAGAAATGGTGTCTAAGGCGATGCTGTCTATATAACTTCTCACAAAAACAACATCGGAAGAGCGTAATAGCGGACAGAAAAGAAGTCTCAGTAAAGGAGATCACTAAGCATTCAAAAGGAGTCACCAAGACCACAGAGCTAATACGGCAAAAATGACGGCAGAATTCAATCAGAACCTGGAACAGTTTATTGCAACCCAGTCCGACTTAAGCTAACAGATTATCACCACAATTAATCTTTTCGCGCAAAAAATTAATTGCATGCCATTCTTGATATTTAGTGCAACCAAGAACATGGACCACCAATTATTGGAAACGTGTAATCTAGTCCGATGAGATCTGTTGCACTATATTTCCAACAACAGGCCATGTTTATGTATGGCGGATGCCCAAAGCTATGCTCCAAACCGTCTCTTCCCTACGTAAATACAACGTCAGATTAAGATGCTGTGGACCGCAATTCCTTGTATTCTGTGGATCCTATGTTTACGCTTACAGAACACATCACTGCCACTGATTATGAGAAATTTTAGATCATCATTTGTGAAGTGTGATCCATATGTTGTTTCCTGCCAATATCACAATTTCAAGCGCCAATTCACACTGCTGCAACTGCTAAGGCGTTCATGAACATCCGGATGAACTACAACGCTTTTCTTGGCTCTCACAATCTCCAGACCTCAACACTGAATACCTCTTCTGGAGCTTACACCTCCATTTTCACTAACAGAACTGACAAGGGAAGGTTCCACAAGTTGTCGCTCAAATCTGATTGCCACATAGCACATCTGATACAGCATCATGAGCAGGGTGTCTACTAAAATTCCAACATGAAATTTCGTGACTTTTTTTTTTTTAACCAAATCATAAAATTTCGTATTATTTTCGAGAGCTAATTTGGGTGCGAATTAGGCCGAATTTGTATGCAAGCGATAGAAGAGTGCTTTGCTTGCGATTTGGTAGCATCAAAAGCCGACCATACACATTTTTGGTGGTGAACTTTGATGTTTTATGGTGTTTGTGGTGAACTTTGATGTAGAACAAAATTTTCCAGTCTCTACTTCTTATATTTGTACAGATATAGATATATAATCGTGACCCAAAAGCTAAATTTCGTAATATTCGTGACTTTCGTGACCTATAGACACCCTGATGAGAAATGAACATGAGTAAAATTTAAGATGCTATGAACGGGAAGGATAGAACCTACGGAGCTTCAACATTTTGAATATATATATTATGGAATTATATACGTTTTAAGTAAATATCTTGAAAACCGTTAAAGCGATCAAAACAAAAGATGCACAATATAATGAGAACAAACGCCGTATCGAAAATCATAAACAATGTTGTCATAGATGAAGCAGTGTTGTCAACTCTACATAAAAATGTTTTGCTTGAAATAGCACCATATACAAATGTGCACAGATTTAAAATGCACTATTATCACTAACCATGGAAGTAAAGTCTAGTGGTACAGTGTTGAACACTGTTTGAGCTACGTGTGCTACGTGTACAGTGGAGAAGTATGATATGTGGCAACAAAGGGTAATAAAGGAATTTGGGTCTTATATTATGAATTCAATTCAAATCCAGAATAACACCGATAGGATAACACAGCAAAATGTCAGCAGTGTCACAAAAGATTGATGCAATTGTAAAACGAAAAATGAAAATGAAATGAAATCTTTGAGTTTTACGTCCCACGGTTATGCCGGTTAGGCTAAAGGAGACGGTGATGATGCGTGATGAATGAAATGGTGGAATGAAGAAAGTGGGAGGAAACGGGAGAACCCCGAGAAAACCCACGCACACGGTGTTTGTCCACCACAAAGTTCACTTGGCGGAATTGTAAAACGAAATTGAGTGATGTCATTTTTACGTCCTGTGTCAGCACCGAAGCTATATACGAAGGGACCTACAGTGTAAGGTGGGATCCGAACCATTACGAAAGACGAAAGGTGATAAGCAAAAACCTCCATGTCTGAGGCGGGATTGGAACCCGCGATTCCAAAAAAGTCGGTGGCCTAGCCTTCTAGACCACATGGTTATTCAGGCCGATTAAAAGCGAAATGAGGTAGTAATGAAATAATTATATTTCCAGTGTGAATATGGTAATATTATAGTATATCATCATATAATGTACTGATATGGTGTACAGTAACAATCATTATCATGTGTGGGGGAGAAAGTAAAAGAGTTGAGTTGATTCTGAGTTTAACGTCCCGTTCAGCAACGAGGCTATATGAGACGTGGACCTACTGATTAACGTGGAATCCGAACCACATGAGCTCCCGCCGGGAATCGAACCCGGGCCTCCCACGCCAAAGGCGCGTACGCTAACCGCTTAGCCACGGAGGATCTCAGAAAGTAAAAGAATATGTCACTTAACACGAAGGACATAAACCAAGAAAGTACTTTATCAAATCTGGATAAGATAATCTGGAAAAGCAGATTACAGAGACTTAGAAAACAAGGGTTTGTTTCCTTGCGTGTAACATTTTGTTTTCGCGAGATGTCTGATTATTCACCGGGGCTAATGCAGATCCCTCACTTTTTTAATGCATTCCTTTACTACCCTCTGTAGCCATATATCAGACTTCTCCATTGCACATTTTCAGCACACGTAGCTCCAACAGTGTGCAACACTGTGCCACTACATTTTACTGTTATGTTTAGTAATAATAGTTTATTTTAAATCTGTGCACATTTGTATAAGGTGCTATTTCAAACAAAATACTCTTATGCTGAGTTGGCAACACCACTTTATCTATGGCATCACTATTTATGGTTTTTGATACAGCATTTTGTTCTCATATTGTGCACCTTTTGTTTTGATTGATTTAACGGTTTTCAAGATATTTACTTAAAACGTATATAATTCCATTATATATATATAGAGAGAGAGAGAGAGGGTGCCGGGAAATAAGAACGAATTTGAATTTCGCACCATTTTGTCATATGACGGTTGGCAGACGCAGTTTTACCATGTTTGTTATCCTCTATCCTTCCGATTAGTAGCCTGTGTGGTGAGCATTGTTACTTGGTGTTTATTTCGGCATGGAGCGTTTGACAACAAAGCAACGCATCAAAGTGGTTAAAAGTTATTACAAAAACACGAAAAGTCCCACGGCAAATGTTCGAGATTTGCGTGTGACACTTGGACGCAATATTGCTCCTACTGAATCATCAGTTCGGAAGTTGGTCCTGAAGTTTGAGCCCACGGGGTCAGTGTTAAATGTTAAGCAAACTGGAAGACCGCGTTCTGTTCGAACAGAAGAAAGCATTACTGTCGTGTGTGACAGTGTGACCGTAAGCCCCATGAAATCAGTTCGCCGACGAGCTCAACAATTGAATTTATCACCAAGTTCACTGCATGAAACCCTGTCGAAAGATCTGAGAATGCATGTATACAAGATTTAACTTACACAAGAGTTGAAGCCTACAGATCATGGAAAGCGACATCGATTTGCTCAATGGGTATTGGCTCGACAAGTGGAGAACGAGAACTTCACAAGAATAATTTTCTCAGATGAGGCACACTTCCATCTCAGTGGGTACGTCAATAAGCAGAACTGCAGAATTTGGGGTACAGAAAATCCGCAAGTGACTGTGGAAGAACAGATGCATCCTCAACGCACGACTGTGTGGTGTGGATTCTGGGCAGGAGGAGTGATTGGGCCGTACTTTTTAGAAGACTATGAGGGAGCTGGCGTCACTGTGAACGGCGACCGTTACAGATACATGCTTTCAGATTGTTTTTCCCAGTTTTGGATGAATTGGAAATTGAAAATGACGATTTTTGGTTTCAGCAAGATGGTGCGACCTGTCACACATCTCGTGAAACAATTGGTCTGCTGAATGAAAAGTTTCCTCAAAAAATTATCTCCTTGCGAGGAAATCAGGAATGGCCTGCCAGATCATGCGATCTTACCCCTTGTGACTTTTTTGTGGGAATTCGTGACATCTAAAGTGTACGTGAACAAACCACAGACAATACAACAACTGAAGGATGAAATTACGAGGGTATTAATGGCATTACACCAGACGTTTGTGAACGCGTCATCGCAAATTTCAATGAACGCATTGCTCATTGCCGTTCAGCCTTGGGTGGTCATACGCCGGATACAATTTTTCATACATAAATGTGAGAAAATTACCTAATGTGTATGTATACATAAATGGGAGAAGTTACTCAATGTGTTCATAAAAAAAATCAATATATTTTATATTAGTTTTATAGCACTTTATTCGTCCCTATTACCCGGACACCCTCTCTCTCTCTCTCTCTCTCTCTCTCTCTCTCTCTCTCTCTCTCTCTCTCTCTCTCTATATATATATATATATATATATATATATATATATATATATTCATTCAAAATGTTGAAGCCCCGTAGGTCCTGTTCTACTAGACCACAGCACCTTAAATTTTACTCATTTTCATTTCACATGATGCTGTATGAGATGTGCTATGTGGCAATCAGATCGGAGCGACAACTTGTGAAACCTTCCCGCTGAGTGCTGTACTGCACGAAGAATGGTACAATATTCCTTTCGAAACAATCCGTGATTCACATACCTTAATTCCACGACGAATCAGAATTGTTCTGCAGGCTAACAGTGGTCAGTTGCCGTATTATGCAAGTAAGTTGCATTTTTTTCCAAGTATTTTCATTATTTTAATATACATAATCATATATACTAGGCAGCAAACGCATAACAGGCGTTGGAATAGTCTATGTAGTAAAAAGTCAAATATAAGCCGTGTGATGATTTAGCCTCTATGGAAGAAAGACCTACAAGGAGCATCTCAAGATTGATTTTCGGAACAACATTACACTCAAGAGAGGCGAGAAAAAAATCCATAATTGTGAATTTAGATAAGAAGAGATATCCACAAACATTTCAAATCTCTACTATAAGAATAATCTTTACAATTAAAACGTATGATATGAGTAACAACTGAACTCCCTAGCGCTTCAGCTCCTGTCACATGAGAGTATGTTCAGTTCGTTGCCACAAGATCAGCGTATCGAATTCCAATATCATTATTACTGACTTTCCAAGTGGAGTTCAATATTTCTTAAGTACAATATCGATAGTATACCCAACAATCCTAGGTCCGTACAGAAAAATTGTCCCCATCAGAATCGAACGGAGCACCACGCTTTTAACTATTTCGCTACATGAGAATAACCACAATACAGATTACCTGACGAAATAATTTATTTGGGATCATTTAAAGTTTATGACAATTTCAAGGATTCTACTACTCTAAAACAAAGATTAAACTTGAACACTTAAACGTATTCTTCTACAGAAAAGAACACATGAAAAGTTATAACACTAGGAACTAACACTTACCTTTCTTTTAATATGATCAAGAAGATATGGATGGCCTTGAATGAAGTATTGATGAGCAAATTCCATTTCATCCTTTTCAACTTTTAAACCGCCAGATTCAACAGATACAACCTTATGAAATCCATCTAAACAAAATATAGAAAAAATCTTGTAATATCAAAAAAGCTTTCGTATGTTCAGTATTATTAAAAAAATAACAATTCCCACTTAGATTTTGAGAATACTGTATCTATACTCTTGTAAAATTACACAACTGATGGTTTTCTTCTTAACCCCCCCCCTCCCAAATTCAAATTGTGGTATTATATTTTAAAATTATCTTCTATTATGTATAAGTTAGGGAACAATACTTCAAAATTTCTTGTATTAATGTTCAACATGGATGGACAACAGTACCAGAAAACTTCTTTTATACTTCTATTTTTAATATGCAGAACATACCGAGAAGGAGGTGACTGAATCAACCTTTATCTATAAAACAATACATGTAACAAACAATGAATACTGAAACTAATGTAAGCCAAAGTGTACAACTACACTCAGATCGAAATAAGAAACTAATTGACATCTGGAGTAGTACATTTGTCCTTGTGCCACATCGTGAATATCCCGCTGCGCTCGCTCCTTTCATCTCAGTTGTCAAAGACTTCTAAATATGTGTTACACAGAGGCAACATTGTATTGATATTGCCCCTTCCTATAGAAATCATCCACAAGTAACTACCACCACGATGTTTATCATTGACCACTCTCTTGGTAATTTTAAAACCCCATAACGCAACCTCCGAACACACGTGCTTTTGAACTGTCAATTCATTTTTAATCTTGCTCCATGTATAAATAGTTGCCGGCTATAAAATTAAAACATAAAAATTTGATAATATACTATATACTACATTTTCGGCTATGTATGAGGGATCGGCCGAAAGAAGCATGTGTAAGCAACAATGAAGAACCAAGACATGTCACAAGGCCAATCAATTTACTAGAAGTGAAATTAAAAACTTTCAAGTACTATTTTAAAGTATAAGATTTTTTCGTCTGAAATTGCATTGATAATTTCCTATATAGGAAGCTGAAGTGCTAAAAATATTTTAAACCGAAAGGAAAAATAAACACACTGCTGAACAAGACTGCAATTATTTAATATAAAAACACATTTTAGTTTACATTTTAGTCAATGTGTTTTTATATTAAATAATTGCAGTCTTGTTCAGCAGTGTGTTTATTTTTCTGATTTCATTCGCAAGACGTTGACTATGTTTGTGTGTCAAACCGAAAGGAATATGTATATTTAAACAGGGACCCCACGCATCAGAGGTAAGTACTCTACCACTGAGCCACCGTGCCCCCACTAATCATGACAATGTTCATGGTTGTCCAGTGGTAGTTATTATCTGTAATTACGGTTTATGGTTCGATCCCTTGCGATTCTCAACATACTTAACAACTTTCATGTCTCTTCGAAATTCTCCCATTTCCTCTAATGTATTTAACCAATATTTGTTTTTATTATGCATTAGTCTTCGACTATAATGAATAATAAGCGTAAAATTTTACTAATCACCACATTCCGATGTTTCCTACTAGAACATTCAGCGTTGAAACAACGAATAACGTATGGTGAAAAAAATGCACAAAATTATGATCCGTTTGCCACACGGAACATCCGCAATGTGTTCTCTGATTGTTAAACAAGAATGACATCTGTTAACTTTAATGTACAAACACATTTACGCCATATCTGCTGACCTTGCGACAATTGCGGGGAACTTTTTTTGCATGGATGACGCGAAATTTCTTTCAAGCATCTACGGATCCGCCGGATAAGACCTGCAACGGATGTTGGCTGATAATTATTAGCATACACTTGTCTCTAAATTTGCCCAAACGTCCTCAATAGGCCGAAGTTGAGGAACATTCGGAGGATTTTGATCTTTGGGTATGTAGCGTATACCATAGTGTGCCATGGCTGAAAGACTTGCTGTAGCGTAGTAGCAGCTGACTATATCTGGCCAAAACACTACATTGTCTCAACGATGATACGTGTTGATAAACTGTTTAACTTTCGGCAGACAGAACTTCACATAACGTTCAGTGTTTAGCGCAAGACCGATGGTGAAAAGCTGCGGTTTAGAGAGTCCCTTTTCATTTATCGCAAGTCATAGCAACACCTTTTGTGGATATTTTGATTTAGGAGAAAAACGCACTGATTTAGGAACATCACCAGTTCCTAGATCGTAGTACGATTTAGGCTGCCACTCGTGACCGTCTAATGTAAAATAGGTCTCATCGTCCATGATGCACAGTACATCATTTGTAGCGGTGAACGTTTTGGTGACCAGTTCTTAAACATTGTTTCTGAATCACAATTTGTTGTTCCGTAACCTTCGGCATAGTTTTCCGCTTACGTCTGGTAATTCCCATTTTCTGTAAAGCATCCTTCACTGTATTTTTATCACAGTGAAATTTCCTACCCAGTTCTCGGTATGATTTTGCCACCTTACCTGCAGTAGCTTCTCGAAGTTCTCAACACTTTGGGATCACTTAAAGTCGATTTCCGTCCTCTGCCGACCTTCTTTTCCACGTTCATACCCTTCTCTGCTTTCGACACAATATTATACACCGTTCGTCTTGAATATCCCACACTCTGGAAGTGTTTCACAAAGTCTGACTTTTTAACATTCGGATTGTCTTTCCAATATTGCACGATTATTTTACTGTTCCTCATTTAACGCCAAACTCATTTCGTTGTGCGTCATTCATCTCCTGCGCTTGCTAATGCACGACAGATACATTAATCTTCCTGCATAGCTCATGTTTGCCATGGTCCACTGTTGCCAGGGTTTGCAGTGTTGCAACTTTTTTTTTTTCACCATACGTTAGTAATCAATCACACTGCTAAGCCTTCAACTATGATAAAGAAAGTCTTTAAGTTTACGAACTGATGACTCATATACATAAATATTCTAAAAAAGAATAATAAATTCCGTCTAACAGAATTACAGTCAGACACGAATTCACAATATTTAGTGATATGCAATAAACAAACCGAATGCCAACTCCCCGGTATGACACACTGAAAAAAATTCCTTTCCGAACACTTTAGAAACAAAAATATCTTATTACACCGTATTACATAATATTTACGAAACGTGTTGTATGAAGTAACACGAAACATCTATTGCAATTTTGTACTCTGTTCGGAATGTGTTTCACTATTTCAGGAATATCCTAATACAATCTTTCTTAACATTTTACTTAATGTCATTGTTTCTTTTTTTATTTTTTCTTTTTTTTTTTTTAACCAATCATGATGATGTCTATAAGTTACGCCCACTTTGGCAGCTAACATTAATGTTCGTGTGGATCAGTAATTTATAAATCTTTGACTTTATAGAAATGTGAGTGGTTATTAACGAGAAAAATACGATACTGACTTCCGCATACAATACATTCTCTTACAAAACAAAAATAAATAAATAAATAAATAAATACCGCTCGCTGGGTCAGGGTGAGTAAGCGTCCAGAATCTGGCGTTTTACCAGTTACGTAACAGCTTCGTTCTTTACCTCAGTTTGTTTATCCGAGTCAAGGTGTTTACGTTGTTTACAACGGCGATACTGAAAGAGGACGATAACTCCAAAAAAAAACTAGTCTCCTGTTTCTATATTATGTCAACTGAATTCCGCCTATCTTACAATCTCGATTCTATTGTCCGTAAAATATTTAGTGATATGCAATAAACAACGAATTAATCATTTTTCAAACTATGTCCAGACAAAAGTACAAATACACATACGGTACATAAAAACCATAATATATAGGTGCCAAATGGTACGAACGGTTAAGTTCACTACTATATACAAACCAGGGTTGGCTGGTTTGAGCAAAAAGCTTTAAATCGTGTGAATTTCATGCTGACATTTCCACATATCAAACCATCTGCATTAGTTTTATCTCCTTTTCACATTTTAATAAAGTCGTCCCATGTTCAATTCTTGTTCGAACCACAACTTCCCTTTCAAGTGTAAACAAAGTAGCGGTTCGGATGTAATTTTAAGCAAGTCTTCTTCTTGATAACCTCGGTATTACATAAGGATGTTAAGCCTAAATATATGAAACTAAACCAAATTGTATATTTCTATATTTCTGCTTGTCTGAATGCCTGTTTTATAAAGTAGCGAAGGCTGCTTCAACATATTGATAGAAACTGGCAAAATTTATTGTCCTATGTAGTTTCCAACATTAGCTTGGATTGGATTTTGTTTTAATTTTATTGAATAATATCTACATATTAAATTTGTAATTTAATACCTCAGTTTTAGAGTACTGATTATGATACGTTGACCTTAAAATTTTTACATATCCCGTTATTGCTTTGCATTTCAAGTAATAACAGGATTTTCACCATGGCGAGAGCTTCCCGATTTATATATAATTCTGTATAATGGTTTCACTCTGAAATGACTCTTGACAATTATATTAACAAGTATGTACAGATCAGTACAACGTATTTTTATCAGGATTCCTTCGTGAGTGAGTCGGCAGACTCATCGCATTTGTGGCCAATTAGTCCCGGTTTCGAGTCCAAATGGAGGACAATTTCTTTCGGATGTAAGCCGAGAAGCGGTTTGGATCCTCTTTAAGTTTATGTGACTACTTCCAGCATAACTCCGTTGTTGCATAATAACACCAAGGCGAAACAAACCTATTTCTGTCCAAATGTAATATAAATACATAGAGCAAATTATTTAAACCAAGTGAAACCTGGTTCAACCCTCCCTCCCCCCCAAAAAAATAAAAAAAAAAAAACACCTCCTGATACAAACATGCAGATATTGTTAAAATTCTTAAGAAAAATCTAATCTATTCTAAAATGTTTCAAGGATTTATTTACTGTAAGTAATTGGCTTTGCAGTTTACAATCTACTATCAACGAAACATGCATTTCAATTCCTTCCGATAGAAGGAAGGCTAGAAGGCAGATGTGTCGTTCTCCAGATCGTTCTTGTTTTTGAATAGTCTGTTCCTCATATGATTATCCGAGAACATGAAAAGATTATAGCTGTTCAAACATCTAAAGCTACGGAGGACGGAGTTCCAGATTTCAACATTCTAAATTTCTCCAGAATCAGCTGCACTATGTGAGGGCTGTCACTCCAAACGTTTTACAATATTAAGTACCTATGGGTCTCTTGAAAACATTTTTTTTACCGTCTTTTTTTATAAGTATTCAAAGTTAAGTATTTTCAGCAACAATACACCTGCGTAACTTTTCTTTCCACAAGTCAAAACCCAACACCAATCTTTCTCGAAGTGAAGTTGAACATTTGAATCATTGTAGTTTTAATTTAGTCTTCTGAATGAAACTGATTTCTTCTCAAATGCATGTAAGGTTAAAAAGCAGACAAAAGTCACGCACGCAAACAGGTTATATTAGAGACAGTCTGTTGTTAGCCTCTAGAAACTCTATTCTTTCCTTTTCAGTATCGCTGATTGAAAAATAAACCTAGAATTTTCTAAAATGCAGGAAATATATAGTGGTGTTTGATCATTTTCATGATTCCATACATAGTTGCAATGGGGAGCAGGTAAGTCATAAAACTGTCTGTAGTATCATCACCAGAAACGATCTTCGAAATTATATATTATTTACCTTCGTTCAGCATGTTTAAGGTTTCACAAATAATTTTAAACTGACTATTACTAATGGGGTTCCCATGACAAAACCATCTTCAATTTTAGTTCCTGTAATACTGCATAAACTGACAAGGATCCAATATCTAATGCCTCTTGGATTGGATTTGACTTTAGTGTCCCATTGAGCAGCAAGGTTATATGAGACATGGATCCACAGCTTAACATGGGACCCAAACCACGTGAGCTTCCGTCGAGAATTGAACCGGGTCTCCCATGCCAAAGATCCGTACGCTATCCATACAACCACGAGGGAGCTCCTAATGCTTCTTTTATCATCACATAAATAAATCTTCAATCTCTGGAAACCACATTTTGTTACACAGAACATTATTCGACGTTGTTACACACGGTTCATCTTTCTTCACACGCTTCAATCTCATTGAAATATTTGTCTCCGTGGAAATTCATTCTACTACCAAAATCTCTACACGTGTATTATAGCCGACGGTTCACCGCAACCACGTATAGCAATCTTTGTCACCCAAACAAACACGAAAAACCATTCAAAACTTGAAATGCTTCTAGTAAAAACTCCATGCCATAACTAAAGGACCCTCCATTACGTAACACTCATAGCTTGAAGAAATAACGGAATTATGGCTTGATTCCTCCTTATCTACAGTTTTATATGGCTCTTACATCTAATACGAAAAAATTACATTGCTCTATCTTTTACATACCATTCGCACTGCGGAACTTAAGGATAACCTTCTACCGTTAGCATTTATACGAGGGCTATCCAGAAAGTAGATTACGTTTTCGTCTGTGTCCGCTAGGGGCGGGGCTAGCGCGGCCATCTTGGGGTCAGAGCGTTGCGCAGCTCAGTCGGCATCTAGCCGTGCTAGTGAGAGGTTCGTGCTGTGCTCCGTTAAGATACTGTGATGGTTTGAAATGTCTGCGTTAATTGAAAATCCCGCGAGCTGCGAGGTGCGTGCAGTAATAAGGTTTCTGACAGCAAAAAACTGTAAACCGATAGAAATCTATCGGCAGCTGTGTGAAGTGTATGGGGACAACATTATCACTGAAGGTGGAGTGCGACAGTGGGTCATAAGATTTAAAAATGGCCGAACCAATGTTCACGACGAAGATCGAAGTGGGAGACCCAGCAAAGTGACTGCCGAACTTGTCGAAAAAGTCGATGTTAAAGTCCGTGAAAATCGAAAGTTCACAATAACGGAACTTTCTTTGAGTTTTCCACAAATTTCGCGAAGTTTGTTGCACGAAATCATCAGCGAAAAGCTTGGTTACCACAAGTTTTGTGCAAGATGGATTCCAAAAATCTTGACAGAGGACCACAAAAATCAGCGAATGGCTGCAGCGTTGCACTTTTTGGACGCCTACAATAAGGATGGTGACTCTTTACTCGATCGCATCGTTACTGGTGACGAAACATGGGTGAAACACGTGAACTGTGAAACGAAATTGCAATCAATGCAGTGGGGGCACACAGGTTCTCCCCAAAAACCCAAGAAATGCATGCAAACAATGTCGGCAAGGAAGATGATTGCGACTGTTTTTTGGGACAGAAAAGGTGTGATTTTGGTGGACTTCCTGGAAAGAGGCACTACAATAAACGCTCAAAGGTATTGCCAAACTCTGCAAAACCTCAGAAGAGCAATTCAAAACAAGCGCAGAGGAATGTTGAGCTCTAAGATCTTGTTGATTCACGACAACGCCCGGCCCCACACGGCAAATGTCACGCGTGAAGTTCTTGAATCTTTTCAGTGGGAGTTGTTTCCTCATCCGCCGTACAGTCCCGACCTGGCACCGAGCGACTTCCACCTATTCCCAGCAATGAAGAAGTGGCTGGCTATGCAGCGTTTTGATGACGACGAACAGCTGCAAGAAGAGGTAACGAAGTGGTTGAAGTCGCAGGCGGCCGAATTTTTCGACGAAGGAATTTCCAAGCTCGTACATTGCTACGATAAATGCCTTAATTTGAATGGTGACTATGTCGAAAAGTAGTATTTGTGTGTGGCTTTCATCTGTATATAATAAAATTTGTTTCCTATACTTTGTTGATTTTTTATTCCAAAACGTAATCTACTTTCTGGATAGCCCTCGTATATTATTCAGATGTTGAAACACCTGTACTATTACCTAGATTTCTGTGAATGAGCACGAATGAAGCATAGTCGCATCGACCAGGACCAAGCTTTTCCAATTTTAAATTACCAAGTCGGCTGCGGTGGCTCAGAGGTAGAGCGTTTACTTATGGTGCGTGAGGTTCCTGGTTCAATCCCGGTTCGCGCCACGTGGACTTGGTGGACAAATATCCTGTGCGTGAGTTTTCTTGAGGTTCTCCCATTCCCTTCTACTGTATTAATTCCTCCATTGCATTCGTTTATCATCATTATCATCATCTCCTTAATCCTAGTCGGCATAAAAGTGGGACGTAAACTGCAAGATTAAATTATCAATATTATAGTAAATTTTACGTGGCACATAAGCAACAAGAGGATGTCTACTGGAATTGACTTGAATATTTCCTGTCTTGCCAGAAAAATTTCCACTATATTCCAGTGAACTGAAAGAAAAAGGTGGGTGCCACATACAACTGTATGCTGTGATATTTTAACAACCTGAAAAAGCAAAGTCTTCTTCAATAATCTAATGGCAAGAAGGCACAGAAACTGGCGGATTAAAATCCAAGGAAGAACGAAAGAAAACAGGAAAAAAAAAAAAGCGTTTTTTGGACATTATTTCTCACAGAATCCATGTCCTAACACAGAGAGAATAAGTACGCTATTATTATTATTTTTCTTCACTTATTCCTCACAGCTAACCCTTTCCTCGCCTCATTCACTGTATTATTTTTTTTTTTAACATTCCTATTGTAGAAGACAAATTAATTACAAATATCAAAAGGTAACACGTTTAATGTTTAAGCTTACATAGAAATGGTATTGACTTGACACTTGACAAATATTAAATGAATACAAACTACATTTAAAATAAACAAACGAACTACATATAAAATTTCAAACTCCAGTGGTTGGCCAGTTAACTCTATCACAACATTCACCCAGATGATGAGGCTGCCATCTCGAGTGGTCTCAGAAAATTTTTACATTTCTTTCAGTATTTCCAGTATCGATACAAACATTTCTTGAAATTTGCAGTATTCAAGCATCAGTAGATACCCTAAGTAACTTTCGCTGGTCTTTTTTTTATATTCATGGTAATATCAACGGCAATGGATACAAGAAACTTCCTGAACACTTTTTTTCCTAAGCATCTTATTTTTTTAAAAGGGATTACTCTTAAACAATAAACAAGTAGCTGAACCTGCGCTATCTACTCAGCGCATAATTCTGTTATGACCATGATCTACTTCCCACTGTGCATCTCTCCTTACTCATACAAGTAAAGGATAGAAGACTCTCAAAGAAAGTAAATTGCTATGTATAGATGTTGGGAGTGAGTTTGTAGCAAATTTGTAGAAGTAACATGATATAAAGTGGAAATATTTTTTTCTAGTAAATCCATATCCGTCCGAGTACGCCTCATTGCGTCTTTTGAAGCCTTTGAAGTTGCCAGCATGCAATAAATAGGTTTTGACATTCAGATTTGAGCAAAGTTCCTGCAATGTCCGTCAACCCACCATACGTAACTTCTCTAATGGTTGCCTAATATCGTAGTTTTGGCCTGAAACAATGTTAATCTTATGGGTTCAAAACGGGCCCCTAAAATGTTAAATAAAACAATAACGACACGAATTTTGAAAATTTGAATGAGAACTGGACAATCTACATAAAATTTGGAATCGACCAGTTAAAACAGCACGTTTCTAGTACTTGTGGTTTTCGAGATCTCACTGTCGAAAGGATTGGAGACAAACATATAATCCTAGCATTTTAATTTATAGACTAGCTGAACCTGCGCTCTCTACGCAGCGCATCATTCACATATGAGCATGAATCTCCTTGTTATTCCTCACATCTGTGAGTGTCCCTTTACAAACACAAGTGAAAGAATTCTTGATAAAAATTGGCAAGAGATACCATAAAGGGGAGATTTTTTTCGATTACTTTTTCAAATCTCGCACCGTTTGCAAGATTTGAGCCTACTTCCGGTTGGAGTTTTTTAATTCATGTATGATCAGTGTTTTCTTTCTTCTTGCAAGCAAACATACTACATACACAAGTAATTATAATGTCAGTGATATATGGTGTTCATTGAGCAAAACATTCCAAAAAAATAAAGAGTGGAGAACTGGTTATCCTTCGTTTTCATTATTATTCGTGCGGTTGGTACGCACACATTGAAGCTGTAGTACAAACACAAAATACATAAATACCTTAAGAAAAATATTGTCCATCGCTAGCCACCACTTTCGCCCATCTGTCAGGCAATGTACGGATTCCGTGGCGAAAGAAGTCCTCATCCTTGGAAGCGATCCAGTCAGAGACCCATGTTTCGATATCTTCTGAAGAAGTAAACCGCTGTCCAATCAAATCGTTGTTCATGCAATCGAACAAGTAGTAGTCCGAAGGAGCAACGTCTGGTGAATACGGCGGGTGGGGTAAAACTTCCCATCCGACATTTTCTAAATAGGTTTTGACCGGTTTTGCGACATGTGGGCGAGCGTTATCATGTTGAACAATAAGTTTATCATGTCTGTTCTCCCATTCTGGTCGTGTTCTGGCCAGAGCTTGCTTCAAACGCATTAACTGTCGTCGATAATGTTCTCCATTCATAGTTTCACACGGTTGCAGCAGCTCATAGTACACCACACCTTTCATATCCCACCATATGCACAGCATAACCTTTGCACAGTGAATATCTCGTTTTGGTTGTGATGGACCTGGTTCACCTGGTTTCACCCAGGCCTTTTTTCGTTTAGGGTTCTCGTAATGGATCCACTTCTCATCACCCGTAATAATACGATGCAGAAACCCCTTTCTGCTCTGTCGTTGAAGCAGCAATTCGCAAATGGTTTTTCGTCTTTCAACGTCTCTGTCTTTCAATTCATGTGGAACCCAATGTGACATCTTTTGAATCATTCCCATGGCTTTCAAGCGTTTGGAGACTGTTGTTTGATCAACGCCTAATGCTGCTGCAAGTTGTTCCTGCGTTTGACACGAATCCTGCTCGAGCAATGCTGTCAATTCTTCGTCTTGAAATTTTTTTGGCTGTCCAGCTCGCTCTTGGTCTGCCAAGCCGAAATCACCACTTCTAAACCGTGCAAACCACTTCTGACACGTTCGCTCAGCTAGAGCATGGTCACCATACACTTCCACCAAAATACGATGACTTTCAGTCGCACTTTTCTGCATGTTAAAGTAATGCAGCAGGACACCCCGCAAAAACACTTTATCAGGCACAAATTGCGCCATGTTCACTTAACTACAAACTGGTGTTGTTGACGCTTTAATCCACTGCCCTATACTACGAACGATACGCGATGACAGGGGTTTGCAACACATGTGTGGATACACGGAACTGTGGGACGCTCCGTTCGTTGCGCCATCTCTTGTCCACCCGCACGAATTAATTCCTAGACCAAATACCATCCCAGATAAGGTGCAAATACTGGCTAGTTCCTAACTCATGACTATACCACAGACTATGGAATATTTTCAAACACATGAGTACATGGTTAGACAAGCACGTACGATCAGACACAAAAGTATTCTATCCAAACCTGGCAAAAGAAAAGGTGCAAGTATAAGCAACGATACTATAAAATGTTTTCAAGAATTTTACCTATATGATTATGTAAGTCGAGTTTGTGCTGGTAAAAAGGATTGTGTCTCTGTGTCGACTGAGAATGGGAGGGAGTTGAAGCAGAAGAGGTTATTATTCAACTTGAAGGAAATCTTTACATATTTTAAGAAAAAACATCCAACAGAAAAAAGCTGAATTTTCTAAATTTTGCCAGTTACGTCCCAAGGAGTGTGACCACTGTAAGCTGTGGAATACATTCTGTCTGTGCATGTATCATCAAAATGTAAAGCTGATGCTACAAGCCATACTAGATTATAAGGGTATGCTCCAAAAATTGGTTTGTACATCAGAGAATGAGGAATGCACGATTCATCGCTGCATCCACCTGAAGAGTTTGTCAAGTCAGAACTGCTGCAATTTGAAATGTTTATCCTTGTAGATACTATAAAGTACTACCAGTGGGAAGAAACGGACAGATCAACTACTGCATGCACAGAACAGCCATGGGATGACTTTATTGACAAACTGGTTACCAATCTTTCAAAACTTACAGCTCATCACTTCAATTTTAAATGCCAGAGCACTTTTTTTTTTTTTTTTTTTTTTTTCAAATATCAAGGGGGAACATAACGCAAGAAACAATTATCATTATTGCTGATTTCTCTGAAAATTACTCCGTTGTAATTCAGGATGCCATTCAGAGTTTCCATTGGAGTACTTGTCAAGCTACGGTTCATCCGTTTCTGGACTATTTCAGAGATGCTTCTGGGTCGGTCTGTCACCTCTGTATGTGTGTAATGTGACTGCTTGCAGCATGATACAAATACATTTTGGTCATTTCAGAAACACATTGTTATTCATATTAGAAATGTTGATCCGGAAGTGGCCCATATTTTGTATTTCAGTGATTGCTCAGCTGCACAGTTTAAAAATTACAAAAACCTCACAAAAATGTGCTACCATCTGGAAAATCATGGCACAATGGCGGAGTGGCATTTCTTTGGCACAAGCCATCGTAAAACGGCATGTGATGGTATTAGTGCAACTGTGAAACGAATGGCTACTCACAACAGTCTTAAACACCCAAAAGATAATATGATATTAATCCTGAAGATCTCTTGAATTATGCAGACAAAAATATCACTGGCAGGCATCAAAGTGTTGTATGTTTATCGTTAGAAATATCTGCTTCTTCCATTGCTCTGGAGAAAAGGTACACTAATACACAGCCAATTCGTGGTATCAGGTACTATCATAGTTTCATCCCCATACCGAATTCAAACAATTCAAGTGCGCAGAGTTTCTGGTTCTCTTCATTCACACAATGTACACTTGGGTAAAAGGGAACATGTACAGCCACAAGTTAATGAGTTACAAGCAGAGCAGTACATAGCTTGTGTTTATTGTGGAAAATGGTGGTTGGGATAGATCATTGATGTTTCACAAGAAAATGGTGATTTAAAAGTACAGTTCATGCATCCTAATGGTCTATCCGTCTTACATCTGGCCTTTAACTCCTGACATATGCTGGATCCTCACAGGCCATGTCTTGAAGATCCTCAATGTTCCCATCACATCAACAAGACAAACATATTACATCAGTGCAGAAGATACTAACAATATCCTGTCCCTCTTTCAGAATCAGTATTTGTAAGTATTTCTCGGTGGGAGCTTCTACATGCTGTACCTTTATACCATCGTCTTTTTTGGACATACTGTGATTACCATATTATATTCTTGTTAATAACGATGTATAATTGGAACATTTGCCTTCTATTATGTGAATGTTAATTCTTACACAGTATTGACGTACTTCTACATATCTTCTGGTGTGCTACAACTGTTCAATTTGTGACAAATGTGTTGTTAGCAGAAATACGGACTCTTCTAAAGCGTGAGACAGCAACCAGGTAAGGGTATAATAAAGCTGATAATTTTATTGTCAGAAATAATACACTTTTAATTTTTTATGTTATTGTGTATGTGATGATAATGTGATATACCAAATTATTTTGATTTACCAGCTGGAATTCACCATTTAAAAAACTGTCATTTCGGGTGTTATTTTGGTTAGTATTTTTGTCTATTTCACAAGATTTTTTTCTGAGATTTTTTGGGGTTACACATGCAAAAATGACATTTTCAGTTTGTACAGACCTTCCACTTGCAAACAAGGCCAAAATCATTACAATTGGTCAAATAGTTTTTGAGATATGGAAATTCACTTTTTGAACATCCTGTATTTTCTGCAGTAACTATTAAAAAACTCTCATATTGCATTTCTGCTACCTAGACCACACTACCTTTCTATATTTAAAAAAAAAAAAATCTGTGACTATGAAGCAACATGCATCTGCTGAATTCGTATGGAATGACCCTTTAATGTTTAATCAAAATGAATATAACCCGCTATGTTAAATAATAAAAGAAGAAAACAATACTTACACATATTCAGTTGACGCACAAAACTTGCCATATTATTGTGTTTGTAATATAATGGAAGTAGTTCCCTGGCGAATTGTGACTGGTTTCGTATTAGGAAGCTGGTGCCAGTCTGAAAAATGAAATTAATGTTCATTAATACCCTGTTGTGTAAAACAGTAAACGTTACGAATATGATGGCTGATTTTGAACGCAGCACTAATTTTGAACTACATTTAAGCACTCGTATTTATTAATATATTTGTATACCTTCCGCTAACTGCTTATCAACACTATCTGCACGTGGTTATTGAGGAGTATTGATTTGTAATCTTACATAATAAATCTTCAGCTCTTTTAAGAAACTTGATATACTATCGAACTTGATAATTTATTATGTAAAGGTGGGAATTCGATGAAAATTCAATGCTCACTAGAAATCGAACCCCAGCTGGTTTACTCTGCCGGTGCACTAACTGAATGGTACCCAGTCAGTTCCCTCACCAGCCTATATTTCCACTCTTGAGGACTGTACAGCTATTTATATCACATGAACTCGTCTTGTGTTTGCATAATATAGCGTACAATATTAACGAGAAACCATTAGGTTTGAACTGCGTATATACTCTGAAATACGAATTAATCGGGTTTTATTTACAGGGTGTGCATGCTTTGTACCTGCGAATTCCGTAAAAATTCAAAGTATGCAAAAGTATGGCTACACTACTCATCTTGGGTCTCTGACCTTCCATGCCAATGTACTAACCATTATACTACCCAGTAAGCTCCCTCCCTGACCAGTTTCCACACTTGAGGTCGATGCTTAGCAATTCAAAGCGTATGAACTGAACCACAACTCGCCAAGCTGACCTCCGAGATAAGAAAGAATAATAAAAATTTAAACTCATACTGTTTTAAGCTCAATATAGCAGATACAAATAAGGAAAAACTAAATTTGTATATTCCATGGAGAACAGAGTATGACCGTTTAAAATGTGCAGAAACATCGGAAAATAATGGAGATCGGCACCATCAGTCAATTATGTATCTTGAATAAATTTTTAAAGCGGAATGTTTTTTTTAATAAATTGGAAACTCAATTATAGTACATTACTACAGTCCTTCCTATATTTAAATATAGGATGAACTTTCCCTGATAAATTCTACAGCATGAAAATTATAACTCTATACTATGATCGTTTACAGATATGTGCAGTTTCTTAATATTACATAGATGTATATAATAAAAATCATAGGTGTTTTTATACAGGGAAATTCTTGTAACACCCACACTGCCTTCCCACTCATTCTAAGTTGTGCGAAATCCGAGGCGGCTTTTATTGGTTTATGAACTTTCTACACTTCCCTTCTTAATGAAGACTGAGCTAGAAACAGTGATGTGGGATATGACTTTCTTGTTTTGAAAGAGGCAATACTTATGCACTGCCACATAGACTCCCTTAGATAACTCCGAATTAGAAATCTCAAACCTACAGTTGTGCGAAAGCGCCAAGTTTGTGTGCTCTCCTCACCCTGAGACGTCATTTAAGTGATCACACAATTCACAGACTAAAGTGGCTGGGAGTTTACAAGAATAAGCTAGGGATGTACCGATATATCGCCATTGGTGATATCGGCTACTTCTGGGAGTATCGGTGTCGGCAAATGGACACCAATATTTGGACACCGATACATTTTCCGAACTATTTTCAATTTGTTTAATATTAACAGTGACATTTATATTTCAACGGTTTCTTTTGGACTTAAAGTTGACCTAAATTGTACAACTGATTTCTTTATGCATGCGTACGCCTTTGATTTGCACTACTCCTACTTAACTGACATTCTTAGTCCCTCGATGTCAAAATAGTGGTGAAGAAAAGCCAAAGGTCCCCAGTCAGGATCATGGGCGCCCGAAGAATATTTTCTAGGAGAGCCCATTCCATGGTTGCTATATTACGTCTGGTATTTAATATACATTTTCGTGAGCCAGAGAGGTCCCATCCTACCCTCCTCCTTCGGGCGCCCATGGACAGGATAGCAGACCTGTAATTTGAATACCAAACGAGATAGATGTTTCGATTCAGAAGAAAATACTATGGAAGAAACCCACAAGACCTGACTTTGTCATTATTTTCTCCTACTTACTGGTTAAAAACAATTAGTTCTGAAGTTAATAAATAGTTTTATCGTTTTCGACTTCCCTTAAGTAACACACTTATTTTTCATAGTATACACAGCAACACCTGGTTCAGCACACATAATTTTGTAAACAATAAAAATTTGTAACGGTAGCATCTGTTTGCACTGTATATATGTAATAGAGACTAGTAAATAAAATGTAATTATCGAAGTACATTATCACTCTAAATATCAATCACTAACTCTTAGAATTAAGTTTATTCTACACAAATATTTGCTGCTTTTTATTTCATTTTATGTGAGCTGGATTAAATTTAGAGGAAATTTATTTCTTGTGTGGAACCTAATATGAAATTCTGCTTCCTGTCTTTGGGAGTATGTCAAATTTTGGCCTTGTATATAATACACCCTGTTACAATGTAGATCATTTCATCATTGTGAAAATTCCTGATGGTCAACTTCGGATCACCATTCAGTGTAGAAACTAGTAGAGATAGTAAAGATGGTAAGTAGTATTATACTCAGGCTTTGAAAAAACCCCGGTATTTTTGAAAACCCCCAACCCACCTGGGCCCAGTGGGTTTTTTCGGGTATTTTCAGTTTTTTTTTCCCTAAATATTTCAATGTCTTTGGGGTAAAAATGTTAAAATTTGATTTACATTTCAAGATTGTCACTGTCACAACTTGCAACAATTTTCTATTTACTGCAGTTTTGAAAAAATGGGCAGTATTTTGAAATTTTACATTGGAAAGCCGAGAAAATCTACACAGCAAATTCAGAATGCCCTGTGTTTCTACCCTCAAAATTTCAACTTAAAAAATCCGAAAATTGCACCCTGCAGCATTGATACCCGCTATTTTATGCCGTCAAAATATATACAGCTAATTTAGTCTCTCGTGTTTCTACTCTGAAAATTTCAACTTGAAAGACCAAAAACTGTCCTTTGTAGCGTGGATATCCGCTACTTTGGAAAAAAAAAAAAAAAAAAAGACGCCATTTTGTCATTTTTCGTTGGTATGCCACCAAAATCTACACAGAAAATTTAGAGTGTCTCCAGCTTGTATCCTGAAAATTTATAAGACCGAAAGTTGAACACTGTGTGGTATAGGTAGACAAACAAACAAATGTAGATCGAGTCCTCCCAGGAGCCACAGTGACGTTCGCCAAATATGAACAGCAAATAGCTATATTAATTTAAAACAAAGACATAATTTCATCAAAATGTCTTATGTGAAATAAATATTTTTCAACGTAAAATAAATGGTTTTATTGCTGAAGTTCACTTTCGAAGCTTTGTGCGTTCAATTACGGGAATTTCCCGAGCACTTGTTGCAAGACGGTTCTTTTTTGAAAATTAAAACAATTAACAAAGATATTTTCATTCATATTTTATAAAGTAAATGTTTCAAGGTGTCATATATGAAATTAAATATCTTCCAGCGTAATAATTAGTATTACTGTTGAAGTATTCAGTTCCGATGCTTTGTGGGAACTTCCCGAACAGTTCTTTCACGACGGGTTTTCCCTGAAAATGCAGCTTGCTTTACTGTATATCGAAACTTTCATTAATACTAAAGTTTGAATTCAACACTAAAAATAGTAGGCGTTACGTAGTCTTGGAAGCTCCGAGCATTAAGCTTCTTAATTTTGACAAGAATTTTTACGCTATTGCTGGTCTTGATTCTACAGAATGCTTATTTGAAGGGTAGCAACAAATGACTGAAGTAAACTGGTATTGTTGGAAAACCAAATTTTACTGAACACTTTTGTTACCATCAAAGGTAAGAAATAATACTAATGTATTTACATATTTACTGTTAGTACCGGCACCTATGACCTTAAACCCGTCAACATATGAGTCATAACGTCCCTCGGCGGCGCCGAGTAAGGAAGCACACTGTTCACGGAAAGTATTTTCTAAAATATAAAATTGCTTATTTTACTTCAAATAGGCTATACGCATAATCCACATTAGTTTGTTCTATAATTATCTCAAGCTGAGTTTTTTTTCTTCTATCCATTCATTCAGTGCATTCAGAACTTTAAAGGTGTTATGTTGAATGTTGTTGTCTACCTTAACGTGAAAGCATATAATTCGCCCAAAGAAAGTTCAAAACCTGATAAAAATAACTCTCAATGTGATCACTTTAGTTATACCAATAATATACTAACAAAAAGATTAAAAAAAAAGTTTTTTCGGGCTGGGCCCACTTGGGCAAACCCTGATTATACTTACCGCCTTTGATGACCAATTGTTTCGCTGAACTGTTTTTCTACAAAACAAAAATATGGGCCCCTTAAAAGAACGAATAGTGTTCATTAAAAAAAAGTCTGAACAAAATCGGAGATGATGATGGTACAACGATACTTTCTTCTTCTGTTTGAGTTAAAGTGAACGTTCCCATAAACTATAGTGTCGAAAGTAAAATGTATTAAAGATCGTTAAGCTGATAACTGATTTTTGTTGGTGAAATTGTAATTATGACCTAACAATATCCCTCTAAGTCTCATTTCAGTGCTTAGTTTTTTTTTCCTTAATTAATATGCCTGAAACACGTTTGTTTTAATATTAGAGGTACCTCAATGTAGAACACTCATATGTGATCTGCTTGACTGAAGGTGTTTTGGTAGACCCGAAATGGCTTCTGCCCTGTCGGGACTCGGAGATGATCTTTTAACCTAGTACTATTATTCCTTTAACTCATATTCTATAACTTTTTCATATTCGGAGGGTTTTTAAGGCTGACCCCCTATTTTTAGAAGCCTAAGCGATAAACATGGATATTGGGATAGGATACCCACTGGTACACATTATCTGACTATAATTTCTGGGTTCCCCAATAATTAACTTCTAAAAATATGGTGGGCATGTTGTTCCCACATATTCAGTCATTAAACCGTAACGATTAGCGAGACGTATATCGACATTTCCCTCAAATTCTTCTGTGAGATCTGTGGCTCTAATGTGCATGTTCAATCATATGTTATCTTTTACCCTTGAAGATTTTCAGACATTAGAAATTATTAAAGAATTAGCCAGAAAACAGCATTTACTTTCAATTTTACTGGAAGTTGTGAACTGCTACCACGTATTGATATTTATGTAGTAAATTTCCACTGTGCTGATACACCCATGTATTGCACATGAAATTGTAAAAAACGGCTTCAGCCTGTGGTTGTTCCTCACGGCGAGTGATCAAATTAAGCATTCGAAATATTGGATGTAATTGACATAAGAAGCAAGTCTGTGAGTAATTTATTATATTAAGATGTGTTCAATGTGCTTCAAAAGTTATAAACAAACTTCTCTACATTGACTAATTTCGAATATCCTTGATAAATCTACAGATAATCGAACTTGGGTACCAGTGAAAGATCCTCACAAATTAAGGATTTAGAAGTAACTACATCGCCAAATATTTATAATGTCGTGTTGCCAAAATTGTGCGAGGAAAACCAACTCCAAACTTTTGATAAACCTCTTAAAACAGCAATGTGAAGCTATTAGTTTCATAAGAAACAAGCATTTTAAATTAACTCTTCTAGTAATGTTACTACTAAGTCAATTTTTCGTCCAATATTTCGAGTGTAACTCGGCCACTCATCTTCAGTCATGCAATGGTTTAAATCTTTTCTCATCAAATTTTATTTTAATTTAAGAATAATGCGTAAATGTTATCGAAACTTACGGTTACCTGCTTTCTTAATACAGGGTGTCTACTAAAATTCCAAAATAAAATTTCGTAACCTTTTCTTTACCAAATCATAAGATTTCCTAATATTTTCAAGAACGAATTTGGGTGCGAATTAGGCCGAATTTTCATCCATGCTATAGAAACGTATTTTACTTGCGATTTGGTGGCGTCTAAAGCCGGCCATAGACATTTTTGATGGTGAATTTTGACGTTTTATAGAACAAAATTTTCCAATCTGTACTTACATTTGCAGTTAAAAAAAATCGTGACCCAAAAGCTAAACTTCGTGACTTTTTCGTGACTTTCATGACCGTTTTCTGATTTCGTAACTTTTTCGTGACCGATAGATACCCTGTAATATGTTATAGTTTGATATTATTACTTTACAACAGGGAATCTTAACTTGTCTATTGCAACAAATGTTGTTTAATGACAATAAATATTCTATTCTATATTCCGATTCCTCTTTTGAAGTAACATTAGATATTTCTTCTGTAAACTTCGAGAACCTATGGTACCCTAAAATAGGATAGAACCAAACAATGTTTATGAAAGAGTCATCCACCACTCTGAAACTGCTTACTCTACTCTAACAGTGTATTAGCAGGAGCCACTGGTGATTAATATATTACGACGCTGGTGTGGTACTTCCCGAGTAGGTAGAAGTGCACTTTCTGCTTTATTTTTATGTAGATCTTTTGTCGATTTAATATGGGTGGTAACAAAGATTGCAGATTATCTATAAGTAGCTTTAAATTTAATTTAAAAATTATAAAAGATGTTGTGTAATAAAATTTGACGGCTGGAAGCCATGTTGATTGTTTACATTGTAGAGGGGGGGTGCGCGCGCATGTAGCAGAAGTTTTATTTCTGGAGTGTGGCGGAACACTTAAACTGGTAAGTAGTTCGTTGCTTCATGCAGAAAATTATAATTCATTGATTATTTTTCGTTCAATTTTTAAATATTAAATGGTAGTGCGTGTTGTGAAGTATGAGATCCTTATTTCATTAAAATGATTTTTAAAGTGTAATTACATTCAATACTTGGGAGTGGCCCTGTTATATGTATATATGGCCACTGATCGAGCTTATCAGTGTATTAACCCGAAGTGTTTTAACTAGGAAAGAACATTCGAGAACTATTTAGTGTGACGAGTAGGCGTGGTTAGATTGAGATCGAAAATTGCACGCAGGATTCTTATGCGTATTCCAGTTGGTGGCGGGCGAAATCAGTGAGTATAGTCTTGTGGAGGTCGGTAGACTATACCTACATACAATGTAAGGTAAGTTAAGCATTATAATGCTTAGTGTAGAGTAAGGTTGCTTTAGTGTAAGTAGTAGTAATAGTAGTAGTAGGAACGGGTTAGAAGCCCCGCAGGGGTTGGTAGGGTTCTGTTCTCAACATTAGTAGTAGTAGTAGTAGTAGTAGTAGCAGTAGTAGGAACGGGTTATAAGCCCCGCAGGGGTTGCTTGGGTTCTGTTCTCGACATAAGTATGAGTAATAGTAGTAGTAGTAGTAGTATGATTATGTATGTATGGAGATACTATATCGTTGTACTATTTGTATTCTTGGTTCTTTATTTTGTGGAAGGGGGTAACTTGGTACATTGTTGATTGCCAACATGTCATGTTACCACTTTTTCATAATAAGGTACCGATAATACATATACCACAACGATATGGGATCTCCACATATGATAGAATAGCCACACCAGCTTTGTAAACAATTACCCCCTGGTGCTTTAAATCTCTATGATACTCGCTGATCGTTTCGGACTCAACATTCTCCAGTGAGTTAGGATTTCTATGCCTGTTACGCAAGCATACTCAATTAAAAGTACAAAGGGGTAAACTTCAAAATACACGCTAAACTTGAACATCGGTAAGTACACCCGCTTTAAAATAGTATAGGAGAATAGGGTACGATAGGGCAAGCTAGTTTAGGAAGTTTAAGTAATTTTGTTAAAATTAATCGATTGTAATTTTTAGTGTCTACGTACGGATACAAACACAAGCTGGCATTGGGCTTAAGTTTAGAGTTGCCCCTCCAGTCTGAAGGTGCCCTTGGACTTTGCAACATACAAAAAAAAAAGTGCTTAAAGTATTAAAAATTGTTACATTTCACTTAATTTTAGTACTCCGTGGGCTACACAAAAATTTAAAAGGTTTTCTTCATTATTTTTGAGCATCCGTTACACCTGTTCGCCATATTCGCCATATTTTACAACTACCATGCTGCTTCCGCATCCGGCAAATAGTACTAACTTCCACCTATCTTTTCTCGTATTAAATATAACTCTCATGCTGAACTTACATTCCTAAACATCAAATAAAAACTTCAAATTATAATTTCTTAACTCATTCCTCCTGTAAATTTTCCTGATTTTTATACAAAGCGGAGGGGTAACTCTAAACTTAACCCTGGCATTGTACAGTTCACCCTTATTAACAAGGGAGATTTTAAAATTAGGACACAACCCCCGATGAAAGCTATACCACATACATACGGTAAGCAATATGTATGCTGGTGTAGTGTCAGTCTGCACTTTAATTTTGGATCTAGACTTCACACTTAAAACAAATTCAAACAAAGCCAACTCCTCATACACTTGTACAGTGTTAAATTACTTTAAGTGCTGAGCTAGTCATGTACTGTAATCAATATATTCATTTACCTTTGTATTTAATAAATGAGCAAGCAAACTAGTATAAAGCATTTGATTTTATTTTGACATTTTCACTGAATGTTTACTTTCACATCGACATCAAATACTATAATATTGACCTCTGAAATTTGTCAGTTGCCTGATCACACAAGCCACTGACCTTAAATATTTTATATCTCAATGTCATTCTAAAGTGAACGGATATTTCAAATACTCAGAACTCCTGAATTTGTGTAATATGCAATAATGTATACTACGAAACGGTACACAAATGATAGATAAAATACGATCTTCTAAATATCTATATAGTATTGCCACAATTTGGCATACAAAATGTATTAACCTCTACAAATACACTAATATCGCTTATCATGATTTATTTGTACGTACCGGACTCCAACAAATTAGGTCATTTGTTGTAGGATCCGTGACCATCTTCCATAGCTTGGCAAGAAAAGCAGGGACATTTGCCCCAATTTCCGCAACAGAATGCATTTTTGAACAGTGAAATTATAAACAATATCTCAAACACAAATAACTAAACTCGTTATCAAAATGCCATACATGGCAAGTTACAAGCAGCCATGACGATGTAGTAAATGCGTTACAATCATGCGCAATGGTACCTATAGATGACTCACATGTCTCTGTTATATCTTTCGAGATATCGATAGGGGCAGAATCGAAAGCAACATTTTATTTTCTAGCATTAACTAGGAAATTCTGCGCGTAAATATATGCGCCATCTTTGTTCGTCAAAATTAGAGCACATACATTTGATAGTGGTAGGTTTGAAAGTAAAAGGTTTGGAATATATAATGCAATTGGACTCACGAATATCCAAAACAGCAAACAAATATTAATTTCGGTACGGGTGTAATTTGGCGCACCACATTTAGTAAAAATTACTAGGGCGGTAAATATTTAAGAAAACTTGTTTCTCCTGAAACTTCGTTTATGGCAGCCTTATGGGGAGAGGGGAGACATTCTCAGTAGATTTAATTCTGGGAGTAAACAGATACAATATCATAATATGACTGCAGCTACAGTTGTGTCTATACACATCTCTCATTACATTTGTGAATGAACTGAAACGTGTATTTAAGGTCATAAGATTGCCGGTGAGAAAAAATATGCATAGAACACAAGCCTAAAAGATTGAGATAAAGAAAGAAATTCTTTGATGAATCAAAATCATTTGCATCAGAAGAGGAAAAGGAGATGGAAAAGCCAGATCATCGTCTTCAAGAAGCCTTGTAGTAGTCATTAACAGCCTTCTCTCCGAATTGAACAAGAGAATCTCAGTCTACAATGAATTTCTGAACAGATTTTCCTTCTTAACAAATCTATGCAACTTGAGTGACAAAGAAATCACCACAGCAGCGACTTCTCTGCAAGAAGTGTATACAGTTGGCATCTAGGAATCTTCACTTGTTGTTGAGTGCCTTCATTTAAAAGACTTTTAGCTCAAGGGAAGTTGGGAAGTGCTGAAGAAATGTCACTATCGCAACTTAACCAATTTCTCATATCGAAAAAAATCGAAGACTTATATTCTATCATAAGTATTTGCCTTAAAGTGTTTTTATGTACACCAGCAACTAACTGTGCGCTGGAAAAATCATTTTAATTGTCAAGAATTAAAAAAAGGAAAAAAACTATTTGATGTGTACTTTTCCTCAGAAGAGACTGGTTCATCAACCTGTTTAAACCATCTAAGATGACTTGACTGTTAAACTTCATTTTGATGACGTTATTAATGATTTTGCCGATCTCAAAGCAAGACGTAAGCAGTTTTGATACACAAAAATATCAGAAATATCGTTTGGAAAATTTTTAGGTACAATGATTTAACTCTTTACGTCATTCAAAATTATTTTATATTTTGCCATCTTTCACACCATGTTATGTTGAATAGGTTAGGCAGAAGACAAGTGAGTTTTAATGAATGTATTATAAATGCTCATCAGATATAGGAATTAAAATGTATTACATTAAATGAGTAATATAAAAAATACGAATAGTAATAACTACAATTTAGTAGCAAACGTAAAAGCAATATTTTAAGAAGTGGAATGGAAGTTTTGCAGAGTGATGCGATCGGTGAGGCAATTTCGCTAGGACCCATGGGTGCAAAATATGGAAATCCGACCCTGAGCTTTACTAGTTTGAAACCATGATAAGTCCTATTAAAACTCGTATCATTGTCAAAACCCATTTCTTTTCAGTACCCTCGCTTACGCGCATACTCACAATCGCTGATGCGCCTTCTCCTTACTGGCTGGAATAATAAACATAAAGGATTTTACTATCCTTTTTCAGGACCGACAGGGTCATAATACGAAAATTATCCTGTACATATACTATAATGTCGTTTGCACTGACGTTGGAAGCCCTACCGACGCCCCTAATTGTCAGAGAGACTTTAACGATACCTCGTTGTAAAGCCTATGAAACACAGATTCCTACAAGCTAAATTTTGTGCCCCCTGCCGAACTCGTAGAAGAAGAAGAAGGTTTTTTTTTTAAATTGAGATTTGGGGGGGGGGTGACAGGCTGGCAATACTATTACTTGTCGTACGCACGAAAAAAAATATATATTTTCACGTGTACGCCAGACATTAGGTGCAATCATGTAAAACATGAAGGGCCAAAGTTCAATACCGAGTGAGAAAAAATTCCCAACGTGGTTCCTAAGAGAATCACCCTGTACATATTTTTCGAAATATTTTGATCTACTCTGAAGTTGGCAGCTCTAGCGTCGTCCCTAATTGGCACAGAGATATAAGCTATACCTCGTTGGAAAGCTTATGAAGCAGAGATTCCGAAGAGGTAGCTTTTGCGCCTCCCATGCGTACGAGAAATAACAGTGTTTCCAGAGCCCCACAACCTTCGAAAAAGTGTTATTTTTTCCCGACTTTTTGGCTTTCTTCTTTTACGGGTTGGATACCGGTGGCACAAAAGGTACCTTGTTGAAATCTGTGTCTCATAAGCTTTTTAACGAGATATAGTTCATGTCTTTGTGACAATTATGGGCGTCGCTAGGGCTTCCAGCGTCAGGGCAAACGACTATATATATATATATATATATATATATATATATATATATATATATATATATATATATATATATATATATATATATATATATATATATATATATATATATATATATATATATATATATATATATATATATCAGGGATGCAAATAACCACTCACCCATGGCAAGTGGTTCATCGGTGCGGGCGAGTATTTAATATCATACCGAAGGTAAGTAGGGATGCGCACGAGACGAGTCGAGACATCACTTTTACAGCACATTTTCGAGACGAGACAACCACAAATCTTGTTTCGTGCGCATCCCTAAAGGTAAGTAAATGATTTCTATTATGGGATGTGGGTTAGTGGCTTTTTTTCTTGAGCTAGTGAAATTTTGTTGCTTATTTGCATCCCTGATATATATACAGAATAATTTTCTCGTATGTACCGAATTTTTCTACCTTGCTATTGTTCGCCTTTCATTTTTTATATGTTTGTTCCGAATGTCTGGCGTGCATGTGACATTGTTGTTTTCGGCATACGGCAAATAACAGTGTTGCCAGCGTCTCACAATTTGCAAGTAAAGGGTAAACTCAATACCCCTTCCAATCACCTCTAGCAAGCCCAACAGCCATACACAGAGTATCACTAGTTAATATGTTCATTTATCTCTATTGATACCACTTTTATGTTTTAGCTCCTTTGGGGAAGTTTGCTATCCCTAATGTTGAGGAAGAGGGGGAACTATAAATATCTAACTTTCCCCCTACCTTTCCGCTGAGGGACAACTAAGGTAGATGAAATGCACACCGTTGGAAAGTTTCATTCTTCCTGAAGAGATATACACCTAAATAATCTCTCTGCGTTAATTAGAAACCGAGCTACGGAGGTTTAACCCCTTCGGGATCCTATGGTACAATTTGTACCATATTCACTTTTCATGGTACATTGCGTTATTTCTCTTCTATTTGAGCTTTTTCGTCCGGTTTTTTTTTTCAAGTCCAGAGGTCTTGCAGAAGACATTACGTATGGTTTCAGACCGTCCTGCGTCCAGACATAGGAGGTGATGACGTCATAAGTCAAAAATTTCTTTTCTCATTTTCTAAGCGTATGTTCATTATTTTTTGGCGGGCTTATTTTTCTACGTAGAAGATTGAAATTTTGCACAAACATTCAGTCCACGGAGTAGTATGTACCAGATTTTTTGTTCCGATGTCAATGCTAAAACAGGGGGGAACCAGAGGGCCAAAAGGGTAAAAATAGGGATTTTTACCCCAAAAATCCCGTTTTTCGTCATTTTCCCGCCTTACATACATGATAGGACCACGTGAGTCATACCGTCTGAAAGGCAGTTCCATTCTGAAGAGAACGACGGTCGAATTATTATTCTAGGGTAATTAGGGCCGTCTCAGTGAATTTTTATCCAAATATACTTCTGTATAGGGTAAAAGTGGGGCATGGTAGGGAAATTTTTTCTGGCGGGCCTATTTTTTCACGTAGAAGATTGAAATTTTGCACAAACATTCAGTCCACCGAGTAGTATTTACCAGAAGTTTTTTTCTGATTTCTTCGTAAAAACAGGGGGGGTCCAGAGGGGCAAAAGTTGAAAAAAGGGAAAATTTGCCCCAAAAAATACCTTTTTTCAGGAATTTCCCGCCTTAGATACATGATGGAGACATGTGAATGGTAGCGCCTGAAAGACAGTTCTATTCTGAAGAGAATGATTGGCGGATTATAGTCCTAGGGTAATTAGGGATGTCTCAGGAATTTTTTTCCCTGAGATCATAGTGTTTTATGGTACTTTGGGGCATTGTAGGAATTTTTGATAAAAATTATCCCGCCCTTACTATTCAAGATAGAAACTTGAAATTTGGCACACACATTCAGTATACCAAGTACTATTTATCAGATTTTTTTGATGGCTACGATCACACAGGAGGGGTCCAGGGGGGGCCAAAGTTCGAGAAAAAATTTTTTCCCTCCGAAATTTTCACTTTGAGATTTTTTCCCGCTTCTGGTATATGGTATGAGCATGCAAGTGGTACCATTCGAAAGCCAACTCTATTCTGAAGAGAATGAGGTATGAACCATGATCCTAGGATAAATAGTGACGATACAGTAGCTGCTTGACTGAAAGTCTAAAAATAGCCCAAAAAGCCAGGATCCGGAAAGGGTTAAACTGCTGGCTCAGCCTTTTATCCTGAGAAGGCTATATGGAGTAATTTTCAACTGAAAGTGAATTAAATTTCGCTTTCTTACTTGGTCACAATGACAACAAAATGAATGTGACAGGTTCCCACTGACCTGGAAAATGTGGAAAAATGACGGAATTCAGCTTATTCGTAAAATATCTTGGAAAAGTAAGGGAATTTCACGAAAAGCTGAAAAATCTGGAAAAGATTTTCCCTTCTCTAAACCCAATTCTCTTTTTCCTTTACCGGACTATTTGGTAGGAAGTATTTTATAAAATAAATTAGTTTGTTTTGCAAACTATCCCTACCCACACACGCACTATATGTAAGGGTCTACATGTGCATGCATAGTAGATAAGGAACCCTTTGGTCGGAAAAATATAGTTACTTTTTTACATTATATGTAGACCTGGATGTTTATAAATAGTATTCTGAGAAGCCAGCCAATTCGTACTTACCTATCAAGTGGAAACCTGTTTGATAATAATAATAATAATAATAATAATAATAATAATAATAATAATAATAATAATAATAATAATAATAATAATAATAATAAAAGCTGTTTCGGTAGTTTCTTCGGAAAAAATAAGAGGAGAATCTTTGAAGCAATTTCATGTATTTTTACGGAAACATCACATTGGGAGTATCTTACAGAGCCATTATTCAAGATATTTATTACATGTTTGGTAAGTTTAAAATTTTACAGAAGGAAAATGTATCGCGTGATGTTGATAAATGAATCGTTTATAAATTTTCTTCAAGCAAAATGAGTTGTTTTGTGTTTACCCTTTAGGATACGAAGTAACTAATACCTTAAAATAAGGCTTGGGACACGAAGTAACTATTTATAGATACCTTGCAGTTTCCCATACTAAACCTAATTGTTTTTAATTTTCTGGGTATCAAATAAATGTACTTGCATGTATTTCACTCTGGAGACATACTAGCCAACTGCTGAACAGTGTTCGTAGGTTTCCGTAAGAAAATTTCTCTCTTCTGACACAAAATTTTCCTTTTTCAAATTTTCCCTAGTTCGTTGAGTGTACAATTTCTATGAGAGAAGTTATGTGATAAGATTAATTTAGCTATATTAAAGGAAGTACCAACCATATGTTTTATTCATTTGGTTTTTCCTTCTTCTTCTTCTTCTTCTTCTTCTTCTTCTTCTTTTTGCTTTTTCCTTCCCTTATTTTTAACAAGGGGCACGGTGGCTCAGTGATAGAGCGTTCATCGCTACTCCCTGGTTCGATCCCAGTTCGCGCTAACTGGACCTTGTGGTGGATAAACAACGTGTTGTTGGGTTTTCATGGGGTTCTCCCATTTCTTACCATTTTATTCATTCCACTATTGCATTCATTTCTCGTCATTGCCGTCTCGTTTAGCCTAAGCAGCATAATCGTGGGACGTAAAACTGAACGATTCTTATTTTTAACAACAACAACAACAAAATATACACAAATACACTCAGACAACAAATGGGTGCAAATTATGCTACTTTGAACACATACACATATACACAAACTACTGCTATTGTGTTGGTTTATTTCTGAAGAACAAAGAAATATTTAAACATTCATGTTGGTCAGTCAATACGAGAATTTTTCTGGATTTTTTAAGTTTTATTGAAAATATTCCCTTTTTCCCTTTTTGCTAAATTTACCTATTAAATTTCCCTAGACTAGGGAAATTTCCCTCAAACTACGAAGACTGCTGCTGAATACAGAAATTACGTTGTTATTTAGTTTTAAAAGTGTAAGAACGTGGCTGTTTATATTTGTCATACAGAGTCTTATAAAACGCATTTAAATGTTTAAACATTGTAGTTTTGTTCTCAGCGGTTTAACACAACAGGAAGTTAATTTTTGTGATAGAAAACATAAATAATCAATCAGGTGATGTTTCCCTTCCAATCTTGATGCCATGGCGTCATTAGAAATAGAGGGTGGGGGAGAGGTGTTGGCCTGATTGACATGAGAAAGAAAGATTTATTTCTGCACGTTGTACTACCATGAGCAAAATAAATGATTCGTCTCTTTATTTTGAATTTTTTTGAAAATATCTCTGTTTTCTTTATATGTTCGAAATTTCGGAAGGTTTCCCCAGCAGGACAGGTTAATAACAAACCCGTTTTTAATATTTGTGTTAGATATTAGCTTAAAATAAATAAATTAGAAGCAAAAAACATTAAATCTCGAGAATTACCAACTCTGCTAAAGTGGGAAATTTTCAAGAACGCGAGGGAATTCTGCAGTTCAACACGAAGCAGCGACATCTATGTCACTGAGAGAAATGTGGATAAAAACTACAAACGAAAGTTTTAACGAAATATTTCTAATATGTCTTATTTCGTGCATTATCTGCATACTCCAAATATATGAATATATGCCAAGTATTAACGTAAAGATAGAGCAAAAAGTGGAAATTGTCTATGGAAAAGGACGAATTGGTAGCGCGACCGTAATGAAAAATCGTCTTTATCGTAGAACAGGGTCAGTTTACGTAAGGAAACATATAGCGCAGTTAGTTAAAGCAACTAGTCTGTATGCCGAAGGTAGACGGTAATGTATGCAGTAAATGTTAATCCTAATTTGGAGAATTTTATAAAGTTTCACAATATTTCTCACTAGATAGTCTTCTATCTACTTGTTTGGATATTTTGATAACAGATTTCCCTATTAAATGTTTAATTTTCCCTAGATGTTTAATTAAGGAAAAGTTTTACAATGTATTTGTATTAAATTAAAATTGTTTTGAATTTACCACATGAGATAAGTAGCTCGAAGGAGGAAAACTCAAGTATTTGATATTCTACGTAAAAGCTACCTATTGTAGAATGATGATACTTCTTGCCATCAGCACATAATCTTCACGTTAGAGAGTCAGACAGAAAAACATTCTGGTTTTTCCTCCCTATGACCACCCATCTTAAACCTCTACATTCCATTGTTCGTCTCACAAAATTTCGGTGCTCCAAAAACATTCATATAATAATAATAATAATAATAATAATAATAATAATAATAATAATAATAATCCTGAATATGCCATCCTTACATAATGTAAGGATATCTTAGTTTCTTATTTTAAATCTTAGATATCTTAGTCTAAAGTGCTTTCTTTAATAATTATTTGAAAAACCATGTAGGAGGGGGTACGGCGTTTTATTTTGCCCCTCTCATTTCAGTACCCTTCCAACAGAAAGTAATTTCTCATAAGCAGGGTACACAAAATGAATAAGAAATATATTTACAGCATCCTCTCCCCTTTCATGATTGGAATATCACGTAGCATTTTTTTTTATTCTACCAAAGATGGCCCTGTGCGGTTAGGGGTAGGTAACTAAAGAAATACCTAATATATAGCGCCCCTTGATTGTAATATTACCGCTTCTTTATTTGTACGAGGGAGCCCCAACAAGGTGATAAAAAGAATAGGAAAAATGTCTATTGAATCCAGTGGCGGATCCAGCACAAACTTCTGGGAGGAGGGGTAGTGAAAGATTCTTTTGATGATGTGAAGCTGACACAAATTACCACTTAACTAAACTAAACAAAATGGTGGGGTGAACTGGAACCCAGTCAGTTTAAATTGATGTAAAAGTTTAATTTTTGGCTTCATATTAAAGTTTTGGTTTCAAATGAAAATTTCAGTCCTTGTGGACAATTATCAAATCTCGGAAGGCTCTTTGGTGTAGGGGTTTCGGCTTCTTTATGGGACAAGATTCACGTAATTGATATTGCAAAATTATTTTGTACACATTAGTGTAAACTTGCACCATTTGGTTAATTTTACCTCTTATATTTTGCAGATTTCAAATTCCAAGCATAGTTACTTCTCAAAGCTAAAAGGCACTTACTAGTTTCATTAAAAGAAAATGTCTTTTATGAAAAGTTGTCATGGAGTAGACGAACGAACAGGCACCCAAACATTGGTTGAGTCGGATGGTTGAAATTCGTTAAGCTCACTTCAATTATTATTATTATTATTATTATTATTATTATTATTATTATTATTATTATTATTATTATTATTATTATTATTATTATTATTATTATTAATAATAATAATAATAATAATAATAATAATAATAATAATAATAATAATAATAATAATAATAATAATAATAGAGCATTCATGGGGTCCGTGACTCGACTCCACTTCGCGCCAAGTGAAATTTGAGGTAGACAAATACCGTGTGCATGGGTATGGGTTTTCTTGGAATTTTCCATTTTCCTCCCACTTTCTTAATTTCATCATTTCATTCATCATCATTCTCCCTTAGCGTAGGTGCATAATCGTGCAACGTTAAACTAGATATTCCATTTAATTTTAATTTCAATAATAATAATAAACAATTAATTCAACTGAAAGAACTATAATTTATGTTGACGGCAACTATCATAAATATGCAACCATTATAAAAACAATGCTTTGAGTAGAAAGATAATCCTTCCCAAGTGTTAACGAATGCGCACGAGATAAGACATGTCTCGAGAAAGAGACGAGACGCGCTTTGTGACATCCAAAAGAAGACGTAACAAATGTTTTGGACACGAGATAGCTTTTAAAATGTCTCGTCTTGTCTGGAATGTCTCGAAAACAAAAGTCTAAGTTTTAAAATTATTTTTAAAGATCTATTCTCTCAAAAGTAGCTCTCTGCCTTAAAATTAATAACGGCATTTGTGATTTTTTTAAAAAATAAACAATGTCTAAAGTTAATAGTTAACTCTTCGAAAAGAAGCTTCATTAAGGGTGAACCTGAAAGATGTCCACAAACTTCGGGAGATGATTCGTGACATCAAAAGGAGACAAATAGCCCTCTTGCAGTTTTCGAGTTCAGCTTCGTTGTCGAGATACAAGGTTGCCAACTGGTCGTGTTTGAGAAACTCACTGGAAATAAATTCAACTCCAAGAATAAGCTACTACAGGTCAATTGACTTATACCATGCTGCAAGGTTAAATATTTGTTTATGAAGTGTGTACAAAATTTGCCAGTGTCCTTTCTGAGAACATCGTCGAGAAAAAGTCACCTCCAAGAATAAACTACCCCTCGTAAATTTTTCTAAGAGAAATATCTGATACTGCAATATAGGGTTGTTAATTAAATATTGATTAATGAAAAATAAACAAAATTGTTAAAACCATTTTGGAGAAAATAGCTTCTTTCGATTTTCGGCTGTTAGTAAACCACACTTATTTTAGGCGGTAGGAGAAAATGGGAAAATCTCCTGTAGGAATACTATGTAAACCCTAAGTTTAAAATTTGGTGTAGATACGTTGAACGGTATGGTCTCTAGGCGAGTGCACAGAAAAGTGTACCGAACGGACGGACCGGAAGGATGGGTATCGAAAAATCACATTTCCGGTATGTAGACGCCATGAAGTATGTAAATCCGTTGAAATCTGAATTTGATATACTATTTTCACAATCACCATATTTTCTTCTCTCTTTTGTCGCTCGAAAAAGAAAAGCCTGAGTTTACCACAAAAAGCTAGGGTGTTTACCAAAAAATATTCAATTACAGGGCCACCGCACTAAACTTTTTAAATTCAATTTCTTAACTGTGTTAGGCCGCAGTTGTTACTGAAGTTTGTATTTGGATAATACGAAAAAAAATATCGTATTATTCAAATACATCGAATGTCAGATTATCGAATAAAAAAACTTCGATTGAAGAAAATCCACACTACAAAACTAACTCACACTTTGAGCACATTTTCATTAGACATATAATAGAGCAATTAATGCAATAATTGTTTATGAAATATGAAAAAATCAAATGAGTCATTTTCGAGAAAGTCGTTCAAAAAGAACACGTCAGAAGTAACCTACCTCTTGTGAATTGTTTCGAACAATGAGTTAAGATATACTTTTGCTTATTAATGAAATATTTATTTGCGAAATTTGAACAAAATCGCCTGTCGTTCGAGAAAATTGTTGGGAAAAACCTTGACCCCCAAAATAATCTATCCGTCGTAATTGTTTTTCATAGAAATGACTTATACTAAAATATAGGGTTATTAATGAAATATTTATTTATGAATTATCAATAAAATTGTCCACGTAAGTTTTGAGAAAATCGTGAGGGAAAAATAACTCCCCGAATAAACTATCTCTTGAGGATTCTTTCAGGGCAAGCGAGTTATTCCATATTATTAGGTTTTTAATGAAATATTTATTTCTGAGTACGAACAAAATTGCTTGATTCATTTTAGAGAAAACCGTGGAGGAAAAACACCCCCAAGAGTAAACTACCCCTCGTATATTTTTTTTAGGACAAACGAGTTTTGCCATATTGTTCGGTTATTAACGAAATATGTATTTTTGAAATACGAATAAACTCTTTTGAGTCATTTTTGAGAAAATCACCCAGACAACACACTCCACCAAGAATAAACTACCCCTCGCATTTTTTTTAGGACAAACGAGTTATTTATGCCATATTGTTAAGTTATTAATGAAATATTTATTTATGAAATATGAACGAAAACACTTGAGTCCATTTTGAGAAAATCACTGAGAAAAAACTCACCCCTAAGTATAAACTACCCCTTGTTGATTTTTCTCAGATAAATGCCTTATACCACAAAATAGGGTTGCTAATTAAATATTGATTTATATAAAAAGAAAGAAAACAAGATCGTTAGAGCCAGTTATTAGAAAATATATTTTTTCTATTTTCATCGTACAGGAAACTACTCTTGTTTTGGGAGTAGGAGGGAAATAAAAGAAACTATAGGAAATACTATGAAAATATTAAACTAAAATTTGGTGCAGATAAGTTGAACGGTTGGCCTCTAGGCGAGTCCACAGAAAAGTGTAGCGAACGGACGGACGAACAGATGGACATGTATCAAAAAATAACTTTTTCGGTATTAGGGGCAATAATACGTGTAAATTCGTTGAAATCTCAAATTTGATTTTTTTTTTTCGATCACCATACTTTCTTCTCTCATTTGTCATTTCAAAGTAAAAGGAACTCAGAACTAAGATAAGAGACCCCTACTTTTACACATAGACATTTATTGATTTAAAACTGTTTTAGTTTGTCATTTCACTTTCAATTGAAAGGTTTTACCATGACTAACGGCATACCAATGACGAGACGGAAGTTTTGAGGAAGTAAATGCATTCAGAAGTCTAGACTACATTACGCCTATCAGCCTGTTTTTACTTCTGCAATTGTTGACAGTTGTAATTTCGTCCAAACACTACATGAAATAATTCTTGGTTGACGTCATTGTGTTACTATTTTAGTATTGTTCTCTTCAGACTTGGTTGAAGTTTTGTCTTAACGGTTATACATTTTTTCTTTCTTATTTCATCGTTACACAAGAATAAAATGTTCTGGTGAGTGGATAAATTCGAACCTACGAACATTGAGTTTTCATTCTTCCAACACATTACCAATGGACCAAGCTTTGTCTTCACGTTAACGCACGGTTACAGGGTTTATTACGATTTAAATAAAATGGCTGGCTGTTAGAGTTTTCTGCCCAAATATTTCGATAAAAAATTTTCATTGCTTCGTAGATACGTAGAGCAATGTTTAGATACACATTTTAGGATAGTGCATTTTAGTGTATATAATAATTTCATGCCAGATAAAAGCTATATAAGTTTTGATAAAATGTTTCATATGTAGTTCTCAATAATA
The DNA here is from genome assembly GCF_964235325.1 of Thermobia domestica. Lineage (NCBI taxonomy): Eukaryota > Metazoa > Arthropoda > Insecta > Zygentoma > Lepismatidae > Thermobia > Thermobia domestica. Next base: position 106,808,474 of record NC_137454.1, on the reverse strand, counting down.
GGCTTGCTGTTCGGGGTGAAGTTCCAAGGTTCAGCATTGACTAGCAGTTTTTGCTATTAATATCCCTTCTAACAATATTCGCAGTGGACAAAAGTTAGCCCGTGTTAAAGCTTTTTGCTCCTAATTTAATTATTTTACTTTATTATTTAACGAATATATTGAAAATTGTGAGCAGGCACGTATACAGTAATTTATTTCGGAAGGGGACCGACTTCAATATTAGGATAAATTATAATAAAATTTTAAAAGATAATCCCAAAAATTAGGCTAAATTTACAGAAAAGTTGGGATTTCAGAGGGGGTCCGGACCCCCTGTACCCACCCCTAAATGCGTCCTTGTTTGTCAGTAACGTTTTCTCATTTTGAAACCTTCAAAAACTTCGGATATATAAAGGGAAAAGAGTTATTTTCGATAAAATATCACTTCAAGGAGACGCGACAGTTTTATTGCACATGGTGGTATCCAACGTTCACAAGGGCAAGAATTCCTTCCCTTTTATTCTTTTGCTATTGTGTTCTATCGAAAGGTTAGGTTTGTAAAATATTACTCTTACAAACAAGCGTGATTGGCAGATAGGAATACTGAACAGAACTCCACAGAAATGCATGCTGAACTTACGTTTATAGCTACTCTTTGGTGATTTGGCCTCAAGGTCAATCGAGTGGTAATTCAGTTCCGTCTCTGTTCTTGAGCCATGTTCGTATTACTTCGAACAGTTTTGCTAATGAAAAGCATGCCTCGTAATATAACAGACTTCTTTCGCGTAAGAAATCGAAACTCAGTTGGTCACAGCAACTTTTGTTACCTAACCATAACGGCCATAGTCGTCTTCAGTAGAATAAAAAATGTTACGTGATATTCCATTCACGAAGGAGGAAAGGTTACTTTAAATATATTTCTTATTCATTTTGTCTACTCTGCTTGTCAGAAATTATATACTTTCTGTTGGGACGGTGCTGAAAAGAGGGGGGGGGAATAAAACTTCGTGCCCCCTCATACATTTTAAATTTTGTTACATGGTTGCTCAAATTATTACTAAAGAAAGCACTTTAAACCAAGATATCTAAAGTTACATTATGTAAGGGTGGCATATTCAGGAATAATAATAATAATAATAATAATAATAATAATAATAATAATAATAATAATAATAATAATAATAATAATAATAAATGTCTTTGGAGAGCCGAAATTATGTGACACGAATCATTACATGTAGAGCTAGCTTTAAGATGAGTGGTCATAGGAGAGGAAAAAACAGGGTTTTTCTCTGTCCGACCAACGTAAAGATTATGTGCTGAAGTTAGGAAGCATAATAATTCTACAATAGGTTGCGTTTACGTAGAATATCAGTTACTTCAGTTCTCCTCCTTCGGGCTACTTACCTCATGTGGTAAATTCAAAACAATTTCAATTTAAGACAAATACATGTAAAATTTTTCTGTAATTAAATATATATAGGGGAAATTAAACATTTAATAGGGAAATCTGTTATCAAAGTGTCCAAAAAAGTAGATAGAAGACTATCAAGCGAGAAACATTGTGAAACTTTATAAAATTCTCCAAATTAGAATTAACATTTACTGGAAAACATTCGTTATGCACCAGTGAGCATGTAGTGAGTAGTGAGCACAGGGGAAATCATTACGAAACTGTTTGCAAACAAAAATTAGAGACACTAATGCAAGTGCGAGAACGGCATTTTTTTTGTATCGTCATGAGTTTTACACATATGTTACAATTTGATTTTTTCCCACATAAAAAATAAATAAAATAACCACAGTAATAAAAATTACAACGGCACTTCCATGCGGTTCGAACCCAATACCTTCGGCATACAGACTAGTTGCTCTAACTAACTGAGCTACTTGTTTTCTTACGTGAACTGAACCTGTTCTACGGTAAAGACGATTTTTCATTACGATTGTGCTAAGAATTCGTCTTTTTCCGTAGGTAATTTCCACTATTTGCTCTATCTATACGTTAATACTTAGCATAGATTCATATTTTTGGAGTTCGCTGATAATGCATGTAATAAGACACATTAGAAATGTTTCGTTAAAATTTTCGTTTGTAGATCTAATCCACGTCTCTCTCAATGACATAGATGTCGCTGCTTCGTGTTGAACTGCAGAATTCCCTCGCGTTCTTGAAAATTTCCCACTTTAGCAGAGTTGGTAATTCTCGAGATTTAATGTTCGATTTAATGTTTTTTGCTTCTAATTTATTTATTTTAAGCTAATATCTAACACAAATATTAAAAACGGGTTTGTTATTAACCTGTCCTGCTGGGGAAACCTTCCGAAATTTCGAACATATAAAGAAAATGGAGATATTTTCAAAAAACTTCAGAATAAAGAGACGCGTCATTTATTTTGCTCATGGTAGTACATAGGTAGGGTGATAAGGAGAGTGTGTTTGGGTTTCAGGGCTCCTACAGTCCTTGTTTTATAAGAGGCAAAGATTGTTGTTCCTCTTTTCATTTGTGTTGACCAGTCTGAACTGAGTGTTGTGAGCTCGTTCTTTCCTGTACGCAATTTAACATACAGTAGAATCTATCTTTACGGACCCTAACACTTGAAGCTTTGCTTTCGTTGTTTTTACTTGTTTTGTGAACGCGGCATTGAATATCTGGGTTCCATAGGCTATAGTTAGTTAGTTAGTAAGTTAGAGACTTTGGTGTTTCTTGTGTTCAAGAGTAGAAATGACATCGAGAGATATTTTAGGTTGAGAAGACATTCGAAATGAGTTGGAAGCAATGGACATAGTTTCGGACTGGGATGAAGAACAGATTGTTCTGCCTTCCTCAGACACATACGAATTTAATTTTGATGACTTTGATGAAACATCAGGTTCATCAACGCTTCCATCATCTTCATCTACTCCTCCGTCTTCCCCTTTCCCCCTTCCAAATCAAACTCTTTTCTCTCAACCTACTGTTGCCTGGAGCATTCCCACTGGAGTTCGGGCTGCTCCAAGTTTACAGCCATTTTGCGAACATACGGGACTGACTAATAGATGCATCAGAGCAAACTTTACCTCACAGGATTTCTTCAATTTGACTTTTTCAGAGGAAATATTCCGGCATATTGTGTCTGAGACAAACAGCTGTTGTGTCTGAGCAACAACTTGTAGTGCGAACACGGGGGTCGGAGCTCAAAATATTTATTAGAAAAATTGTAAAAATTCTATTTTACCCCACTCCTAATCCTTGATTACAGTGACCGAGCGAAAACCATACTGATTAGGAAACTTTCATATATTCTCCGTAAACTGCTTCAACTTTCGTGAGTCTACTGCTATTAGAGTCTGAGCTACGATCATTTGAAAATAACCCTGCATTTTGTCCTTTCTTTCCTAATCAGTGGCGTAGAAACATTATCATTTTGAGAGGTTTCTGATTACTCTTAGTTTATCCTATGTTAACACTGCTGTTGTAATTATTGAGAATATATTTTTAAAAATGTTGATATGCATTTTATGCGCATCGTCAAGTTTTAGGGCGACAGAGGGGGCGAAACCCAAAATTTTTATTAGAAAAATTGTAAAAAAAAAAACTTTTTCCACACCCTCTAATTTTTTATTATAGTGGTCGAACGTAAATCATACTAATTATGAAACTTTCATATATTCTCCGTAAAATGCTTCAACTTCCGTGAGTCTAATGCTAAATGTCCCATATCAACGACTGTCCAAATCATTAAATAGTTATGAGACAATTGGAATAAAACTGTATAATAAATTGCCTGCATCACTAAAAGATGAACATATAGGTAGATTTAAAAGTAAGTTATACAATTGGTTAGTTGCAACGCCGTTTTATTCTTTACAGGAGTATTTTAATTGTTCAATAGAAGTGTAACGTATTTTGTAATCTCGTGTTGAGCTTGTATTAAAATGTATATTGTTATTGTAATTTATTTTGTAATGTCATTTCATCATTAATTTAGTTATAGATCATTATTTATTTATACTTACGTATCAATATTGTATCACATTTTGACGTTGTCTATTGCTATGTATAGCTTAACGACAATAAAATTATTTATTATTATTATTATTATTATTATTATTATTATTATTATTATACCCTGAGCTATGATCATTTGAAAATAACTCTGTATTTTGTCCTTTTCTAATCAGTGGCGTAGTTTCTGGTTGCTCTTAGTGTAACCTATGGTAACACTACTGTTATATTTTATTGAGAACATCCCAAAGAATATCTTAATGTACATTATGTGCGCATCTTCAACTTGTAAAATGACAGAGTGGAGGGGCAGAACCCAAACTTTTTATTAGAAAAATTGTAAATATTCTATTTTTCCTCACCACTAATCCTTGATTACATTCGATCTGCGTCAACCACACAAATTATGAAACTTTCACGTCTTCCCCGTAAAATGTTAATTTCAATTTTCGTGAGTTTACGCCTATTAGGGCATGATTCACAGCCATTTGAAAATAACCCTACATTTTGTTCAAAATTGCCGCCGTATCCCAGGCTTTATTTTTTAAAAAGGCTATGTAATTAAAAGGTTAATTGGTAAACACATGAATAACAGGAGTTTTGTCGTCTTGTTTCAAACTTGGTTAAACCTGAGATTAGGAATAAAACCTTGTACTCGAGCAGAATTGTTAGATTTCGCGCGACGTAAGCAAACATTGAAAAATCAGCATATAAGCAGTAGCATTAATAAACTGATGCCTATTAGCGCTAGAATATTTTCTCAGTACGTAAAAATAGAGGTTGTAATTCTTGTGGTTTGAATACACACACATAGAAAATATGTTCGTATAGATATAGGAATAAAATAAATTCTGAGTCATAGTATTATGCTCAGAACTGAAAAGAGTGAAGAAAATAATTGCTTGTAACAAATGTAGTGCCCACATTTGGCAGTGTCAAATAATTTGTCTGAGCTGTACCCACCGGTTATAGACAGAGGCTTGAATTTAGTCGAAAGAAATGTTTAAATGGAGACTCGTTAAAAGTGTCGGCCCCAAATAAAAGCAGTAAAGTTTTCAGTAATTGTGTTAGACAGCGAAATTGTTCTAAAATGTGAAATATTGGAAGTTATATTTTTTGTGCACGAATTACGACTTATAACATGGTTTGGTGTCATACAACACCCCACACTTAAAGTGTTGTTGGGATTGAATTTCCTACTAACAAGTAGGCATTCCAAAAAAAAAACATTATTTTTACATAAATTAAATAAAATAATAAAATTAAATGATTGGGACTATTGACCCTCTGTTGCATGTGATATCAGAACCTTGGAAGAGAAATGACGAATCCTGAAATTGGAGTGTTGGGAAATCAAGCTGAATGCTTTTCAAGTGCATGAAGATAGCAAGGGCGGATCTTTGTTTATCTTGAAACTTTGAGAATACGAAGGACGAACCAGGGCAAAACGCGGTACCTATATGTTGTCCAGACATGTTTGGTTCGAGGGTAAAACAAAAAAATCAATTTTTCGAGTTCACCCTTTCTCTTTCAAGTACTGATATGTCCATCCTTAATTCTCGTTCAAGGTCTGCTTGTTATAACTCTGCACCATCTGGCGCCACCGGTACAAAGATGAATACAAATACAAAGATGACAGACCTGGTGTCGAAGTTATTCCAGCTTCAGTTGGAGGAGGTTCGAGTTCTGGTTCGATATGAGAAAACGACAATAGAAATCATCGGAAAGGTATATATGTTGTTCCGTTTATGTTTGGGACTAATGGAAGTCGTTTGGAGGAGAGACGTAGTGGCAGAGGGAGAGGTAAGCCGTCTCCCAACGTTTAATCCATGTTGCAGACCACTCATCCAAGCCAGGGGCGGACAAGAAGAAGGGATGTTGTCAATCAAGGTTTACCTAATCTTAAAAGGAGTATTCAAAGTAACTTTCATTTTCTTCATGACAACGGAATCGAGATCTACATCAGATTCTACCAATCAAGAAACTCAGAGATAAGATGTGACAGTAGGCCGGCATACCACTTCCCGTTCACAAGTGGTTACTTGCATGACTGAGTTATAAGGATGTTCCACCAGGTGTCGCTACCAGTAATCCAGTTCGGTAGGAGTTTCAAAGCTTATCGAAGGATGATGTGAATTTAAAAGATACAGTAGATATTTCGACTGATATTATTTATCCTGATTTAATACCAATGTTTATATATTTAACAAGTGTAGCGGTGTCATAACAGAGGAACTTGGTGAACACGGGAGTATCAAAATCAGATACAGCTTACCAACTCTATTCTTTGTATTACATTACCTTATACAAAGAAAGATAAATTAAAAGAAATGGACGAGTTTATTGACTCTGATAAATAAATGGGTTTTGATTCATAATATATTTCGGCTTGTTTGAGGGTTACGAACAATGATAATTCAAAACGGTGAGTTGTTAACTACTCTGAAATTAATGAGGGTTTTGATCAATGCTTTTTCTTCTCCTCACATTGATCAACGATCGCAAACATAGGAAAATACCGTTTTTATAATAATTTTGATCCCAAATTTTCATTCAATGAAATTAATATTCATCCTTATTCTAGCCTTTATACAACCTTTGCAACACCCACTAGATTATTAGCATTCACTAAGGTCCCTGTGGGGTCTATAAATAGTAGAATTTATTCTCTATAGTTTAATGTATCGTATGTTGCATTGAACTAAAGAGAATAGAACGAAAATACTATGATGTGTTTGCCGACGATGTGATTGTACATGCTGATACCATTGAAAAATAATGAAATGTTAAAGAAAGTTGTGCAGCGTCTCCGTGAATACGGAGTAATTGTTTCAGCTCATAAAACAAAGTTATGTAAACATCGTATAAAAGTTTTTGGATAGGAATATGTGCATTGATACGAGCGAGTTTAAGTGATAATAAATCTATCTAGACTGAAAAATTGGAGATCCATTATTAAGCTCTTAAATTTCCTACGATAATACCTACTTTTTATTCAAATTATCTATTTTTTTATTTATAAATGATGTAACTTAGAATGTGCCTGATTTTTGCAGTCTATGTGTTGTGCAAGTCGATTATTCCAGTCAGTGCTCTAGCGAAATTTTAAGTCAATATGATTCCGCTGGCTTTTAAGTATATTTCTTCGGGATGCTCATACCAGCTTCTGATTGGTCTAAGAATACATTTGAACTTGAGATGCGTTCTCTCGTTACACAGATTTGATATATATTTACAAAATAAATTGATATAGTAGTATATTGCGACATTGCTAATTTAACATGGATCTTGAAAAATCTTTAACGCTGAAAGAAATATGGAATTCTGAGAAAATTAGTGAGTATAACTTTAATATAATCCACTTTCGGTCAAAAAATAATCTACCTTGTTGATTATGTCAGCAGAAGGTATAGCTACACTGATTTTTTTACCTTCTTATGAAATACAGAACGTACAGCAAATAAAGAATCAAAATGTTCATGTTGCCTTTATTAATGTTTGGATGTTTCTTCTCTTTAATCAACCTTTAGATGATCTGCAGAGGCAAGATCCCAAATTGAAGGAAATTATTAACTAGTTAGAATTTAAAAAGTTGTAGAACAGTGTATTTTAAAAGAAAATAATTTTGTTAAAGCATACGAATGCAAAAGTTTATGGGGAACTTAATGCTGTTGTTCCAGAGGTTTTAAAATATAGTATTATGAAATTCTACTATGAACTTGTGAGGAATATGCTGGTCAGGATACGTAAATTGCTAGGGTTACTTTTTGTTTTACATGAGACAATATGTTTAATGAAATCACTGAGTATATACGATGATGTGATACTTGTCAACGGATCAAGGATACGAACAAGGGCGCCGATTTCTCTGTAACTTGGGAAGGGGGGGGGGGGCATTCATAAAAAACATATAACAAAAAAATCATATAAAAATGATCAAGGATACGAACAAGGGCGCCGATTTCTCTGTAACTTGGGGGAGGCATTCATAAAAAGTACGTATAACAATACATATAACAAAAAAATCATATAAAAATACATATTCATAAACACACAGGGAGCCCACACGAGCTTTGTGGGGGCCCTCCTCCCGGCCCCCCAGGATCGGCGCCCTTGGATAGGAATCATCCTCTGTATTGGGCTTATTACTCTGAGAAAGAGCTTTATCCCAATAATTGCCTTCACATTGACATAGCTGCTCCTTCATTGCTTAGTGATGGGTTCAAACTTCCACTCGTCGTAACTCGCTTATTGTCGGTTCGTTATAATAGAAACTCTTAGGAATGTAACATCTAAGATTATATTTGTTTCAAGCTTGATAAGATCTATATGCACGGTTATACGCACAAACTTCTAGACGATATTTTGCTAGCGATCTATTTAAACATTATTTGTTTAGTCTTGGAATTCAGAATATTTGCATTGCTCCATATTCGTCATTTTGTAATTGTACGGAGCGTCCGAATCGAAACAAAATTAATTTTGAGATAATATGCAAATAAAAATCAAAAGAAATGGGCGGAGCGTATTTATAAAATTTAATAACCTTTAAATTCGAGTGAAAATTCCGGGAGTAGGAGAATTCCAGTGGAACTTCATCTAGGCTGGAAATTGCTTAATCCACTGGACATTAGTTGCATAGTGGATCTTGGTGTCGGAAGGGACTTAGGATAAAGAGCAAATGAGTAATACTAATGCCAATAATACTGAGAAGTTTTGGAAAAAAGAAAATTGTCTATAACAGAAAGCATACCCCTTCAGCCTTAACAATAGGAGAGACTGTTGTAGTAAAACGTATGTGAAAGGCTTTTATTGACAAAACGTAATGCCGAAACTGAGTGAACAATACATGAATCTATTCCAAATTCTTTCATATCCAACGCTAAATACTGTTTTGTTTAAAAATTCACAATAAAGTAATATTTAAACTTAGTAACCCGCACAAGCACGAGAAAACAATATTGTGTTTAATTCGCTCTAATTACAGTAGTTACTAATTAGCTAGTTTATCTGATTATTTTTAAAAAGTCATCCTCCCTCACCCCACCGCAAAGGATGAGGATAAACTTGACATCATGAAAACTAATACCATTAAACTCAGCGACCTTGAAAACTCAATTCAACACTAGTATCTCTCATTTTAGATTACTTTTAAAATCTCGCCCCTCCCTGCAAAGTGGAGTATCACTTCGAAATTGAATTAAATTAAAACTTATTATTTATCTCAGGACCCCAAAACTGCGAGTTTAACTCTAATATTGGTCGTTTTCGAGGGGAGGCAGAAAATGTTTGAAGGGACAACAAGTTATTTAGAGCACAGGGCCACACAATATATATATATGCAGGCCTGATTTAAGGTAATTTATCAAAAAAAAAATATAATTCATTCTTGTTTATTGTAATTTTGTTATTACAAATGTATATGTCTTCTGAAGTTGTAATCCTGTAGGATCTGTCTTCGACTCTCACCTATCATTATCATTTCCTAAGTAGATATATCGGAATGTCTTCTTGAGAGAGGCATCACTCTAAGATAAAGTATCCGAACATCTGAGGAACTTCGAACTTTAATTCATCTGAATTCAGTAAGAGTTATCTTATATGGGATACTATTACGTTGATGTATAGTGTATCCAAAGTTGACGGGCCCGTGAATTAAGGGCTTAGTTATGAGAAAGTTGGAACTATAGCCGATGATGAATGTGTTCACTCTATAATTAATATGGAAAATTCACCAGTGAACTGGATTAAGGTTTTTCTAACAAATTACTTTAATAACGTTTAAAATTGTCAACAATCAAGCGGGATAGTTTGTAACGTATTTTATCAGAAAAACGATTGTTTTTCAGTGGTCTTGATACAGACTTAATGTCTTTTTTACTCGAACTTGCAAAATTGTATGATGGGAGGCAGGTTTGATTGTCAACTGGATACGATCTTTTTAACGTGCTTCATCTTTGCGAATAACGATAATTATTTCAATACGTATGCTTGTACACTTCAACTCAGGTAATGGACTGACTAACATCTCGAATTTGTGTCTCATTTAGACTGTTGTAAAGAATATATATGTGTGAAGTGTTGAAATAGCGTGTGAAAAATGATTTGTATATTAGAGTCACTGAATAATTAGTTATCTGAGCGTTTGTAGTAACATTTAAAATAGGTAGATATTTATTTTGTTTGTAGTGATTTCTTATCTTTGACTTAGTTTTTGAGTTATATTTGATCAAACATATCAGGTGCTAATTGTCTATGGGACTTTAATGATAGGTCGTAAATTTCAATATTCATTAGTAATAATAATCCTTTTGACCTTTCAACCACAAAATCGCAAATTGTGTAAATTTCATATGAGCATGAGATATTCTTGCACCGAACTAAAACTGATTAATCGCGGAGGCATAAAAATCAGTATACTATTTCGGAAACCCATTTAATCTTTTAAATTCTTTATTATTGTTTGCATTACGAAGTCTGTTGTTTTTAGGTATATAATAAATACATTGTGTTCTCGAAATGTATTTCTAATTCACAGCCAGTTTATTACTGTAGCAATAAATATGACTACAATTCCTACAATAATCGTTTGAGTGTCCTCTAGTGCCTTATCACCAAACGACCGACCATTCATATTTCAGTACATGTGCAATCATGATCACTAAGCTTAATCATCCACCTCCCTTTGAACCTCTTCCTCACTTTATAATTGGAATTAAATTAATACCGCATTGAAGTAGTTGTTTCTAGATAAAATACTACTGAAAGAAAAACGAAACTTAGTAATAACCCGACAAACTATACCCTCAGGAAAAGTTCTCCATAAGCGCGAGAGATGACACTAAAAATTTCATGGATGGAGGTTGAAGACCGGACACCCTCGCGTTCTGAGTGAAGCTTCATGACTCCGCGTGATCACTATAATATTTCCTATGCACGAATCAAAGAATGTAAACTTTAAAGGAGAGGTCAGTTATTGTTCGTTCACGACTGTACATGATTTACATTATGATAGCATTTGGATTTGAAGAAATTTTATATTCTATTGTAATTACTATCGAATTAAATACGCATTTGTATACATAGAAGAACTAAACTTATGGCGATGGTGAAAAGGTATTTACGCTTGGATAAATTAATAATTGTGCTTTCTGTAATTTGAAAACGATGAGTCCAGTGAATCCACTATTAAATAATCCATCCATTCATGAGAAAAAATGACCTCAAAATAGAATATATGAACTACTGATCATGCTAATAGTAAAGGTATCCGCTCTTGGATAAATTTTTAATTCTGGCTGAAATACCCGTTCTTTTCACGGGGAAAGTAGTACACGAAGAATATTTGAACCACTGTCCAACGTTTAGATACGCATTTCAATGAAAATTTAATTACAAAAATCCATAAAACATCATTTTAGGATAACCATTGAACGCTTCTATTCACTTAGGATGCACTCTTAAATCAAAGTAAGTGATAAAACCTAGTTTAACGTACCTACTATATTCCCTATTAATTCAAACTATTACCTTGGGAGAAAATTATTCCTTTCAATGAAAGAGAAGGTTATTTAGCAAGTAAATAATTGTACCCAACTCCACATATTAATTCCATATCCCTTCCTTTCTTCTGTTTTAGGATCCAAATTCCCGCTTTCTAGATACCTCTAAACCATTTTTTGTCGACAATGAAGATATACTTAAGTCTTTCCCTTTTTCAAACTTGGCTACAGGCGGTCAGATGTCTAATGTGACAGTTTCCTTTTTAAAAGGCATCGGTTTTAGGATTTTTGTGTACGAATTTTCCTGAAGTCCTTAGAATAAACATATGTTAATTTTCGAAAGCTTTAATAGATATCAAAATATTTTCCAGAAACGTCGCTATAATAATTAAATTAACGGTATACATAATAAAGAATTCCTTTTTCTGTTTCTTTATGTCAAATGTTAAATATATAGACAGTTTTTTTTTAATGTTTAGGTATTTGTATTCCATAATAACACAAACTTGGTTTGAATTCAATTTCATCGAGAATTATTATATTTTATTATACCAACAACGATTCTTTTTTATCAATGTCAACCGCATATTCTTCAAAATTCCATTTCACGATGTTTAATCAAAAAGCTAAAATTATTTTCAATATGTAATTTTTTATGCATAGCCGACAAATAAATTCATGCTTATTATTATTGGTATAACAGTTCATCTTAATTCATTCTTTTCATATAACACAATTGTCATTTTTATAAATTATACTATAAGATGAATTCAGATAAGCCTACTCATTAATTTCAACCAATCAAAACATTGCTAATTCATTTTCAGCTAATCATCACCAAAAAATAAAAAATAAGAATACTATATTTATTAAGATCTAACTTTCTTTACGAAAGTTATTATGAAAAATATTATTGAACACAGACTAGAATATACAGACCGCAAACTCAGCGAAAAACTGGAAACTTGGCGACAGCAGCTCCTCTAACACGCGACGACGGAACTAACCATTCGATCTGACGTCATCTACGTGGAAATTTCGAAGTTGCGTTTGGGAAACAGGTTTTTTTGTTGGCGTACTTCACGGAACTTACATATTTTCAAAGCGAACTCTTTAAAAGAAAGAAAAATCTATTAATATAAATATAAAAAAAAGCTGGAATGGAACATCCAGTGCAGAGATAGTACAAGAAAAAGTGAACATTAGCTTATCTGATCTTACTACATCTAACACTGAGATGCGAAGCAGACGAAAACAATGTGTCGTTTACTATGACAACCCATGACGTCACGTTCCAAGACCGATGGCAGCGCCATCCACACACGACGACACTGATCCCGCCCACCGAGAGCATTGATTGGTTCTTTCGCTGTGCAGACGATCCAAACTGATTTCAATAGCGCATATGCGAAGTTGCTCGTCTGTATGTATTCTAGTCTGTGTTATTGAATTCTGAAGGTAACTACTAATATCTTCACTCCCTCACTTTTGACTGATTGTGACCGCAAACAGTAGAGGTGATTTTGAAGCCAAGCACACATACAGACACAAGGTCATATTAAAAAATTTATATAAATTTTGTGAAGGTAATTGTTGAGCAACAGACATGGAAATGCCGTAGAAACTTACCTACACTCTTTCCAAATGCATTACTGTTTACTACTAATATATCTTTAGGAACAATGAATTATATTTTGTGATGAGTGGAATTTTTGCAGTTGGGAACAATCCCTTGTACTTCCGCTTTGTATGTATTTCCTCAAAATATAATGCCATATATTAAATTCAAAATAAATTGTTTTTACTGTAGAATATCTTAATATGTTTTAAGTACTTTAATTGCGAAATAAATTTGATTTTTTTTACTGAGCTTAGTTATATGCAGATCCCAGGAGATTTTTATCTTTTCAAATTCCTAAGAACTTGGTTAATTTCACGTAGTTTAGTTCGTTACTTTTAATTGAGATATTCACTGACTGTGTGGGGATGTTTGTTGCGCAGGTGATGAAAGTTGATTGTTTGTGTCTTTTTATGTTTATGCTTATTTTTTTGAATCCAGTGGTAGTTTAGAAAGGGTGTCATTTGCACTACTTTCAACATCTTTATTAGTTTTCCCTTTTACTATACTACTAACGTCATTTACATGAAAGGATTGTTCTGCTAGAGGAATATTAGTTTGTAGGTCTTTAATGTATATCAAAAATAAAAGCGGCCCTAAAAAAATGCTTGTGGCACTCCATATTTCTTGTTTCCCCGATATGTTGTATGGAGTTTGTTTCTCTGTTACTATATGTAACTTCTACTACTACTTGCTGCCGATTTTCCAGATACGATTTAAACCAATTGTATGCAATATCTCTTATCCTATAATCGCGTAGTTTTGAAAGATTTCTATATAACACTAGGTCACATGATTTGGAAAGATCAAGGAACGCACCTATACATTTCTCCCTCTTATCTAAACTTTTACGTATTTTCTAGAAAATTATATATTACAGTTTCTGTTGATCTGCCTTTTAAGAAGCCACGTTGCTCATTGTTATTAGATCATCTTTAAGAAAAAAGATGCTACTCGGACACTCATTGTGGCTCCTAGAATTTTTGAGAAAGTTGAGAGAAGTGAAATAGACATAATTTTCAAGCGGTGATTTGTTACCACTTTTATATATTGAGTTTACTTTTGCAATTGTTAATATATCATGGAATTCTTCATTTAAGAATGACATATATATATATATATATATATATATATATATATATATATATATATATATATATATATATATATATATATATATATATACATATATATATAAGGAAACGCAGGACGTCGGCAATATATTCAGTGCTATTCTTTACAATACTTGGCTATATGCCATGTATTCCAGCACCTCTCCTTTCATTCTCTTCACCACTTTTATTATTTCTGTATTAGTAACTGAATGTAGATACATCGTATTGTTACCAATTTTTAGACTACTTTCGAAGTGGGCAATGCTGGCTCATTATTGTACATTTGTGATAAGTTGTAATAATTATTAAATATGTCAGTTATTATACGATAGTCTTTTATTATGTTGCGATCATCATCTAAATTACCATCAACATTACGAATATTTACATTTAATTCGTACTGCACTAGTTTCCATAACGCATTCGACTTATTGTCTATTTCTTAATGATTGTGTCGTTGTGTGACTTTGTTGTGTTTTAGGACGGCATGACGTCAGCGAGAAAGGACCCGAGTGTGTGCACCCTATTCCTTTCAGTAAAGCTTTGTTCTGAGAGCTGAAGGCCTTGTGTAATTGCAATTGAGGAGTTTGATACAATAAGGACGTAAGTCTGAAACATGCAGTTGAAGAAAAAAAGATGTTGAAAATTGAAGTAGTGTTTTTTCTTACATAAAACAATGTAATATGCAGCATTTTATTCTGATATTAAATTGAAATGTTACCAGGAGGCTAAACAAGCATGGCAAAAGCTACAAATGCGTTTGATGCAAAAAGGGCGTAAACTCGCTTATGCCCTTATTACATCAAACTCCTTAATTAATATCTTCTTCATGTCGTTGTACAATGGAACTGAATGGCAACTTACAAATTTGAGCGTTTCGACTGTACTGAAGAAAACAACGGAATAATTAACAATTTAAAGGAGTATCGTTATCTAAATAGGAATATTACAGTAAATATAATTTGAGGGGTAAATTTGGATAAGGGCGTAACTATCAATTCTTCAATTTTTCAGAAGAGCAGGAAAACAAACGCCTTTATCCATTTAACCAACGTATTCACACACTATACACAGGTTTTGGAGACAGGCGTTCGCTACGCAGCAGAGATATTACCTTAACACCACCTAAACACATACGGACATGCTCAAACTTGCAGAAAATATGTATATCTCATTTTACCGGAAATAGGTTGATATGCCCTTATCCAAATTACCCCTTCATTTGATATTGGCAGTAAATATACTAATTGGTCATTAAAAGTTGGCCCCTAAAATTGCAATATAAAATTCTAGTGTCTTATTGTAGAGGAATTGAAAGCAATGGTCAACCAAACCCAAGTTGAGTGAGGGAAGGAAGATAGATTATGGTAAAACCATATTTTTCTGCCCGTCCTCTTTTTCTGAGTTGAATTTGGTGACTATTTATTATTAATGTAGATAAGGTAATTGTGCAATTATGTAGTTTTAAAGCGAATGCATTTTGTAAAAAATTACTTTAATAGAATTGAATCCAAGACGAGTGAAACTATAAATCAAAATTGTTAACTTTTAGTCTTTCTATGAAAGGGGAGGAAATTTACAATTGGAAGTCAAAATTTAAACATTATTTGTTGGTGTTACCTGAATATAGACCTAACATTGATATTCCTTTTGAAACTACGTACTCCATACTGTCCTTTCAAATAGATTTCGTGTTAACAAGTTGCTGTGCAGGGGCGTCATTTAGGGAGACAGGAGGGGACAATTGATCCCCCCAAGAGTTTGAAAAATACATATACTTTGATCGATTGTCTATTTATATACTAGTACTAAACATGAAAGTCTTATGTCTGTGGTGCTCTTGCCCCCTCCCCCTCGAACGAAGTCTGAAATGACGTCCCTATGTTGTGTTGCCAGATATTCAAATTCAGAATTTAATTCTCACCTTCTGTCTGCTTTAAGCAAATACCACGTACAATGAATTAATTTAAAATTTTTCGGAATTTCTAAAATTTTGTTTTGGAAACAAAATTTTATTTTATTAATTAAAACTTTTCGTTTGTTTCTTTTCCGCAACTTGACTACATATTACGGATAAAACACAAGATTTTCTGAAATGTTCACAGTTGAGAAGCGTGAGGTAGATCGCTGTCAGCTGATCCAAGGAAATGTGCACAGTAGTTATCAATATGTTAGGTATCATCAGCTACAGCTTCAGAGGAAAAATAGCCGGGTTGGGTGGAGAAGTTTGATTACTTGGCTGGAGTTCAACGGATGCAATAAAGCATTGAAAAATACAACTGCAATTCTAGAATGTCACCTGTCATGTGTAATAAAGAGAATCTGATTGGAAATGTGAAGGACATAAGCACTTTATATTTGTTAATTCCTGAAAACCTGAAAAGTGCTCACATGAATTGGTATTTCAACTACGAAAACGCCATCTTGGAACATGAAATCTTTTCTCTTTATAAATAGATGACAATTTATGCCAAGACTTGCATGTGACGAAAAGTGAACATGACTGCAGTTAATAATCATTCTAATTGTTGAATAGCAAAAGAATAAATAGCATTGTTAACGTCATTCTTATACAAGGGGTGTATGATCTAGAGTTCAAGTTACTCATGGAGAAATAAATGTACTGTAGATATTCGCATGGTTATTCGAAGCGCTAAAAGCAGCTCACACGGTATAGGACATCCAAAGTTCAACAAATACATGTATTCGCTGAGTACCCAAAATAATATCAACCTCAATTATTTCCTCAGTAAAACCCTGTACAAAAATCAGTTTACATCTGTTACATATTATTATTATTTCGTCCACAACTTTCGAACGAATTGAACAACTAATATATTGTGGTAGACCTGCGGTGTGGTTTTTTATTTAGTGCGGCATCCACACACAAGTTTAGTAAACAAATCAAAGTTCTTAAAACTGATTAGCAAAAAGTTTCTATAAACCCTAAATTGTAATTCGAGCGACCAGGAATATGAACACAGCCACTAACCAGAGGCGGCTATCCTAGGTGAAAAACATGTCTGCGCCCCCATAATCTCCTTCTTCCTCAAACCCAAACTAAAGTGAAGCCTTATCACCCCTGACATTTTCACCACACCATTACATTGTTACCAATTGTTTAAGCATTAAATAAAATAAAACTTACTGCCAATGCCTCATAAGTAATCTATAAGCCAATTGTTTTTAAAACATGTTTATTGCTGTGGCATTTGGAATGAAATTTTACTAGTATAACCACAGGGCAACAGGAAATTGCAGTTTTATTGTAATGTAAACTTATGTCGATGTCCAATGTAAATATAAAATAAGATGATTAAGACAAAGCAAAGATGAAGTTTCTTAATTCATTTTTAGTTATTTTGAATTTGTATAATTATTCTGTCAAAAGCTGAGTAGATTTAAAAATGTTCACACGCCAATTGTTATCTGATTACAGTATATAAAATTCGTGCTCTGTAAAAGAAGGACCTTTGAATAATCGACAGTCTAGGGCGGGAAAGGTGGAAGAGGTTGGTATTTGGTGCTACACGGATAGGAATTTGATTACGTAATTTTAATTACGATTAAAATTACGATGCATTTAATTACGATTAAAGCATAACTCTTTTTATACTATTATTTACATAACCGACGTGCTTCAAAAAGGCATTTGTTTTGTTCTATTTCATTGCAGTTAGCACTCGTACGTCCTGTACTGACACTATAGCTTAGTTCAAAATAGATAGCGTTGGAAATACTTGAGAATATGCCAGCTTATATCTAAAGCAAAATGTAGAGTTGCGAGGGGAGAAGAGGAGCGAGAAAGCAAATAGTTGGGCATGCGCATTCGACAGAAAGCAGACGAAAACCCCGATGCTTGTAGTAGGCCTGGATGCCCAAGGAACATAGCATACAAGAGGAAAGAATGAATGTGCATCTGAGTGACGCGCATGCGTAGGTTCCGCTTGTCAAAGTAAGGCGAGAGAGCGCATTTAGAAGATTGCAGTGGAAATATTTGTGATAATTAGAAGCAAACAATTTATATATAATGAAATACGTACTTTTTCTTATTACCAAAGGATGCCGGGCATACTGGCGTTCCCTTATGCTACGCCGCTGCCAGATATATGTTCTCCCGCTCATATAAATGAGTAGTAATCGATCTTGGTGATCCCACTTTTTATTAACTTCCTCTTCCTATATATGTAGGGCGTTGGCCATTCCACCCCTAAACGTTTCCGTCCTAGGCAGCCGTCTAGGTTGTCTAAATGAACAAGCCGGCCCTGCCACTAATCAATCTGAAAGGTCTTGGTTTTACAGGATAGTTTTGCCCATGGCCTAGACTAAGCTTGAGACAGATGGTGGTCCTATCTAAGACTTGATAATTACCAGCCTACGATGTACCGGTATCTTTTGCAAGGAAATAAATTAAAGTTGCAAAGTAACTTAATTTATTTACTTTTAGGAACTATACAGCTTCCACGAGTCAGGTGAGTGAGCAGACCAAAAGATCTTTATTTTTTTATTTTATCTTTTTTTTTTTTTTTTTTTTTTAAGATATTAAATGAGAAAACTTACAAACTTCAATAGGAGCTTTTGGCACTCGGTGAATTTTGCTCAACACAAATAGCTTTCTACTAACAACTGGGACGGCGAGAATCAGAATCAGATACTGGTGAGATCTTGAGAATGTTGCCCAGGAACTTGGTTACTTCCTAAAGGGATAAGAGGTTGGGTACTAGAACTATATCGCCTGTCCCGTAGTCTTTGGCGCTGTTTACAGGAATCTATTCCAACTACTTGGTCCACAACGACTGGGGTAACTGAATTTCTAGGGTGGACATGCAGTGCCAATTGTAGGTTCCTGCAAAAGTACGGTTCTGAATGTGACCCTATAAAGGGAGGTCTATAAAACCAGGGATTAACAGAATGGTAATAAATTGCGCACTCCTAGTAGTTGTACCGCATCCAGTGATAATCCCTGGGTGACGAAGCAGAAGAATCGGTCTAGGATTTTTGATAGGGCTCAAATGTGTCGAATGTAAAGGGTAACACGACAAAAAACTATGATCCAAATACACACAACGAGTGGAAACGTTCAGAGACCGGGTATGCATCGTAAATCAGGACTCCAGGGTTGGACTAAATATGGTATGTAGGTGGTACCGATGAAGGAGTTTGATTAGTAAAAGTTCCTTCAGATATATTGGGAAAGGATATTTCGTTATCTGAAAGCACTGTGGTTGGAATACGTCATGAAAGAAGCCTATTAGCGTGGCAGAACTATCTTATCAAGAGATATAGTGCACTGTTCCTGTATACTTGTAAGTGAATGAAAGCAGCATCTTTGGACATGTGTGTATTTACCCAACTCTGGATGGTTTCATACATTCCACTATCACAATAGTTATGCATAATAGTAATAAACTTGAATATACAAGCAGAAAAATGCATATTTAAATCACAGAGGGTGTCCGACAAAAACACACACACAAACACACACACACACACACACACACACACACACACATATATATATATATATATATATATATATATATATATATATATATATATATATATATATATATATATATATATATATATATATATATATTCATTCTTGGGAAAGCTAATGTGATATTAGAATACTTTATATACCAAAAGCAAGTAATATAACAAAGTGTTTTTTACCTTCCCTACAAAGATTCAATATGGGTGCCCTTCGTGACACGGCAGGTGTCTAAAGCAGATTTCAGATGATAAGCGGCATGGCCTTGAGTTGGCTTCACGCGGCGTCCAATTGGCTTTGAGCGGTGTTGACAATTCGCGACAAGCAGTCCTGCACGCTGACTTCTCGCGCTACTGCGAATGTTGACAATACCAGAGGCGCTTAGTAGAAATATTGTATTAGCACATCAACTGCTCACTTTACGAAGTAGAGAAAAGAATTACGAACACATACGTGAAAACTACATCTTTTTATGTCAACTGGTTCTTATGATACACGCTTTTAAAGGTTTCCATATAAAACAATTAGTAAAACGAGTGATGAGTCCCGCGTCTAATTTCCAGTGGATTTTTCTTCAATTTGGAAATAGAACTCAACTTTTATTACAAAATAATCATGGGTGTAACCAGCAGGTTGTTCTAGGGGAACATTACTTTCAGGGGAGGAAAGCTTTTCACACATTAAGAACAGAACAAATGACCTCTTTCAGAATATAAAAGCATTTTAACTCACCATGTATACTATATACATATTATGTTTTCTCGATGCTACCTTAACAAAAGACGGATCCTGACAGTACTGAAATTGAAAACTGGATTGTAAGAGATAAATCAATAAGCTATTCATAAGAAAACAAATGCTGTTTCTAGCAGTCTGTTTATCCGATTTTGTGTTTATGTAGGTTAAAATACTAAAGGGAAAAAAACTCGAAAAAATATCAACTCAGATATTATTATGCAATAATATAGTAGTGAGATCACACGGTGAGCGTCCAGTTAGGAAAATGAGAATATAAAGCATATAATTAATTAGTTGTTTTAATTAGGCAAGGGCGCCGATCCTGGGGGGACTGAGGGAGCCAGGGCCCCTCATTTTATTTGTAAATGTGCAATATTAGGCATAATTTGAATGCAATTTGTCTTAAAATCATCATATATGCTTTCTGCATCTGAATGCACTCCCCCCCAATTTACAGAGAAATCAGCATTCTTGTAATTAGGTACAGAAACTGTATTGATGATGTTTTCTTTTTTCTTTTTTTTTTAAATCGTATTTTATTATAAACGTTCCTAATTTGCATTAACTATTAAATAAGTTTGCTAAACATATACCAGATGAATCTCATTTCGGGGCTGGAAATAGTTTGGAAAGTCAAGGCCCTCTTTTCCCCCGTTTCTACACCCTTGAGAATAGTAAGCGATCGAATTAAATAATAAGCCTCTGCAATTTGATTCATATATCTATTTTTTATATATATATTCGATTCCCGGCGGGAGCTCATGTGGAAGAACAGAAGGTATGGGACATTCGTAATATTGTTTTGAAATTGCCTTCATACAAGATTCTTCCTTATTCGACAGAAGAAACGCAGTATGATTTTTTTCTTCGTTTCAATACCTTACGTATGTGTGGCCAATTACGTACTCCTTCTTTATTCCTCTAGCAGGGATGCAAAAGCACCAGGCGTCTGAGTGGTGTCATAAATTATTGTAACCCAAAACAAACTCGACCATATCGTGTTGCTTACGAATCAGATGGATTGTTGTTGTGAGACCTACATCAAGTATAAGAGTATGTTATTATAGGAACAGACATGGAAGCAAAGGAGCTGATTGTGTGTGTAGGAACGCAGCTTCTCTTCTAGCATAAACAGAATTCATCAGTGTCTGGGTTGCTTTCTTTCGTGGTAGTTCATTTGTTCTCCAAAATTATAGTTGACAATGTCTTTAAGGAAACCCAGTACAAGTGCGGAATTTTCTTTTTTTTAAAAAAAGTGCTACGAAGTGAAGCTCGAAGAATTATTTTGTGTGTTTACAATTTTTGGAACTCATAATAAAAAATTTACAAGAGTCAGATTCAGACAATGGCGAAATATTAATTGACATAGACGATAGTGAAAGTAGTGTTGAAGACGAACGTTTAGCAGTTCCACTGGAATAAGTTAATAGGTAGGTTATTCAGTTGCTATATATACTTCTAGGATACACAGCCAAAATCTTTGAGTTTGCTGAAATAGTATATTTACATTGTGAATAATGTTGCCAATGTATGTGTAATAATCTCAACTAGAGGAAGAGCGAGAAGGGAAAGGGGAGTCCGAAATCCGGCAACACCGCGCGGAATATCGCACAGCATTGGCTACTGCCCGTGATGCTTTACATCTGAAAAACACAATAGTCGATAGTCCATTTCGTCCTATGTTCGAATCAACATGTCTCTTATAACGGCAACAATAGCTTGTGATCCGTTCTTGCAGTTCTGTCAAATCTCAAGGCAATGGTGGGACAAAGACATGGTCTTTGGCAAAGCTCCATAAAAAGAAGTCTCATGGTGTCATGTCTGGAGATTTCGGGAGTCATCTCATCAAAGTTTCATCAGGACCAGTGCGACCTACCCAACCCTGTGAGAGATGTCAATTCAGATACTATCTCACGTCATTATCGAAGTAGGATGGAGTTCCATCCTGTTGGAAAATAAATCTCGGGAGTTCTCTTCAAGTTGTGGTTATCAACCACATATGGAGCATTTGAAGATACGAGTGTCCCGTTACAGTTTTTTTCTGCAAAGAAAAATGACCCATAAAGTTTCGTTCTGCACATGGCAGCACAGACGTTCTACTTTGGAGACTCTCTGATATACTCAATGATTTAGCGTGAGTGTTCTTAACCCCAGATTTGAACATTACTCTGTTGACTTTGTCGTTGATATGGAAGATTACCTCATCACTGAAAATACCCTGTCCCTAAAATCACCATTTTCCAGGAATCCCAACATGTCTACACTGGAGACAGTGCGAAACTTATTGTCATCTTAGTGGAGTTCTTGTCAGGATCGAACCCAAAATGTAACCGAAAGTTGCGTTGAATTGTCATAATGGACGTTTGTCTTTGCGTATTCCCAGCACAAAATGCCCTCTGTTGTTGTGTGTCCGCCATCTTGAAAAAATGGTGGTCTTAAGAACAGCGAGTATTTCAATCAAAATTTGAAGTATCTAATAGCAATCCTTGTCACTGACAGCTCTCTCCACATACTGGGCACCTACAAAAAAAATAAAGGGTACCGTACAATCTTTTTCGGATATCCTGTATTATTCTTAAAGTAAGAACACATGATAAAGAGTAGATACAAAATCCAACGACTAAAGATAAACAAATATCCATTTTAACAAAACCAATATCACAAATACTAAAAATGATATTGATTTCCATAGGAACAGTCTTCTTTTATACACAGACTTATGGATGGGTCTTTTCAATATTGTGGTTCTATCAAGGGAAGAACAAAAGAAAGAGTGTATATATATCTAAATGATTGAGAGAGTTAAACAAAGGTCAACGGGCAAAAGTTCAAAACTTAACCGATTCTTCTGTTGATTACAAGACTCGATTGGATAATTAGAAAGAAAGAAAGTATTATTCCATAAGAATATTTAAAATTTTATTTACTTACAAATGAACGAAATATTTTAACATACGTAAAAAAAAAAAGTGGCGTGTGATTTGAGGTCATAGAGAATTATCTTTTTTTATTTTTTAAAAATAAACTTCCTGAATTATATGTAACTTCACTCGCATCACACACACACACACACACACACACACACACACACACACACAGTGAATATGAAAAAGAATATAACAGAAGCAACATAAAATCTACCAGTCATTTCACGTTTATAGCAGGGGCGGATCCAAGGTTGCGATTGCCCCCCAGAAGACGAAACTTTTTTATTTTATGTATAAACTAGCAGCGTTCACCCCGCTTCGCTGCGGTCACCCCGGAACGCAATAAACTTTGTTACTTAGATAATTTTTACTTTTTCGCTTTCAAGTGATATGATAAAAACCATAGAAGATTGCAGTAAATCTTAACATTATATCGCCTGTCATTTATGTTAACCCGCCCCGCTTCGCTGCGGTCATCCCGGAAGTTTTCGCTTTCAAGTGATATGATAAAAACCATAGTAGATTGCAGTAAATGTTAACATTATATCGCCTGTCATTTATGTTAACCCGCCGAGTGACACGGTCATGCGGGTTGCATATAAATACGTTTATTTTTACCTATGATGAACTAACAAAGGATTTGTACGTTATGGACACTTGAATGGTCAATTATCTCAAGACACTGGTAATTAAAAATTAAAGTGATATGATAAAAACCATCTAGGGTCCAAATCCTAATAACCCCCCAAAAATAAAAGAAATTGGTTCAGCCGTATTAGCGTGATGAGGGAACAAAGGATTTGTGCGTTCTCTTTTATATATATATAGATAAAATCCATCCCAGAGTTTGGAGCTCTTAAAAGTAGTTCTAAGTAGCAGTATTAGAACTCACCGCCCCCCAGAAGTCCGTGCTGGATCCGCCCCTGGTTTATAGTAACAAATTCGATTGCATAGCAGCACGTGTAGCTACACATAGTAAAGCAGTCATCGAAAATAATTTGAAAGTGATGTGTGTTGACTAGCAGAAAATACAGCTTTAGTGGATGTGAGTAGTCACATAAATCCCAAAGTTGTGGCCTTTTGCGTGGAGTACACATATGCCCTTTTCGACATTGGTTACAACCAAATAAGTGAAGTGTATATAAAAAAAAAGGTCTGTCACAGAAATGAAACAACACAATGTTGAATCGTAGTAAAACGGGCACTTACCCTTATACCGGAACCTCTGATAATGTGTATGGTACATATCGGAGACCAAAGAGTTCACATGTTACGCAAAAACTTATTATTATTATTATTATTATTGCATTGTGAGAACTCGCTCACTCACACGCTCAAAAAGAAATAGCAAAGGCAGTGAAAGTTTTGCCGCAATTGCTCAAGATGTACAACGTGCAAACAAGTGTAAGGCTTGAGTTCGTGGAGACAAAGATGAATAATCGAAAACTGTGTGAACACCAATTTGTAGAGAATCACTGAAAGTTTGTAATATCTCTAGACGAAGTAGGCCTATATGTTATCTATCGGGATGTGGTTAAAAAAAAGTGTCATCTAGCTACTTAGCTTGAATCCATAGGTCGTTTTGCTAAGTAGTGAATGCATTGAAAGTTCTCCCACTGCTTGCTAGTTCCTGCTATAGTGAAAAACTTTACGTAGACAGGATAAAAAGGCTTCAAGTAAACACATAATATTATCAGAACATTTTGAAGCCACTTTTCTGTCATGATATTTCATATCTTTATGGCAGTAATACATGTTATGTTGTCATTAACTAGGAAGAGGCATTCAGTCATACTGCAAAGCGAACAGTGACGTATAACAATCGGACGTTCATATAATCTTTTTTCCAGGATGGATTTTTGTTGGTTTCTGTTGTCGACTGTTGTACATACCTGATGGTCTTTGGAAAAAGTTTCTAACAGGAATTAAAAAACAAACTTGTTCAAAGTGTTTCTGAACACAGTCTCCTTCTGCAGAAATTTGAATGTAGGGCGATAGTTAACAAATGGAGTTTTTATATCGAGCATAACCGCTGGTAGTGTCGTTAAGAAGGCACAGGTAACAACTTCGTTGTCATTTACTAAAAATTTTGTGCTGAATGAGAACCGTATCACACATCGCATAGAGATTATTTAGAATAGAGGCAGGGATATTAACTTAGGAAATGTGGGTTTAATGTTGGGATTCAAAAAGAACCAGCTGCTAAACAGGGGCGTCATTTCAGACTTCGCTTGGGGGGGGGGGGGCAAGAGCACTTCCAACATAAGATTTTCACGTTTTATACTACTATATTAGTAGACAATCGATTAAAGTATGTATTCCTCAAATTCTTGGGGGGAGGCAATTGCCCCCCTCCTGCCCCCCTAAATGACGCCCCTGCTGCTAAAGAATGGCAAAAAAGATAGAATAGAATAGAATATTTTGTAATTTAGCTTTACAAGAAATAGACAACGTCCGAATGAGATATACATATAGATACAGATATAAAAAAAGTAATCATAACATACAGACAATCAGTTATTAGTTAATATTATAATGAACAACCTAATAATATTTGAAATAAAGTGACATTGCAAATTAGGACACAATGTCTTGACATTCACTAAACTCTTAAATCGAGTAAAGTGGATTCGTTATCAACCAAACATATAACTTTTTCTTATAGACCTTAAACGGCACCTGCTGTATGGAGGATGTTAGTTTATTAAACAGCTTCGGTCCTATAACTAAATAACTATTTTTGATCTTCGATAATCTAGTGAAGGGTATATCAATTTTCTTACACATCTAGTATTATATGTATGTACTTCATCCCTGAGTGTCGTGTTTGCCAGGTTTTGCTTAGTGTAAAGTAGCACTTGATAAATATATACATTAACTACTGTCATTATCTTAAGCCTGATAAATAGTAGTTTACAGTGTTCTTTATCATATGTTCCAACAATAATCCTGATGGCTTTCTTTTGCAAAACTAGAACATCATGTGCTTCGCTACTGTTGCCCCAAAGCAAAATCCCATATCCAATTATGCTGTGAAAAAAATGCAAAATATGAATTCCTCGGATACTCATAGGGAACTGTCTTTCAATTTTTTTTTAACAGAAAGAGCACTCGGGAGAGCTTTGTAACATTACATACATATTTGACATGTTGTTCCCAGGTTAGTTGGCTGTCTATACGTATACCAAGAAATTTAACCTCAGATTCATCATAGTTTCCTCTATCATTGCAGTGATTGAGACTAAAGGTTACTTTTTTTTTTTTTAATCTTGATTTAGCACAAAACCATTTCTTTTAAACCAGGTCGCTGCCTCTCTTAATGCAGCTTGAGCTTCTATATACACTTCTTCAAAGGTTGTATTTATGTTAAGTAGGGTAGTGTCATCCGCGTATAGAATTGATGTAGTATTAGTATTTAGAGGCAAATCATTTATCATCATTAAAAATAGTACCGGACCCAGAACAGACCCCTGCGGTACCCCATATTTCACTTGTAAGATGTTTGAATGCATGTTAACACTATCTGCTTACGTTCATTTAAATAGGATTTTACAAAGTTTAAACTGCTACTATGAAATCCATAATACGCTAATTTATCACATAGGATTTTATGATCTACACAATCAAATGCTTTACTTAAATCGCAAAATGTATCTAGAGCAAAACCCTTATTTTCAAAAACTTCATATACTTTTTTCGTTAGTGATTCTACTGCATCAGTTGTAGATTTCCCAGGCCTGAATCCAAATTGAACTTCTAAAATTATGTTTTGCTCACTCATATATTTATATAGCTGATCTTTAACAATAGTTTCCATAATTTTAGAAAAAAACTGGAATAAGAGATAATGGACGGTAATTAGACGAACACGATCGATCTCCCGTTTTGTATATAGGAATAACTTTTGCTATTTTAAACGCTTTAGGAAAAATACCTTGAGAGAAACATTTATTGAAGCATATTGCAAGGGGTTTCGCAATGTGACTAATGATAGCTTTTATAAGGTTGCTCGATATGTCAAATATATCTTTACTGTAAGAAGTTTTCATTTTTTTTACTACTTTTATGACGTCATTAGGGTTAACATGGTTAATAACAAAAGAACTATTAAATGAACTATGTTGACTTAAATACTGATACATATTTACATTAGAATCTGCATTGTTTTTCTTGATTTCCTCTACGGAAGTAACAAAATACGTGTTAAGAGTATCAGGCGACAGCGTAACGTAATTGTTGTTATTATTATTACTATTGCTTACCTTGTTGATTATCTTCCATGCAGTTTTGCATTTATTTTATGATAATTCAATGTAATTTTCATTGTATATTGCTTTCGCTACCTTTATTGCAGATTTATATTTACTCCTTTAAGACTTACAAATATCACTGGATTCACTAGTCATTTTGTTCTTATATATATTACTAGCAGCGTTCACCCCGCTTCGCTGGGGTCACCCCGGAACGCAATAAACTTTGTTACTTAGATAATTTTTACTTTTTCGCTTTCAAGTGATATGATAAAAACCATAGAAGATTGGAGTAAATGTTAACATTATATCGCCTGTCATTTATGTTAACCCGCCGAGTGACACGGTCATGTGGGTTGCATATAAATACGGTTAGATTTAGCTATGATGAGCTAACAAAGGATTTGTACGTTATGGACACTTGAATGGTCAATTATCTCAAGACACTGGTAATTGAAAATTAAAGTGATATGATAAAAACCATCTAGGGTCCAAATCTTAATAACCCCCAAAAATGAAAGAAATTGGTTCAGCCGTATTAGCGTGATGAGCTAACAAAGGATTTGTACGTTCTCTTTTATATATAAGATAATACTGTATTACTTTAGCTTTCATAGCAGAGAGTTCTGGGGTACACCACGTTCTTTTACCTAACTTGGTTTTCTTTGATGAATTACAGTATATCGGACCACCCTTTTAGGCACGATCCGCTCGGGAGAGTAATACTCCCGGAAGTACGTTATTTTCGCGCGCTACTCTAGCCAGCTGTTTTACGCGCTACCCTAGTCAGTTGTTTTAAGTTGGTCACAAAATCTGTATCATTTAGTACAAGGGTAAGAAAACGAGCCTTATATCATGGAGTACAAGGGCAACAAAACGAGCCCTGCGGGGCTTCTAACCCGTTCCTACTACTACTACTACTTATCTGCACAAAAGTAAGTAAATCACATTTTTGAGTATTATTTTCGTATTATTTTAATTTAAAAAGTGTTATAAAAATGTTTAAAAAACTTTCCTCAGGCCGAGTTTGAACTCACGCCAAAAGAGATTTTCGTTACTAGCATACAGCGCTAGCCCACTCGGCCACGACGACCAACAACAACAATCGTCTGAATTCTGCTATTTGAATGCAACGTGGCAAGACATAGATAACGCCAACCAATCAGAACTGTGTTTTCCATTCCTACTTCCGGGAGCATTACTCTCCTAAGCTAGTCCTTTTTAGGCACACACATTTCAAAAATATTTAGAAAC
This sequence comes from Thermobia domestica, assembly GCF_964235325.1. NCBI lineage: Eukaryota > Metazoa > Arthropoda > Insecta > Zygentoma > Lepismatidae > Thermobia > Thermobia domestica. Next base: position 106,779,608 of record NC_137454.1, on the reverse strand, counting down.
AGTTAAAAAAAAAAAAAAAAAAAGATCAAATGTATCGCTGGTATTTAAATTATCACACTTAATATTTACATCCCAGTTTATACACAATAATAGTTGAATGAAACTTTGCAAGTTAGTTTCTATGATGGGCCTATAGTAGCTATAAGTTCGGTGGTGAGAAAACTAAAATTGCAGGATTCTACTTTCGTTTTACTTAGATTGACTAGTAGGGCATCATGATCTGAGAAAGGAAATCTGACATACATTACTGGTTAAATATTCCGTTTTTACATTGGTAAATGCATTATCTAAGCACGCTGTGCCTCTAGGGACTCGATATTGCAAGTCTTGAACATCGAGACGTTGGGCATTCATTTGAATATAGTAAGTGGGATAATCATTAAAGATGGAGATTAGATTTATTATTTGAGGTTTAATGGATGAAGATTAGAGACCAAGAAACCAATATCATTATATTTAAGCTCTACAGTGAATGTTTGGAGCCAATTGTGTCTATTCCTATGTTTGTGTTATTATTTCCGACGCAACAAGACAAAATTAGAAACTTTGAACTATCCATACAATATATAAATAATGACCCAACTGACTTTGGTAGGGATGTATCCAGTGCAATTATCACTATAACCAATTTGTAATCTCATTGAAGCAATTAGAGAAACAGCAAAAATAATTTAAAAATCGCTTCAACTTCTCATTTTTCAATATCAAGAATATGTGCACATATTTCAAGTCACTGTGACCAATAGAACAGGGCCAGTACGCACTGCAATCACAATCATGAAGGGAATAAAGTTGGTTCAGTTATGTTCATCGTTTCAACTCCTCTCCACGAACGTCACATTGTTGAGCTGGTAATTCGATGTTGATTTTGTAATACTTCACGGCAAGGTACGACTTCTACATTCAAATATCAATTGTTTGTCGTCTTTAGGGTTGAACTCCACTTTGTTTACCACTTCAGCTGTGAGATTGTATTGATGAGAACGTACTTGAGCTTGTTTATGTGCTTAATCTCTCCCTTTAAGCTAAGTACCAGTGAAACACCCAGAAACATTCTGTGTGTAAATAAGGTTTTGAGTAAAAAAAAAAAAAAAAAAAAAAAATGCTTAAAATTATGAGAGCAAGCTAACATTATATAATTACAATTTACACTATTTATTATTATTATTATTATTATATTTTGTTATTTATTTTATTTATTTATTTATTTATTTATTTTTTTTTTTGTCTGAGTGGACCGCTATGGTTCCTCGTCATAAAGACAGAGTGAGGCAAAGATGTCTAAGCAGGTAAAATTGTACAGAAGAATCTTATGTTTTCTTCCAGCTGTTATGTCACAGCCTGGCCGCCTTGTTTTCAACCCACTATTTGTTCCCAGCAAGAAGCTGTCATATATGCAGAGTGACGCAAAATTCCGGAGCCCATAGGCCAACTCGGTTACTATTGCAGGTATGGAAACAAGGTAAGATATGTAAGGACTCTTTTAAATTCCAGCAACACTTGTTTTTGTACTAGTGTACCGCTCAATAAAGAAAATGCGTTACCATACATCATGTCGGGCTACACGAATGAAAGAATGTGTGGTTTGAAATTAGCTACACCGAGAAGAATTGAAAGGAGACACAGTGAAGGATAAACATGCAAATGCAATATCCACACCAGTGGCGTAGCAACCACGGTGTTGGGGGGGGGGAGCAGATACGAAGGATGCGAAATTGGGTCTTGCACTATATTTTTCATTGTGTCTTTCCGTTCCCTTTGGTCCAAATAACTTCAAACCACACTTTCTTTCATTCAGTGTTGTCCAACAGTGGCAGCGTTGTACTTTTCGTTATTATTGGGCAGTATACTAATATAAAAACAAAACTTGCTGCATTTTAAAAAAAATCCTTCTGTATCTTACCTTGTTTTCGTATCTGCAATAGTAACCGAGTTGGCCTATGGGCTTTGGGTTCTATCATGTACAGAAATATTCTGTAAATATTTTGTCATGTACAGAAAATATTCCCTAAATATTTTGTCATGCACAGAAACTATTCTCTAAATATTTTCTGTGATGTACAAAAAATAATCACTAAATATATTCTGTCATGTAAAGAAAATATTTTGGCATATGTAGGAAAATATTGTCTGCGTTATTGGTAAATAATTTTAAAATATTCCATGAGAAACATTTTAAAAACCATTCCGTTAACATTGTATAAAACGTTTCAAATACCTTTTCAGTAATGTTTGGAAATCGTACAGGAAACATTTATTGGAAAACTTTTCTAACGGCGTATAAAATATTTCTACAACGTTTTTGAGTGTATTCAGAGAATATTTTCAGTATTATGTGGAAAATGTTTTCAACAACATATGGAATATATTTCCTTAAGGGAAGTAGGATACATTTTCTGAAAGAAAATGATGGCACGTTTTAGAAACGTTTTGGAAATACTTCATTGTTGTGTGGGAAACTGTCAGTGTGAGGGAACTAGTGGCAGTTTTCTTTATACCTTTGATATGTCTTATCAGTTTCTTGTTCTTTTTTACTCCATAACAGTACATTTTTGTATGCAGTCCTACGACATACAAAACGAGAACGAATTTGTGTCAGTATATGCCAATTGTACGTTCTCCCATAGTACGGTTTAAGTACATCATAATACAGATGGTGATCAGAAAAATGGAAACACCTGTAGTTGGCAACACGTCAGATGTATGGGTTGGCAGTGGTGTCGTGGCGCACGCAGCGCCGGACCGCTGGTGGTAGTGTGTTAGGTCGGTCTCCATACTACGTCAGGCGCAGTGGAACAGTAGTGTCCAGTGGCTGCAGCAGACGGAGGTAGTGTAAAATGGGAGACCTTTCAGATTTTCAAAGAGGACAAATTGTTGGTGCGCGGTTATGTGGAGTGAGTGTGACGGCAGTGGCTACTGTGTTAGGTGTGTCGCGTGGGACAGAGTCAAAGGTGATGACGGCCTACACAACACACGGGAAAACCACATCGGGGAAGCGGAACAGTGGGCGGAAGAAAATCATGAGTGACAGGTCACGCCGGGTATTAAAGCGCATTGTCACGCAGAACCGTCGTGCCACTGCGGAGCAAGTGACGGAGGAACTCAATCAGCACCTCCCCCACCCTGTTTCGACAATCACAGTCCGCCGCGAATTACATGACATGAACTTACGGGGTCGTGTTGCACGGCCCAAACCGCTCATCAGGGACCAAAACGCTTTCGCATGCCGCAAATGGTGCCGCGACCATGCAACTTGGACCGTTGAGGACTGGAAACGTGTGATATGGTCGGATGAGTCATCCTTCACCCTATTCCCAACCACTGGCCGTGTTTATGTGTGGAGAACGCCCAAAGAAGCTTATGATCTGCAGTGTCTCCGCCCAACTGTGAAACATGGCGGCGTCTCGATGATGCTGTGGGCCGCAATATCACGGTTTTCATTGTGTCCTCTGGTCACACTTAGCGGACGAATCACTGCCAACGATTACGTCGCAATTTTAGGAGACCACTTGCATCCTATGGTCCGGATGTTGTTCCCGGACAATAACGCCATCTTCCAGGATGATAATGCACCCATTCACACAGCTGGCGTTGTTGCAGCGTGGTTTGAGGAACATGGGATGAAGTTCAACACCTCCCCTGGCCCGCCCAATCCCCAGATCTCAACATAATTGAACATCTGTGGTCCGTCTTGGAAACACGACTCCGGCGACGATTTCCACCTCCATCCTCTCTCACTGAACTGGCCGATGCCCTGCACGAGGAATGGTGTAAAATTCCACTTGCTACCATTCACGACCTCTATGCCTCCATCCCACGTCGCATCAAGGCTGTTCTGAAGGCGAAAGGTGGCCCGACACCATGTTAATCTGGTAAGTTGCAATTTCGTTCAGGTGTTTCCATTTTTCTGATCACCATCTGTAAGTGTTATATGGCTGACTTGGACAAGTCTAATAATGCAGCTCCAATATATATGGGCTCGTCCAAGTTAACAAACGTCTTCTTCATGTGAAATAGCGTTAGGATCTTAATTTAATCCTTTTTTGTCAATGTCCAACACACATCTATCGTATGTGCTTTCTAACGTTCTCCATGGTTTCGCCATATATAGAATAATTCAGGAGCTATAAAACATTCATCTCCAGAGCATTTCTCACACCTCCCCGCAAATTTATATTGTTATCTTCTTTAACCAATCACTTCGTTTAAACGAAAAATGAAATGAAATATTTAAGTTTTACGTCCCATGGTTATGCTGGCTAGACTAAAGGAGACGGAGATTATGAAAACCTCGAGGTGGAATGAAGTGGGAGGAAACGGGAGAACCCCGAGAAAACCCACGCACACGGTGTTTGTCCATCACAAAGTTCACTTGGAGGGAGCTGGGATCGAACCGGGGACCCCACGTACCAGAGGTGAACGCTCTACCACTGAGCCACCGCGGCCCTTCGTTTAAACGATATCAAATGGCGTGCTTTCTTTAACACTAGCCCACTTTTTTAAGTACAATTGCAGCGAAGAATAATGCACAATATACTTTTCCTTGTCTTTCAATATAAGAATGAGTTTGTTTTGCTTAGGGGAGTATTCGTAGATGAATCTTATTGAAAATTTCTCTCAAGATCTGTCTTAAGTAAATTTGTGTTTCCCCACTCAGATAAGATTTTGAGACAGGTTTTCAGTTAGAAGGTCTTGATAAAAATCGCATTTTGACCTTATTCATAAACATTTTTCAAGATACGCTTTCGATCTCGAAAGTTGACACCAGGATTGGTCCCAAATTTTCTACAAGACAGGAACAGAAGTCTTGATCAAGATGTGTTTTCGCTAAGAAATTCTCAAAACATGTTTATGAACAAGAGTTGCCTCAAGATGGAAATTTTATCAAAGAACAAGTTTCACTAAAGACAAGATCTAGAGTAGGCATCATCTACGTATATGTACGGCCCTTAGTACCGAGAGGACACTCGTTTTCCGGAGCAAGTGATAGGTCACGATAAGCATCATGGACTTCAACCTGATACCCCAAATCTACTTTAGCGAGAAACGCATGCTCATTATCTCCCAACGCCTAACGTAGTTGTTTTTCATTCCATATATATTCCATGTTGATATTCGCACTATCGTATCTGTCCTAGTGATTCCTTTCCGCACGTTGCAATTAGTTTCGTTCTAATCCCTGGATTTGCATGGTGTATGGACGCGTAACTAATCTTTGGTATTTTTTGCCTATACTGAAGCTAGATTTGACTACAGAACTGATGGTTTAGTATAATTTTCTCTTATTTTGAGTTTATATTGCTAAGAACTATAATAGAATTATTGAATTAAGCCTGTGTTTTCCAACGTAAGATTTATTCCCTTGATTATTATTATTATTATTATTATTATTATTATTATTATTATTAATCCGTGTAACGTGGATTCCTGTCACCACGGCATGGCGCGTCCTCAGGTTGCGGATCGAGAAGGCCTCTAGATATAGAGGTTAGCTGCGAATATTCTGAATAAGCAGTCGCGGACAGACGACTAGGAGTGGTCCTCCAGCTTGGGGGTTTGGGTAAGGTTAACAACCTCATCCTGTAAATAAAAAAAAAAAAGACACTTATTCAGAAACATTCACAAAAGCCTTGGACAAGGACTGATAACTTGGCACGACCTCGGCAAAAGAAAATGGACATGAGATTTGGAACATGAAATATTAGAAGTCTTTATAGTGCAGGCGCGTTAAAATCAGTAACGAGTGAGTTAGAGAAATACAGGATGGACCTAGTAGAAGTTCAGGAAGTTAGGTGGGAAGGAAATGGATCTGTGAATTCCGGAAATTTTACGTTCTTTTACGGGGAAGGAAATAAAAATCACTAGTTAGGAACAGGGTTTTTCGTTCACAAACGAATATTACCAGCAATTAAACGGGTTGACTTTGTTACTGACAGATTTTTTTTTATTACTCTGAAGGGACGGTGGTGTGATATTGTTTTAAATGTACATACTCCAACTGAAGATAAGGATGACGATATAAAAGATAGTTTTTACGAAGAAGTGGAACGGATATTTGACCAACTCCCGCGATACCATATGAAAATTCTATTAGGGGATTTCAATGCGAAGGTAGGACGAGAGGATATTTTCAAACCGATTATAGCGAACGAAAGTCTGCATAAGGAAAGTAATGACAACGGTGTTAGACTCATGAACTTTGCAGCATCCAAAAACCTAATCGTGAAGAGTACAAAATTTCCACATCACGACGTTCATAAATACACTTGGACAGATTACGTTTTAGTAGATAGAAGAAGGCAATCTAGCATAATTGATGTCCGGTCGTTTAGAGGGGCTGATTGTGACACTGATCACTACCTGGTAGTAGCGATAATACGAGAGAGATTATCGTTCAATAAAGGTAATATTCAATGTCCGAAAACTGAGAGATTCAATTTAAAGAAATTAGAAGAGAGCCAGGTAAGAGAAGAATACCAGATTGAAGTTTCGAATAGATTCTCGGTTTTAGAAGACTCGGAGTGCACTAGTGTTGAGGATATTTGGATTGAAATTAGAGATAGCATTAAAAGTTCAGTAATAGGAAAATTGGGACACGCGGAAATACATAGGAACAAACCATGGTTCGACCAGGAAATACGTAGGAACAAACCATGGTTCGAACAGGAATGTATTAAACTAGCAGAGAAGAGAAAACAGGCAAAATTACGCTGGTTACAAAATCCGAATGAAATAACCACACAAAATTTCGCAGATATCAGGCGGGAAACTTCCAAAATTTTTAGAACCAAGAAACGCGATTTTTTGAAAGCTAAAATTAAGGAACTCGAAGATAATAGTGAAAATAAAAATATTCGGGACATGTACAGTTCTCACTGATACGGATAGCCTCTTAAATAGATGCAAAGATTTCTTTGACGATTTGCTGAACACGCAGCCAAAAACTAATGTGCGTGGAGAAAGGGAGATACACACCGCAGAACCGTATATTCCAGAACCCAATCGAATAGAAGTAGAAACCGCTATAAAGAAATTAAAGAAACACAAATCTCCGGGTGTGGATGAAATTCCGGCTGAGTTAATTTTAGCTGGAGGCGAAAAATTGTGGAACAAGATACACAAACTCATTCTCCTTATCTGGAACAAGGAAGAATTGCCACAAGAGTGGAAAGAATCAATCATTGTTTCAATTCACAAGAAAGGCGACAAAATTGACTGTAATAATTATCGAGGCATTTCTCTTCTTCAACATCCTATAAAATCCTTTCAAATATTCTATTAGTAAGATTGACCCCATACGCAGATGAAATTATTGGAGATTATCAGTGCGGATTTAGACGAAATCGGTCAACTATCGACCAAATAATCACCATTCGCCAAATACTCCAAAAAAAAGTGGGAATACAATACCCCGGTACATCAATTATTTATTGATTTTAGAAAGGCGTACGACTCGGTTAGGAGAGAAACGTTATACAACGTTCTTGCTGCACTTGGAATACCGAGAAAGCTAATTAGATTAAGATATGTTTAAATGAATCCCAAAGTAAAGTCCAGGTAGGAAAATTTTTGTCCACGAGCTTTCACGTCGAAAATGGCCTGCAACAAGAAGATGCATTGTCGCCATTATTATTTAACTTTGTGCTGGAATACACCATAAGGAAAATCAAAGATAGCAACCAGGGCCTAAAGCTGAACGGTATTCACCAGGTTATGGCATATGCTGATGATGTAAATTTAATAGGGGATGATAGGAGAACAATAGAAAGAAATGCAGAGATCTTATTAAACGCTTGCAGGGACATGGGTTTAGAAGTAAATGCAGAGAAAACTAAATACATGGAAGTGCGTCGGGACCGTAATACGGCAAATTGTGGATGCGTTAAAATATTAAATAATACTTTTGATAAAGTGAATACTTTCAAATATTTAGGATCAATATTAATAGACGAAAATCATATTCACGAAGAAATTAAATGTCGACTAAAAGCAGGGAATTCGTGTCACAACTCGGTTCAAAATGTCTTGTAGTCGCGAATTCTGTCGAAGAATTTGAAGCTTAAAATATATAAAACGATAATCATGCTTGTTCTGTATGGTTGCGCAACATGGTCGCTTACACTGGGGGAAGAATATTGACTGAAAGTATTTGAGAACAGGATCCTGAGAAGAATATTCGGACCCAAGAGGAACGGGAATGGGGAATGGCGGAAACTTCATAACAAGAAACTACATAATTTATACGGTTTACCCAACATTGTTAGGGTCGTCAAGTCTAGGAGGTTTAGGTGGGCAGGTCATGTAGCTAGAATGGAAGAAAGTAGAAACGCTTTCAAAATCTTGACGGGAAGACCAATCGGAAATGACCATTAGGAAGACCTAGGTGTAGACGGGAGGACAATATTAAGATGAATCTCGCAGAGATAGGAATACAAAGTAGAAACTGAATCCAGTTGGCTAAGGATAGAAGTCAGTGGAGAGCTTTTGTGAACGCGGCATTGAACCTCCGGGTTCCATAAGCCATAGAGTTAGTTAGTTAATAATAATAATAATAATAATAATAATAATAATAATAATAATAATAATAATAATAATAATAATACGAAAGGGGAAGAGAGAATAGAAATATATGTATAAAGATTTGACTTTAACAGCGATATAGCTTATTCCAGTTTGCCTTGCTTTCTTTTTATTCCTTTTTTTTCCAATATTGGAAAATTACAAAATTATATTCTTTTAGGTGAAGTTTTTAAAATCATGTGGCACATTAAGAAATAACAAACTAACTAAGTCTATGGCCTATGGAAACCGGAGGTTCAATGTTGCGTTCACAAAACTCTCCATTGACTTCTATTTTTAGCCAACTGGATCCAGTTTTTACTTTGTATTACTATTTCTGCGAGATCCATCTTAATATTGCCCTCCCATCTGCGCCTAGTCTTCGTAATGGTCGTTTTCCAATTGGTCTTCCAGTTAAGACTTTGAAAGCGTTTGTACATGACCTGCCCACCTGAACCTCGCAGACTTGATGACCCTAACAATGTTTGGTAAACCGTATAAATTATGTAGTTCCTCATCATGAAGTTTCCACCATCCCCCATTCCCGTTACTCTTGGGTCCGAATATTTGTCTCAGGATCTTGTTCTCAAATACTTTCAGTCTATGTTCTTCCTTCAGAGTAAGCGACCATATTTCGCAACGATACAGGACAACAGGCATGATTATCGTTTTATATATTTTAAGCTTCAAATTCCTCGACAGAATTTACGACGACAAGATATTTTGAACTGAATAATAACATGAATTCCCTGCTTTTAGTCGACATTTAATTTATTCGTGAATATGGTTTTCGTCTACTGATATTGATCCTAAATATTTGAAAGTATCCACTTTATCAAAAGTATTATTTGATATTTTAACGCATCCATAATTTGAAGTATTATGATTCCGACGATCTTCCATATATTTAGTACACATTACGAAATAGAGATATAAATAACCTTTTAATACTGTAGTCTCTGGACTATCCGACATACTGGGGCGGAAAAAGCATACTGGATAAAAAAAAAAAAAAGGCGGAGTTCCATAACTACTTACTTCCTTTCTCATTTATAGATACTTTATATACAAAAACCAGCTGTTATTTGTATTTTCTGACTTCTTAGTATGGGCCGATACTTTATAAATGTTCATGTACTATATGGTATATAACAGAAAATTGTGCCATACAGTTTTGGTTATTCCTCTGTACACATTAATTCTCTCGTATTCCTATTATTCTACATAATTACCATGTTCGTTTAAATACTTATCATAAAGTTAGAGAAGTTTTTGTATACTCAGGTCGTAGAAATCACTCGCCTGTGCCCGAAGTCAATCTCCAGCCGTACTTTTCAATTGTTCATCGATGTCAAACCGATGACTGATGAGAAACTGTTTCAGGTAGAGGAAAAGATGATAATCGCTCTCCGCAAACCAGAGTTGTAAGGTAGGTGCTCCAGTAGCTCCCATCCAAAAGAGCAAATTAACTCTTGAGTTCGAGCAGCACAATCAGGGTGTGCATTGTTACCCAGCAACAAAATACCAGATGACTGTAGGCCATGGCGCTTATTCTGTATAGAATGTCGAAGTTTTTTCAAGGTTGCGCAGTAAGTAGCTAAGTTGATAGTTATTTCTCGTGGCATAAACTCGACTAACAGGACACCATGACGATCCTAGAATACGGTAGCCATCATCTTGTGTGTAGACATTGTCTTTCTGGCTTTCACTTTGACTGGAGTCGTGTGTTGGTTGCCATTCCATTGATTGCCGCTTCGACGGTGAAGTCATGTGGGAAATCTATGTTTCGTACCCATCACGCGCAGTTTTACCGCAACTTCAAGGTTTCAGAATCGATTATGTTCACCACCGATCATGAAACGTGACTTAGTGGAAATCGTAAAACGCCAGTTTTCATGTATTTTTGTGTCAACTGCATGCACCAACTCTGTAAATACAGAAGGTTGACTCGATCGCGGTTCATCATGAACATTGTCCTGTCCGTCCATGAACGATCGCACTTATTTACGCACTTTGTTGTCATTCATCGCATTCGGGCCGTACACTTCATATCTGGCGATGAAATTCCATCATTGACACTTCCTTGCTATCAAAAATCGAATCACAGACCTTATTTCACACTTAGCGAGATGACCAATTTGAAGACAAATTTCAACTGCCCACACTGAACCATACACCGCCGCTACGACTCCAACTGGTGTCGCCTCATGCCCAAGATATGCTGGGAGACAGCGTGAGTGTGTTTCTACAGAAACAACAAACATAACCAATACCCGAAGAGAAAACAACGGCTAAAGATTGGCTTCAGTCACAGACGGGTTATTTCTAAGACGCGGGGAATACAAATACTTGTCAAGCACTATGATAAATGTTTAAACAAACATGATAACTTTGTCTTCGAATTAAAAACAAAACTATAAAAAAATGAAAACCCACACAATTAAGTACTACATGTATGTTTTTTTTTTTTTTTTTTTTTTTTTTTAACGAAACTTCTCATATACAGTATTAGTACAGAAATAAATGTAAAATTTATTTTTCCCAAAGGGTTGTAAGTCTATTTGATATAAATATAATTATGAACAAACAAACAAAAAATAATTTCTGAGTAGTATTGCACACAAAACATTACTGCTAAATGTATCACGTTAATAAAACTGTTTCACAACTAAGTTGAAATCACCAGTTTCATGAAAATGCCTTATTTGCTGGAAACCTGTGTCATTTTAGTGCCAGTTCCAGTTTGTTTTAACGTTATTTTATTTCCAAAATAAAATTGTAAGTCTGTCTTAATATTAGAAAATTAAAAGCTACAAACCCAATTTTGAAGATTTTATTTAGAACTTTCTTTTCTAATTTAAGAAGGGAAAAATAACACATTCAGGTAAAATATGAAATTTATTACTTCAATTTTTCGACCATTTCCAGACGATTGACGAGTAATACAGAACTCTTCGATTTCGACTTTTTGTTTTCACGAAGACAACATGACAATTTACAGTTACATATAATTAAGACAGTTATTTATAATATAAGCTTATAAAATGTAAAAAGAATTTCTCTCTTTCTTCTTAAACCGTAAAAACTTGGGAACGCCTTAAAATACGTGTATTACAACATTCCACTTAATTCTTATATACGAATCACAAGATTCATACTTACATTGTACTTATGTCGAATATGAACCATGACAAGCCAAATAATGCATAAAAGCAAGCACGCATTATCTGTACAAACAAAACTATAATTAAAGACAAATTTGCACATTTTTAAATGCCCATAGCGTTGTAACAAATGATTATAGAAAATAAATCTACAGCCAAAACATTTTAACTATGAAACTGCTAGTTCCTCGAAATACTGTGATTGAAAAGAATATATATGGTGTCTGATATTTAACTGGAAAGAGAATACCTTCCATTAGTACAGACTGAAAATTTCCTTTTCTCAGCAGACCTTACAGGTTTTCTAATACAGAAGGCAAACAAAGAAAGCTGATCGTCAACATGCTCGCCTAGACCGATTATCTTTGTATCACATACTTCCAATTTCTTTTATGAGAGAGAACGGCGGAGCCATGGTCCTCACTCTTCGGAGGTCGAATTGTGACTGGGCTTAGCAATGTTTAAGAACACACTAGGCGGAGGGTGCTAAGAATGCGGGGAGTTATTCTGGGTTCTAAATGGATTAAAGTGCCATTTGAAAATGACCGTTTGCTACATATAATGCAAAATCTTGCTCATCAGAAGCAATATTCGAGCAGATGAAAGAAGAACTATAGATCAACTACAACATGATCCGATTAAGTATAAGCAAGCAGCCTCGAAACTGCCGTTCCATTACATAACTCAACCTTATTAACAAGTAGGAAGAAAAGGGGCAAAACAGATCGAATTCAGAAGTAAACTCCTAAAGAATCAGAATGTAGCGAGACTGGAAGCGTTGGAGTTCTTATCAACAAAAAACTGAGAACAATGTCTTGAATGTACCTCCAGTTGACTTGCAAGACTTATTATCAAACTATCCCAGAGATTAAACTGCAAGTGCTTCAAGTATATGGTACAACAATAAGCCATTCAAACAGGAAGTAGGATTCTGTGAAGAAATTATAGAGTTTAATAACAGAATAAACAATTATGTAAAGATTATCACGAGTGATTTCAATGTCAGAATCGGACACAGTCCAAACGAAAAATCAATACAATATTGCAGATACTGCGGACGACACGAAATGGAAACCTTGTCAAGGAATACAGGAAATTGACATGACGACATTCAGGTGGGAGAACAAAGGAAATTGACTATATCATATCGAAAAGAAGGTATGTGATTCAGGGGTCTAATACTCTCAACAGGTTCAACGTAGGAAATGGCCACCAAAGATAAGTGTTAAGATTCTGAAGAAGAAAGTTAGTAAGACCATAAAAATGTGTAAAGGAAAATTCTTTAAAAGCAGCCTAACATATATTTCAATTAGAACTGCAGAAGTATTTTGTTGCACTCGAGGAAACTACGTATATTTCAGAAGCTAGTAAGGTCACAGAAACTTGATGGGTACAACTACAAAGATAGGAACTGGCAGAATGAAGAACGAGAAGACAACACTGAAGAAACAGAAGTTTGATGAAGAAAAGATAAATTGGAATTAACTTCTGAAACAGAATCTATGGAACTTTTCGAGACAATATATAAATGTATTACAGAAGATATATAAGAAATATACATAAAACAGTACACTTTTTTCTTTTCCATTTTACAACTGAATACCTCCCTATATTTACCTTATACAACGTTCACATTTGCCACATACATAATCAACATTCTAAACATATTTAACTAACTTAACAGACATTTTGTAACAGAGCATTAACTATATAAATGTCAAAACATTACTTTAAATGTTTGCAAGTCAGCAGACAAACTAACTCCAAAATATTAGTAGAAACTAAATCTTCCAGGAACTGAAGACTTTAAGTGTGTTGATACATTGTGTTTCAGGCTAAAACATGATAGATATATTAAGACAACTAATAATACAAGTAAGAAAACGAACAATACAACTGTCCTCATGAAACAAAAATTAACAATAAAGGCACAGTAATGATAATATGTGTCGTAATGTTAAATTACGTTTGCAACACAAACCTTTCCTTTACTATCAGGAGAAAGCTTTTGTAATTAGTATTTGTAGCTATCATGACTCTTAGAGCTCTCAACACGTTCTATGAATTTGTTGAATAGTGTATACATTTGGCACTTTCTAACTTTTCGAACAGTATAGTCTATATCGCGTTGAATATATGTAATTCTAGCAAACAACAAATAATGCAAACATATTGTTTCATCTTCAGTGCGCGGAAAATACAAAAACTGTTTCATAACGAGTTCATGCTTTCGACTTTATTTTCCTCGTCAATACACAATCTAATATACACTGATTTTCATCTGGACATTCAATTACCAATTCTACTTATATATAATATAAAATTACCACATACATACAGAACCATAATCTTACACGGAGCAAACGATAAACTTCAACAAAATGGGATTTTGTGATGACAGTTACTGTAATGCAACAAATTAAGCATTTAATACTGTTTTAACAATCACCACGAGACTAGGTGTGACCAAACGTTTGTGTGATTCGTTTGAAATCCTAAAAATAATTGAGTTTGTAGTTGTTTTCATTAATCTCAAGCCATCTGTTACTGGGATTTGGTGAAATCAATTGAGATCAGCTGGCATAAATACGACAAACTGATATTTATAACATGAAATTTTGTATAAAGATTGGTAAAACTGCACCTGACAAAGTTAAAGGGTCTTTGATGGTACAATGACCGCAAAAATAGACAACCAAAATTAAAACAGATGAAACAAACGTAAACAGAGTGTGAAATTTGGTATTATTTGATAGAGACTAAGTATGCGACAACTCGTAAATACATGGAAATATTTATCTGTGCGAAATAATAATAATAATAATAATAATAATAATAATAATAATAATAATAATAATAATAATAATAATAATAATAATAATAATAATAATATAAAAATGGCATCAAACCTTTAAGTTTTACGTCCCATGGTTATGCTGGCTAGGCTAAAGGAGACGGTGATTATGAGAAATGAAGGAAATAGTGGAATGAAGAAAGTAGGAGGAAACGGGAGAACCCCGAGAAAACCCAGGTGTTTGTCCACCACAAAGCTCACTTGGCGCGTACTGGGATCAAACGAAGGACCCCATGTACCTGAGCTGAACGCTCTACCACTGAGCCACCGCGGCCCCAATAATAATAGTAATAATAAAATACCGGTCATGTTATGCAAGGAGTGATAATAGAAACCAGTCATGGTCTTTATAAGTAGGACAGCATATGGTGCAGACATTTTATACGTCAGATGGTACACACTTGTAAATCACGTGGTGCGATCATCAACCTTCCGAACAAAACCACAGTGCACATATTGCAGAAGTTTCTCGAAGAACAAGAATCAGTTACCGAATTAGATTATGTTGCTTATGTCCACCTAAATTGGTACTTTTATGACTGCTAGTTGCTACCAAAATGGAAGACCGTGAAAAGAGAAAAAAATATATATATATCCTAGGCATTCAGCGAAATATGATAACGGATTAAGAATGTTTCAGGGAAGTTTCCCCATGTTTCTTTCTACAAATAGTAACATCATCTAAACCAATTAAAGTATAATTTCGGAAGTACGTTTCTCACAGTTTCATTCCGAGACTTAAATTGTCACCTACAAGTACTCTAGTATATTTGAAGAAAGCATATCTACATTCTGGAAGATTCTGTCATTTCTTTACAATATTTTACCAGAAAAGAAACTTGAACGAGTATTATACGTTGCAATATAAATGTCAAACTGTAACCATTCGACTAGAAAACCAATTACATGGCACAAGAAACATTCCATTTAACGAATTCATTTACAGAAATTGATATAGCTCTAACTTTATCGATTATTATCAACAAACAAAACAGAAAACTCAAATTCATACTTATAAAGAGAATATACACACACAATTCGCTTAATTTTGAAGAAGTCTCTTTTAACAATAACCCAACAACAGAAATATTAAAACGATATTCAAACCAGTTAATCTAAGTTGTTAATACTCTAAATCGTATATTAGTCGATGACCAATTAAGTTAATACTTCACATACATATCCTTCTGCAAGTACTTTAGTAACAAAGAACAATGGATGATGTCAGTTGTGTAGCTGAATATCAAATTTTAGAGTATTTTATCCATGTTTTTTCATAGTAAGCTTGTTCAATACGTTCTTTACACCAACAACTTGGACAATATATATATATATAAAATTTGCAAATAATGTATTTCCATAATCTTTATCCACGAAAATACGCACAATTCAGTATGGATAATATTTAAACCCTTAAAAAATGGCACATTTACATATCTATAAAAACGAATACCACGGTATTTGCTATCGTAAATTAACTAACGAGTCTAGACTATATTTAAACCATTAAAAAATACTATTTTAAAACTCTTGTTTTTATATTGCATATTAATGGAACACTATCAAAGAAATAACATAATATACAATTTTTAAAAAAGAATAACTATAATACTACTAAAACATTCGTAACATATTCGCATAATACTACCAAAACACTATCATAAAACATTCTTGTAATACTATCAAAACATATTTTGTGTACTTTTTTAAGCCAACAACTATTAACAACGTAATTCAAGTTTGAAGAAATAAGCAAAAGCTGAAACGGTGCACGATATTCTAGAGAACATCAAAATAATACAGAGAATGTTTTAAAAACAATTCAGCGTGGTAAATATATAGCCCTATTGTGCTTTCGAAGGCGAAATCGAAAGACACAAAATTAATATGACACGTTTACTGAAACAATATAGTTGATGACAGCAGTTGCCTTATATAATAAGCTAACCAGTACTGCGAAGTTATACTTTTCAAGTATTTTCTTGTTTGACTTTATCAGCTTATTTCTGGTTGCTAGTTGCTACCTTCTTCGAAGTTCACGGTAAGGCTGGATTTAGAAGTTGGGTAATTAACAGGGAAGTTGCCCAAGTTTCTAAGCCAATATTAGCGTGAGCTCGGAAGAAGGTATCAGTTCTGCTACCAAAAACTAAGTTGACGAAGTCAAACAAGACAATATTTCAAAGATCTCATTTCTTAGTATTTAATTGTATTCAATCAGTGTTCGTAGTTTTTTTAAAAGAAAATTTCCCTCTTCTGACACAAAATTTTCCCTGTCCTTAACAAATTTTCCCTAGTTCGTTGAGTGTCCAATTCCTATGACAGAAGTTATGTGATAAGATTAATTTAGCTATATTAAAGGAGGTCCCAACCACTTTGTTTTCTTTATCTGCTTTCTGCTTCTATTTTCTACTTCTTCACTTTTTTTTTAAAGCGAAAAAACCCGCGCAAATACTTCTAGCCAACAACAATATATATACTACGCAGACAATGAGGCTTGATTATGTATTCTAATAATTAGCATTTACAAATGCTGCAAACTATGGCACTTTGAATAGATACACACATACGAAACAGACATAAACTATTGCTGTTGTTTTGGTTTATTCCTGAAGAACAAAGAAAAATTTAAGCATTTATATTCGTCAATCAGTCGGCACGAGAATTTCCCTGGATTTTTCGCTTTTTATCGAAAAATTCCCTTTTTCCTTTTTACTAAATTTACCTATGAAATTTCCCTAGATTAGGGAGATTTCCCTCAAACTACGAACACTGCATCCAATGCGTTTTATAATCTGAATTAGTAATCTATCATGGAATCGGAGAAGGAAAGCCTTTCTCTCAGGAAATATTTTATTTTTATGTCTCTCTGTTTTATTAATTTTTAGAACTTAATACCAAATTGACACTCGACACTTGTATAATACGAAATCCTCCAAAAGTAAAGTAATCATTCGTATTAGTTTTTATTTCTTAACACTATCGACTCAATTTTTCCGTTATTTTATAAAAATTATGTATATATGTGACATTTATGAAATGATTTTAGAATATTTGGCTTTTAAAAGGACATTACTTTGACCAAAATAATAAATGTACACTACTTTTACTGTATCGTAAATAACTAATTGATTTACAATGAAATGAGACGGAAACTGCTTCGATATGTTTTGCTTGGGACGTGGAAAAAGAGATGCATACGGGAAGACAATACTAACACTGCATATAAGATTTATTCATGCTTTCTCCAATAAAGAGCCTGAAAGAAGCTGCTTGATAAAGCTTGCAAATCGTCTACATAATTTGCAACTTATTAATAACATTTATCCTCTGCACTGTACATAAACGTAAGAAATAATAAATACTTCTAGCAACGAGAAAAAATTAGTACTATATTGCATATATATACTACGCAGACAATGAGGCTTGATTATGTATTCTAATAATTAGCATTTACAAATGCTGTTTTATCAGAATACTAACAAATGTCGCGGTATCCTAAATCAAAAGCACAACGATCTCTTTTAGAAACTGACATTATAATTACTATTTATAAGGTAAGTAAAAACAGTGCATGTCATGCGTTTCTCTAACTAAAACACTTTTAAAGAGTGCATAACGGGCAATCTTGTTCAAAAAAACTTGACCACTCACGTTGCTTTAAAAGGTCGTATTCTGGTAAACGTACGTGGGAAATTTTAATACTTTTATTTCAAATAAAGACGTCAATTGGCCGAAGAAAATCTAAATTTGTTTGATTTCAGTTCAAACTATAAATTCGAGTGCAATGTTTTGTAATGAGAGGTAAGGGATCAAGTTATTTTGAAGAAGACTGTACATACACTACGGATAAGAAAAAAAGTATTCCATACTACTTTCTTTACTGTATTCATATTTGTACCTATGTATATCTTTCTTTAATACATTTTTACTCCCTTACAGATATACTTGGTGTGAACTAAAATACTGAATATTCCAATTTTAAAAGATTAAAATAATAATGTTAATACTATTTATAGCTGCTATTGTTGTTTTCACTAAACTGTGAAACTATGAAACTGTGGGTCTGGATTTCTTTGAAAATCCACTGCAACCACAAACAACACACTAATCTCTAAATATTACAGTAATGTACCAAAATACATTTAAAAATAAAGTACATTCCTAGTGCGACCGTAAAATAAATTCTTCAATTTACCAACAGAAAAAAAAAATCAAGGAATGTATATTTCTTCCAAGCATAAAATGATTTCATATGTTGTTATAAGGCTTACGCTTGTGGATGTAATTATTTTAATTCCAAGAACTCTTCTGTAGAAGTAATTGTTGCTTCTACTAAAAGGCCAAAATCCAATTCAGGTAGGCTGGCTGAAATAAACAAGTTTCTTTTATTTATCACGAACTACAAAGATTAACTTTCAAGACACACATGTTATATATATAGGGTGTCCGGAATGGGATTGGCGGTTTTTAATATGGTCAGAGATACAGAAAAAAAATGCATTTTAAAGAAAAACTCACAAAGTTTATTTGGCCTTACTTACAAGTCATTCTAACTCAGTGTAACTCCGTGTGAGTTCCATTTGTAACTCTTACAATATCTAGCCTGAACTCAATCTCTCTCCGCGTATTCTGTAACATCTGAGGTGTTACTGAAGCAATCGCATTCCTAATACGGTTCTTCAATTCATCAAGGTTACGTACCTTTTCACCAGAATATATAAGGTCTTGGGGGCCGCGGTGACTCAGTGGTAGAGCGTTCACCTCCGGTGCATGGGGTCCCGAGTTCAAACCCTGCTCCCGCCAAGTGACCTTGTGGTGGACAAACATTGTGTGCATGAGTTTCCTTAGGGTTCTCCCGTTTGCTCCCACTTTCTTCATTTCACTCATTTCTCAACATCACCGTCTCCTTTAGCCTAGCCGGCATAACCGTGGAAAGTAAAACTCAAAATATCATTTCATTTTTACATAAGATTCTTCACATACTCCTACCGGAAGATGTCCAGGGGGTAACATCAGGAGAGCGTGGAGGCCACCTAACTGGCCCATCACGGTCTATCCAACGGCCAGGATATTCAGTATCAAGGTACTCCCTTACTTGTAGGCTCCAATGTAGCGGGACACCATCCAACTGGAATATCACTTGAGGTTGCAAATGTTGTAACTGGGGAACACCAAAGTGTTGAAGCATGTCTAAGAACACATTACCTGTTATGGTTTGCTATATGAAAAAGTAGGGGCTTATAACTGTATTATGTGTTGTTAAAGCACACCAAACATTCAATTTGGGACTGTCTCTAGAATGATCTATGTACGCACGCGGTTTCTCAGATCTCTATATCCCAACATTGTGTCTGTTAACACAGCCAGACAAGTGAAAAGTTGCCTCATGAGAGGAAACAACGTTCAATAGGAAATTATGGTCATAATCAATCCTGTCCAGAATTTCAGTAGCAAATGCTGCTCTCTCTGGCTTATTTTTGAACTTAATTTCTGGCAACAATTTCACATTATACGCGCGCAAACGTAATGGTTTGGGTACCACATCATGCACTGTTGACTTTGGAATTGCCAATTGCCTGCTCGCTGAGCGAATTGACTTCCTCGGCTACGTGAGAAACACTCTCTTATTGCTTCCACATTTTCTTCTGACACACGCGATTTACCACCGCTGTGTTGTTTCACTACACTCCGCGTTGATAAAAACTGATCCTTCCACGCCTGGATACTGTTGCGTGATGAAGGATCCTTGTAGTAAACACGTCGAAAGTTTCATTGAACTTGAACAGCACTTCTTGTCTCTGCAAAACACTACACGCATTGCACCTTTTACGACTGCCGACGCTATTTCTGTTTATCGGCGATACTAGTTGCCGTCGCCGGTCGCGTTTGCCGTCACCGGTATTTGTTCAAGTATGAAAATTTACTGAACAAAAGTTTTTGAGTTTTCCTTCAATATGAATGTTTTATTTCTTCTGTATCTCTGACCATATTAAAACTATACACTTTTAGAAACCGTCAGTACCATTCCGGACACTATATATATATATATATAGGATGCCCCAGGAAGAAGGGGCAGTATGGTAGTTTCGGAAAACGTAGTATGAGTGATTCTAAGCAAAAAGTTCAAAAGAACATGAGTCCTAATCTCAACGATTTGAGAGCTACAAGTTGTAAACCATTTCTGACTCCATGGTGCTTATACTCACCCTGTATCTCTACATCACTCTACAGAGGAGACAGAACGGATTTGAAAGGTGATGGAATTGCCTTCCCAATGGTATGCAACATGTAGCAGTGGTGTCTTTGGAAGGCAAGTTATTGAGGGAAATTTGGGAAGTGTTGCCATCCAATTCCCTTACATAATTTTAACTTTCCGTCAATGACCCCATTTTGGAAGACATCACTTGAACATGTTGCATACCATTGGAAAGGTCATTCCATCACCTTTCAAATCTGCTATGTCCTACTTCTGTAGCCTAATCACACGGTGAACAATACACAACATAAAGTCAAAAATGGTTCACAACCTGTAGCTCTCAAACCATTGAGATTAGGACCAATATTTATATAAACCTTTTTTCTTTGAATCATCCATGCTGCCATTTCCCAAGATTTTGCCCCTTCCTTCTGGGACATCCTATATATATATATATATATATATATATATATATATATATATATATATATATATATATATATATATATATATATATATATATATATACACTAACCTAGGTAAATGATCATAAGGATCCGCACACCACAACTTAATCACACCACATTTATACAGGTATCTCACTTATCGTACTTAGCATGTTAGAAAAGATGTCTCACTTATAGAGGTAATGTTGAAGTACAAGATTCGCAGGTTAAAGTCCCACTTTATAGCCTTTAAGCTAAAGGAGACAGATAATTTATAGAAGCTAACGATACTGAAAGAACTGATAGAATAAGGATGTGAGAGAAAACGGGAGAACCCCAACAAAACTCATGAACACGATGTTGTCCACCCCAAACTCACTTGGCCTGGGATCCAACCAGGAACTTAGCACTAGAGATAAGTGCTCTACCGCTCAGCCATCCTGCCTCCCTTTTTATGATTAACCCTTAACGAGTTTTCGTAACCATTTGGTTACACATTTTTTGATTTTGCCTATTGGGTTGAAGAGTGTTATATTTCGGTATTGTTCGTTGTAGTTATTTGTGTACATACTTTCTGCGATGGGAGAGCAGCTATTGCCTTCTTATGACAACTCTGGTGAATTTTATGCGGGAAGTAGTGTGTGGATATGTTGTTGTTTTGCAAGCAGTGATGGAAGCAGACAGAAAATATTAAATACTGAAGGTGAGCAGTTTATGTTTTTATTTTTCTCGATATGTTCTTGTTTGTAAGTCATTGTCCAACAATGTGCAAGTATGAAAACGGCAAAATGTCAACAATTGATTACTATTTACGATAAAAATATACTACGTAACCATTCGGTTACATTGTCCGGTAACGGATCAAACGTATACTTTGTACAGGAAAAAATACAAAATATTGGACTAGCTTATATTGATGTATCTTTTGATATTTTTATAGAAAATCTAACGTGAAAAATAAACATAGTACTCTGTTTATTAGTCAAATTTTAAATTTCATACAGAGGCTCATTATGGGATATATATATGTAAATGTATATGTGTGTATAAATAAGTTTTACTGTGAAATCTCATGTCAGATGCAAAGGAGAAATATTGTGATAGGCTATTTACATTTTTGCAGGTGACTGTGTTTCGTCAAAAATGGATGAAGAACTTACCTCCCTTGATATATCCTATGGAAGGAAACTAAGCATAAGGCCAACAGTAGTGATTTCTTTCTCTCTTAATCTATCGGATTTCGGAACCTCGGATTCAGATCCTGTTCCGAAATCCGATCCTTACTTTCAGTGATTCAGATCCAGATTATATACCTGAGATATAGTGCAGAGTGACGCATTAGTCAGTTAAGACAAATGTAGCACAGGAACATCTTGGCATTCACATTTGGTTCATGGTATATGTTTTTCGGGTGGGTAATGGACCATATTTTTTGACATGGTTGACCTGGCAGCTATCTTGGAAGCCGTAATCTTGGATCCAACTTTGGATTTTTAAATGGAAGGGGATATGTGGGGTATCATTTGACACGACCTCAATTTCAGGAAAACAGTGATACAAACTATTTCACCTACCGTTATTGGTTCAGAAGTTATTTTGCCACAAAGTGTGAAAATTTGGCCTTACAGCATTATTTGCTTTATGTGCTATCCTTGAGTAACACAAACTGCAAAGCGCCTTTGCCAATCCGCATGGATTCGCAACAGCATGTCATCGGTTTCACAACATTGCAAAATTCTTTGCATCAGATGGTGAATATCATGGATGGGTTCTTGATAAATAAGGTTCCACATATGATAGCAGAGGAAGATCTCTAGTGGCGTAAAATCTGGCCCACTCTATCCGTCTCCGTCGCCGATTCCAATGTCCCGGAAATAGTCTATCGAGCCATTGGCGTGAACATAAGGCATAGTGAGTTGGAGCTCCGTCTTGCTGAAAAATTATGGGAAATCACCGTCCTCATTCAAGAGAGAGGAGTCTGAGTTTCTAATCGTGTACATTGATAACTTTTTACAAGTGTGAAATTAATGCAATATTTGAAGGATGTACTCAAAATCTCAACTCTACCAACAATGAGACAAAATCGTTTAGGAGGCAGAAGATAATATTTTTTCTTATCTTCTGAGGTAAACACATGAGAAGTGTAGATAAGTCAAACATGTTCATAGAACTCTGCCGTACACCAATGAAATCAAAACGATGGTGTCTTAGAATTTTTGGCTACATGCTAGATTTAGTTGTTGTAAACAGCTGGTTACCTTACAAAAGAGAGTGTAACGTACTTGGGAAATCATCCAGACATCTTAAAGTGTTTCAGGCTGATACTGCATCTGCACTAGTATCATGCAGAAAGCCTAAACGAGGAAGACTATCTTTAGAAAGCTTGGGCGAACCTCAAGTGAAAATATGTCGACCTGTTACTACGTAACCATGTGATGATACAAGAAAATATTTTGTTGCTCAGTGGCCAGCCTACACATCTAAGGGAAGATGTCGTTTTTGTAAGTCGGGAGTAACAAGCTCACTAAAGAATTAATTTATGCAGTTCCATCTGTAAGTATATGTATCACGATAAGGAATGTTTTTGCCACTTGATAATTGATATCCTTTCTAGACCCCTAAGTCACTGTTACATTACGTTGATATATTCAAATTTAAAAATATAAAAAAATGAAATAAAAACTAATAATATTCTATAAAACTACGCATATATTTGAATATCATATTTATTCAATCTGTATTATCAGCGAAATGTAAATATTATTATTTTTTCTATGTGGACTCATAGATAGTACCTTACATTTTCTTATAAATTAATATTCCAGATTTAAATAATAAATCCTATAAAGTAAACAACTTTTACTATGTTTCATTTATTTCTCCTTTCTTATGAGACTACTTTTCTTTATTACTATATGGCTACAAGTACTCAAAAATCACTTTGCGGAAAACTGTGCAATGTAACCATTTGGACACAACTCAGTTCTCGAAAACTATTGGCGGGAAAATGTAGAAAACTATTTTCAAATGATATACAAACCAAATAGACGACATACTGCAAATATCATTATTTTTTGATAATTTTTAAAGGTAGTGAACTGTTAAGGGTTAAACCAATGGCTACACATTCTGTTCTGATCGATCACCGTTAGACAGGTTTCGCAGTTTCCCTTACTTACATCATGTACTAGGGGAGGAGGGGAAGGGCTATTTAACGTATAAATGACTAGGTCCGTTTCCATCCTACAGTGAAACAGTTTATGCTCTAGTAATATAAGCATTGATTGCAAAGTAAAGGAGTATCCAATCTTAGTGAAATATTGCTCAAAGTATGTCATTTTCGAGTTTGTCGAAACACCCGAAAATGTGTCGCTCCCAGTGGATTGAACGGGCATTATGCATTACACATGCCAAAAGTGTTGGAGTTACTGTTCGTAATCTAGCCATTTTCGATATTCCTGTTATCTTTTGTAATATTTTAACCAAACCCAATCACTCTTTTTCATAGACCCTTTACAGTCCTCGCACAACCTTGTCCGTACATATACACCGGCAATGTCAAAAAGGATGAAACTCATGCACTAGTATTAAGCGCTATTACCAAGCTAGTATAAGGCCTTGCTATATGTGCAAAACTTCTTCAAGCATTACGATGCTGACTAAATATCCAAGTTTCTAATAAATCCAATGAAATAATGTAGTTTAGCTAATTTATATAATTGATTAAATAAATAGCAGATACATTAAACATTAACAAATTTTCGAGTAGGTGTATGCCATAGCGTAATTATTAGTTATATTACGAGGCAACAATCAGACTATGCTTATATTATCATTTTAAAAAATAATCACTTAAAATCAATCAAATATACAGTATAACACTTTGCAGATGAACTGTTCTTGAGATGAATGGATTTAAAGAAATGAACTGGCTAAATTTTATACAATATCCACGTTGACATCAACTGCATAGTAAAGGGATGTACCATCTTATTGAAATATTACCCGAAATATATCACTTTTGAATTAGTCGGAATACTCTTGTATTTTCTAAATAGTTGTACATTCTGTTCTTAGATGTATTCAGTACTTTTAATATCTCACATAACACCCCTACATGTTTCGGACGCATGCTGAAGAATTTTGTCGTTTTTGATGTTCATTGTATAACTTTACAAATTATAATTATTATTATCTAGAATTTATACCGCTTAACATTATGTTTGGCAGCTACGATCAAGATTCTTTCATTTTTAAATTTCATTTTTTTTTTTTTTTTTTTTTAAGTTCAACGTTCCACGATTATGAATCGAAGCTAAGAGAGACGGTAATGATGAGATGGATTATAATGGTGGAATGATGAAAGTGGGAGGAAACAGGAGAACCCCGAGAACATCCATGGCATGGTGTTTGTTTAACAGAAAGCCGATTTGGCAGGAGCTGGAATCAACCCAACGTTCCAGGGCTGAGTGCTCTACCACTGAGCCGCCGCGGGCCTCAGCTAAATTCACAAGTACTTTTTACAATTCAACAAATATATAACAGTACTACAGTTAAAAAAAATCACTTGTCAATCCACATAATGTCATCTGTAACTCTGTCATATACATATACTTGTAATTTTATGAAGCATATACTTATAAAAAGTTATGACTTTTAGAAGTTGTATACCTGTTTACAAGATTTGTTCTTTTTATGAAGCAGACCCCAAGAACAAATCTAGCACTACGTACCACAGAAAGGCGCAAAACTGAACAGCCACATAAGCCTTTAGGAAAAAAAAAAAAAAAAAAAAAAAAAAAAACCGAGAACATTTCATTTAACAATTTGCGAAGCGAACTTCAGTTAAAATTTTGATCCAAAAAGGTGTCAATCTATACAGGGTGCTCGGAAACAACACCAAAAAACTTTGGGAAATGAATTCTCACATATTTGGGAAATGAATTTTCACATATAAGATAAAAATATAGACCAATATGGGAACACAAATGTATCATTTCGGAGACAGTCCGCCGAAAACGACGGAACAGTAAAAGAATCATAAATTAAGAGTGAAATAAGATGAAGGTCAAGTAAAAGAACATAGTGCTTATAAGTATCAAGCCACCAGTGGATGCAGAGAGGGCGGCAATAAGGTTAGTTTTGATGCATAGGAGATTCATGGGGTCTAGAAACGAAAAATGATAACTCAAGTATGGGAAATTTACACACATCACTGGCTTTTAATGGAATCTAGACACAAAGTAACTCACGTTGTACTCCAGAATAAAACTGTCGTAACATTAAATATCAATGCCCCCCCCCCCCCAAAAAAAAAGTGTCTAAAGAAACTATTTCCTTTTGTTTTGGGGAATTGCAACGTTATTTCAATACATATAGTATTAATTATTGTAGAGAAAACCCTTCTTAAATACATAAAATTACAATTATTACACATGTAAAAATTGGTACTTTAAAACCTATTTTGGGTTACGACAGTCTTACTCCGAGAATGTGATATGTTCTTTTACCCGCCTTTATTAGGCATTTAGTTCTTGACTTATGACCCTTTCTATACCTTTCCGACTAATTTTCGGTGGGCTATAACTCTGAAATGACGCATTTGCGAACCCATGTTAGCCTAAAATTCTTATCATGTTCTTGCGTGAAAATTTATTTCCCAAAGTTTTCGATTTTTTGGATCACCCTGTGTATTGATTTGTTTTACACGTAATTATGAATAATATGGAATCTTAAAACAGCTATAAAACTAGGAACTTCGTAGCCAAATGGCGAGATTCTTGAAGGACTTACTGGATGAATGTTATTTTACGGCGCGTGTGAGTGCCAGTCTCTCAGAGCGATTTCTGCAACAAAATGACATTTCACAAAGCAGGGTTGTCAACGTCACACTATTTGCTGTTGCCATCAACACTGTTCTGTCTCAGATCTAGACCCCTGTATATCGTCTGCTTTGCATTAATGATCTTGTTCTTTATTGTCGCTTAAGATACCTTCGCGTAAGTACTCAACAGGTTCAATGACGTTAAACTGTCTTCTTCACTGGTCGCGAGAGACAAGCTTTCGGTTTTCTGGTCGAAAAACAGTGTGTGCACTTCTGCCGCCAAACGAAATTGTGTTATTGATCCGTACTTATATCTCGGTGGCACTCGTCTCACATTTGTTAACACAACCCAGTTTTTGGGTTTGACTATCGACTGCCACTTAACATGGGCACCACACATTCGTAATCTTAAGTACTCTTGTCTTCGAGCTCTGGATTTTCCTCGTGTACTTTTCCAACGCATCTGGGTTGCTAATCATATTATTATGTTACTAATTCGGCCCAAGTAAGACTATGGTTGTATTACCTATTAATCTGCTCATTCCTCCCTGCTGAAACAACTTGATACTATTCATCACTTGTGAATTGCGTTAGCTACAGTACTGGTGTCTTCAATACTAGCCCCGTTCCTAGCCTTTATGCAGAAGCAGATCAACTACTATTAAACTATCGTTGTGAAAAACTTCTGAGGAATTGTACAGTCCATGTGAGCTGTATTTACTAGCCCTGCAACTTTCCGTTGTGTGGTGGCTAGATTCGCAACCGATATGCAGAACAGCCTAAGGTT
Organism: Thermobia domestica; assembly: GCF_964235325.1. Taxonomy (NCBI): domain Eukaryota; kingdom Metazoa; phylum Arthropoda; class Insecta; order Zygentoma; family Lepismatidae; genus Thermobia; species Thermobia domestica. The sequence goes on along the minus strand of NC_137454.1, from coordinate 106,751,778 downwards.
ACACGCCCATGGTTGTTCGTGGTTACGAGATTCTCACGATTGACGAATTTGAGAGGTCGTTTCTTTGCTTGCTACAGTTTGTGCTCTTCCACCATGATAAATGATGGCACACAAGTAACCAGGAATACCAGCAGGAGTTCAGAGCGTTAATAGAACAGTATCCCAATTTTAATGTGGTATATACACATATGGTTCTAAAGGAGATAATTCTGTTGGTCATGCTTTCATCACGGACGAGGACCAATCAGAATTTAGTCAGCATCACCTGGGTTCAGTATTTACAGCTGAACTAACAGCGATTAAGCTTGCCCTCGACTATGGTTTTCAGCTTTCGCTACGTCGTGTACTTATCTGCACTGACTCATAAAACGTTATTATAGCTACAACAAGGCTGTGTCATTGTTGTTTACTGGGTGTCGGGACATGCCGGCATCCGGGAAAACGGACGTGCCAACAAAGCAGCCAAGAACGTCGCATTGGCTGGAATTGCACTACTTTCTTCCCTGCTCTGATCTCTTGGTAACTATTTCTTCCAACGGAAGCGCTCTCATTGGAAAGTAGAATAAAACCAGGCCAAGAAGATAACATCCACTCAGTTAAACCAGGCCAAGAAGATAACATCCGCCTTTTTTGGGCCATTGATAGACGTCGTCGCGTACTAGTCGTTGAGATGAAGTAATTCTAACACGCTTGCCTATTGGATACTCACATCTCGCACATTCCTATTTAGTACATGGCACTAATTGTCCGTATTGCGAAGACACTATCGTTCCACTGAGTATTCGACACATTCTTGTAGAATGTCCAAAATACTCAGACCTCAGAAGAAGTTTAGTATTATCTTAAAAAAAAAAAAAAAAAAAAAAAAAAAAAAAAAAAAAAAGTTCAATTTTCGAGTGACAACGTGGTCTTTACCTACCACACTCTTTCCTCTATTCGTGCGATTGGAATGGTTAACATGCTTTGAGGAATTTCTTTTTTCTTAGATTTTTTGTTATGAGTTTCTCTTATAGCTACTTTTTAGTTGCTGTTATATATTTTATATTTTGTTAGTTATTTCTTTGCCCTTTTTGTGATCTTTGTTTTAATTTTAATTGCTTTTGGTTTATTCTCTTAATTTATAGATGTTATATTTGATTTGCATTTTTTGGAAGTTTTATTCTCAATTTTAAATGCAAATTGTGTCGGCCATTGACCTTATCGTGACAGGGACCAAAAGCCTCGGTGCTGACGTTCTCATCGAACTTTAACCAATCAATTAATCAAGTAAATACGAATTAATACTCGTTTACTATTGTTTCATAATATGATATCTTGTCTGAGGATTCAGCCAGAACGCAGGTTACAGCCATAATGTAGTGAGGGGGGGAGGTCACTATGCCACTAGAGTAGCGATAGAGTGGCTTATTCCTTTCCTCTTTTGTCCAGAAAGTATGGAGACAACAGAATATTACGAAGCTCGAGTGTTCCTTCTTGGCCAAATGGCTAACGCGCGCATACTTTATGTGGGAATTCCCTATTTCATTCCCGAGGGAGGGGTGGAATGGGTGCTTGCCTTGGATAACCTTAGTAGTAGTTCGGATCCTATTTTAGAAACTATGCAATGTCTCATATAGCCTCGAACTCAAAGGGGACGTCAAACTCCAAATAACCAAGAAAGAAACGAAAGAAACTGGAATGAAGAAATAGATTTGAAAATTAGAACTGGGGATACTGCTTATACAAGATTAACTTATACATATGAAATTGAAGTTGTCCGACTCATCATCATGGAAAACAGCTGAATCATCTGAAACGAATTTTTGAAAATACTTAGTACTTGGCTTGGGCCGAGTTTTTATCAGGTCACTTTCATCAAAATATATATCTCAAGAACGGAAGGAGAGTGGGTTAAAAAAGTACGCCAAAAATAGAGTATCTTAAGAGGTTCTCAAGTTAGGGATACGAAACTCAGTATATAAACTCCTTATTAAAAGTAAATGGTCACTGTCCCAGCGTTTTCAAAAAGTGAGGCAACTTCTGAAATATTTTAATGTCCCTTTTTGTAATCACATAATGGCCACAGTGAAGAAACGTTTGAACCTTGAAGTTTTTGAACATAGTAAGCGATGACATCGACCTGTTTTTATCATTTTACTTCGATTGAAACGCATATTCTAAGGAGTGGGGGGAGGAGGGAAAAGACAACTTTTTCGCAAAGAATAACGGCTGCACCATCTGAAATGCGTTTTCCAAGATCTGTTTTTTCTTCATTTCACAAATGATTCAAATAGAAATCGGAAGTGGGAAAGGGTTGTTTAAATATATCTTTCAAATATACGTATTTTCAATAAACCTAATCTTCTCATGCGAAGAACAAGCATTTCAGCCAGTTACCACCAGTGTTGTAAAATTTCCGGAACTTTTGAACCGGCTGGTAAAATATCGTATTTTTCCGGTTTCTTTCCGGAAAAATTCGGAAAATAACAAAAATCTTTGTATTAGGTTAGTTTTACTAGTAATGGAACAGTTATTTTTCGAACGCGTGAAAAATGTAAATTAAGAAATTTCAATATTGTGAATATTTAAAAAAAAGAAGCATTCGAAAATAAAACTTGTAATTATTCTTGAAAATTAATAGTCTGCACTCATTTCCTTTATGTACCTTTTAGTCATTTACTCCTGGTTGTGCATTATAGAACTTTTACAATTGCATACACATCTACCATCATGAAGCGTTTCTGTTGCAACAAATAGGGCTCTTGAATGAAACTGAGTTCTTAGTGTGCTCTTTGATCTGGTGAAATTTTGTTAATTTTAACCAAATTCCTTCTTAAAAGAGAGAGCAGTAGGCACATTTCACTAATAGTCATGCACTAACTACTAAGACATATAATTACTATTATTTAATATTTAAATACAGACATTAATATAAACTTTATGTATAAAATTTTCTATGTAAACAAATACCTGTTTTCTAATGCGAAAAATTATCTACATATATAAAATGAAAGTGACTATATTTGTAACTTAACAACTCTTGAACCGCCAGACTGATCTCGATAACATAGATGAGGTTCGGGCCTGGGATGGATTTTATCATTTCACTTTGAAAGTGCAACCTGGAGGAAGGAAGTGCGGATATATATTGAAAATTACCGATCTTAGTGTCGAACGCATCGTTTTCGGAGTTGCTGAGATGAACAGTGATATTTCCGATGAAGCTTAAATTCAAATTAGCACTGTAACTTGGGGGAAGGGGAGGGAGATACATAAAATGATCAAAAATGACCGACCAAATCCATAGTTCTCGTGGTTGCTGAGATGAACAGTAACATTTCCAATACTGTTTAAATAAAAATTCAGGCCCGCAACTTAGGGGAGGGGGAAGGGGAGATATAAAAATGACTGACAATAGCCGATATCACTGTCGAATCCATACTTTTCGGGGTCACTGAGGTGAACAATGACACTTTCGATGCCGTTTAAATCCAGATATATCCCCGCAAACCAGGGGAGAAGGGAGATATATAAAAATGATGCAAAATGATCGATATTGGTGTGAATCCATAGTTTCCAGGGCCGATGAGATGAACAATGACATTTCCGATGCAGTTTAAATCAAAATTCAGCGCCGCAACTTAGGGGAGGGAGAAGGGGTGGATATATAAAATGATCGAAAATGGCCGATATTAGTATCGAATCCATAGTTTTCGGGGTGGTTGAGACGAACAGTGAAACTCCGATGCTGTTTAAATCCAAATTAAGCCCCCATTAGTTACTCATAAAGGGGGAAAATGACATGTAAAAGTAACTGAAAATGACTGATACTAGTATCGAATTCATAGTTTTGGGGGTTCCTAAGTTCATTGGTGACAGTTTTGGTGCCTTTTATACCCAAAATGAAACGCATTCTCTCCGTGCGAAGAATGGGTATTTTGTTAGTCTTTAATAATAACGAACGGAAATTTCACATGTTAAATTCTTTAATATATTTGTCGCTGCTCAAATTTACGCACTTGTGCGGTGTATGTGTATATATGTAAATAAGATCATCTCTCTTTTGGAGTTGTTCGAAAAATATAAATACAAATAATAAAGAGGGACTTTTATCAGAAATCAGAAAACTAAAAAGTAAAATTAAAAGCTCTTACTTAAAAGCGAAATACGTTCTATACATATATGCTGCAGACACGTTACAGAAAATAAGATTAGTATCAGGCGAAGAAATAGTTTTTAAATTATATTTTCCGGGTTTTGACAATATTTCCGAACAAAGGTTTTTTTCTAATGGGTTCAAAATTTCCGAAAATTTTACACAGCACAAGGATAATACGTATCTCCATAAAATATACAGGGTGTTTCAAAACAACAATGACGTATCGGAGGTGATTCCTGACACCAAGATAAGGCAAGATGTATAGACCATCCTGGGTGCACAAATGCTCTCTTTCGGAGTTATAGGATGCCGAAAACATGAAAAAATGAACTTTAAAGGTCCATAGCTCCAAAAATATGGAACCTACCGTAGTCGAGTCAGGACTTCACTTAGAAACTAGTATGTGCCCTATGCAAATATCCATGTTCCAGCGGTACTTCCGCAACAATTTTTATAGAGGCAGTTGGAGAGTACTTCAAATTATATGCCCGTAGCCAAACTCCCTCTACAAAAATTGCTTCGTAAGTACCTTAGGATTCTGAAACTTGGATTTTTAGATAGGGCACATATTAGTTTCTAAGTGAAGTCTACCCGACTACGGTAGGTTCCACAGTTTTGGAGCTATGGACCTTCAAAGTTCATTTTTCATGTTTTCGGCGGCCTATAACTCCGAAAGGAAGCATTTGTGCACCCAGAATGGTCTATACTTTTTGTCTTATCTTGGTGTCAGCAATCCCCTCCCACACGTTGTCGGTGTTCCGTGTTCTTTTGAAACACCCTGTATATTTTATTTTAACATACTGGTATTAACTAGAATGATTCTGGCCCTGTTATTTAACACTTCGCTTCCATAAAACGGTAACTTTATAAGATTACTTAAGATAATTTAAATACGTCTATATTAATTATTCTAACTAGCATTATATTTTAGGATCTTTTGTAGCCATGACTCCATTCTATCACGGTGCAAAGGAATGGTACAGATATATTTGTTGCCACAAAATTTCCCTATTCTAATACAAGAAACATAACTATTCAATGATTTTAACTGTAAACTAGTAAACTAGTAAATATAAAAGCATAATGTGGTAAAATATTTGAAAATTTCAATTTTTCCCAATTTTTCCGTTTTTTCCAAGCTCGGGGAAAAAACGGTAAAAAAACTTTTTTTTTAACCCAAAATTTCCGGTTTTTGTCCAGATCTTTACAACACTAGTTACCACTATATTGCACTAATATCCATTTGCACACACCAAATGGAATTTCTGTGACGTAAGGTTTAGATGCCAAATGTTCTTTCACAGTGTATACATGCTGGATGATACAACACATAATTTCTTGTTTAACATGAAATAGAACTATAGATATTATCAAAAAATATTATAAACTACCTACGTACCTTTGGCTGTTAGAAGGTCAAGAAACGTGTCTAGAGGTGAAAGTCTATCTGCGGATGGGAAGGCTGCTAGACCTACAACAGAGAAATGGTAGATTAGCTAATAATTGCGTGCATGAAACAACTAAGTGATTACAAAATTAAAGCATTAAAGAAAGAACTGCGTAAACGGTGCCCCTATTCGGGATACGCTATATTAAGGCTCAAGGGTTGAAATAAGTTACGGTTCCAAATTTATTAAGACTTCAGATCATACAGCAAATGCCGTATGTAGTCAATACCACCCTGTAGCCACCTTTCCACTTTTTTTCATTCTTTAGGTACCCATTTGACAGAGGCTGGGTGAATCCCTGAGATGCATGGGAACGAGAAATAACTTGTGCACTACTGGAACAGAACTCGACAGTTCAGTTGGTACACAATTTCCCACAAATACGTCATTTTAAGCAGTACAGCAATCTTTACTCATGTCTGTAACATCTCTCGAATAGTTTGAAATATCATATTGCGATAAATAATATAGGATATTTACGCGTATTGAGAACAACCTACGTGTTTTGATGTGATACTTATCTACGCATTTTTCGAAATCAAGACTTTTCAAAAAAGTCAAAATTTCAATTTCTTGTAGTTATGTCCCTATTTATGCAAAATACCTTATACCATGAGGATAGCATTCGACACTAAGGTACTTAGAATGTGTATTGCCTTTCAGTCTCACTTGTATTGACATTGTTAAAAAGGCTTTCAAAATTTGGACGTTTGTGATACTGTAAATTCCTTAGTTTACAATACTGATCAATAAGAGTGGTATTGTGTTTTCATTTAACATTTACATTTGAAATTTTATTAATCTCACGTAGTGGCGTTTGAAAATATACAACTTTAAATTGGGCTGCCAATCCTGATAATCTGCTCGAATTGCACATTATGTTAAATAGTGTCTCACTGCCGATATTTGCATGATTCAAAATTTCATAGTTTTTTGTCTATAAGTTCAAAAGTTACACGGGCATTTCAAGATAAGTGGTTCACTTTGTATATAATTTTTCTTACATTTAAAACCGAGAATATATCGTCTCTATTACAAGTATTATTATTTGATTTTCACTATTAAGATTTTATTACTATTAAGATTTTCACTTTGCCTGCATCTCCACATTTTTGCTTTCTTTTACCTCATATTAATTTAGGAATATCTAAGGCAACTAAATAAATATTTAAAGAAGAATATTATCAGCTATCTAAATGTTTAACTATCTGCCTGTCTAAATGTAAAACTTCATTTACGCTGATAACTAATTTAATAATTTTACAGCAATTTATTTGGATGTAAATTGTAGTGTAAATATATATCTGTAATTAAATCAAATTGATGGGCAAAGGGTTAGATGATTAGATTCTGGACAGCAGCTCCTTTTCTTTATGTCGACACCATTTTCATTTTCGGTCCAGAAAATTACGAAAGAATACTCTTTCTAGCAACCTCAGAGATTCTATCATTGTACTTTGTTGACTTAAGCAACTCAAGAATGCTGATCATTACTAATGCATTTTATTGCGTCTTAATACAGTAAAATACCACAATATTTTAACTAGTGTTGCAGCCCGTAAAATTATGGAATTATGGATTTACTTTTTAAAAAGTATTCTGTTATACAATTACTGAAAAAGCTGAACTGGTGCATCATCATACTTCTGAGTTTAATTTAATACACTGTTATACACAACTATTATCAACCCGTTTCTAGATGGAGATCTCTCCCAACTCTTTTCCAGAATCATCTATATTGGGCAATTCTTTTAAATAAACAATGCTGGTTAATAAATAGTACTTTTTAATTTCGCCCCACTACCTCTAATGAAGATGTCTAGACTGTTTTTCGTTTCTTAGTATTCAGATAAGGATTGCGGTTGTCCATCAAACATAATTTCTTTTTTCAATATGTCCGGTCCATTGCTACTCTAATGTCTTTATTTTCACGATATCCGTCACTCCTGTCATTTTTCTAATCCATGTAATTTTTTTTTTTTTTTTTTTTTTCAGAGTAACTTCTAGCATACATCTCTCTATGCTTCCCTGTGTAGGCTACAGACTGTGAACGTCTCATCTTGTAAGCATCCACGTCTCTGACCCCACATCAAAATAGACAGAAAACATTCATTATAAATTTTACACTTTAAACACATTTACATTTTAATTTTCAATACGAAGCTGTTCGTCGCAATTACATTCCAATCTAGCTTAATACATTTTTTTATTTCTTCTTTAGTTTTGCACAGCCATGGATATCTTTTGTCTCCAGACGTACATATTCACTTCTAATTTCGCAGTTTCACCTTCGATTATCAATTTCTTTTTCCGAAGTTGTTAAACATCACTTTTGTCTTCTCATATTGTTTCAATTAAAAAAAAATCTTTAAGTTTTACGTTCCACAGGTATGCCGGCTGGGCTAAAGGAGACGGTGCTGGTGAGAAATCAAGGAAATGGTGGAATGAAGAAAGTGGGAGGAAACGGGAGAACCCCGAGAAAACCTATGCACACGGCGTGTGCCCACCACAAAGTTCACTTGGCGCAAGCTGGGATCGAACCACGGATCCCATGCACCACAGGTGAACGCTCTACCACTGAGCTACCATGACTCCCGAATATTCAACTCAAATTTCTCGCTTTTCAAATAAAACTCTTTTATTATACCTTGTAATCATGTGTTGTTTACGATAAGAAACTATGTTATTACCAAAAACAAAAAAGATTTGTAGACATGAAATTCAGCTTCCCGCTCAGCACCGAGGCTATATGAAAGGTAGACCTACAGCTTAATTTGGGATCCAAATGTCATGAACTTACACCAAGAATCAAACCTGAGTCTCCCGGAGGTGCGTACACTAACCATATAGTCAGGAGAGAATTCATTGATTTGTTGGAGTTTAGCGGCACTTTTCAGGACCGAGGCCATATGAAATGTGTACCTAAAGATTAAGGTGAAATCTGTCCACCGTAGTGCTTTCAAATTTCAAGGTTCTCCCAGGACCCCGTACGCTAAAGGAGTACGCTCTAGCGACTAAATCAGTGAGGAGAGCTTTCTACTTCATAGAAGCTGCGCTTGGATTTTCTTTTTCTATTTTTCACTGCTTCCTTCCGTACGTCTGATGTAATTTCATCTTTCTGATGCCTTTCATAATCCTTAATTGCCTTGGCTACCTCAGGCCACAGGATATACTTTCCTGGTTTACCACTTGAGTATTACTTCATGTATGGTTATGACATCCTCTTTCTTGAGCGCTACAAATTCTTTCAACCAGCAGTGCTTTGCCTTCAGAATTTTTTTTTCTTTTACGAAGTTTCTGTTAAATTTTCTTATATCCTCTGTAATGCATTTTCGTATTATCTTGCGAAGTTTCACATATATATTTTGTTTTGGATGTTGCACTGTCACTGTTATTCCCTCTTTTTGTTATTATTATTATTAGATGCACATCTCTTCGGAGATTTCCTTCTCTTTCTCCTTCGCATTGTACTTCCTACATTTGTAGCTGTTTCGAGCAGAATTTCTCTGCTATTCTTGTAAATTCTGAAATATCCATATACTACTCGATGTGGCGAAATAGTTCTTCAGTTCCAATTGAAATATGTAACTTGCTCTTGAAGATCATTACTTTTATAATGCCTGATATTGTGTAATCTTTCTTCTTGCTACTTTGATATTCAAATGCAGTTTACACTTTACCTTTCGATGTTGAATTTTGTGTTCAATTTGTTCAGAACGCTGTAGTCTTCAATTATATACCGTGTTTGACATGGTTGTCAATTTTGCTTGTTCCTTCATTATGTATATAGTAAACACAAAAGCATCTCGGGTGAATTTGGTGTTACCTATTACAATAGAATACAGTGATGTATAAATAAAGTACTGTCAGGCAAGTTTCACACAGTCTATGGCATTTATAACAAATGGTTAGCGCCGCCGTTCTCGAACCATTCATGCTCGAACCACGAAAATGCGCCGTAATGTCTCCAGCACTATAGTGGTAGAAACAGAGGCTATTTTAGTATGGAATGTTGATTTCCTGTACTTTCAGTGCTTCTGAGTATCTTTCAATGATACGGAACTTCAGGACCCCTAAGGAAGCTAACTGATTTAGCACATATGCTGGCCAATGGATGTCATTAAATTCAGAGATGAGAAGATTACAAAATAGCGTGGCTCTGCCATTGACATCTGAGCGTTATGAGAGGTTGCTCTATTTTCTAATGGAAGAAGTTGGAGCATTATTTTTTTATACATTTACTGTTTTCAACTTCCTCTCTTTCCAATATTTATTTATTTATTTATTTATTTATTTTTGTTGAGTTAAGTTAACGTCCCACGTTTATGCTTCAAGAATAAGGGATATCCGGTGATGATGATGATAAACGAAATAGCAGAATGGAGAAAATGGGAAAAAACACGTAAATCCCGAGAAACTTACTTACACTGTGCTTGTAAACCACAAAATCCATTTGATGTGCGATGGGATCAAACAAGGGGCCCCAAGCATCATATGTGAACACTCAACAACTGAGCTACCGCAACCTTCCAATATTTTGTTTCAATACTGAAATTTTTATATTACACAAAAATATCAAATGGAATTAATTTCGTGTTGAGAAACTTCTACTATTATCCTTTGAATACAACATTTCTCAGCATGAAGAAATTTATTCTTAATACGTATATGAGAAGAAACTCTAAATTTTCAAAATTAATTTAATATTTCTAACCTCTTCCTTCAAGTTTTCTCTGTGATGAATGTCCTCTTGAATCCTTGCCTTGAACTCCGGACAAAATGTTCAGTGCATGTTCTCTTGCTCGAAGCATGTAACTGACAGGGTGCGACCACTGATTCAATATTCTCTTTGCTCTTGATCGAGGAAGAAACAGCAATAACCGAAGCTTCTGATTCACTCCTTCTTTTGTATCCTCAGTATCTGAGAAAGCCAACAATTGTAGATATGTACAAAGTATTATGTACGTAGGAAACTTAAAACTATTTTGTTTTCAAGAGTACTTCATCTAAAATGATATATAATGAAACAACACACATACTTCTGTATTATTTAATTTAAATAATAAATTTAATATATACAAAATAAACTTCAGACATAAGAAAAAACTATCTACTCAAAAACAATAACATGCAGTATATAATAAAAATATTTAAGTATACTGCGTTTTATTATATCCTTAGCTTATAATTCAACTTCAACGGCGCTGGCAGTTATCAGAGTTAACTGTATTGGAAGCAAATTTGAGCTGTATGTGTGGACCATTTGAGCTGTATGTCTGGACCATATATACCTTAATGTTCTTAGACTGTGATTTTACTCTAAATCTGTAAAATTTGACTGAAGAGTCTTAATTTTTCTAGTTATGCCTTAAATATGTAGGATTTAAAAGATAATATAATGAGCAGAAGATAAAAATATCTGAACTTGTAAACACAGCTTCCAATCTTCAAGAAGGTCAACCACATTGATATCAGTGTTGCTAACTTCCAAGTCAGCCTAGCTTTATATATTAGTTCTACTGAGACCGATATGGTGGGCCTTCTTGAAGATTTGGGGTAGCATTCACTAAGACCAATATGGTGGACCTTCTTGAAGATTGGGGGTAGTATTTACAAGTTCAAATATTTATTTTTTTATTCATTTTACTATCTTTTAAATCTTACACATTAACAAGAAAAATTAAGACTCTTCAGTCTAATTCTACAGGTTTAGGATAAAAACGTAATATATGAACATTAAGACAGGTAATCCAGATAAGCAGTTCGAGATAATTAGCTCTGACAAAGACTTTACCAATAGTGGAAGTTGAAATTTTGGTTAAGCAAATAATAAAACATAATGTACTATAGGCATTTTTCAAAAGTTATATGCTTCGTGTATACGAATATGCGTGAAAAATACGAAAACTTTATAATTTTAAATAAATTGCAGGTTTATTATTAGATAGTCTTTAATAGATTCCTATATTATCATATTCGAGCGATGTATGGACAACACATTGACTCTCCTCACCGTTACTTCCAGTATTTTTTATCCAAATTTAACACTTTCTCATTTAAGCAGCTCTCTTACTGCATAACAATTAAGTCCACATTGAAAATCTAAAAGATTTATTGTCTTAAATGAAAGAGTGTACTTAAATTTTTCGTAACTGTCAATTCTTATTTTAAAACCATTTATTTTCTAGTCGTCGAAATAATTTGCAATATTTAGTGGAAATTACTAACACATATTATTCCATGGTAGATATGTAAACTGACTCTGACTCCGTTCTTCGTAGGTTCGTTAAAGTGATTACAAGTACAAACCTTGCTAGGAGTACAACACTCTGGATAAAAACACAAGTAGTCCGGATTTTACTTTAATACTGTTTATAGATCCCCTTTGAAAACTTGGCCTTGGACTATCATGCAAAACAAGTTACAACGTAGTGATAATAGTGCTTTATTACTACTACGAAGTTTACAGTACAGAAGTTTGATCGGAAGTATATCCGACCGATTTTCAAAGTTTTCTTACCCTATGAAGGGTTGCGCAACAACCAACTGTTGTGTTCTACCGGACCACCAGCATTATGGTCTATCGCCCTACATCGTAATATCCACTGTAACAAACACTATATTAGACCACAGGCATAGGAAAGCCATCTCATTTCTCCCTGCAGATTTTCCATAAGCCCCTGAAAGCGATGTTAAATACGTCGTTTTAACAATCCAAATGCTCAGAAATCCACTGTGTTGCTCTTTTAACGGAAATGTACTGAAAGTGAACAACACGAAATTCCGTTTTCTACTCCATGTCATGATAAAATCGGAGGCTACAGGTGGACGCTTTGTACATGTGGAACCACATCAGGTTAATGTTGGCCCCTATAAAGGAGGGATAGGTTGGGTAATGATAAGATTCCTAAAAGTAGGCAGCATTCCCCTTCACGCTTTCTTTCCCTTTACGAACCTCTACTTACCCTCGTAATAGGATCCAGCTACAATCACGATTCCTTGTGGAAAACTTCCTCGGCACAGCAGGATGTAAAAACCGGCACGCCCTTTGCCAAAGATGGTACGAAATTGCTCCATTGTTACTATTACGCCTGAGATAAATGTAATCTCATCCAATGTGACAAACCATTTTCCGTTGTGACCTACTCGTACGTTTTGCGGGAGTTACATTCAACAATGTGGTGCTGAAGGAGGTGTTTATGTGCGCAGACAGGCCAAGACTGCGGCAAATGTGGCTGACAGAGGACTGTGCCACATTTAATCTGTGGGCTATATCATGTTGAGGTGGTATCTTCATTAGACTGCCAGTCGACGAATTGCACGAAGTACCTCAGGCAATGATGATACTTTGAACGGCCTCTTTTATTGTCAAATATTTCTGCAGTGTTCACATTTGTATTTACCTGGCCATGGTATCTTTAGCTCTGGTCATTTCGATGGTTAAGCATTGTGCCAACCTGTTTCACTATTTGGTTTTACGAGAAATGTATGTGAGAAAGAGTTGTAATGTACCCTTCTGAATAACGGTTCATTTCCAGCAGCATTTCACTAGCGCCCACACGACAATCCAGCACCCACAAGATGAAATATCACACTGTTAAAGACGCCAATTTCATATGCTGACGCAAATACACTGGTGACAGCAGCGTTGCCAAATCGGTCGGATACAAACCAATTAACTTTCTTTAGTCGAGATAAAGAACATTGAAGATGATGAAGTTGCTATGAACTACCGAATTAGAATGTTCAAATAATTATAATCAGCTTCCAGTCATTTACATCCAGGTTTCCAAGATTTTCATTTCTCACCCAAACATATAATATCCAATGTATGCCCAAAACTGTTTATCCCCAATCATTTTCTCAGAGCCATCATTGAAATATTACGTTAAGACTGAACCCTCGAAACTTGGTAAGTCGAATAAGTGTTATTCAGAAACTTGGAGAAAACTATTGCCGTCTCAAAATTTTAGTTACACTCGAATTCCATTACCAAAAGTTTTAAGATATATTGTTCTACCAGAACATGCAACCCCACGAAATTGAAGGACTAGGCTACAGACTGATCGGGTAAATCAAATTAAAATTAGAATGAAACAGCAGGAAAACTAAATGAATTGTCTACAGCAAGATCTGATCGCAGAGTCACCTAAAAATATGGTACTCCAAGCTCCAAGTTATCCCTGAAAATCGAAAGGTTCAGTAACTGAGGATAACTTTCGTGTCACTATTAAACAAAAGCATACTTCACGTGTTTGAAAATTCCTTTAGTTGAAAACGTACAAGTAGTCGAAAAGTTCAAATTTTAAAGCATGTTTACCGAAGAAAATGTAATAATCAGTATAACAAAAAAGACAAGAGCAGCTAGTACATAGGAAACAGAGTCTTACCTGCCATTATGACTTTCATCACATCAACATGGAGTTCAAAGACATTTCGTTGAAGGTACTGAAGGAAAACAGGGAACTGAAGTGTTCTGTAACCAAGGAAGGTGAAGAAAGAAGTAAAGCCCTGAGGGAGAGGAAAGGCAAGGCTATCCACCGCAAAGAAGTATCTCTCAAGGAGAAGGAAAAGGACATAGCGACGTTCGTCATCCACCTGATCGCTAGTGCCAGAAAAAGATATCCATTGGTTAAGTACATTTTAACAAGGCTACAAAAAATCCCATACATATTCAAGATTATATTTATTTACATGCATTCATTTTAATGAAGTTATTAGAAACATGTACATCATAGGTGCAATGAAATTCCGATCTCAAATTTCTTAACACGCGTATGATGTTAAATGTCTAATGTGAAACGAATCTATAACTTATCTGATAATACATGTGTAATATCCAATACAAATATCTACACTCATTGACAAAAAAAAAAAAAAAAAAAAAAAAAAAAAAAAGCACCAAGGAAGATCATGCAATTCAACTACAATTTGGTAGATGTGTAACGCTGTGGAGGGTGTGTAAACGGTTTGAGTTTCAAAGTAGTGAATGACCACCAAAGGACAGTAATGTTAGCAGTAAAAAATTCAGCTCTGGTCGTATCGATCAGTTGTGAAGCGTGTGAGAGTGAGTCTGCACAGTGCAGGAAGGTCAAGAAACACACATAACGCTTTGTAGGTGCATTAGACAACATTACTAGCATTTGACGGCATTCGAAAGGGGCAGCATCGTGGGGTTACACCAGACTTGTTGCGTGTTTCGCGCAATTGCCAGATATGTGGGGCATTCCGATGTCCTGATTTGGGGCCTGTGGATACGTGAAGATTCCGGTCGACCCAATAGATCACAACACGGGAGGATCGTCGCATTGTGCGTGAAGCATTGCGTAAACCTGTGACATCTGTGTCCACAATCCGGATACAAGTAGTTTACTCTATCATCCCGCACGTGTCTCGACGACTGGTATCAGCTGGATTGCGGACGGACCGTCCCCTGCGTAGGTTGCTATTAACACCAGTGTGTACAGTGGTATCGCACTTGGGCAACATGGAATCCTCGTGGAGTGAGATACTGCGTCTGCATATACCCCCATCTGCGAGAGAACGCCAGTAAAACCTTTCAACAAGACAAGGTTACACGTTGCACATATATCTATGGGCTGTCTACGTCATGTTGAGGTTCCTCCCTGGCCAGAAAGGTAACCTGATCTCTCCTCAATTGAACACGTTTGGGACCAGATCCGATGTCAACTTTGCACCACTGCAGATGTGCAAGATCTCGAGGCGCAGTTACAGTAGCTATGAACTGACTTGCTTCAGGGAATGATATGACGACTCTACGAGTCACTTCCAAGCCATATCAAAACATATCCATGCTCGGAGGTGTGCTACAACTTACTGATATCCAACACGTATTAAACTCGTACAACCAAACTGGCTGTCGGATTGACCTGAAATTACGATCATTACAATAAAGCTGTATGGCATTGGAACCCATGAAGTTTTATTTCATTGCCTCCATTCCTTCGACCAATTCCTCCCACACTTGGACTGATCATGATTTTTGGTTACGAGTAGACTTTGGCCTAACTTAGATTTTCATCACATTAGCTTTCCCGAAGGGCGTATCCTGAGGTTGTAAATAGAGGGGCTCATTAATTAACGCAAAAAATACAGTATTTCACGGGCCTGTTAAGTTCCAAAGATTGAACTCGGTATATAAGCTCCTAACATGTTCTAGTGTTTTTGAAAATTTCCGTGTAAAGAAGAGGTATTTCCTACATAAATAAAATGACTGTACCGACGTTTGATGGCCAATTTCTCCTAGACCGCGGCACCGATTACGATCATTCTTGGTACATGAGTCGACCCTGGCATAAAATTAGGTTCTTATCACGTTTTCAGCAATATAGAGAAGTATGTGCATGTATAAGGGTGGCACGTGAAAATTGAAAACTACCAATATTAGCTTCCAATCCATAGTTTTCGGAGTCGCTGAACAGTGAAATTATCGATGTTTTTAAGCCCAAATTCATCCCCGATCGGCATGGGGGCTGAGGAGATAAGAGTGGTAAGGATGAAATGTAAAAATAATCCAAAATGAGCAGTATTAGCGTCTAATTCATAGTTTTTGGGATCGCTGAGATGAATACTGACACTCCTGATGCCGTTTAAATCAAAATTAATTCTCCATGTGTATCCAAATATGATACTTTCATAAACCTATTCTCCCCATGCGAAGAACGAGCACTTCAGCCAATAAAGCTGGATGCTTGTTTGTTTGGTGTCTTACGTAAATCCACCCCCACCATTTGCTTGCCACATCGCTACCTTGGCATCTTCTACGTAATAGCAGGGAAAAGCCGAAGGCTATTTAGAATTTTTAAACTGCATCTCCGAGGGGCAAGTGGAGGGTTCAAAATTTATGCCGAAAATAGAGTATTTCAGGAGCCCCTCAAGTTAAGGGAATGGAACTCGCTATATAAACTCCTTACTGAAAATAAGCTGACACGTGTCCTAGCGTGAAAATTCTGCTTCTATACGAGGGGTGAACTTCTATAATATTTAGTTTAACATTCCTATTACGTATTCATAAAATGACGGAAAAGACCAGATGGAAATTTTTGCCGCACGAAAAATTAAATTTAAAGAGAAAGGAAGAAAAAAATCACAGTAAAACGGAAACTATGTTCATTAAAAAATGCAAAAACACAATTGGATTCGTTTCCTAACGTAGGAGAAATAAAACGTTTGAAGGAATACAAATTAGAGGGGAAAAAAAGCAGAAATAAGATGCTGAACAGCCTTTAAAGTATCAATTGTAAGATAGTCGTGCTTCAAATTAATAAAAGGTGCAGGTCATCCTACTGAACTTAACTCGTCTCCATTTCTTAAAACAAATAATAAATGATGTTATACTGCAAAACTAATACTGAAATATTTGTAGACGAAATAGAATAAAATTACAATAAGACGTTTTTCGAATTTTCAAAGAACACTCACATCCATCAGTAATGAGTTCTTCAGAAAGAACCGGATTAAAACATATTCTCAGGTTAAAAAAATACTGAAATATCTATTTATAAAATACCAGCAAAATCGTTATAGCCATTTTGGAGAAAAATCGGCATAACACAATATAACCACTGATGCCTTCTTTTCTTTTCCCCAAGAGGAATAATTTATGATGCCATACCGTAATACTATTGATAAAGTATTCACGAAACCTTAATAAAATGATCTAATTCGAATTTATGAAACTCGTCCGAAAAAAAAAAAAAAAAAAAAACTCACAAGTAAATTACTTCTGGAACTTTTTCGATGCAGGATTTGTCATATTGAATGGTTATTAGTAAGTACTGATTCCATAAACGCAAAACAAAATCTCAGAAACAGTTTCGATAATAGAGCAATTTTCACATTATATATGGTGAACCCCAGCTGATAGCCTGACCCGCAAACTCAACGAATCTTAACCTCACTGAATATATTTAGGATATCATCACCTCTATCCATGGAATCTACAGAAATTGAGTGACCTGTGGATGCAGACATGGTGCACTTTGCCTTCATCCACCTACGCAGACTTCATTACTTCCATGCCACTGAGTGCCAAGAATAGTCCTACAGGAAATTAAATACTGTAGGTGGTAATAATGTCTTGGTGTATCAGTGTTTGTATTTAATGAGTCTGTGAGAACACCGTGGATGATTTATGACTCACCCTCGTAAATCAATTATTTTAGTTTCAAAATATCTTTGGTTGTCATTTTTAGATAATATATTGCTCTAATACCTGAATTCAATTCTGCTTAAATATGTTAATATTATTCTTCAATACACTTTCAAGGGAAAAGGAAATTCTGCACTAAACCTGTACATTATACGGATATAGAAATCTGAAACATATATTTAGATCGGAATTTCAAGCGCATTCATTATTCTTAAACCAAAGCCATGCTCACACACAGACTTAAAATACAAAATTTTTGCCAGCACCAAACCTTTTAGCAACAACAATGTATTTTCAATTTGTTATTAACATAAAATTTTAAGCGTGTGTATACACAAAAAGTGGAAGTTTCAGACCCCATACTCTGCACACTGCAGCATAGTACTAAAGAGGTCACAAATGTGTTTTAAAGTAAATGCGTGAATTATGAAATAAAAGTACGTACAGTGGAAGTTAAATCAAGATTTATAAACAGAGATTCCAAAAAGATTTCACAGATACATTTAAATATTATATTTTTCTTTAAATTTCTTTCTTTAAAAAAGGAGTTCAAATATTCACAATTAACCACATGTTATACCAACATCAGCCATGGCGCCCATCAACTGAGTGCTTAACAGTTACGTTATTGTTTGTTAATTTTACTTTTTTATCCTCCTTTTCCCTCTCCCTATCTGGTAAAACGCTGCATGGAAGGGGGTGATAATTTGTGAGGATTTCCTTTTTTGTTAAGTGAGAAATTATTTTGATTCAACTGAAAATTTTGTGAATCTTATAGGAACATTCCGGAATTTTAGTGATATTTATTGTTCCAAATTAATGCTAAACATACATTTATACTAATATTCCTAAAGTCATGCATATCCTCATTACTGCTGTTGCCTTAAACAGATTGATTTATTTGAGTTATTATGGGATTCGTTTAGTGTACCCTATACAATAAAACAGAGTACATTATGGAAATTATACTATATTATTATTTAAATTAAATTTACAAACTTACACTACCACTGTAAAATTTATTCTTAAGTGTCGCACAGATTAAGAAACGTTTTTTTTTTTTTTTTTAACCCAAAAATTTGTGAAGAAATAAGGAAGAAAAAAAGAAAATCGAAGTAAACGCCACATAAAAATTAGAACAAAGATGCTAAACGTGAACGGATTTATCTCTATTCACAGAACTACCAAATAAATTTTAACATAAATTTCCCCAAACAACTTGAAATTTATGAGGTGAATATACACGAACGTGCGTTCTGCTGATACTATTTTCTGAATTAAAAAATGAGTTTTTTTCTTTCTTTTACTAGATCAATACTTTTTCTGTTCCTTCATCAATTTTTGAAATGGCTTATTGATAATCAAAAGACTCACAGTACTTTCTCTTTTCTATTCTTCATTTATCTTGTTTCTTTGTGTGTAATACTCAGGAGATCCAGAAAGTACCTTAAAATTTGTTTTTCGTGTTCTCGCGTTATTTGTTCTAATAACTAAATCAAAATATAAAATGCTAACATTATTTCGCTGAGCATACCCTAGAAATTTAATAAAGCCGTGACTAACTGAAAATTAGCTTATGGAAAAATTGTAAATTATAATTCCGCGACACAAAAATCTAACATTACATTTTCAAAACATTTACTGCTAGATTACTAAAGCAACTTCGTCGTCTAGCATTGCTCTCATAGCTCTACAAACAATTCGTTGGAACCAGAGAACGCATTACCATTTTTTCTTTCGTATCATAGGACTGATGATTTTCTTTGATTCTTGATATTTTTTTCATGTCCTTTACCGTTTCTCAGAATGTAGCAATAAATTTTTTACTGCTATAATGAAAAAAATTTTTTTTTTTTTAAACAGCTGGAACGTATTGTCCATTTTTCATTAAATTTGAAATGTTTACAGAAGTCCAAAATTTCCTCGGTAGAAAAGTCATAGAAAAAATCGATTCTTCCAAAACAGGCCAATTTTTTGCACATCCTTTCATACTTCGAATATAAACACAAAAACGTTTTCAAAAGTTTTTTCGATTGTCAACAGACCGCCATTACATTACTTCACGTAGGGAAAGATACAGTGTTAAGTTTTCGGATACTTTCGCCAAAAGGATCCAAGATAGCGATCTAAACAATCCATTACTTGACATCCTCTATCATTTTGAATTTCAATGCTTTCTTTCTTCTTCTATGCAACAAAGATGATTTCGTTTCAACCAAAAAAGATTCAAATTTAGTTTTGAGTGCTTTTGTGTATACTCATCTTGCATCCTCCATTAAAATTCTCTCATGTGCAGTAAGTACAGTATCAGTAATAGAAAAAAAATCCCCTCGCTGGAGCCTTTCTCGCTGATCTACTCGCTAGCACACACACACACCTTTGGTTCGATTTCCGGTAGCAGGACATCGAAATTTAAAACGCACCATGGTGGTTCGGATCCATTTTTGGTTCGGTTCCACCGTAAATTGTAGGTCCGAGTATCATGTAACCTCGGTGCTGAAAAGGAGTGCTAAACTTCAACCAGCACCAACAACAACAATTCGCTGGACTGGCGAGAATCCGAACTCGAACTTCCTATTTTAAAGCGACAAAACAGTCCATGTTGCTAGTAACTCATTTAATACAGCAACCGGCAGGCAAACAGAAGATCGGAGTTCGATTTATTTAATTTTGAGTTTTAGGTCTCACGATTGTGTCCTTCAGGTTAACGGTGAAAATGAGGATGAAATCAATGATGAAAGAACAATACAGAATTCAATGTCCAGAAGAGGATCCAAACCCGCGACACATAGCTCCTCCGATCGCTAACCTAATGTCTCACACCGTTTGGCTATGCCAGCCAGAATCTCGTTTTCAAGTCCTTGCTATTTTTTTCTGTGTTATTTCATCCATCTTGTATTTGAGCTTTCCCAATGTCTCTCTGATAATTCTTTATTTTTAATGTTGTACATCAAAATATTGATAAATCTCGGCTAACGCGTCACTAATTATCGCGTTAAGATCCTTGGTTATCTTGACTTTACTGTTTCTATAAATTTGAAATAAATGGAATTACTATTGAAGAAAATTTGTTCTAGCTGAATCACGTAGTCATCAAAAGAAATATTGCTATAATTTTATTTTATTTTATTTTAAATCCGACATTCTATAAATTGAATGAAATCGTAAAATCCTAGTGTAAGATATTTAAGCTTTCTTAACAACTGAAAATGTATATGTTGTGCAATACAAAAAGCTGAATTATAACCGATCTGTTCTAACTTTACTTTGTGAGACACAATATTAAATCACTTTTTTTTTAATATTTTCTATTATGAGATAAGAATTATACATGTTTTAAATGTAATTAACTCTTCGACTCATTATTGCAATTAACTCATTATTATTATTATTATTATTATTATTATTATTATTATTATTATTATTATTATTATTATTATTATTATTATTATTATTATTAATTTTTAAATTTTCGGGTGAGTTCTGATTATTTATTTTGAATTAATAACATAAAACATTACTCAATTTAAAGCAGTGCAAAGTTTTATAAATTTTATACATTTTTCCGTGCAGTTAATCCTTGCTAGCAAGCAACAGGAATTAAATTTCCTGATGTTAAACGATTCATCAAACAAAACACTGGTGCCCATGTTATCAGTTTTAATGTGAGAAGTGTTTGACAACTTAGTGTGTATATGTTTTCTTTACTATAAACGAAAAAGAAGAATCTTACATTAAAGCAAATCCTTTTTCTTGTTCTTGATCTGGATCAACAGCTGCACATAAACACAGTAGATGGCACAGGAGCTTAGACATTTCTAGTTGAGCTGCGACATATCTTGTTGCAACTGCATGAACATGCATTGGCGAATCCTTCGAGCTATTCTTTAGCAGATGCATGCTAAGTTCTCTCAAATTCTAAAAATAGAGGAGAAAAAATATATACAAAAGAATTAATACTAACTACATTTACAATAAACATAAGTGAATAAATTAATGATTTACTACAATTTTAATTTACTTGATTTACTCTCATTGTACTTTTGAAATTAATCATTCAGAATGACTTCCAACGTCACGGACCCTTTTTCTTATTAAATTAGCAAAAAGTTTTCTTCCATTTCACCTACTAAATATAAGTTAAAATCATTACATAATTGGCAACTAGTATTCTGTGAGTGAAGTATAAATTAGAATTAACTAGCCAGCCATTTTGAATATTCTTTAATAAAACATGCTGGAGTTGAATTCATTGTCTGTGAAAGATTTATCATTCATAATGTGAATTCATTGATACATTTTTTTTCGACGTCGACTGAGAAAGAAAGGTACTTTATTTTTGAAATTACTTCGATTACAAGATTCCTGGACAAAGCTTTGGTAACTATAATCTATTAAGTTATTAAGGAAAATATGTCGTATGTGCTGAAAATTCTTTCATCTGCTGCAACAATCTTCGCTACGTGATAAGCTTGCAACCAGTTTCTATGCCGATATTCATTAAAAATAAAAATTCTTGAGGTATTTCTCTTCGTTTGAAACATAATTACTTTCCCTTTGTGCTCGTGGTATTTTACTCTTACTTACTTGCGTTTCCTTAGCAACTGACAATACATTTCTATAACTAAAAATTTTATTTTCCCCTCGTACTTTAGACTTACTAAATACAGCGTTCACACAACTCAAACATACTTTATCTCCACAGTAGTCGTGAGGAACTAATCAGAATGCAGTATTCTGAACTTTGTGTGATTGACAATTATGCTTTCTTCCTCTGCAAACGTTGAATAGTGTAGTAGATTCGGCAATTCATCTTACTGACTGATCTTAAAGTAAATCTTTACTTGGAAAGAAAAATGAAAGGACAATTAGTTAATATTTATTATTACTTTACTTGCAGACACTTACAACTGATATAACATGCTCTTGTTTGCTTGCTGTACAGCTTTCCACCTCATAGAATGGCAAGGTATCTGGTCCTTTCCTCGCTGCAATCGCTGCCAGATCAGCCAACGTACCACTTCCAACTAAACTGGCACCAGGTGACAGAGGAGTACTTGAACGGGATAATGCTTCTGGCTGAAACGTTACGGAAGATTTTTAGTACGAAGATGGATGTGTTATTGTAGGCAGTAATTAAAAGAAAGTTTTTAGGTGCATTCAATATCATCAATTGATATACCGTATTTTCTATTGTACTTCATAATGCACACACATTACAAAAATTAATAGATCACATGATATTAAAACGATATTTCTGTACTAAATATTGCTCAGACATATTATCTACAGTTATTATTATTATTAGCAACACCATCAGCATTACCATTATTATTATTATTATTATTATTTACTTCTTCTTCTACTATTACTACCACTACTTCTCAGTTTTCTTTCTTTCTTCTCATTCCGTGCTGTTATATAAAAGAGTAGAGAGAATAATCATCGCTCAGGCAACACTACTGTGAAGAGACCAATATTCATTATTTATTGACTTTCGTTGATCTCCCACAAAATCATTTATTGTTTGTATAAGAAACATGATATTCTTTAAGACTTATCTTCGGTGTTGTGAGACTATTCTTTTTTTTTCTTCCTAATTACATAAAACTATTTCTTATGTGTCGAAGTACGCTAGTCATTCGGAAGTCTTAGTTAATGAAAATTCATTTATGTCTGAGAATTTAGTCAACGTTTTTCTTCCGTAATTTTGTGTTTTCGTAGCTAAATCGTGGAAGTGTTTGTTTATGTTATATAATGTATTATGTCAATGTGTATTTTATGTAATAATGCTGAGAGAGCTCCTTTCCCAACTATCTGTCCATCTCTGACGTCATGAGTACCTGTTGAGACGAAAACATCTCATTTTCACGTGTCTGGAGTCAGCAGGATTACCAGCAGATCTTTGTCTTTAAATACTCCCTCCATCCCGGAAACAGGGAGTCACACGGAGCCTTTGGAGTCGGATATCGAAGTTAGTCTCCAGAGCCTGTCGAGAGTCGGTCTTCGGAGTCATCTTAGGACTCAGTCGCGAAGTTGTCAAAAGACTGTCGAGTGTCGGTCCGGGGAGTGCACGGCGGTCAATTGGACACTCCGAGAGTAACTTAGAAAACGAACCGAACAGACTATAATTCGGTTTTCGACATACAGAACACCGGACGAACAACAGGAGGATATCAAGAAGCCCAGCAGAGGAGATGAAGCTACAGGTACTGTGACATCAGATTTCTTCCTTTCTCTTCCTCACCTCTCACCTACCCACACTCTCTCTCTCCAAAAAAAGCTAAAATTCTCATTTTTATTTCTCTTAAAATCAGACGGGTGTCGTCCGGTCCCAGGACCCGTTCTACCCTTGAGAAACATCCCAAGAATCTCACTTTGACGACACGGCTTTCTTTGAAAATGCTTTTCAAATTAAGCACCCGTAAAATGGCGGAGATGCTGGTCTTTTCTCAGTAATTGTTCCTCTATCCCCCCCGTAAAATGGTGGATATACTGGTTTCTTCTTTATAACTTTTCATTTAAGTTTTTTTCTAATCATTTTTCAGGTAGAAACGTGAAGTGTAGATAGAATACTCCTTTTGTGTTGCAAGTAGGGGATAAGGAAGGAATTTTGGAAATACGTATCTTAAGAGGGAGGGGTTTAACGAGGTTCAAAATTTTTTGCCAAGAATTGTGTATTACACGAATCCTTGAAGTTAGTGAAAACTCGATATATAACCTCTTCATTAAAAATAATGGAAAGCGTGTTTCAACTTTCGAAAATTCTGTTCCAAAGGAGGGAAAGGGGAACATTTCTAAAATACTTTCCTCTCATAAGGGGAGAAAAGGGCAATCTATACAATATTGAAATTTCCCTTTGTTTCCTCACAAAGTGCCAAATGTAGGGATTCACTTACGTTGAAAATATGAAAATCGGTATATAAACTCTTAATTAAAAATAAAAGGTACGTTCTTCAACGTTTTCGAAACTTAAGCTCCTAAGGGAAAAAAGGGGGAGTTAAATTTCTGTCATACTGAATACTGAAATTTCTCTTTTTTCATTCACAAAGTGCGGAATGTGGAAATTCGCTTATATAGACTTGTAAATCTAATATTTAATTTTAACTTTGTTGTATGTTAGTCTATGGATTAATTGGTTGTTTTATATTTAATTTGGAGTGTACTGATAAAAGCTTAGTCGCAGACTTGTTGTTGGTAGATAGTGTATGTAGAGTATGATATAAGTTTTTGTGTATGACAGAATGATTTATAAAAAAATAACAGAATTGCATAGGATACACTGATTTTTATCTACGCCAAGGTTGTTAGCTGGAAATGTGAAATTTAATATACAAACTCTTCAATAAAAATAATGAAACGTGTTTCAGCATTTTCGAAGACTCCGTTCCTAAATAGAGAAAGGAGAGTCATTTCTATAATATCCAAATTCCCTTTGTTTGTTAAGAAAGTGCCCAATGTGAGGATTCGCGTAAGTTAGAGATGTGAAAATTGATATATGAACTCGTAAATAAAAATAAGTTATTACATATTTCAGCGTTTGTGAAAATTTAACTTCTAAAGGAGGAAAAGGGGACTATTTCTTTAATACTATGATTTGCCACTATTTTATTTAGAAAATGCTTAATGTAAGGATTCGCTTAAGTTAGAGATGTGAAAGTCGTTATATAAACTCTTAATCAATAATAATGAAACATGTGTTTTAGTGTTTTGAAAATTCCGCTCCTGATAGAGGAATGGGGGCAATCTGAACTATTATATGAAAAAGTGAAAGTGACTGATTCACAGACGCCTAGACCATGATAATATACCTAGAAACGTGAGATTTGGAAAGATGACTACTTTTATTACGAGAGCCATGAATAAGAAAACTTCTTTGAAATACGTATGCTAGGGCAGTAAAGGGAATTTAAATGTTCAAACCAGAATAGAATACCACATGAAGTTAGGCACATAAACTATTCATCAGAAACAAGTGGACACATGTTCCAGCTATTTTAAAATTTCCGTTTGAAGGAGAAAGGAGTATTTTTTCTATATAGTTTTTTCCTCCGTATTGAAAGCGATGTTGCTGTTGTGATTGCATCACAGGAAAACGGATTAAAATCTTCTCAACGAATTTTAAATCATACTTAGTGCCTACCTCGAGCTAGGCTTCAATCATCACTTTGGTTAAAGGACATATCCTAAGTGAGGCAGGGGGTCCAAAATTAATGAAAAAATATAGTATCTCACAAGTGCCTGAAGTTACGAAGATGAAACTACGTAGATAAATTCGTCATTACAATAGATAAATTCGTCAATTACATTTATAACCTAGCATTTTCCAAAATTCCGATTTCAAGGAGGAGGATAGTGATACTTTCTATATTTTTACGGCATATTTAAATCGATATTATCTGTTGTTTGTGATTGCATCACGGAAAATGCCTTACCAATTGAAATGAATTTTGGAACGCAGCACCTACCTAAAGGTTTTTATCATGTCATATTGATTAACGGGCGTATTCTAAGAGAGCAAAGGAATTCAAAATTTATATTAAAAACAGAGTATCTTATGGCTTTTTGTAATTACATTTTCATTGAAATGCGTATTGTAAGGGGCGAGGGAGATTCAAGTATTTTCATTAAACCTATTCTTCCCATGCGAAGAACGGACATTTCAGTTACTCTAAAATATTGATGTCTTGCTTTAAACATTTACATTCAACCAGCACAATTTATCATTGGGAACACATTTAATTCAACAGAAAATGAGATGAGTATAGCGCATAGTAACACTCGTCAATTAAAATGGCGGTTGGAATGGAAATTGCCTGCCTACAAATACATAATCTGGAAGATATCTGATCTCATTTTGAATTGATAGTGCAACAATGTGCTATGAAGTAAGTTTTCTTTTCTTACTTCCTGCCTGTATTTAAGTTTAATTGTGTAATCATTCATAAAGTCTACTCTTATTAGACAAAATATTCAGAACAATGTAATTAATATTTAAAACCATATCAAGATAAAGTTTAGCTTTAACTATTGAATATTTTTTTTGATTCCGTAACAAAATCTAACCAAACATATATAAATAGAATAGAAAGTAATATGATGCTAGTGACAATAAATAAGACAGGCTACTTACCTGATAACAGATAAGGGAAACCATTAACTTGTCAGCAACTTGAGAAGGTTGAAATCGTGGCCTTTCTTTACATCCTCTCTGGACTTGATCCCATAGCCTTGTCCACATATCAGCTCGATATGGTATAAGTCGCTGCTGAGGGGACAACAGCATCATTGCTGTATTCCATAATACTTCTTGGGACAAATGGATGTTAAACCTGTTGACCTAAAGAATGAAGAAATGATAGAAAAAGCAAATTTCTATGAACCGAATTGTATCGAAGCAAAATTAACAACTTATCTTTTTTCCGGTCATGGAGTTACAAAATTAGGATTTCCCTCCTTTTAAATAAGTAATATTAAGTACAAACCTTAAACATAACCACAGTACAAACCATTTAAATACAGCTAAACTATTGTACTTCGCATCCTTCTAAGCCTATATTGTACCTGCGTATCCGGATCCAAAGAACACATGTTATCATACAACTCCAAACTCTCCTTGTTAAACGTTTCTCAAGGAACCGGTGCCTTACGTTTCTATAACTGTTAAATACCTTTCTTTGAGAAAAGAGTACAGACGGAAGTAAATCTGTCTTACTAAAATATCAGCCCATCACTTACCATGACTGCAACAAAACCACAAGAAATTTCACACAGAGTAAGAAACAAAGATGATCGAACCCGAAACCTTCTCAAATCGACTAAAGCATGCTAACATAACTAGTTGGTTATTATCTTTTACATTCCGAGATCAATGTTTTTGCGTGTTCAGGCAGCATTTCCTTCATTATACAAAGTGCAAGTAAATGAACGGTTATCGTTTTTGTTTCCCACAGCAAGCCTTCCCAATTAGAATTTCCTCTCAGTATTACCGAGATGTATTTTTAAATATAAGCCCTTACCGACTTCCTTCTCGCATCTAATCATTAATTTATTGAGCACAAAACTATCTTTATGGACGCATCCAGAACTTTGCTGAATAAAGAAAACATATTTTTATTAAAAAAAAAAAAAAAAAAAAAAATCCGATATTTATTAGAATATTCCAAGGAAGCAAAAGAGTAAAATTTTCATTGCCGATATTTCGAAAACTTTTTTTTTTTTTATTATTATTATTATCCAGGCCATTAAGGATACAAGACTTATTACACTGAAGGTTTATTCTTTACATTTTTGAAGAAAAAAAAGTACCTGATCACAATTACGTGGTGTCGGCGTATCACGAGAAAAATTAATACGAACAAAATTAGCACTAATACTTTTATGAAATTTTAATAGTTATATTTACTAGGAAGTTATTTTTACAAACTATAAAACTAAATAACACAACAAGTAGTCATTAATCAATGTTTTATTTTTACTTTTAATTTTCCAAAACCCATTAATCACCTAAATTGAAGTCAGGTACTAAGATTGAAACATTTGGTTTTTTAGAACATTTCACAAAGTTTCAGAATATTTTTTATAATATGTTCTGTGCGCTTGATTATAAAATATTCTCAGGGCTCATAGTGGTCTGGTCTCTTCTAAATAGTTGAAAATTGACCAAAAGCACACAAAAAAGTGACCAAAAAGTGACAAAAATCTCATCATGCCCCTTTTTTTTCCTTTGTCAATTTCTCCATCGCCTCTCTTTGTTGTTTTGTTTCATCTTTACTTCTTCTTCTTTTTGAGCTTTCTCCTTTCTTAGCCTTTCTGAGTATGCTTTGTAGTTATGGTAAGCAGACTTAGCAGATGTAAGAAGCTTCTGAGTAAGTGTAACCAGTTCTGGCCTATTTCCGAATTTCTTCATCCCAGTCATTATATTTAACTTAGCATTAAGAGTTCTCAAAGCCATGAAATATTCAAATTCTTCACCTACTCTTAAGAAGAACATACAAGACGCACAGCACAAGACGAACATAATGAACCACACAAACACACACACAACGTTGAACGAAGCGTCAACTATTACGAGAGAAAACTAAAAAAAAAGACTATTATGATAGAAGAAAGAATAGACAGAAGGATTCTCAACCCCACCTTGCGAGCTTAAGCATCCACCAATCATCCACTGTGTTTTTAGGTAGAATAAAAGCTGAAGTGAGAATAAAGCTGACTGTTTCACATGTGGCAGCAACTACTGAAGCTTTCAGAAGAGTAATGAGTAACAAGCCTTTTTCCATTTATTTTTGTAATATTTTTCTTAGAAAACTGCCAATGCAAAACATAAATCACACGAAAAAGTCACTTTACCTAACAAAAAAGTAATTTTTAGTGACAAACTTGAAAAAGATAACTTTTAGTGACCAACTTGAAAAAAAGTAACTTTTAGTTTTAAAAAAGTGACTCGCTATGAGCTCTGTATTCTGCATCTTCTCGAGATCTATATGTGAGTTTCATCTTATTTTTATATGCTGAGCTCCTCCGTGGCTAAGCGGTTAGCGTACGCGCCTTTGGCGTGGGAGACCCGGGTTCGATTCCCGGCGGGAGCTCATGTGATTCGGATTCCACGTTAATCAGTAGGTCCACGTCTCATATAGCCTCGCTGCTGAACGGGACGTTAAACTCAAAATCAACTCAACTGAATTTTTATATGCTATTGGTAAGTTCGCCGAATCCTCCTTAAACAAAGAACATTATTTGTTAACTATAGTAAAATTGCCTTTAGCGTTGACTTTAAAACTTTTGAGACAGGCCTGGCATATAAACAAATACACCTCTAAAGTGTCGCCATATCCGTCAGTAAAAGATTAAAAATATATACATATTTTACTTTAGAAAGAGATAAAAATTAATAATAATAAAATAGATATGACAATAATGAAGTACATGCATTGTAAACGTACGTAACCAATGCTAAGAAAGATATATGTTATTTTAAATTTAACATATCTGTCTACACCAGTTTACATATTTACTTACTTAACAAACACCCTGATACAGTCTGCGAGGCTAATTTATATTGGAATAATTAAAAATCAACATCAACAATGAGAAAGTCTGTTAGGTCTATATTTAAAGGTACAATTTCAGCATCCACTTGGAGGTAAATAAAAAATCATTACCTTGACTTCAATATCACTGACGGGTGGTGCAGCAGTGAGAGGAAGTAATGACACCAGTTGGTAAGCATCAGGGGGAAGATTTCGCTGTGCTGAAGCATATGCTCCTCCAACAAGAACTTCTTTGAAAAGGAATGGCACTGATAAATCTACTGGCTTTTCCGACACTGGCATCAACAGCTGAAAAAGTACACATCACTATAGTTTAAATAACAGATTTATGTATGATCAAATATAAAAGTGGATACATCCTAATACAGTTATGTCAACAAAGGGGGCTGAATGGTTCAGCACTAGAGCGTCTTCTCTTTTGCATAGCTTCTACTAACCTATCTCTGGTATATGAGCTTGTGGTAAACTACCGTATTATTCAATGATTTTCTCAATATTCTATTGCCTCGTTTTTGTTCCATTATTTTTCATCATTGTTCCATTATTGTCATGTATAAGCGCGGACGTTAAACAAGACGATTCATTTTCTTACGTTAATACAACAAGTCTGATTCAGGATCTTTTGCTTTACGTGTTTGAACTAAATCAAAACACCGCGGAAGAATGCGAAAAGTAAAAGGATAATTGATTACATATAGTTCAAGGAATTTCGCTTGGGTTTTAAGAACCTCACCGATATGCTAGCGTCAGGTAAGCCGAAAACCGCAGAATTCAAGGTCATGCGCCTGGTGACAGAGGCAAATCCGACGACTAGCACTCGCAGCTTATCAGGCAACTTCAGTATTTCACAGTTCAGTATAGTTCCCCATCCTCACTGTCTCCGGAGTTTCCGCATTATTCCTTAAAAATAGACCCCAACTCAAGTACAAAGGAAAGTGGATGCGTGCATGATGCTCTGGGTAAACAGGTGTTAACTATGCTACCTGAAGAAAATGAAGTTTGACGAATCTTTTCCGAAATCCTAACTTGCATAAACAGCGGCTATACACAGCCCAGTAACGGAACCCGTCGCCAAACACGCATGTTTCAAACACAAGGTAATGTTCTGGATTTAGTGGATTTATGAGGTGATAATTAACTACGAGTTCGTTTCGGTTTGTCGAACCAACCTGTACTCCAAACAGATAGATGTCACTGGGTGCTAAAAGCACCCTGCACTGGTGAGCAGAACATGAGTTTTTCAGCAGTAAGATAGCACAAAACCTAATGACCTAAAGAACGACCCGAAATCACTTCCAGAAACTAAACGGAATTGAAATGATGTCATATCTACATATAGTCCGAACATCGCATCCTCCATTTATTACTTGTTTCGATCCATGACTCATTTCCTGGGTTCCCGGTGCTTTAAGAACCAACAGAAAGTAGTAGTACCTGCAAAAAAGGAGTTCGCCTTGAAGGAGAAATGGTATCAACGTCGAATTAAAGAATATATAACTTCAGAAGATGCAACACAGATATGCTCTAATTTGAGTGTTAAACCGCTTTTATTGTGTCGTATTGTTGTATTGCTAACCCTTTGACTTACACTTATAATTCAGGAACAATAAACACCTTTTATATATAAAATCTGCTTTCAGTGTCCCACTCGTCCAATTAGTTTTATCTTTCTCCACTAAATTATATCTCTCTCCTTTTAGCCTAGCAACTTCATCGTCTAACCCTGCATTAAAGAAAGAAAGAAAGAAAAAAAAAGAAAGAAAAAGAAAAAAACTTGGATGTTTCAAAGGCACTTTTCAGTTGTTTAATTTTCCCTTACTTTTCTACCTATTTCATGAAGTCCTATGCGGAAGTGCTTAATAGCGTACTTTCTAATGCGGTGATAATGTTTCAAATATTTTCTGGTAAGAAGTTCATTTTCCATGCCTGCTTTGGAATTCCTTTGTTCTAACCAAGTATATAATTATATCAATTACAGAATAATTTCTTAAAAAACCTTAACCATCAACAAGAAAATCAACACGAAAATCTTAAATTCAATTAAATTTACTGTATTACTGCATTTCTCGCTTTAAAAGTGTTAAGTACATATTCTCTAGAGTAACAGTACGGAACTACAGCTTACCTTGGTTACAGTATCGAAATCACTCATATGAACAAGGAAGAAATGCAGGATTGCTAACCTATTTTGTAGACAATGATTATTATTGAACGTCTCAATTAAAAGTTCTTTAGATATTTTTAATGGCACAACATCTAACGTAAGTAAATCCACTGTTACTAATACTGATAGCGGTTCCTTTCTTACAAGTGGGACTAGTTGCGTAACCGTAGCAGGAACATCAGGTAAAGCACTCATTAGAATGTGTCCAAATGGTTCGTGAGATACTCCAATATCCAATAAATGCGTAAACAGCCCTGGTGCATACACGATCATATGATGTTCTGGAACAAAAGAATCACATATATAAATGGTATATAGGGAAAAAATGAAATGTAAAACAATCTAAAATAGATGTAGACAAATAAAACTGTTCGTGAGTGATGATACAACAATAATGGAATAACAATAAGAAGAAAAACAAGGATAGATTAAGAAAACCCACAAATATAATGTGTCCATCACTAGTTCGATGGTCTGTTATCGAACTGGAAACTCATTGATAAAAGTGAGAATTCTACCATTGAAAAATAATTTTCGATATTGAAGTTCTGGGCTATAAATATACATACATACATGTACATACATCGTGTCCAGGATGGGACTGACGGTTTTCAAAAGTATATGGTTTTAATATAGTACGAGATAAAGAGAATGAGAAAAAAAAAATGCATTTTAGATGAAAACTCAAAGTTTTTTTTTCAGCAAAGTTTCATATTTGTACAATTACTGGTGACGGCGGTAGTATCGCTGAAACAAAAAAATGATATTGCTATTTGAAAAGGCGTAATGCATGTAGTGGTCTGCAGACAGAAAACTGTTGACAAGTGCAAGGAAGCTTTCGTAGTGATTACACAATGATCCTCCATCATGCAAGAGTATCCAGGCGTGGAACAAACAATTTTTGTCGACAGAGGGTATAGTGAAACCTCACAGTGATGGTAAATCGTGTGTGTCAGAGGTGAAGACAATAAGAGTGTTTTACTCGTAGTACGAGAAAGTCAATTGGCGCTGCGAACAGCAGCAAGGAATCCCAAGGTCAATTGTGCACGATGTGATACATAAACGATTATATTTAGGAGGGTATCAATCGTCGCAAGAAATTATGCCTAACGACAAACCTTAAAGACTTATATTTGCCAATAAAATTTTGCACAAAATTGACAATGGCCATAATTTTCTATCGAACATTGTTTTCCCAGACGAAGCAACTTTTCACTTGTCTTGCTGTGTTAACAGACACAATGTTAGGATGTGGGGATACGAGAGTCCGCATGCGTATCTGGAACAATTCCGAAATAGTCCCAAATTGAATATTTGGTGCGCTTTAATACACATATAATGAAGTTATAGGCCCCTTCTTTTTTATGGATCAAACCATAACAGGAAATATGCTGCCAGACATGCTTCAAAACTTTGCAGTTCTTCAATAACATCATTTTTAACTTAGTAATATTCCAATTGGATGGTGTCCTGCCACATTGGATCCTATGAGTGACAGAGATCTTGATACAGAATTTTCTGGACGTTGGGTAGGCCGTGGTGGGCCAATTCTCTGGCCACCACGCTCACCTGATTTAACTCTCATGGACCTTTTTCTGGGGGATATGTGAATGAAACTGTGTATTACTATTATTCGCTAGATTTGTGTTTCCTGAAGTTGAAAACAATATAATCCCTTTTGTGGTCCATATTCCCTTTACCAAGATTAAGGGTGGAGTCTTCAGTTCTGTTTAAAACCGATTCAAATACATTCCTGTGAGTGGTGGAAGAACATAAGTGTAAAACTTGAATGTTTTCAATTTGATGTTGAGAATCCTGAAAATTCAGAATATACATTTCCAGTTAATGATTTGATTCATGAAAAAGAAGGGGTCATTATGTATTAAAGCGCAGCATATATTGAATTTGGGACTGTAGACAAGCCTGATGCGTGTGGGGGAAGGGTTCTTTTCCCCTTGGAATCCCTCACATATTCCTTTTTTATCCTAGTGATGTTCCTTTTTGTCATGCCTAGATAACAACGTGAGCAAGTAGCTTTATATATTTCTAAAGATGATAGAGAAATCTTATAATAATTACTGTAGCCTGACAATAACTTTTCGAAACTAATGCTTGATTTAAAGCAATAATTTACACTAAACTCTTTTTTTTTTATTATTATTTTTTTATTTTAAGATATATCTGTCCAGAAGTGCAGAGAGATCTATCTATGTTTTCGTGTTGCGGAATTCTCTAAAATTCTATATTATTAGGGCCTGAAAAATCCACTCGCCTGCTCGCCACTGGCGAGTACTTTTTTATATTTGGCGAGTAAAGACACTGTGACTGCAAAATGGTCTGGCTAGTAGATTTTTTGACTGGCTAGTACTTGCAAGCAAGATTTTTCAAGGCCTGTATATTATGGAATTCCCATGTTGTTTCCTTCCATTTTCTTAGTATTTGTATATCGAAACCTTTCCTTCCCAGAGTAAATGACAACTAATTACTGGGAAGAAAAAAAATTGATACTCGAACGCTAAGAAATTAGAATGAAGCAGAATGGGAATACCATGAGTTCCTTAGATAATTCAATTCTGCAATATAAAAGAAAGAAACACGAAGATAAGTAAAATTAAATGTCAAAATCTGCGGGACTCAATGGGGAATAGAACTCGGA
This sequence comes from Thermobia domestica, assembly GCF_964235325.1. Classification (NCBI taxonomy): domain Eukaryota; kingdom Metazoa; phylum Arthropoda; class Insecta; order Zygentoma; family Lepismatidae; genus Thermobia; species Thermobia domestica. The sequence goes on along the minus strand of NC_137454.1, from coordinate 106,717,147 downwards.
TCTGGGTTTATGAGGCATCAGCAACATAAGATGAAGACCGAGTAGAGATTCCTAACTCAATTCCACTTCTTTTTCACTCTGAATTTTCATTTAATTCGCACCTACGATGAAAGGAAAATACGTTGATTCCTACCATAGAAGAAGACAAGAACTTCAATCCACATATACTACAGATATTCACGTTAGAATTTATAACTTTTTCTTATCATAACAAATCTAAAACTAACTAAATTTTAACCTATCCTCAGATATCAGTTTGGAAGAAGGTATCAGTAAAAGGTCATCGAAAATTCAACAAATTTGACACACACAGGACACAAGAAAATAAAGTAATTAATCTTTGTAATTAAAAATACGTCTTTTGCATAATATTACAAAATGCATCTTCTTTGATTCATTCACACTTTGACTACAAACATAAGACATATACCACACTTACCGACTCGACTTTAAGCGTAGTCGGTGAAGTATGATTCGACCAGGATTTTCTATGATGAACGTTAATTTAAAAAAAAAAAAAAAAAAAAAAAGGCACGGATGTTTGTGTATCATTAAATGTATATGCACATCAAATCAGAACACAAAACGTTTATGAGTATATCCTCTAAGGATATCTTCATTGTCCGTTTTATATAATCTCTTCATATTTTTAAGCTATTATTGAATACTAGTTACATAATTTAAGTAACAAACATAAAACTACTTCTGTTTCTCCTATGGTACTTCCTCCCTCCCCACATCAACCTTTCGTGTTATCCATATTTTGCCAGCTCTCGTAAAATACTAAACTATATTACCTAGGATTGTAAGCATAAGAATGCTACAAGAAAGTTCACTGTATTATAATCTTATTAATACGGTACTGTAATGAAACAGTGGCTCTCAACCCATGTCTTGCAACATCAACAAAGGAAGGGGGCAGGATACTAAACAATGTGACAAAATAACTCTTTTTATTATCTTTCGCAACTCTATCGGAAATTAAACGCATGATGGCACGTATGTAAGGCACATATGATACTAGACCAACAATGGGACACAGAACGAGAGTTTACAAATGGAAGAATGAGGTATATTAAAAAAAGAGAAGAAAAGAACGAAACAAATCTATGTCGCAAAACAAACTGTGACAACTCGTCTTACTCGTTTTTTAAAATCTGCCAATTGTCACCTGAGTAATAATAATAATAATAATAATAATAATAATAATAATAATAATAATAATAATAATAATCATCATCATCATCATCATCATCATCATCATCATCATCATCATTCCCCCCCCCCCCCCGATGACAGCACTGCACTTTCTTTGTCTTTCTGCGATGAGCTTTTGTAAGTCAAAAATTTTGCTGCAGGAATTCCAAATTAACAAATTAAGATGATCAGTTCCAGCAAAAGAAACACTTGTGATTGCTAAAAATATGCTTTATACGACGTGAAAAACAGTTTAAATGCGAGTTGTCCGTGCATTTAAGACATCTATATACAGCAGGCACGTTTTTATACTTTTCTGTTGGCTATTTTATTTTCTCTGGCAGTTTTTTCTGCACAGGCGCGGCAAATTTTCTGCGATCACATTGCAGATCGCGGCATGTTCTGCTATGGGGATAATAATAATAATAATAATAATAATAATAATAATAATAATAATAATAATAATAATCTTTATTTTAGTGCCGCGAACAGCTTTTGGCAAAAATACAGCACTTGGTATCAGAGTATGCGATGGAATAATAATACTACTAAAAATAAATAATAAGAAAGAAAACAATAAAAAGAAGGGTACTAATATAAAACACAATGTAGATAAAAGCCAGTTAAGCAGAAATAATTCCTTGTCAACACAGTAAAACTTATCAAGTTTTCTATCCATCTAAAACAACAAGAAGCTAAGAACAGCAGTCATAAAATTACATTTGGCTTAATGTTTCTAAAGTCATTGATTAAAAACTATCAGTCAGATCACATAAAACTTTCACATTATTTAATACAATAAGTCTAAAATGAGCTTAAAGAATATGTCAATCTTTTTAAGATTTCACATTTCCAATTCAGAGGAACTAAAATCATGGTATTTCTTATGCTATGATTTGGCACTTTAAAACCTATGTTTTGTAAACAATATTCACTGATATAAATGTTATCTAGTATTTTTTGCATGCATACTCTGTCGAAATTTTTTCGTCATTTCATAAGGCTTTCTAAACCCCAATAATCAATCCAATATTCATAACTATGTGAGTAATAGCTCATTTTCATTTTAAAACATAGCAGTCGAATAAAACATTTTTGCAGAGATTCAATCTTGTTTGTCAAAGTTTTAGAAATGCTGTTCCAAATTACCGAACCAAATTCTAATTTTGGTCTTACAAGTAATTTATATAGAAATACATACGTTTTATCTCTTTGAAATACAGGCCACTATTTAAAAATAAAACCTATTATCCTTCTGACACCTTGTACAATACAATTTATATGATTAGAAAACTAACTGACTGTCAAATGTAATACCTAGGTCTTTAATAATGCTTACTTTCTCAATTTGTACACCGCTGACTTCATATTTACTGACATAATATTGAGTTTTATTGGTGTATGTCATAAATTTTGTTTTCTTATCATTAATTTTTAGAAAATTATTTCTGCACCACGTGTTTACTGCATTTAAGTCTTGTTGCAGTAAATAATTATCGAACTCATTGTTGACTAATCTGAATAACTTCATATCGTCAGCATATAGGAGAATTTTAGAGTATTTTATTTTTTCTGTTAGGTCATTTAAAAATAAAGAAAATAAGAGAGGGCCCAAGGGCGACCCTTGTGGTATTCCGTTTTTTACATAGCCTACACTAGAATGTACATGTCCGGTTTTAACTTCGTAAGTTCTGTTTGACAGATAGCTTTCAAACCAACGAATGTACAAAGCTGACAAACCAATATTTGATAACTTGCTAATGAGATACTTATAACTGACAGAGTCAAAAGCTTTTGATATATCTATGTATATTACATCGACTTGCAATTTATTTTTCAGTGCGTTATAGGTAAGTCTGTAAAATGAATTAGATTTGTTATAATTGACTTGCCCTTATAAAAACCATGTTGAGACTCATTTAAGATATTTCTTACATTAAAATATATGTGTTTATGGACAATTAGTTCAAATATCTTCGAGAATGCATTGACAAGAGTTATTGGCCTGTAGTTGCTTGCAATCTTTATATCACCTGATTTATATACCGGAACAACATATACTTGCTTCCACATTGAAGGATATACACCTGTACGTAATGAAACGTTAAATATATTTGCTAAATTAGTTGAAAGTTCAGTTGCACAAGCTTTTATTACATAATAAGGAATATTATCTGGACATGGAGTAGTGTTCGGTTTAATTAGTTTAATTGCTTCCATTACATCTAAATCAGTAACGGTAGGAATTCCGATTAGAGCGCTATTACTAACGATATTCTCAGGCAATACCTCTTGACCTACTTTTAAGTTAAAAGCTTCATAAAATACACTCTTAAATGCTTCAGCAATTTCGATAGTGTCTTGAATTAGCATACCATTACAATTTATTTGCTTTGGTACTTGTTTACAGTCAGACTTTTTAAAAACGTTCCAAAAATATGAGCTGTTCTTATAAATACTATTTTCTAAACCTGAATAATAAGATTTTCTTGCTTCAATGTATTTCTTTTTTACAAGTTTCCTTAGGTCTGAATATCTCTGATACCATACGTCATCATTTGTTCTTTTGGCTTTAACAAAATATTTGGTTTTCTTGTTTATTAGTGCTTTCAATTCTCGCGTCATCCATGGGTCCTTATATTTTTGTTTACAACCAATTGACTTCTTAGATACATGCTCGTTAAATACAGAATAAATTAAATTATATAAATGGTCAGTGGTTTCATTGACACTGTTACTGCAATTATTTATTAAGTTAATTTCTCTAATGCCCTTGTAAATACCTAGGAAATTTGCTTGTTTGAAATTATATGTATCGTACTGAGGAACGGGACAATATTTGCCACTATCTATAATTTTCCACTCAAACATGAATGGGGGATGGAAGCGATCGACTTTAGTCAGTGGTGGGATGTCAAAATGCATAGAACTGTTATCCAAATTTGTCAGCAACAAATCTAATACTCTTCCCGGATTACTATGGTAATATGACTTGTTTTTCTGGTTTAAATTTAAAATATTGCTTAATTCAAATATTTTTTCTGCTTTTTTCTTCGAATAATAATTATCAGTTGTTGTTATGTTACCTGAAATCCAATCTATGCCTCCTGCATTAAAATCTCCTAATATAATTACATTAAAATCTTTCGTCAATACAAAAGAACATAGCCAATCACAGTAGTTACTAAAATCTTGAAGTAACATGTCAGGAGGGAAATAAACTAAACATAAAATCAATGGGGTACTGTCAGGAATTAAAATTTTGCTATAATAATGTCTAAGGATTCGTCAGGGGGATTGAGGATTTCATAAGAATATTCATTTTTTATTAAGAGTAAACACCCTCCACCTTTAGACTTATTTGTGAGGGTTAGATTTCTATCTTTTCGTATCACACTGTAGTTTCTAGAGATTAGAGAAAGATAACAGTTTTCCTTTTTATACCACGTTTCTGTTATACAATAAAAATCATAGTTCTCACAGCTTGTTTCATCTGTAAATTCTTTTTCTTTTGTGTTCAAACCATTAGAATTTTATAAGTATAGTTGTAAATATCTCGTATGCATTGATTATGCATTAGTTACCTGTTGTTGCACTTTTCCATTCCGATCGCTTGCCGACGTGGGTACCACTATTTCATCATTCAAACGTCCCATGAACCTTGTAAACAATACTCCTTCAGGCCACATGTCTGAATTGCACACAGTATCAAAATGTTTTTCATGTACACTAACGTAAAAGGATGAATAACTATTGTGTTTTGTTTTTAATTTGGCACACTTTACAACCTCAATGTTTGCACTATCTTTAATAAATGCACTAAGCTCATCACACGAAAGACTAGGATCAAGTCGAGTCACAAACACTGCGGATACACGAGGTGTTTTTTTGTTTACCTTTAGTTTATCACTAGCACTTCTTCCCTGCATTAGATTTGAGCTTCTTATAGGTTCGCGTGATTCATGGTTTGTTATGATTCCTGGCTGTTTTGCTGGATCAATACGCCTGGAGCGTTGGCTTACAACCTTCCATTCACTATTGTTTGCATTTTTTGCAACTCGCTCATATGGCATGTCGTTCGCTTCATTGACCTTGACATTGTTTTCATTCGAGCACCCTTGCACTAGAACATGTTCAGGTGTGGGTGGACTATTTACAACTTCTGCAAATGTCTTAACTCTGTTCTCACTACTTGCTTTCACTAACTCATTTAATTTGATGTTTTCTTCCTTTACAGAAATTAATTCAGCTGTCAATGCCTCATACTTGTCACTTATTTCCTGTAATATAGATATTACATGGTCTAGCTTTTCATTCACTACACTACAGCACGAAACACCTTTTGAGTTGTTATTTGAACAAATAGTACTTGAAGATTTGTTTTCCTCATGTTCTAAAACTTCATCATCACTAGAATCACCATAATTGTCTATTTGATCAGTGTCTACGGAACTTACGTGCTTCCTCAATGTAGGAGTAACTGCCGTGTTGTCGTCTCGTTGCCTTATGCAGTTTTGACATTTATATGTTGAAATTCCTTTTTCCGAATACATTTCGTATTCAACACGTCCAAATTTGAGACAGTTCTTTACATGGTATCTATTGTTGCATAGACAATATCCTAGAATTGTTTTCCAAAAAATGGTTTACGACACAGACCACACGTGTCGTCAGTAGGCGCCATCTTGAATAATCATTTACTTATTAATAATAATAATAATAATAATAAATAAATAAATAAGTAAACCAGTAAGTAATCAGAGGATGAATGATTGCGAGAGAGAGAACTTTCAAATAAAGAGCAAAATTATAGAAGGAATTAGATCTACATGTAGCTATCTTACAATAAAATATGTTCATTAATAGAAGTAGCTTCACTTTTCTAGTTATGGTTAGAAATATACTGACTCTTTTTAGTAAAATTTTAATGGTGTCGTAAAAACTTAATGCTTTTACCATATTCGTACAAATCTATCAACAAATAGCATATATATATAAATTTTTGGTAAATATTATCCAACTTTTCAGGTCCTTATTACATAAACACTAAAATATAGAAAAATATGTCATATGGCCGAACATGAATATTTCACCTACCACCAAGTAAAGCAAACGTAGGTTTCATGATTTTGGCTTGAGACCAGGGTATTCCAGGTACCATGCAGTGAATGACACATCGATGATGAAGAAGAGTAACTGAGTAGGCAAAATGTACTGTATTAATTGCATCTTTTTTAGGACTTCCTTCAGATATCGGTGGTTTAACCGGCTGAAAAAGAAATATGTATATTCAAGCATGTGCCAAAGGCTTATGTAACAGACAGAGAGACAGAGTAGTAGTACACCCATCCACGACTATTTCATTTCATTCACGAAAACGCTTATTCAGAATAACCTGCAGCGAAATTTAACTCAAAAATTAGTATCGAATACTTAGGGTGAAATTGTCGAAATTTATATACACAGTCATATTTAGAAATACACATTTAAGAGAAACGTGCCCAGAGCAGCACATTTTCTGCGAAAAAAGATATCATGGCATTAAAATTACCTGCTCAAATAGTTTTACGGTTGCTCTCAGCAAATTTTCGGCAGGCCTTCGCCAAGCTGTACATGAAGGAAATGGGAGAGATGTACTTTCATAGCAGGATTTTTCTAAGATAAACATATTCTGCCATATTGTAGAACCAGCGTAACAGTATTTCCATACAAATTAAAATTCAAATAAGATACAAGGGTTGTTCAGTCTACATTTGGACAATTTCGACTTACCTAAAAATTTAGAAGAATCAATGGCGCCAGATCCGTAAGTGCTCGATGTACTTCCCTTGGTTCCTAACAATAGCCCGATAGCGTAATTTCCACTGTAATACGATTCTCTGAAGAACTGGGAGGGGAATCTTGTCCCATTTCCTTTGCACAGCTTTCCAAAGTCCTTCCACAGTTGTCACACGCCGTTTTCCCAAAGCCCGCTTCAGCAATCAAAATCCACAATAGTCCATAGGACTTGCATCTGGAGATTTAACAGGTACCTCATTGAAAGGTATCACCTGTATACCACTTGCCTCATCCATCTCCCTGTAGAATGCGAGGGACGATCGTGAGATATGTGATGAGGCCTTGTCCATGTGAATGCGCACCAAATTGGCGTCATTTCCGTACCTTGTTGTCATCTCATGCTCGTAGATCGCGGCCGCATGATCTGCTCCTGAAAATACTGCGAATTTATTTTGCAGTTCTTCGCCACCCTACGAATCTTCAGTTTACCTCCGTAACAGTGGCCAGTAACGACCATGAACCCTTTTGGGAAGGATTCTTTACAGACACGGACCCAACTTCTGAAGTTCTTGGCGCCTTTCTCTCGGTACATGATGGCTCTCGGTTTGCCGCAGTCGGAATGGTAAATCCATGCTTCATCGAGCGTTACGACGTACATCCACCTTTGTTTTGACAGATGCCGTTCGTACAGCTTCCGGGCGTTACACTTTCGTTACTTTTGGTGGGCATCCGTGAGAAGATGGCCGCGAGCTTTCATGACTTTTTCCAGCTTGAGTTGATGGTGTAACGTCGGGCTCACAGTCCCCAAAGACACGTCAAGACGATTAGCCATATATCTTTGTGTTGGTGGATTTTCTTGCATTGCCATTTTGCTAAGTTTCCTCTGCATTTCCACTTCCTTTGTGCATTTCCGCTTCCTAGGCAACTTCGTTGGTGATCCAAATGGTGGAGCTTCGTTGCCCTTGTAGTTATCAATAACATTTTTTATTCCACTTAAACTGATGTTGCAACCATTCTTCTTGCACTTTTTTCTAATGACAGAAGCACTAAAGTGGGCGTCATAAAGAGCCGCAACATAGCCTTCCCAAAACCGGTTTAGTATGAGAGGCATTTTGGTCACAGAGCAGAAACCCACACACTTGGAAACAAATTTAACACAACACTCACAACAATGGTCTTGTTTTGTGCGTTATTGTCGTCCGCGCGGAAAAACAACTCCGTTTCCATGAAGCCACTGCACAACACTGCAGGACGCCACGAGCCACGTCGGGTGAGTCCATTCTGCCCGAGAGGGGGAAGGAACGAAATCGGCCAAACGTAGGCTGAACAACCTCTGTATATGATGACTAGCACAGTTCATAGTAAAGTGTTCCGTGTGCAGTTTATCAATTCTCAGAAGAGAACAAGCGTACTAATACATGTACTTTTGACTTTAAATGCTGAAGTTACTCTTTTTCTCGTATACATGAATATATACGAGTGGTTTAAGATATAATTCAAAGAAAATGCCTGCTGGAAAGAGCAAACAAGAGAGGTTTGTTAAATACTGCAACAAAATAAAATTACACAATGCACCATACAGATAGTAAAATTTGCTCTTTTCTATCCTTTGTGCATTTTTCCAATGAATGAAATGAAATGTAATTTCTAATTCAGCGTCCTACGATCATGCTCCGAGGCTAAGGGAGACGATGATGATGAATAATAATTGTGGAATAAAGAAAGCAAGCAAAAAAGGAAGAACTCCGAGAAAACCCATGCATACGATGTTTGTCCACCACAGTTTGCTTTGTACGATTTAAGAGCGAACCAGGGTCCACGCAGTACAGGTAAATGCTCTACCACTGAGACACCGCGACCTAGGATTTTTCTAAGATAAATATATTCTGTCATATTGTACAGCCAACATAAGTATTCTGTCATCTCTTGCAGGTTACTTAGAGCAACCTGAGAAACTTCATGCACTACAGATTTCACGTCTTGATGTACTAGTCCATTGATCCACTTTAATACCAACAATCGTTGAGTTGAGTTGATTTTGAGTTTAACGTCCCGTTCAGCAGGGAGGCTATATGAGAAGTGGACCTACTGATTAACGTGGAATCCGAACCACATGAGCTCATCAACAATCGTATTCTATCCTCAGCCTTCTCTTTTTCTTTTTCCTTCTACCACGTGTCTTTCTATATATCACGTTCCTCTGAATACAATTTTGTAGCTTTGTTAATAAATAATTATGAAATACGAACAAAACTGTTAAGACCTATTCTCGAAAAATTCAAAATATATATTAACTATATATTTACAATAAAATAATATATCTTTAAAATCTGTTGAAATTTCAATTGCTATTATTATTACTACAGTACCTTCTTCACTTCTTTTGTAGCTCAAAAGCTAGTTGAACTTGTTTCTGGCGATGACAGAAAAAAAAAAAAAAAGTCGATGAGACCCAAGGATACGAAATATGTCCTTATTTATTTATTCTTTTCTTAAAACATAATCAAAAGTGAAAACGAAATACAGAAATCTGTAAATCATATATTAAAAACCTGTAAATCAGAAAGAGAAAGAGAGAGAGAAAAGAGTAAGGCAAGGTTTACACACGGAAAATTATGGTGGGAGTATTATATGAATATATTAATGCTTAAAATGGAATCCCAAGAGAATATTCATGTTTTTTTTTCTTTCTTTTATTATTTATTTGTTTAAGAGAAAACACATCTTTAATAATTCTTTAGCAGTCAAATTTATTGTGACTTACTTGATATAAGTAGTGATGACATATACACACGATTCCTTTGGGATCTGATAGCACATACAGATCCAAAGAACAGTCATGTATTCGAAGTGGAATGGGATCATCTTCATAGCTGCCTGATGTATTAGTGAATCCTTTAGGTAACTGTGGTAGATTTAATGGTATATTCAACTGAAAAATAAAGCAATAATTTACCTTCTTAAAATAAAACAAATATTCACTTCATGTTATATTTTATTTTATCAGTAATAGAAATTACTTTCTTGATTATTACTAACTAGGCACATTCTCAATACATGTTTAAATTTACAGGTAAGTGCATAAAGTATGAGGCGTATCCGGAAAGAAAGTACCGTTTCGCATTCCCGCCGCTGCTGCGCTGCGATCGGCGTTCCGCGCATGCGCGCTAGTCGTCCTTGTTCGCTGCTCTCAACTGACGCCATTTTGGTTGCTCTACGTAGTGTTGTCTGTTTACAGTGCAAGTTTAAAATGTCTAAGACAATTGATGATCCCACCGACTGTGAGATTCGTTCGGTAATTCGATTTTTAAACGCAAAGAATATGAAACCGGCAAAAATTCATCGTCAAATTAAAGATGTTTATGGTGAAAACGCAACGACCGATGGAATGGTGAGAAAATGGGGAAGGATGTTTAATGAGAGTCGAACTAATGTCCACGATGAGCCCCGGAGTGGTCGGCCTTCTGTTGTCAACGATGATTTGGTGAGGAAAATCGATGAAAAAATCCGTGAGAACAGACGTTTCACTATGACAATGCTTTCAGGCGAATTCCCGACGAAGTGAAACTCGCTGTGCAGCAATGGTTCTCATCACAGGCGACATAAAGTGTCAAACTCACTGGCAGCATCGTTCTATGAGGAAGGACTAGATAAGTTGATCCACCGCTACGACAAGTGCCTGAACAACGGTGGAAACTATGTTGAAAAAGTAGTGTAAAATATGCTCTTTCTTGTGACAATAAAATTTGTTAAAAAAATATGTTTATTATTTTTTTAAAACGGCACTTACTTTCCGGATACGCCTCGTACAAATTTTTCCGACGATATTTCGAGAATCTCTCTATTCTCTTCCTCGTGCTGTGAAGTTGCAAGATGAGGTGCTGCATGAACAATTTAAATCTACTTAAAAACGTTGGTTTACCAACAAATAATTCTAAATATGTTTGGTGTTCTATGAATTGCACTATGCAAGTACGCCTCACACCGAACATTCACTGATATAAATTCGCCTAGATATTCTATATTTAATTTTTTTATATAGTTAGTGTATTGATCGTATTAAATCCCAAAACAAAATATTAACATCCCGAATTTTATGTCACCATTATTAGTATCTCGCAATTTTCACGACACGACTAAGAGAGTAGTAAGACTCTAGAAATATTGTCCAAAATAAATAAATAAATAAATAAATAAATAAATAAATCTTCAGCACTCACCGATAAATTTTAACATTTACTTTCTCTATTTCTTTCGCGCTTATTTAAACAGTATCAATTTATCATTCACTATACCAATTAAGAATAACGCACCCACGTATTTAATCAAGTGTCATTTTGTTATTTAATCGCAATGGAGAGAAATAAAGTACCTCAGGTTTGGTTTCATGATCACGTTTTACTTGTTTTTCTTCCTCCTCCTTCTACCACCACCACAATAATAATAATAATAATAATAATAATAATAATAATAATAATAATAATAATAATAATAATAATAATAATAATAATAAAGCAGCAAATAATTTTATGTGAATAAGTTACATGATTACATAATAAGGATTGCCAGATACTCTAAAGTTCTTTAATTCAATTACCTTATTATTAGTAAATGCAGTTGCTCGTACAATAAACTATTTTCTTTACTATCCAGTAAGTATCCTTCTCAAGAATAAGTTCCCCATGGCTTATTACTTAGCATGTTTACTTTCATTATGTAAGATTCCCGACAGAAGCTCGCGAAAGCTAGAAATAGTAGCTGAAGATCAATACCCTGACCATTCAATTTAATGTGAACATATGGTTGCCCACAGTTGTATAAGATGCTACCTCACAGTTCTTATTACTTTATTTTATTATTATCACAACTACAAAATCAATAACATTTTTAACGAGCTTCTTCGTGTTTATATGGTTGTCATATGAGCTTTCGGTAAGGAAGACCTGGATTTGATTCCTGGTGGGAACTCATGTGGTTAGAATTCCACTTCAAACTCTTGGTCTACATCTTATATGGCCTTGGTGGAGTACAGGGACGTTAAAATGCAAATCAACAAATTAGTGCATGCTTAATACTTGACGATGAAGGTCATCTCAAGATTGTGTTTCCATTTGTTGCGGACGAAGGACGAATTTGTCTAGTTCTCCAGCTTTCGAGTTTATTGTGTGCATGATGACAACTAATTAACCGATTGGAGTTTAATCATCGAAGCTATACGAGACGGGACCTATTGCTTGAAATGGGGTTTCGAAAAACTACTAGCGTTTGCATGTGAGGCACCTAGCGGGAATCGAACCCGAGACCACGCGTATTAGTCATTTCCTACGGAGAGAAGTTTCATGTGGAAAAGCTATTTCCTTCTTAGTCTTACTCTTAGATTACCTGGTATATGACATCAAAGGAAAAGCAAGCCTAATTATCTTATTCTAAAAGGAAGTGAAAAAAAAAAAAGTATTGTTAAACGGTCATCAATCTCCTAAATTATTATTAAGGACCGTTTTTCAGACACCAAAAAATAAACGTTATTTATACATCATATATATTGATTGTACAGAATTATGAAAAATTTAAATATATATGCTTAGAAGAACGATTATCTTTTCAATGACATTAACTTAACAACATAACACTTCAAATTGAAACAACAGGAATGAGTGTTAGGGTTTAGTAAGTTAGGCTTGGACATTGTTTAAAACTATCGGACACAGTGCTGATGATGAATAATCAGACGAGATATTGGGAAACTGGAAGAACAAAACAAGGGTGTAACTATGTAATATAAATAGTGTGTAATTTTGTTGATGTTGGAATGGAGTCATAAGCTGTTGAAGTTATTTGTATGTTGAATATGAGCCGTAAGTGGTTGAAGTTGTTTATATATTGGATATAGGCCACAAGTAGTTGAATTTGTTTGTAAAGTGGATATAAGCCACAAGTGGCTATAGATATTTAGGTTAATGAGCTAAGTGTGGCAACTGATATTTTATGTATTTAGTAATACCAAGTGTGTATTTAGTAATACTAAAGTATTGGAATATTTTTTGGAATACAGATACGTTTCTGTTTAATTGCATGTCTAGAGTGGTAGACGATTGACTTGATGTAAATAGAAGTCAATTAAAAGTTGACTGTAAAAAAGAAGAGGTATTGATATTTATTAGCAATTCCTAGTAGATTAGGAAAGGTAATTAAAAGTAAATACCTTGGCTTGTAAAAAAAAATATTAAACTTACCTAACAATAAGAAATTAGGATTAGGAATTAAGATTTCTGGGTTTTCGGCATCTATGATCATGTCAGTCCGTCATTTTGAGTGATGACGTCCTAGGGAATTGCGGAAGAAAAACATGATATGAATGAGGAAAACCCAGATAAACCTCACTTACGACGGTTGGCCTGGAAACGCTTTTACACTTTTTCGACCGAGTACCTCCACTAGAAATCAAACCCGGGACTGCTCACAGCAAATGCAAGAGCGTTACCGGCTACGTTACGTAGGGCCACAGGGTAAGAATTTTCCAAGAACAAGAAAACAAAGTTTATGCACAACTCATAATCATATATTTTAGCGTCCCCGCAGTATTAAGCCACAATAAATTTAGAAAGACGAACTTACCACCGTCTCATGAGGCATATCATCATGGAACTGAAGACATGACAGAGTAGGTATCACAGGTCCTTCTTCCTGCTCCTCCTCTCCTTCCACACTTTGTTGTGGTTTTCTGTAGTGAATATAGTAGAGGCTTTGGTTTACTGGATCCCACTGTGCCCATGTGAACACCCGTAACACTGACTCCACAGAGAGATTTTCTTTTGGCACCTATAAAAATCCATTCGGATTATTAATAAAGGAATCTACACAGGAAAAAACAATAGTAAAACTTTTTTTATATAGCGAATGTCTGTCCTATTCTATTCTGCCATATTTTTGTATTAACTTAAACCTTGAAGAATATAGAAACCAAATCAAGTCAGCCAAAGTGAGTTCTTAGAAGAATCTTCTTGAGATATGACCAGAAAATCAGAATAAAGAACAAACTTGGTTAATATGACGCTGGTATAAAATTAAAATCATTAACTTGAAATGTTACCAAGTTGTGTGATTTCACTAAACTATCAGTATTCAGGGTCTTCAGTGGCGAATTTTTGCATAGATATTCTATGAACTAACATATCTTTAATGGTTTAATTATTATTTGAATGTGTAACGTACTTCCGGGTATGAACCTAAGCACTTTGTTTTTATTTCCTCGTGTGGCCTCGTAGAGAGACTAGAGGAAAAATCAGCAAGATTCAAGCGGTTGAACAGCTTCACAAATGTGTTGAACGCAGGTTAATAGTAATAATTATTTCATCATATCAATACATTTTATAGGTTATATGAATAATACAATAAATTTAGATTCAAATATTGGTGTTGAAATTTATAGTGGTAAGACATATCAAAAAGGATTATACTACCAATTACACAAATCTACCTAATATTTAGTCCATATGGCCATCAATTACAAGATATCCCTAATCAAACCAACTATCTTGAAAACCAACCACAAATAAAAAGAAAAATAAATAGGAAAACGTATGTAATTTTCACCAAAGATAACCTATTAATTAATGTACATATCGGCTAATACAACCCTATACTTCCTATTTAAAAACCTTATATAACACAATGTGAATACCACATCAATACACTGGAATAATTAATTCCCCTACATCACATTCTTGCTTTTCACAGACAAGACAAAGTTTGCTCCATTCCCTAGCATTCCGTAACGTTATTTCATAAAGTCCACTGCCCTCCCGATAGATGTCACTATGTCTTTCGAGTTCACACAAGCAGTCTATCAGAGGAACCACCATGCGGAGAAACTGATAACTATTAAGCCTCACAAAATACAAAATAGAAGATCACAAAATCTTTCTTTTATTTATTTATTTACAATCTTCCGTTTCAAATGTTATTAATCCTTCCAAAGTTTTAATTTTGCAAACAAGGCATTACATGTCCAACATGACATTATATATATATTTTGTGATGAGAGGTTTACCAGTAAGTAATTCCGACCTGCCGCAGCAGACAGACAGGAGTATCTATCGAAACTGTATAAAACAATTAAACATTTACGTAATTTTAGTTTATAATAGCAGAAATATGAATCACGCATTAGTTAATCTGTACTGAACCAGTGCAAAATAAACAATTGGACCCGGGTTCGAATCTCGATCCAGTTGTGTATTTCTTCATTCGTTGTATATAAATTCGCACCTACATAGAAATTGGTATGCCTCAATTTTATCAATTGCAATAAACTCATACTCATTCTAGATTTAATGATACCAAGGTAAGTTGGCGAACGAAGACGAGTCTGATATGCGTCCACTACTGAACGTACAAAACATATATGGTTTCCTAAGTGATGGATATATATATAGCAAAAATAAACAAAGGATTGACTCACCATAATCTATTGTATTGACATATGGGAGAGGATGAAATCCCATTAGGCCAAGATTATTTACGAATCAGTCATCTTTGATCCAACTAATCACGCATTCCTTTCTAAACGGCGTTTAGTGCACGATACTGGGCCAACACTGCGAATCAACCTCGGAACTTCATTGGTTAACCAGTAATCGACACGTCAGTATCTCTACTATATACCAATACTTTCGATTATTTTGTGACAATTTTTTTCCCTAACTGTTGTCACGATATTGGTTTATTTATAAAAGTAATATTTGAGAGTGTTTTGCGAGAGATTTTAATAACAACATAACAATCTTTTTTTTATTATACTCTAAATAGTAAAGGTTTTATACATAGAGCATTTTTAGGATTAAATGAAAAAGGAGCAAGTTTTATTTAGGGATTGGTTTTTAATGATTGTGTTTCTGTGTTTATGAAGTATTTATGTATTGTGAAACGCATGGTAATTGACAGATTTTAAATACCCATACACCTGATGATTTTTAACAAATGTGAATGTCTGATGACCTGTTACTTACGCACAACCTCAGTAAAAGTCTCTATAAATGGCAAAGTAATCGAAGTTTACAAAGATGGCTTAGTGTTGTTATAAATCTCTACTGTTTTTTGAACTTCATAAAAACAATTACTGATGAAGTTGAATTATTGATGTTGTTCTTTGAATTTTAAGTAAATATATAATTTTAGTTTTAGACCAACATGGAGACAATGTTTGATATAAAACTAGTTAAAATCTTATAACACTGGCATCTCGGAAGTGTTATAAGATTTTATATTCAGATTTTTGCTGAGGTTGTTACTTAAAGTGCCCCTGATTCTTTCTCAAGTTATGAGCCATCAAAAAGTTAGGGTTCGGACCTAGTCCAATTTTCACAAAAACAATCTCCAATCGCTAGTTAGTACAAAAAATACATTGAACAAATCTATTTAACACGTTAGTTTGAAGCATCAGAGAGTAAATGATGAGTCAATTGATTAGTTACGTTATAAGTACAGTGTGTACTTTTAATGAAGATTGGATTTTTAAAAAAAATCAATGAAGGAAGAATTTTGTCAACAGAATTTTGTTCTAGTAACGTAACAACTTCCTGAAAAAAACAATTAGACACTACAAAAATATTAATTTGTCTTATACTGGAAGGAATACTAATTGACAGTGCATGTAAGTATTTTTATAACATTATAAATGTTCAATTCTTGTAAATGTATATTCTCAATCCTAGTTCTTACTCCAGATCCATAATGTCTTAATATTCCACATAACCTTCTGAATCAGAAGGTAAACGAACTGATACCTCGCTCCTGCTCTACTGCCTTAGTAACAACGCCGAACTATGCTAAGTAAATGGGCTAGAATCTAATCTTTGCAGTGAACACTCCGACAAGAGAAACGAACCACACGTCACAATGTTATCATGGCATCATTGCTAAATAGAAGTACAATTCAATAATTCACAGGCTTACTGCTAATTCATTTCCAAGAGTAACGATCACATGAATTTACAATGACTTTTTCTTTTTAAAAAAATCAATCAGGTTGAATTGTCACAAGACTGAAAAACCACGGCCAATTAATAATCATGAAAGGAAAATATTAACTGTTTTCCCAGCCTGGTCTTTATTTTTGTCAAGAACTTCGTACATGCAGAGATCTAGATAATTTTGATATTTTGCTTTACAAAATATCACATACACTAGAATTTCCAAAACGGCCACAAAACACAACAACAAGCAAGTGGAAAGAGCTTTCATATACATTTAGTTCTGTATTGACAACACAACATTGCTGCACGTCTTGCATATAAGAACAGAAATAAAACACTGAACTGCTGAACAAGACTATTCATAAAAATTATATACTTTACATGTTACGTTTCGATCTTCTAAACAAGATCCTCATCAGACATACATCAGTCTTATTAGACATAAATCAGAGTGTATGTCTGATGAAGATCTTATTTAGAAAATCGAAACGTAACATGTAAAGTATGTAATTTTTATGAATACTACAGTCTTGTCCAGCAGTTCAGTGTTTTATTTCTTTTAGTTCTGTAACTTAACACATTCACAGATAACAATACGAAAAATGTGCACACGATCACGGTTCGATTCCTAAAGGGAATCTTCCTCGGATATACACATAAGTAGAGGATTGGATAATACTTTAAGGGGTAGGTTTAGTCTTATTTACGCTCAGTACTGGAAAGGAATGTTAAAATGCAATCAGTCAATAACAAAGAAGACTAAACAAGAATCTGGTAGATTTCAACAACTTACCCAAGCGTTATCACCATTCTGCTTTAACTGAATCTGATAGAGAGAGACAGCTGCGGAAGTGAAAAATATGCTCTACGTTAAGTCAAATACAGAAACTCACAAACTAAGAATTTATACCTGTGTTCAAAGAAAGTGATACAAGATCCAATATATATCTACGTTTTTACGAAGCTACTGTAATACAATTTGAAGGAAAAAAAAAAACTACTATGACGAAACATGAAACTACAGAAAGTAATATGGTGCAATTATATCTGTATTTAACATTTTATCTGCAAATACTCTACAATAGATGTCGTATATTTGTTACAAACGTAAGACTTAGAGGCATCAGTTTTTCGCATTAAGAATTTGAAAATTTCGCGTTTTGTCGCATTTTCCAAATAAAGTTGCGCATTTTGTAGCTCTTGTGAAAGAGATATTCACTGACATTTTTAAAATTGTTCCTTTCATTCATAGATCACTACAGAAATAAACCATTAATAATAAAATACACTTAATATTTTACTTGACATTGTAAATTCCACTTACAGAAAATTATGTTTTTTAAATCAAACTGAAGGAACATCAGTAATTAAACTAACTACGAGTAGGAAAGTTTTGCTGTTTTTTGAAAACATAGGCGCAAGTTACATTTAAGCATTAAACATGACCATGTTACATGTTTCCACATTTTCCTCCTTCACTGTTTGTCACTTATCACCAGTCCATGCCATTGGCTAGCTAATTACAGCAGTTCCTCCCCATCTAGCTGCGATAGTGATAGCTAACGCGCAACATGTTCTCTATAGCCGTGTCTGAATCACCCAAATGCAACGTTCATGCCACGTTCTACCGTTCCGTCAGCGGAAAACTGGCGTTTTTAAATTAATAAAAACGTATTTTTAAAATTTCGCGCTATTTCGTGTATTGATAGTAATTTCGACCAAAACTGCCAATTTCGCGTTTTATCGCGCAACAGGAACCAATGAAAATATACACAGAATTGAAAGTCAAGAAATTGAAAATTACTTAATTCTGATGCACCTCGTTTTATCACGCATTGCGAAAAACTCGTGCCTCTACCCACAGTTATCTTCACAGAAAATTCCGGGTAATTCTTTTAACCAACAATAACGCAAAACCAGTACCTACACAAAAAAGTAGCCACTACTGATACCAATTATATTATCATTTTTGTGACGTAATTAAATAATAATAATAATAATAATAATAATAATAATAATAATAATAATAATAATAATAATAATAATAATAATAATAATAATAATAATAATAATAATAAAGATTATTTACAACATTCTGTACCATTGTTCTGTATGCTTGAGAATGAAGATGTAATGAAATGAACTGATTTTAAAATCGTTAATGGAATTTAGTTCCGTTAGAATCTTGAAGTCACTATTCAGTTTACTTTACGGCATTTAGTAATTGTTGCAAAACATTTAACTACTTAACTATTTCCTGCGAACTACAGGACAGTTACAAAGAGAAAGATACTGCATTGAGACATATATATAGAATATTTAGTTGAAATAAGAGGAAAGAATGATTCTAGCAGAAAAAAAAAGAAAGATATATTTTGAAGAAACTAAGCTCTAAAGGGTGCAGTTAATTTTGTATTAGAAGATCGGTAAAAAGTCAAACACATCATTCGAGAACATTAAGACTAGAATGTATCTTTAAAATACAAAATCTGCTTATATACATACCGAGAGATAGACAGGAACAGAGATTTAAGAAAATGTGTACCCATTGTTTACTTTTAAAGTTGCCCTAAGGTTACTCTGTTTCTTCTTAAGCATACTAGGCAAAAACTGGATCAAGTATTTTACTTTTTATTTTAATTATTATTATTTTAAATACTCTTTACCTACCCCACAGACAGTAACAATGTTAAGATAAGGAGATTATTTTCCAATTGTTGTAAATCCTATTAAAATGCCAATATGATAGCATGTATCAGCACTAAGAGTAGTGATTAAACAACAATAATCCTGGAGCTTACTTACCTTCCTGATGTATCAGAACAAGAAACTTCTCCTTATCTGCTGACTGTTCTTTCTTTCTATACAAAAACTGTACCATTATTTGACGAGAGCGCTCTAACTGCAGTTCGTGCGCTTCTCCTTGAGGATTTATCTCAGCGAGAAATACACGGTAAACATCCATCACATCGTCAGATTCATTTTCAGCCACATCCGGTGGAACCTTTCCATTCACTTCACTATACGCTTCTTTTACAACAAAACCTATAGAAAATGAAGTTGCTGTAAAGTTTATATTTGAAAAAAAGAAAGAAAGAAAGAAAGAAAAGAAAAAAAACTTAATGAACTCGCAAAAGTGTTTTAACTAACAGCGAACTGACACCTTTACTACAGCAGAGGCACTTTGATGGTAGAAAAAAAAAATATGCTATTGAAATAGAAAAAGTTATTATAATCTCTTTCTGTTACTAGCTTAACATGTTGATTTAAATTACTTTATATTTGAGAAATTAAGGAAATAATCCATTTTATACGACACGACATTAATTCTTCTTCAGGTGTGAATTTAATAATAATAATACTAATACTAATAATAATAATAATAATAATAATAATAATAATAATAATAATAATAATAATAATAATAATAATATTCATCTTCATCATCATCATCATCGAACAGACCTCGGCTCGTACCTCCAGTTTACCTTAATTATGTGCCAATCACCAGATCACCCAGTTCGCTCCATGAAAACTCATACATTCATTACATTCAGCCACACATTATACTGTATTTATCAAAACCATACATTCAATTGTCAGAGGTATTTCTGTAATTAGAACACTTGGTCGTTCAAGCACAACAGGAGTTGCAGTACAGTCAATGTGGTCTAAGTATTCAAGTACATGCATCACGAGTGAAAAGTGTATGGCTGTTCATAAAACGGACTAGATGGAATGGTAGTTGATGCATCGGCACGATAAGCTAGAGGTCCAAATTCGAAACTCCGTCCAGTCACACATTTTTTCCACACATTCTTTCTATATATGTACACTTTAATTTGAATGTAATGTTTAATTTAAAGCGAAGCGAACATTAATAATTTCTCAGTCTTTTGCTTACTTCTCTGTTGTTTGTTTCCGTTCTTCGAAAGCTTTCAATACACAAGAGTATTTTCTTCAGTTGGGTCTGGCGGTCAGGGAGAACGGTTATGATAACGTTTCTTAGATATATACACATTTATTGTATTCCAATAAACGTGAGATTAAGACTTTGGCCATCAGTATTCTTCATTTCTTGGTCTCTTTTACTCCTGGCATGCTGGTTTCTGATTCTCTAAGAAGAAAAAAAAGCTTCCTTCCCTTCAGTATCAAATGCCATATTTTTTCCACACTCCGCGTTCTTCCTCACTTGTTAGAGCATTTTCTACAGATATCGATTTGTGAGGTTTGTTTCAGAAAAAAGTAGTTAGTGGAGTTTGATTATGAAGTATATAGTAATGGACTATGTTCGTGTACTTTATTACAGAATCTGAGTTTGGAATACATATACATAAATCGAAAGTCATGAGAATATCCCGTGAAAATGCGCGCTTACGGGTCAGAGTAGAACAAAGAGTACTTGAAGAGGTAGATCATTTCAAATATCTGGGAAGTATTTTGACGAGAGATGCTTACTGCAAAGAGATCAGGTCTAGAATTACCATAGCCAAAGAAGCATTCAACAAGAAAAGGTCACTCTTAACTAGCAGCCTTAATATTGGACTAAGGAAGAAATTGGTCAAGTGCTATATACAGAGTATTGGACTTTATGATTCAGAAACTTGAACATTACGGAAGTTAGAGAAGAAATATTTAGAGAACTTCGAAATGCGGTGTTGGAGGAAGATGGAGAAGATAAAATGGACAGAAAGAGTAACAAACGAAGGTGTTTAAAACGGATAGGAGAGAGGAGGACATTTCTAATCACCATCCTTCGTAGAAAGGCCAAATGGATTGGACATATCTTGCGAAGAAATTGTCTTCTTCATACCGCCATAGAAGGAAAGCGAGGAATAGGAAGAAGAAGAATGTAAGTTATCGATGATTTGAAAAATAAAAGGAAATATTGGGAATTAAAAGAGCACGCTGAAAATCTAGAAACACGGAAGGAACATTTCCAAGCCCAAACTGAAAATTAAGAAGAAGAAGAAAAAACCCTCATCAGTCCCAGGTCCTGTCAAAAGGCAGAATACTTAACAATAAGAGGTCAGAAAATATGAGGAGTGTTTTAAGTAGAACTGTAAGATGGAGATGACAAACGAACGGTACAAAGTGGGATATGGTATATTCTTTTGGAATTGGCATGAAGTTTGACCGACTGAATGCGAAGTTGAGTGAAGAAAAATAAACACTGAAATTGAAATAAATTGTGGACCAACAAGAGTGAGTGAAATTATAAAAGGGAACTCCCGAAAAATAAAATGAAATGAAATCTTCATGTTTTACGTCCCATAGTTATTCTGGTTAGGTAAAGGACACGATGATGATGAAAAATAAATGAAATTGTGGAATGAAAAAAGTGGGAGGAAACGGAAGAATCCCGAGGAAACCAACGCACATGGTGTTTGTCCACTACAAAGCTCACTTGACGCGAGCTGAGATAGAACCATGGAACCCATGCACCACAGGTGAACGCTCTACCACTGAGCCAGCGCTCTCGAAAAAGAAGCAATAAGTAAGTACGACTTTAAAATTGCTATGGCCATAATCTACATATATTTGACAAATTAGTAAATTGAAGAAATAACCGACTTTATTCACACCAATTTTTCTATAGGTACGAACTTAATCTAAGCGACTGAGCACCGATATCAAAAGTGAAAGAATGTATAGCTGTTCAGGAAGCGGACTGGGTAGTGTAGTGGTTAACGCCTCGACATGGAACGCCAGAGAGCGGGTTCGAATTCCAGTCGTCGAGTATTTTTTATTACTTTTTCATATACCTTTAAGAAATTATTTTAATTTTCTATATCATCATTCTAAGTTGGATAAAAAAAAACATAGCAAATATCATATTATTTCCTCCTATACAAGTTTTTCTTTCTTTGAATGAATTTAATATTGATGTTTTTTCTATCAATGTGCCATCAGATGAGGGTTTTTCTTTTTTTAATTAACTTTTCTCCTGTCCTCTTTTACAGGTGAATGAAAACATTTCTTTTGCATTTTAAGAGAAAAATATTCTCCTATAAAAGAATTATTAAAAAAAAACTAGGCGCCTTTTAAACGCAATAATCAGTAACTTTGAAAATGATTAAAGTTTTCAATTTAACGTCCCATTATTATGCCTATTAGGCTAAAAGGGACGAATCATTAACGAAAGTAAATGAATAAGAAAGAACTGGTAGAATGAAAATGGAGGGAATGAGAGATCCCAGAAAACCCACGGACACGATGTTGTCTACCACAAACTCACTTGGGCTGGAATCGAACCAGGGATCATTCACACGAGAGGCAAACGCTATATCACTGAGTCATTGTATTCCTTTAACAATTAGTAATAATCTGTCTCTTTCCTTAAAGATGTAATTTTATCTAATCTAGAATATCTCAAACAGATATTTCGTTCGCAGAGTGAGGAAGACTATTAGTACAGATATAACACATTAAACAATACTAATCATGTGTACAAGAAAAATAAGCAGACGTGTGCTTCGTACTGTAAATATTTTTTATTGTCAAGCATGAACATGCATTGTACGATATTACTACTGAAAAAAGAAGAAAAAAAGTGAAATACAAATAAATAATAATACTGAATAAAATTTCGAATCAATTTTTTTCAGAACCAAATTTGGTTTTGGGTATTTGAACCTAAGGGCCAAAATGAAACTTCTAAACTTCTATGTGCGAGTTTACAAAAGACAACTCTGAACCAAATACAGGGTGTCTACTAAAATTCCAAAATGAAATTTCGTGATTTTTTCGTGACCTTTTCTTTACCAAACCATAACATTTCGCAACTCTCTCAAGAGCGAATTGGAGTGCGAATCAGGCCGAATTTCCATGCATGTGACAGAAACGTGCTTTGCTTGCGATTTGCCAGCGTCTAATGCCGACCCTAGACATTTTTGGCGCTGAATTCTGACCTTTTATTGAACAAAGTTTTTTTCAGTCAGTATTTATATGTGTACAGATAAAAAAAATTGCGACCCAAAAGCTAAATTTCGCGACTTTTTCTTGACTTTCATGACCGTTTTCTGATTCCGTGACTGATAGACACCCTGCAAATATTAAATGCACAGCAGCTTTATAAATGGGCTGTGGGCAATATTACATCCATCAGATATTTTTGTATCAACTGAAGATATTCAGCAGCATCGCACGACTCAAGAAAATAGGTTTATCCCTGTGAAAACAACACTTGGAACAAGAAATAATCATGCTTTCATTCCTGACAGTGAACTAAGTTTAAAAATTGGACTAATTTTCTGTACACCAATGGAACACCTTCATAGAGTTTGGGTAGATAAACAATACAAACAGAAGACATCAGAAGTAAAAGTCTTGGATCCAGAAAAAAATTGTAGCGCGTGTCTATGGCTGCAAATGGTGGACTGAGATGGTGCTAGAATATTCTGAGGAATATCAGGACTACAACACAAAGTTCTTAACCCTATATGGCCAGCTTCCACTTTTCACTGGCCTGGAACCGACGATATCGTATGGAAGCCAGCCGATCACGTTGTTATTGAAGCAACAGATTACATTTTTATTACAGCTTATGGAAGATCACATAGTGTATCACATGAGACTGTTAATAAAACTAACCAGTTATTCAAGACTTTCAGTAAACATTGATACATTGTTCAATACTGATGATTAGTAGATAAGTCAACTGTTATTTTTGCTATAATTGTAGGCTACTGTGTGGAATAGTTGTAATAACAATTATACAGTATCAAATAGCCTACTTTAGAGACTCGTTATGAGGAAAAAGACATTTTTTTTAAGGGGGGGAGCTTAAGTACAAATACCCAAAATAAAATTTGGTTCACACGAAATATAGGTATTTCTTAACTTCGTGCTAAAATTTCACACATGTACAACTTTCACCACATGCTCATTCCGGGGCCTGAACTTTGGACCATAAATGCTGATATAACTCTACACCTACACAATATTCATTAGTTTTGATTACAGATTTAAAATCTACAGGCAAAATTACATGCAGATGCAAAATTTTAGCTTCATAGCTCTTATGACTATTGAAATAAACAATAAAATGCAAAATCAGACGTTTCTGAGTTGTGACCTTGGAGCTGATTGCGTAAGTAATTACTAATTGCACTATGTGACAATTAAAATTGCCGCAAAACAAATACCTGTGATTTCTATGAAGTTCAGTGCCCTAATGACGAAAGTGAAAACAGTTTGTCCCTATTAGGTATACTTTTCTCTGGAAACTCAAGTTTATAAGCGTAAACTGTATGTTTTATGTGTTTTTCACGGCGCGGCGCTTGTCAGCCGGGTGAGAATAAAATACGCGTTCAAAGTATACTAGGGTGTTTGTTAGTGAAATTGCGTGGAAGGAGGAGCAGGAGAGGAAAGGGATAGGTACCAGTCACTTGTTAAATGCGTGGTGGAATTGCAGTGATTTGTGTCAGTCTGTTGCTAGTGGAATCACACAGTGTATATGCCTGTAGTGTGTCATCAATATTCCCGACTTTAAAACTATTGTTATTTGTTGTTTATATGTGGATGAGTGTTTTTTGTGTTTAGTGATGTCTAGAAAGTGTGTTAATTCACCAAACAGTTTTTGTTATGTGTGTGGTGAGTTTATGACTAAGTCCCAACGACATCCCATTTTCCCGCTTGTCAGAAAAAGGCATACGAGTTGAATTTTTAGTCAAAGATAGACGAAGGTAAGTTCTGGCCACCACAGAACTGTTGCTTACGTCGCTCTCGCTATTTAACAGGCTCATTGCAGGAAACCCACCCATCCATACCATTTGCTGTACCATAGTTGTGGAGGGTACCGAAAGATTACATAACAGATTGCTACTTTTGTTTAACAAAAGTAAAAGTTACAAAAGTAAATTACAAGTAAATCAAAACAAAGAGTTTCATATCCAAATTTGGAATCAGCAATGCACACAGTTCCGCATTCTGATTCTCTTTCAGTTCCAAAACCACCAGCGACATGGACACTTGATGATCAAACAGACGATGGTAGTGACAAACAAACAGATCACGAAGGTCCTGACTACATGTCATCTACATCACAATCCCAACCATAACAACTGTCACAAGCAGAATTGAACGATCTTGTAAGAGATCTAAATCTTTCAAAAAGGCAAGCAGAATTACTTGGTTCTCGTCTTCAGGGAAGAAAGAAAGAAAGAAAGAAAAAAAAAAAACTTGCTACAACCAAACACTAAGATATCATTCCGTAAACGACAGCTTGGTCTTGCTACCCCTTTTTCGTAATGAGTGACAATCTGGTATATTGTAAAGACCTAAATGGGCTATTTGCAGAATTTGAATTAATTCACAATCTAGACGAACGTCTATTCATAGATTCTTCCAAAACTAGTCTCAAAGCTGTGCTCTTGCATAAAGGTAACGAGAAACCTTCGATACCAGTGGCCCATTCTGTTCAGTTAAAAGAAACCTACAACAACCTAAGACTACTTCTAAACTATATTGGCTATTCGAATTACAAATGGAAAGTCTGTGGTGACCTTAAAGTTCTGGGGCTTGTGCTGGGAATGCAGACTGGTTACACAAAATATTGCTGTTTTTCTGTCAATGAGACAGCAGAGCAAGGAAAGACCATTAAATAGTCAAACATTGGCCTGATAAAAAAAGCTTTTCACCTGGTGAAAAAAATGTGACGCATGAACTCCTTGTTGACAAAGATAGTGTGTTGTTACCGCCGTTACATCTCAAATTGGGCACCATGAAGAATTTTGTGAAAACAATGGACAAAGATGGCAGAGGTTTTCAATTTCTAATGTCCAAATTTCCTGCGATTAATACAGCAAGAATTTTCATTGGGCCTCAAATTCGTGAACTGATGAAAGACAGTACCTTTGAAGAGTTGCTGACAAATACTGAGAAGGCAGCTTGGCTTGCCTTGAAAGATCTGTGAAACAATTTCTTGGGTAATTCCAGGTCTGAAAACTACAGAGAACTGGCAGAAGACATACTGGATTGTTACAAATCTATGGGGTACAAAATCTCCCTCAAAATACACTTCCTACACTTCCTACATTGGATTTTTTTTCCACTTATCTCGGAGATGTGAGTGATGAACAAGGTGAGCGATTTCACCAAGATATCTATGCCATGGAAAGACGATATAAGGGAAGATGGTTACCAAACCTTTTGGCAGATTACTGCTGAAGTCTCCTAGAAGAAGTTTCACCTTCACCCACAAACAGAAAGTTTCCAGGAAAAGTTTCTAGCTTGTAAGTACATTTCACGCTGTTTTGTAGATTTCATGTTCGTTTTTTCTTAATGTTTTGTAACAGCAAATGAATTGTGGTACATGATCTGTACTTTATCCATCTATATGTTCCTCCTGTACTGCAATTGAGTCTTTGTTGGACACGTTGCTACTTGTGTTTTTTTAAAATAAATTATAATGAATGTAACGCTAACTGTGTGCAATATAGGCTAAGTGGTATATGTGATATATCTTATTCAGGAAAATTGGTACCTGATAGAACATTTCTAATTTCATTTTCGTAAACAGCGTATGCGAATTAGTAAAGAACACGTTCTTTTATCTCCCGGAAAGACACAATTGTTGCACTGTGTTACCTATGAGGGATGGAAAAGTTTTATTTTGGGAAATAACTATTCGCAAACATGTCTTTCAATATACAAAAAAAATTATTAAAATCTGAGAAATTAAATACCTACAAGCAATAGTGAAATGCATATTAAAGCAAAGAAAAATCAGCAATAAATTCTGTTTTGTAAAGACCTACCAAGCCATGTTCTTCTGTGATTTACGGATGCTTGAATAACATTCGTCACCTTATCAAATACGTACAGCACCTGTAAATAGTAACGATACTCATTAAGAATATGAGATGAAGCACAACATAAAAGCAGTCTAAAGATAAATTTCGCATGAAAAGAAGGAAAAGAGGGACTAGTACAATATAATATATCATAACAACATGGAACAAACTTAGTGTTAATACTAACTTTAACATTTTTCGCAGCAATTGACAAGTTTCTTTAGGCATTAATCCACTGCTTGAAACAAAATAATTAAAAAAATTCTGTATTGGCATTACGAACTTGTACACATAATAGAAGAATTTGTTAACTGGCTTTATTGATTGACAGAAAATCATTTCTACTGCTGAGATGAGTCGTGTCCACCGAACAGATAACAAGTCTTGTTTGGACTCAATATGGATTAACAAACCATCTTCCCTCTTCGCATAACCCTGGAGGCTCCACAGATATATTTCAATCAATGAAGAACCAATTTAAACCTCTAAACAAGGTCATTCACTATCTACAAACTCAAGTTCTAACTTTCAAGAACTGATTTTATATGTGTAGTTTTGAAAATGATCAAACGTAATAACTCTCTTGAGTTATGCATTTTTATGCATTAACTAGTTGAACCTGCGCTCTCTACACAGCGCATCATTCGCATATGAGCTCTCCTTCTCATTCCTCACATCTGTACATGTCCCTTTACAGACACAAGTGAAAGACGTCTTGATAATAATAATTTTTAAAAAGTCGGCAAGGAGTATCACAAAGGGGAGATTTTTTTCGATTATTTTTTCTCAAAATCTTTCACCGTTTGCAAAATTTAAGCCTACTTCCGATTGGTCATGTATGACCAGTGTTTCTAAGTCATGTATGACCAGTGTTTTCTTTCTTCTTGCATGCAGTATGTAATAAGCAAATACGTTACATACATAATTAAATATAATGTCAGTTATATATGGTGTTCATTGGGCAAAACACTCCAAAAATAAAGATTCATCTTATACTGGAGAAATGGTTATCCTTCCTTTTTCAGTACTATTTGGCCATGAAACGCCTGAGACATATTCAACCCGTATATACAACAATGTGGTGCTGGAATGTATAGTGCGTAGGATATGATGCTTTATTTTTTTATTATTATTATTATTTCAACACTTCCAATGTACCCGTAAAAATATAATAAAGAAATACTAGACATGATTTTTTTTTTTTAATATTCAATTAGAACTGGACAATCTATGCAAAATTTGCAATCGATCAGTGAAAACGTCATCTTTCTAGAGCCTGTAGTTTCCGAGATCTCATTGTTGAAAGGATTGGCCACAAACATATAAACGTCAACAAACATATAATTTAAAAGAACTCCAAAGATGGCAGCACAATTCATTTGCATTGATTTTGGAGAAGGCGTATTAAAATACAAAGGCATTGAACAATAGCTTTAAAACATAAACTTTATATAAAAAAAAAGATGTATTTAAATAATAATTTATTTAAAGTACACATACTTTAAAATATTGTCTTTGTTAAACGTGAAATTACAAATAACCGTAAGTCAAAGGTTTGAAATCCAAAGTTAGATGCTGGAGTTCAGGCGTTTTTATAACTTTTGTAGCATTTTAATATTATGCATTAATTTATGATAGAAATATGAATTAACCTTCCAAACATCCATTATATGCACTACAAGACTTAAGTTATTTTATCTGGGAATCAGTTGTAACGGATAAATATTAAGACAGCATATCAAATCACATTAGAAGAGAAACATGCAAATATGCAAAGATCCGAAGTTGAGTAATAAAGCAAGTGTTCTTGTTAGCAATTTGTAAAGTATTAAATCTGCCAGTGGAATTAATGTTTACAACAGCCAGAAATCAAAGATATAAATGGAGAGACAGCCACATAGAGTATAAAGAATATTGTGGAATTACGCATAAATTATTAATATGAACATTTTTCTTTATTTTTTTTATTGTTTTTAACAATAAATTGACGGGAAATATAGGTGCCATTATTAAGGGCAATCAAAAATCAAAATTATGTTAATAAATATTCTGTACAATTTTTTCTTTAAAGACAGCAAAACTTACATTAGGAGATGTAAAAGTAAGGATTTGGTGATACAACAATAAAAGTGGCGCTGATGACGTTTCCAGAGAAGAAGGAAATATTAAATTAACACAGAGGCACAAGGTGAGCCACTTCTCTTGTTTTTGTTACCTATAATTACTAATAGAAGCAATAGGGTACATATTATATAAGAGCAAATGACTCATGCAAAACTCAATTATATTAGACGAATTATTTGAACAATATCTTAATAAAAAAAAGATGCAAATAACAATTTTTAAAGTTCAAATGTTGCTGACTGTAAGAGTCACTGAGAATCTCCTTTATTTTTGTATTATGAAGGAGAGGTATGCTTACTTTCTTACCTGTAGATCCATAGCTTCGTAAGTAAACAGGCCAATACAACTAACTTCCTTCGCAATGCCATTGTCATCTGTCTGTTCTAATATCCAGCTGATCACTGTGCTGCCATCTTGTTCTTGGCCAAGAAGTTTCCATTCCTTCGGTTTTCCTGAATCCAATAAATAAGTTAAACTGAGTACATATTTGTTATTTCTCGCAATAAACGAACAAGTGATATCATATACAGTGATCCTCAAGTTTTGTGGCTTACTACTACTCGTTCAGTTTGTTCTGTATGAACATTAATACAATGAATGATAAAAAACAAAACATCAAACGGGAAATTAGAAGGAGACACAAACGAAGGAGAATGTGTTTTCACTCTTAAACCTGTTAAATCTTTTGGTAGTCCAGGGAAGAAAGATGCTGCTATGCTTCTAGATCAACTAATGATGAAAATTTGTGGGCTGTAACGCCAAGGTGTTTCTACATTCTCCAACTTTTCTGTTACCTCAGCTGATATTACAGCTCTCTTGGAAACGAATAATATTAAAAAGAAATTAACCAATAAATTAATAAATAAAAGCTAAATTTTCAGCAAATACATTTCTGTGTCATGGCCTCATTAAAATTCCACAAAGAAGAAAGAACTTTAAAACATCTAGATCTAAGCTCCTAGAGCAGGCTCTGTTTCTGCGAGCGGTGTGTTAATTGAAAGAAGTTATTCTTCTCCAAACGTGTTCAGAGTGAACTTTACCAACATAATTAATGTCATTTAACCAGACTTAAAAATTCTATGAAAGAGAGAGAATGACCAATGCTCAACCGTACTATGTGTCCCTAACAATTAGAGCTGTGGTATGTGAAAGTAACAGGAAGGAATGAGAAGGAAAACGATTGAGCGTGTAATGGTGTGTCTTGCTTTTGCATTTTTGTTATAAGTAAGCCATACATCTGGAATAGGTGTAATTACACACAAAAAATAAAAGTTCTGTGTACCGGACCTCAGGGTATGGGTTCGATGTATTTTGTTGCACAGAATCCAAATTTCGAAACCATAGGACGATTGACCGTGTTAATTTTGTCTTATGGGCGAAAAACGTGTGTTCTTCCTTCCCTCCCGAATGTGGAGATTTTTCGTCAAAAAAAAAAAAAAAGATTACTGACACTCAATCGTCCTGAGGTTGCGAAATTTGGATTCTGTGTAACAAAATACATCAAGTCTATACTGGGATCCGCTGAACAGTTTTTTTCCCTTGGGGGGGGGGGGGAGGGTTGTGTTACGTGTATCCTCCCTATCCAAAATCACTCAAGTTTTTCGCCCATAAAAAGGAATTGACACGGTCAATCGTTCCGGGGTTTTGAAATTTGGATTCTGTGTAACAAAAGACATCGAAAGCAAACCCTGGGGTCCGGTGCACAGAACTATTATTTTATTTACTTTTATGTCTGTGTGTGCGTGTGTGGTTATGTTATCATTCACTAGAGATAAGCTGATAGGAAATCAAAACAAGTTTTTTTTTTCCACCAAACTTACGCACCTCTCCGATAAACGCAATCATTACAAAAACATTTATGTGTCGATGGGGAAGATTACAGTGAAATTTAGAGCTGTGTCGGTGGTAGTTTACTACCAGAAGCGCCACTCCTACCGAAACTGTCTAAATGGAGCAGCCAGACAAAGAAGGCAGAAGGCAGCAGTTCTCCAGAAGCCAAGTTGGCGAAAATTACAGTTAATGGTACGGCATCTTGGACATTAGTTCCAGGCGTGGTCAGAGTGATTTTAACGGCTAGAATACTGCGGAGTGGAATGCAACGGGAAACCACCACTTTATTTTTCCCTAGTTTGCTGACAGCAAAAAGAGAACATATGTACAACAGTTTTTCGCAGGTCAAAATGTAGATCCGGAGGTAAAACATCTCCACATTCGAATGTCCAGGAGGGGGATGTCTTGGGAAGAACTATTGGACAGGAAATAACAATATGGGGATGATATATAGAGAAAGAAAGACAAGCAAGAGCAAAAGATTTACGACAGGGACATGGAACGTACTACCATGTTACAGGGAGAAAAATCTGAATATCTTACATGAAACAAAGTAATCTAGATTTAATAGGAATTTGTGAAGTTAGATGGTAAGATAATGGGATGTTTAACAACGAAGGATATGAAATATTTTACTCACGTAATGAAAAGGGCGGGCATAAAGGTGTACGAATAATTCTTGGTAAGAGTTTAAAAGAGAAGATAGTGAAAGTAGAATTTATTGATGATAAGAGTTATGATGTTAAGACTTAAAGGAACAAAAGAAGGATCTAGTGGTGATACAGACATACGCACCGACTACTTCGCATAGAACTGAAGAAGTAGAGGAAAATTATAAGAAGACAGAAGAAATTATAGACAGGGAGAAGAGGGCTGCGTGCGTCATTTTAATGAGAGATTTCAATGCAGTTGTGGGAGAAAAACAGGAAGGTAGTGTCGTAGACAAATATGGTTCAGGCGAAAGAAATGAAAGAGGTGAGGGACTGGTTATCATTTCACTCCCGTATATTATTCGTATTATATTCATACCTAAACTCCCCAAGAGATCATCACTCAAAGAGTTTATACTACAAAAGCAACTTTTTTATCAGTTTATGAATGTTTCTTTTGTGATTTTTTATAGTTTGTTATTATTGTTATGCAATTCCAATAAAAAATCTAAATATTGTTTCGTTTTAATAATGTTTACTATTGATAAAATACATCGAAATGGCGTGCTTTTGGGGGGCGGGGTCATACAAACCCCACGAGAGGCATTTATTGAAATCAGAAGTATCTTTGGCATCTATTTATATATAAATGGGTCAGAGCCAAAGTGGACTCAAATAATTCGTATTTTTATTTACTTTTCTTACTGATATGCAAATTCAGTCGTCGTATTTCCTTAACTTGGACTAATAAAAGTCGTGAACTAACTTGGACCAAATTAGTTCCTCTGTACTCTGCAGTACTTTGAACTTGTTCATATGTAATTCTGTATAATGGTTTCACTTGTGCAACTGTTCATCTTTTTGTCCTTCTGAAATGACTCTTGACAATTATATTAACAAGTATGTAACGACCAGTACAACATATTTTTATCAGGAGTCCTTCGTAAGTGAGTCGGCAGACGTATCGCATTTGTGGGTAATTAGTCCCGGTTTTGAGTTCAAATGGAGGACAGTTCCTCTCGGATATAAGCTGACAAGCGGTTTTGATTCCGCTTTAAGCTTATGTGACCCCTTTCAGTATAACCCGGTTGTTGCATAACACCAAGGCGAAACAAACTTATCTCCGTCCATATGTGATATAAATACATAGAGCAAATTATTTAAACAAAAAAAAAAAAAAAAACTGGTTTACCAAAAAAAAAAAAACTAGTTTAAACCCAAAAAACCGTGTTTTTCGGTTTTTTCAATAAAAACCATGGTTTTTGCCAATCCTCGTTACGATTTAGGACAGGTATCGGAATAGCTTGAAGAACGCAAAGACCCTTCCAGGGCCGACATTTTTTCTGATCATAATCTTGTGTTGGCCGAAGTGGGTATTCAACTAAAAACGTAGGCAGATGGAAAGTAAACAACAAGACGTTGAATACTAAAATGTTGAAAAACGAGGAAACAAAAAATCTTTTCGTTGAAAAATTCCAAGAAAAATACTACATGAGGAAAGGACAGCTGCGAATAGTAACAGACAGTAGGAGCATATTAGATTTTGCATACTGCAGGCCATAGAAGAAATACTAGGTTACCACGAACACAAAACAGTTAAGAAACCATGGATTACAGAACAGATGTTGCAGAAAATGAAGGAAAGGAAGATATGGAAATCGATGGATACAGAAGAAGACAGAAAGATGTACAGGAAGTTAAATAAGTAGTTATGAAGCAGGGTTGGCTGGTTTAAACAGGCTGTTCTTTTTTTTAAAAAAACCATCTGGTTTAAATAAAAAAAAAAGGAAAGAAAAAAACGAAAAATGCTTTAAATCGTGTGAACTTCATGGTGACGTTTCCACATATCAAACTATCTGCATTACGTTTACCTGCTTTTCACCTTTTAATCAAGGAGTCCCGTGTTCAATTCTCGGTCGAACCACAACCC
This sequence comes from Thermobia domestica, assembly GCF_964235325.1. Taxonomy (NCBI): domain Eukaryota; kingdom Metazoa; phylum Arthropoda; class Insecta; order Zygentoma; family Lepismatidae; genus Thermobia; species Thermobia domestica. The sequence continues at coordinate 106,682,868 of NC_137454.1, read as the reverse complement.
ATCTTTCAAGTGTAAACCAAGTAGCCATTTGAGGCGTCCCTTTAAGCGAAAGTCTTCTCCGTGATAACCTTGGTATTTCATATGGATGTTAAGTCGAAACATACGAAATGAAACAAAATTATATATTTCTACTTGAATGAATGCCTGTTGTTTTATAAAGAAACCAAGTTTGCTTAAATATATTGATAGAAATTGGAAAAAATTATCAACTGCCTACGTAGCTTCCAACATCGACTTGGATTTGACTTTGTTTTAATTTTATTGAATGACATCTACATACCAAATTTGTAATTTAATACATCAGTTTTAGCGAAGTAATTATGATACCTTGATCTTAAAATTTACATACAAATACATTTAAAGTAATAACACGATTTTCCCAATGGCTAAGGCGGGAGTTTCCCGATTTTTATATATAATTCTGGTATAATGTTTTTACTTGTGTACCTGTTTATCCTTTTGTCCTTCTGAAATGACTCTTGACAATTGTATTAACAAGTAGGCCTATGTAAAGATCAGTACAAGGTATTTTTTATCAGGAGTCATTCGTGAGTGAGTCGGCAATCGCATTTGTAACCAATTAGTCCCGGTTTCGTGTCCAAATGGACAATTTCTCTTGGATGTAAGTCGAGAAGCTGTTTGGATTCCGCTTTAAGCTTATGTGACCCCTTCCAGCATAACTTTGTTGTTGCATATTAACACCAAGGTGAAACAAAGTAATTTCTGTCAATATCCAATATAAATACATAAGAGTAAATTATTTAAACCAAAAAAACCTGATTTAAACAAAAAAAAGACAGTTTAAACCAAAAAAACTGTTTTTTTTGTTTTTTTTTTTTTTTAAATAAAAACCATGTTTTTTGCCAACCCTGTTATGAAAGGAGACAGAGCAAATGAAACTTCGGAGGAAACAAAAGGATATTACAATGGCACTACAAAATAAGATTGGGAAGGTAATCTGAGAGAAAAGTGAAGTCTTAGGGATATGGAAAGAATATGTTGAGGCCTTACATCAAAGTAGGAACAGACCATATGGCCTATAGGTTGAAGCAAACAATGAAGTACGCGAGAATGATAAAGGATTTAGTATTCTTCGGGATGAACTTGAAACAACTACATCCGAGATTAGCAGCGAAACAGCAACCGAGATAGATAATATACCAATCGAATTCATTAAGGGAGACAAGAGCATAAAGAATAATCGTTCCGACTCTGCAATGAAATATATGAAACGGGAAAGTGCCCAAAAGACTTCCTGAAGATTATCATGATATCGACGGCTGAGAAATCCAACCCAGAGAGATGTGAGGATTACAGAACTATTAGTCCCCATCGCATACAACACAAATTTTGCTTCGAATTCTGAACAGAGTTGAGTTTATTTTGAATTTAACGTCCCTTTCAGCAGCGAGGCTATATGAGACGTGGGCCTACTGATTAACGTGGAATCCGAACCACATGAGCTCCCGCTGGGAATCGACCCCAGATCTGAATTCTGAACAGAAGGTTGCACGAAAGAAGAAATGAAAAAGTTGAAGAGGAACAGTTTGAGTTCAGGAGAGGTAAGGGCACAAGAGATGCAACTGAATTATTAAAGGTGATCAGTGAAAGGTTTGAAGAAAAAATTAAAGAAGTGTATGTTGTATTTATCGATCTAAAAAAGGTTGTTGACCGCATGAATTGGAAATTGTTGTTGTGAGTTCTAAAGAAGGTTAGGTTGAAATGAAAAGATCGGAGACTCATAAGAAACTTATATATGAACTAACAAGTAAGTGTTAGAATAGGGGAGGAAATAGGAGAGGAGAATGTAACTGGAAGGGGAGTTCGACAGGGATGCTGTCTCTCGCCAGCACTATTTAATATCTATCTAGAAGAGACAATGAAAAAGAGTCTACATAATGAACACAGCATTTACAGGAGGTAGAATGATTAGGTAGATACGATTTGCAGATGGTACAGTGCTTATTGCGAAATCTGAAACGAAAATCAGTAAGATGTTAGAAAACTTGAGGAAAAGCTGTGAAGAATATGGGATGAAAATAGATTAAGAGCCATTCCATGTCAAATCAACACACCCAATTTACCTCACCATTTTAGATTTTCTTAAAATTTGGTATAGTTATAGTGGGTGCTGATATTAAGGAAAATACTAAATATCAATTTTTATCTCAAACAGTTTCTGAAATATGAGGATGTAAAATTTGCAAATACTAGTCAAAAAAGCGTAAACAGACTTTCTTTAAATCACTCTAGAAACTGCAATAGTTGAGCTAGAGAGCTGGAAAAGGTCTCGTTTTGCAGTATTTCGTATGCTCTTTCTAGTGATATACAACACAACATAGGTTCTAATAAAAACATATTTTTCAAAATACAAATTAAGATTTTGATTTTTTCCCAAAAAGTACATAATTGAAAATTTTCAAAATATTTCCATAAATACTTGGTACTGTTGTAAATCAAATGGCACAGAATAAATATGGGATGATGATGGGTTCATTGTTTAAAAAAATATATTTCTGACACTTGTTTTCTACTAATAGCCTCATTTGGACCAAACATACCTTCAACAAATAAGAATTTAACACAATAGGTACTAACGCTAATTTTTAAACAACTATCTATAAAATATAAAGTAACACTAACTAACCTGAGGAAGTTTTGAGTTGAAAGCAGTTCCCAAAAAATTATCTCAGACCTTTACAGATTGTATTCTGAAAAAGCCAATTGAGTTTGGCTTACATCACTTTCAACAAGAGTGTATGTTCCCCCTATCGGAGTAAACGGATTTACATTTGTGAGAATATCCACAACTGACACCCACAGGACGTCCGCATGTGTTAGATAGGATAATGGTGTAGCTAGTTCGAAGAAAAGTTATTTTCACTTCATCAAGTTCTTCATATTTTGTCTAAAATGTACCCAAGCTACCAGTTATTGTCATACAGAGTGGTAACGTAGCCTGATACGTCTTGTAGCGTCAGTTTGTCCGGTGATGTAGTTACCTCCCTCTCCCAACCTTGCACATCACCTGAAAAGTGTTTCACTAATAATTTCGATGTAGTTTTGGGAATGAATGCATGAAATTGCTGTGTTCCTTTGATTGTTAATGCTGCTTCAAGCAGGCTTTTTAAGAAAATTTCTGAAGCAACATAATCTTCTTGAGTGGAATAGGCAAAATCTATGTTTGTTATGTTATCTACTGCCTACTCAAATAGATCTCATGGGGTTTGGATCTGGTTGTGGCATGGCCTTTGCTCCGTCGCACTGCGCCCCTTCCCATGTGCTGTGGTTGAAAAGTGCCACTCGCCTTTGATGTTGAAGTCTTCCTCATGAAGGCAAAGGTTCAGAAAGTTTTTCTTATTTTTGTATTGAGCGGCAGAACCGTCTGAAAAATAGTTTTTTTTTTTTTTGAAGTGTCTGAAATTTATTTGTTAGATATGAAATTAGCTTCTTTTGAAAGGTGTATACAGCAATAGTATTGTGCTCTAGGCAATCAGAAACAATGACAAAGCTCACATGTTCAATTTTGTCTTCCTCTTTGAATATATAACAAAGGGATGTATAGTAACCTGTTGGCTTGTCCAGTGGTAACTCTGAGCTTCATCCTGTAGAACTATACTATAATTTTCTGAAAAATCACATGTAACAACAAATTAAGATCCATTAAGATTTTCTTTTGTGGAGTTTAGAAATGCTCTTTGTTGCTTGGCAATGAAGTCATGCCGAACTAAAGAGGACATCTGACTGCAGAATAAATCTATAAATTCTTCGGACGTTTTCTGTACGATTTCCAGGTTACAGCGGTCAACTGACACCCACTGGCGGAATATACTGGCTCAAGTCACTGAGGAAAAGGAAAAAACATTTAATATTACAAACGAGAAAGCCAGTAAGGTTGATATAGTAATAAAAGACAGCCATAAGTTTAAGCAACAGCATTATGCGAAACGTCAATACACTTGGTTTAACAATCAATTTCCAAATGCTGAAATGATTGATTGCGCAAATGAGCTGACATGGCAATGTACATTTTGAATAATCTGTTTGGACTAGAACTATTACATCAATACTTACACTTTTTTCATACCTTATTTCAATTTGTAGTTATAGGTCCAATATTCAGTATTTTCTGTTTTACCAATTTATAGGCTATTAGTATAAAATTAGAGTAAACTTGATCAACTTAATTTAATTATAGCATGTGCTGATTGGTTTCATATTAAGAAGATGATATTTTGATATTTCTGATATATTTTTAGTTACCTGTCTGTATGTTTTAATTAAATTCTTATTTGTTGAAGTCGTATCTTTGGTCCAAATGAGGCTATTAGTGGAAAACAAGTGTCAGAAATGTATTATTTTTAACAATGAACCCATCATCATCCCATATTTATACTTTGCCATTTGATTTAGAACAGTACCAAGTATTTATGGAAATATTTTGAAAATTTTCAATTATGTACTTTTTGAAAAAAAAATTAATTCGTATTTTGAAAAAAATGTTTTTATTAAAGCCTATGTTGTGTTGTATATCACTGGAAAGACCATGCGAAATGCTGCGAAACGACACCTTTTCCAACTCTCTAGCTCAACTGTTGCAGTTCCTAGAGCGCTTTAAAGAAAGTCTGTTCACGCTTTTTTGGCTAATATTTGCAAATTTTGCATCCCCATATTTCAAAAATTGTTTGAGATAAAAAAAAAAAAAAAAAAATCTGAAATTTGGTACCTTGAACCTGAACCTGTCTCAGCACCCACTACAACTATACCAAATTTTAACAAAATCTAAAATGGTGAGGTAAAATTTTTATTTAAAGTGTGTTGATTTGACATGAAATGGCTCTTAAACATTCGTCTCCTTTAGGCTAAAGGGCATAACCGTGGCACTCAAATAAAAAATGTGTGTTGGTGAAGTTTAAGCACATCACATTTTGCAAAATTTACAGGCAGAATTCAATACTCTACATGGAAATACAGGTTTATAAGAAACAATTTTCGCAGGCGGCAGGATTAAGTAATAAATAATACAGCTATAGGCTACTTTATATTTACAAGTGTAGGGTTATTAATGTATAATCATTAAAAGTGCTTTATGACGGTTAAAATAACGATGTGCATATAAAAGATGACAGCATTAGAAACAGTACTACTTTCCCCAAGCGGATTATTTGTAATTGGTGTACACACGCTATATTTTATCTTTGCAAATGTAGCATTACTAGTGTGAAACCATTACAGTGCTATAGAACTCGTATCAAAGAGAAAACGCACATTTTCTCACTTCCTACGATAAGCAAATATCCGCCGTCGCTAACGCTCCTGATTCCTTCGAACGCATTACTGCGAGTGCCCAATAGCTTCGCCCCGGCCTGATTCGGTTAGTTACCATTCGTGCTTTTGACCGCCCACCTAGCACCGCTCGGTTTGTATTAGGGATTATACTTTTTATGGCATATATCTGGATGCTGTATTTATACACAAATCATGAAAGGAAATTAAATTTTTCAACAATTACTTCTAGTGGTTCCGTTGAGGGTATTGTCATGCCGCCCAGCGCAAATCTTTTGGACGACAATAAGAAAAAAATTTAGAAAGAGTTATAATTTTTCAACAATTAGGATGTTCTTTAGTTTCTCCCCAAATCACCTGGTTATGACCTGGCTCACTTGGTACTGATTACTGGTACTGGTATGATGAGTTGTCTAAAAATTCATTGCAACATTTGATGACTTTCCCTACCACTTACTTATGTGAGCAGACTTTTTCTGCGCTTTGCAGTATTAAAACCTTAAAGCGAAATTGTCTTAATGTGGAATCAGACCTAAGAATGATGGTGACAAAACTTATTCCAGATTTCAACGCAATTATGAGGAAAAAAAAAAAAAAAACTTTCATTCCTCACATTACACCACATTTGAGAACACTGCTTATCAAGTAGATTCCTTTATTAAAAAAAAAAAAAAAAAAAAAAAAAAAACTTATTTTCAGCCTTGAAAGTTACTGTATTTTCAATTGAAATTTTATTAGAAAACAATCATGTATCTTTAGAATAAATTACTTATTGCGCTATTTTTCTTCACATTTTTCTTGTCAGTGGTAATTCTAATTAGTATTTTTATTTAAAAATGTGAAATTTCAGATAGCATTTCAAGGGAATCCTCAGATCACTTTCCGAATGAACAGAGAGTCCTGGTTATCGGAAAGTTTGAGAATCATTGGTTTAGGTTATGTCAAGGGTTCACTTTTATAATACCGGCTTCGGAGTCGTCGATCGATTTGGGCGAGATACTAAATGCCATCCAACAATTATTTTGAGTGCCAAAACTTGACCTACACAAAAATGTATAGTCATAAGAACGGTTAAGCCTTACTAAAGTTCACTTGGAACAATATTTAGTAGAAGGGATCCAGCTATTTTTCTTTAAAGAAAGTTACAATTTCGGTGCTTTCTGTTCACATTAGGTTAGTTCTGTTAGGTTGGGTTAGTTTATGTTAGATTATATTAGTGTAGTGGTCCAGCATAATTTTCGAGACAATGATAGAATTCTGCCTATTGCTACTAATATTAGGCTAGTTTAGTTAGATTATGTTAGGTCTACGTATTTGTATCTTCCATTTATCCCGTAAATTTTGTATTTTTTACGTACTTCTGGACCCCTTCTGCTAAACATTTACCTTAATTTGCACTAATGAGGGAATTGCCAACTATAAAATAACCTACAAAGAAATTAAGAGTTGATTTTGTGGAAAAGGCAATGTATATGGAAATTATTTGGGTAATAGTATACAACAGTGCCTCATGATCTGTGCGCGTTGATACTTCCTACTGTTGCACTACGTACAAAAATGATTTTATTACATTTAGAAGTAGTAAGAAGCATCCACGTGCACGTTACATGCGATATGTGTTTCAAATCCCCCACATATACTCATACACTACATACAAGGGCACATTATTCTTCTTCGCATACCATAAAACACAACGAAACGCAACGCAAACCGACGTACATTTTATTTTATATTACTCAGTAATTAAATGAAAGTCGCATTTTTACCTCATTTTCAAGTTCCTATATCCTCAATGAATAATCCTTAAAAGACTGCACTTCGTGAGTCCTCGCTAAATGATGAGGCACTCTCGTATACTATATCCATTATTTGAAGTGGGGCTTCTATTGTAAATATGCACCCTCCTTACTTAATTTTTATGTGAAACGTAGATAGAAGTTATTATAAAACTTTCAATGCTGATAAGTATTTTACTGTGCATTTTCCAAATTATGGTGTGTTTAAATTTAATAACGCAAGTTAACGATTTCGGTAGACATGAAATAAGCCTGCCCGTAATGAAATTAGCTACAAGTGCCACAAGTACAAATATACCTTCTAACGCAAGTGAAACAGCAGCACTATTCAGCCTCTCTCCTAGATTTTCAACACCAACCATCACTAAACATTTCTCTTCGTTCTTTCATATGCTCCACAAAACTGAGTAAGTTCAAAACAACATCATACTATCGTTTTCTTAAGCAGATGCAGACTTCCTCTATATTTTCATATTTTACTTTGTACACAATTTCCGCGAAATTGTAAATAAACAATTTATAAAAACATTACGAAACATGACTATCGATTAGAATTGATATTATTCTTTCGAACTATCGATGCAGTCGATTGTGTTTATATTCGCTAATAATGCATCCAAACCCATACTTTATGGTGAGCTCAGGACAAGGAATTTAGGACACACGGTATTTTTATGGTAATATTATCAATTTAAAAATCATTTTTCAATGGATCAAAAGCCCAGATACTTATTTTTTCTACTATGAGTTAACAAAATCAAATGCATGAAATATGTTATCAGTTTTTAAAGTGAAGTAATTGTAATTTTAGGTATTTAAGATTTTCTTTATAACAATTATTACAATACATACTGAAATAACATTACAATTTCCAAAAGCAGAAAAGATAATGGAATTTCTTTAAAAGCAAAGATTTTTTTTAGACTTGCTTATAAAAATTGACATTTTAGAGTTACGACAGTATTATTCTGGGTTATGCGCTTTAGGGTGCGACGACATTTTGACACTGTAGTTCAATTGTAACGTTTTCATCTCCGATTCAAAAGGTCCATGGTTCGATCCCAGCCCATGTGAATTCGTTCTTTCTCGCAGTTCTGCAGTTTCCTTCCACGTTTTAATTCCACCAACTCTTTCATAGTCATTCACTTTCATTAATAATCTCCCTCTAGTCTACAGGGTATAATCACAGTATTTAAAATATAATTTTATTTTGTATACTGATATACTATTCGAAATTACATAAATTATGTATTTTGTCCACCGGTAAGTGAAGGAAAAAATGTGACCTAAAACTACGAAACATTAATTTTGGCAAATTTGGCTCATGAAAATAAACCCATTTTCAATGTCAATATGTAACTATCCTCAAAATCGTGTAAAAACCACGCAGTTTGACAGCATAAAAGAGTGTTCTGAGTTTTGTGTTGTCCATTGTGAGTCCTGATCAGAATCATATTATGCTGGTGAGACCTATATCCCACGAGCTCGAATCTCTCTGAATTAACCTTTCACAATTCACTCCACTATTATTTCAATTTCTCATTGTTTCATTTGCCCTCTGAAGACAGAAACATAAGACATGAAACTCATAATAATAATAATAATAATAATAATAATAATAATAATAATAATAATAATAATAATAATAATAATAATAATAATAATAATAATAATAATACATGAATGAAATCAATTACACCATGTAAACTACAATATACCAGGTGGTCCACTTGCACTGTACAATATGTAAGTAGATGACCATTAATACTTATCTGTTAAAGGAGTTGCATAATTCCATGGCGCATCCAGGTTGCTTAATAACGAAGTAATTTAAAACTATGTATGATCACTTTATGGAGCTTATTTATTCATAACAAGACTTGTTTAGCTTGTTTATTTTTCTATGATGGTCATTGACTGCACTAAAAAACAAAAATAGTAAGAGTAGTGGCATTATTTGTGACGAGATGGTTGGTGTCGGAGGTGCTGGTAAGGAGTTACCCGAGCAGGATACTTATCTATGGTAAAAAGCGGCAAAATGCGTCCGAAGCTCGGAGAAACGATTCCCAATACCATGATTATCGTCAGTACATATAGGCCCCTACTTAGATGTACAGAAATAAGAACACACGATTCATACAAGGTGCAAGCAAGAAGATAAAGACCAATACGTGACAACGAGAATAATGTAGAAAGAGTGATTACTTATTTTCAAGAAAATCTGACGCATAGTTAAGTATGTAGTGGTATTTATTTCGGCATGTTTGTTACATTTTTTAGTATTTAGGCGTTGCATTTAAACTAATATAATGAACTACTGCGAGTTGACTCGGTAAATACCATGAATGTCAAATTATGCGTCGGGGCTCCCAGAGGTGTCGCGGTCCAGTGGGCGTCGTAGTGATTTGTCAATTTCATTTAAAATGCCGTATTACATTACATTAAACAACAGCTCGTGTCTTTACATGGCACAATCACTTCACTATGGATAGTGTTCGTTCCTTTGTATGAACAGTACGAGAACGGCCCTGACGGATTAACACAAACACAATCAGGAAATTTCTTATTGTTTAAAATGTTAATTCTTATTTTCATTCTCTCTCTCTCTCTCTCTCTCTCTCTCTCTGTCTGTCTCTCTGTGTGTGGGTGTGTTGTAAAGCAAAAATAATTCTATCTTACAGATGTCTTCGGGAGAGTATCCTTCCTATCAACCCTCACTCAAAGGCTGTTAAAGAAAATCGCGTTTTATTTTTCTGAAGATGTTGTCCAACACAAATGGATCCTTATCTTATTTCCTGTTCTCGTGCGATATCATCCCGATAAACTAAAAACAGTTTCAGGATTGCAGATGTCGATTAACCTGGAAAGTATTATTCGTAAACGTACTTTCAAATAAAATGTTAGATTCATACGTCCACAACTTTTCTGTGGTGAAGCTTGAGCAACTACACAATTCCAATTGGAAAGAAAGGAAAATGCCTATGCACTTGGAAAACAAACCAAAAATAATGGTATAAATGGTGTCATGGTGTCTTTCGTATACAAATATTTGGTCGCCATCTACTGGGAGGAAAATGAAAACATGAGGAGTTGTTGGAGTTATGCATTGCCAGATTTTCGCAAGATATGGGAAACGAATAACGCGCGTATGAAAAGTAAGAATTAATCAGAGAGCTTTGCTTAATTTGTAAAGCAACTATCCAATATCGTTTAAAATTATGCAGGAAATAGGACTTTAAGCCGCCAAGCCATATTTCGCGGTATTTAGCACCATACTATTTGTGCATCAGAATTATGCACATGGCGGCCAACGTGTTAATTACAATAAATTCAGTGTTCAGTGTTTATCTATTTATTTGAACTTAATTACACGTACAATGAATTGCATTTATAACTACTGATAATTTAAATACGGGCAGCGAAAATAACAATGAGACCTACTAGAAACTCATTAATAAGATGATGATGATTAGTAGTGTTATTCATAATCATCATAACCAACTGTTGCTGATCTACTCTTGGATGAACTCCAACAGTATTTCTCCACACCCATCTGTCTTGGGCAGTCCGTTTTCAAGTTAATCTACAGTCCTTAATTTCGTAATACCACTTCCTATTAAGTCCATTCTTCACTCTTTGTATCCAGTCAAAGGTTGCTTTTTCCACCTATCATCAGCTCTTCTTACAATGTGTCCTCCCCACCGTCTTTTTCATACCTTTATTTTCACGATTATATACGCCATTCCTGTCATCTTCCTGATCCATGTATTCTTTTCTAATCTTCCTGGGTCATATTAGCTTAACTTATTGTTTTCCTACCCGTTAAGTTAATATACAGCGTCTAAGTTCTTATGTCCTATGCATACACTAGAATCGTAAATGAGATGAACATAAATGTTCAACATAGTGTAGTATAGATTATTTAAAATTTAACCTGTGTGTGAAGTAAATGATATGGAGCAGTTACTATTTAAAATACACTTGTATATGGTATTTCGACACCTGCCTATACAATTCTGATTCAACTTAAGTTATTGTTGTTGGCAGTCTTGGGAAGTAACGTAATAGAAGTAACGCGTTGCATTTTTCAAAAGTAACTGTTACGGTAACGCGTTACAAATTTTTAATTGAAATGAAATGAAATCTTTGAGTTTTACGTCCCACGGTTATGACGGTTAGGCTAAAGGAGACGGTGATTTGGAGAAATGAATGAAATGGTGGAATGAAGAAAGTGGGAGGAAACGGGAGAACCCCGAGAAAACCCAAGCACACGGTGTTTGTCCACCACAAAGTTCACTTGGCGGGAACAGAGTACAAATTTTTAAGTAGCGTACCTAGTTTGCGTTGCATTTCGGATGAGTAACTACAATATATGTATATTTTTTCGGAAACAGATATTTCTTTCATGTAAGTAAATTTCTCAGAATGGAGCAATGAAGCATGAACTATGTCAGTGACCGACAGTCAGTCACCGACACACAGAGAAACATAAGATCTTAGTGCCACTTTCTGTTTTTGGAAGATGAGTACAGCCTCAGGGAAATCACGTGTACTGATTGCAAACACCTGGTAGTCAACTTTTTTTAGTAGTTAAATTTCTAGAGTAGACTGAAATAGCTCACACACAACATTTGGGATCAAGCTATAGTCCAAATGTTAGTAACTTGTTTACGCATGGTCTTAATAATATTATATTAATGTTTTCTTCAATAATTCATTCTTATATAGTGCTATTCTGTTCTACTTATGGAGATATTAGAAGTTGCAATCTCTTAGGGAAAAATATTTCAGTTGCAACAAAGTAAGGAAAAAGATAAGATTTCATTTTTTCAAGAGATTAAATAAAGAAATGTATATTGAGTGTAGGTAAAGCAGATGCAATTTGTTGATTGGTTATCGTGACAATGAAATAATATTTTCTATGAAATACTCTTTCAACTAGGATAAGTTGAAAGGATATAGCCGCGCTATTATTATTGACCTACAATTCTAAACATTTACGATGATTGGGGAAAATCAGAATGCACAATAATAATAATAATAATAATAATAATAATAATAATAATAATAATAATAATAATAATAATAATAATAATAATAATAATAATAATAATAATAATAATAATAATAATAATAATAAAGATAGTAGTAGTAGGGAAAATTGAAAGATTTTATTTTATGTATTTTTTTTACATATTCAAAATTTCGGACCTAAAAGTAACGCATTACTTGCGTTACTTTCGAAGTAGGGTACAATTACTCTTCTGGGGCAAGTAAATCGTTACATTTTAAGGGGAAGTAAAGTAATTTGTAACGCGTTACATTTTTACAAGTAACTTATCCAACACTGGTTGATGATGTAAGCGACCCATGGAATTCGCAGTAAGGAATGGTAATGAACACGTAGGCCTACGAATGTTCTCCAAATGCTCGTTTGCTAGTACTCTATATTATTCGCTTCGCTGTGCATGCTTCTTTAGAAACGTTCAGAAAATATAGATTGTGTAATCTTACTTTTTAAGTAGACGATATGGCTACTATATGACTTAATTGTATTCCTAATGTTCATATTCATATGTTTGAAGTTATTATCTTGCACATCTGGATTAAGTCAGTTAAATGAAAGAGGAGATTTTGTTAATTACCACAGTGGAGATTTTTCTTTATTGGAAGGTGTTGTTTACGTAATTGGTATTGTAATTTTATTATTCCTTTATTATTATTATTATTATTATTATTATTATTATTATTATTATTATTATTATTATTATTATTATTATTATTATTATTATTATTATTATTATTATTATTATTGAAAAATCGAGACTTTATCACATATTTTATATTTTATTAGGGTTCTGATTGGATTTCAAGGTCTTTTTGTTGAATCAACACACTTTATTGTAAGGGGTTGGGGAGGGAAATATCACCCTGTTGCTTTTGATTTGTTTACTTGCACGCTACACTAAACCTGGATATTATATTTCACCTTTCTATATCTACGGGAAGTACCCTAAAAGTTTTAGAAGTGAATAAGTAACGAGAACAATGAACTTCGCTTATTAACAACATTTAAAGTATCAGGTTGTCGGAAAACTCAAGACGTATTTTGGTAAAAATATGACAAATGATGATTTGTGGATATACTGGAGTTATTCGAATTCACTCAATAGTTATGTCATAAATAGCTAAAGAGGTTGAGTGTCTTGGGTATTAATATTGCTCTTTACAGATTACAGTTTGGTTTTACAGATTAGACAACACATAAAAGATAGAAGACCAAAAATTGCATGTTGATCTTATTTTATTGTTTTACTTCAATGCGCACGAAGAGATTTTGTGATTTTACTGTCATCAATGTTATTGTGTTTTTGTACCTCTTCTTAAAAAAATACTCTAAAACTGTAAAAGTGAGTAAAACTAGTAAAATTAAGTAAAACGCTTTAAAATAGGAAACATAAGGTACTGAGGAAGATTCGTTAAATTAGTTAAAAAAAATAATCTAGTGCCCTGAAACACCAGAATCCAGTCAAGATGAGTGCCTTTGTAGTGCTGTGCCGTGGGAAATCAGGTGACAAGAGCATACGACGGGCGCCCCCGTACATACGTGTGAGGTCGCTGGGAAAGCCGCGAAGCGACCCCATATTAGGGTAACATTTTCAAAAATAAACCCTGCTTTTTCTTGACTTTGAGCACTTTTATAATTTTTCTTTCTTTTTTCCTCCAGAATTTTGCGCTCCCTTACTTCGCGCCCAGGGCCATCGCCTCCCTCATGGCACGTCATTGTGCCTGGCAAGGGTTTGAAGTCCTCTCCTTCATGTCCTTGTGTGTTTGTATGTCTTTTTGTTTTTCAATTTAAAGTTGAATACTCTGGACTATTCTTTCTACATAACACTACGATTTATCATGACTGCAATCAGGAAGTTTCATCATTGTCACATTGGAATCGTTAAAATCTGTAATTTAATGAATTTATTGCATATCCAGTTTTTCCTTCTTCTAGTACAGTGATGTGTTAGAGTAATGGCTTAAGTGTTAGCTTCACAATGTTGCTGTCGCAGGTTTAATTCCCGCTGAGGTAATTAATTAAATTTTCATCATTTGCAATATTGATTCTTCTAATATGTACTAACATAAAAATATTCAATTTCTCTGAGTCTCAGAGTTGAGACATCTTCCTCCACAGGTGAAATGCCAACAACACAAAATTACGTCAGCCATATCAACCTTGATTCGTACTGTCTGGGAACGTAACATGTTTAGCCAACAATTGATGAATACATAAGGCATGTTAGTATTGGCCAAAAATGTGACTAATCAAAATTGTGTTGTTGTTTCTCTGGAATTCTGGAATTGTTCTTACCTGTGCAGAAATTGCAAATAGTGATCGAACTTAAAACTCTAGTCACAAGAATGATCCTATTTAAAATGTCACCTCACCTTTCTACCTAGAAGAATGGCGAAACAAAATTCATTACTGTTATTAGCTAACCATTATTTATACTCCATTTCTTGTTGGCATAAAATGATAATTCTATCTGTAAATCCACACACGTAATAATATTATTGTGTTCATGTGTAAACCTAAGAAACATCTGTCATATATCTTTCCTGTTCCCATGAATAGCTTCGAGTATGTGACTTTCTTTCCTTCTTTTTCGTAATAATAATAATAATAATAATAATAATAATAATAATAATAATAATAATAATAATAATAATAATAATAATAATAATAATAATAAGGAATAACAGAATTACAAAATCTTACACACATTACCTTCCAATAAAGAAGAAATAATTGCCACGACAGGATTCGGATCCGGGTCGCTGCAATGGAGTTTCCTGCTTTTACACTTTGAAAAAATTCTCATACGAAGATAAGAAAATAAGCTAGTAGTCATGAAAGACAAACATAGAAATTTCTATTTCTACATGTGTTGATAAATTCAAAGAATGTGAAAGTAATTTCTGCCGTCTTTCCTTCTTTGGAAATTAGAAGAGAAGGTGAGCAGAATATAATGTAAATCGGGACCATTCCTGAAAAGGGTAACGTAGCCTAAACTTGAAGAATGTTTCGTCCCTCATTGAAGTTGTTTTTGAGTTAAACAAGCAAATCTCAAGTAAGTCATTGTGAAACTCACATAAGGAACGTCTCTTACACAAGCCTTAGTATCTTGTGTATGATCTTACATGGAACGATTTTAACTAACTATTAGTTTGGTCGGGAGCTGAAGTGACGTGGTAGGTAAGTGGTTACCGCTTTGAACATATATTCGGTAGACCTGGCTTCAAGTCCCCGCCAGGCTCAACTTTTTCAAATGTTTCAATTTCAATGCATACTCAATGTGACGGGTAAGATCTTCTCCTCAGAAAGAGAAAGATGTTGGAAAGAGATGTTCTGTCAATGGAGACAATGATTTACAAACTTATTTCCAGCAGTTGTTCTAGGGTTGATATTTTCACCTACTTTCAAACATTTTCTGATTCATGCGTGGTCAGTGTTTTCAATTCTTTGAACATACAGTATACAATGAAATAATATATTATATACACAACAATATTAATATTAATATATGGTATTCATTGGACAACATCCTCTGAACAATAGAGATTCATCTCAGAATGGAGAAATGTTTTGTGCGTCATCTACTCACAATTTTACTTGCATAAAGACCTGACTCAATGCTACTGTTACCAACTGCTGTCAGTGCTGAGAAAAGTTACGTATAAGTTAAGTTGCATCTGTCCAAGCGTTTTACAAGCTTCAAATGACCTGGACCCGAAGCAAGGGAATTAGAGCACTTAAGGAGGGGGATGCCTTTACTCGTAGCTGTGCGATATACATTGTTTATACGAAGGCAAACTGCTTTTGTAAACATGTTTCGCCCTCTTACTTCGCTGTATGTTCGGTCGGCAAACTTCATTAATTGTACGGCGCAGATGGACCACCTGGTATATTGAATTTGAGACAATTTCACATAATAAAATTGTGGGGATTGTGTTTTTTAACTTATTTTTTAATCATTCGTTTTACGCTCGAAAACCTGTCATTTTATTTTTCTAAATTTATTTTTACATGTAGAATTGCAAATGAAGCAAAGGTCATGGATTATCATTTCTAAGTAGGTAGATCAGACATATTATTACTATTAGCAGTGGCAATTGAGGTCACGTTGGCTCAGTGGTAGAGTGCATGGGGTTCCTGGTTCGACTACCTCTATACCAATTAGAATTTATGGCGAAAAGACGCCGTAAATTCTAATTGGTATAGAGGTAGTCGAACCTCTGGGGTTTCTCGGAAGTTCCCCCTTTCCTTCCATTTTCTTCATTCCATTATTTCGTTCATTATCATTATTAACCGTCTCTCTTAACTATAGCCTAAATGTAACTAGAGGGAAGCCAAGAACCAGGCCCTCTAGAACTTTGTTGCCCCTCTAGAATTGAGACTGTAGTCGTTGAAAGGATCTTTCAGTTACTAGAAATAATATACCATACTCTCCCCTTCCCCCTAGCAAAATATTCTAGTTTCCTTAGTCTCGGAGCATGACTCTAAACACTCGTGAAAAGCAATGCCATTTGAAATATACAATTAAGCTGAGCGAGTTCACCACTTACTCTCTAATCGTAGCAGTAATTCAACAATTGTCAGTATTTCATGTAAAGAAGCTTGTGTCGCGAGGAAGAGGCATTTCGCATCCTCCATATTGATCAGAATGTAAGAAAAGTTTCCTTGTTTGAGAGTAGAACACAACTGATACGAAAAATAGCTTTTCGAATGTTTCTAGAGTATTTAACCTTTAGATAATCTAATGAATTAGTTCATCAAATACGTTTAAGAAGCTCCGAAACAAGCAAGCTGGTAAGGAAAGTAAACTCAATCTGCACTATAACAATAGTAAGTGTATTTATTATAATTATAGGAAGTAGAAAATGGAAATATTAATCTGATCTAGTCGGACATAATCTATTGTTTCTCATTTATTTGGTTGAAAATTTATGATACCATATCACTAAATTTCGTACAATGCTCGTATATAGTAATCCCGAGCATTTATTATTTCTGTACGACGAGGTTTACCTAAGATATTTAATTTATTTTAGAGTGAGTAACTATCGTGTGCGTGTTCTTTTATATATATATATATATATATATATATATATATATATATATATATATATATATATATATATATATATATATATATATATCTTCAAAATATACTGAAATTAAAAGATCTAGAATATTTTTTAAAAAAAATAACATAGGCTACTTTATTGGAGTGATAGGTTTGTCCTTTGGATTCTCAATTATGTAGGGGGAGAGTTCATTTCTTAATCATTCCATCAGCTATTTTTAGACATTTATCCCCTCTTTATTACCATCATTACTCTACTAGTAATCTATTAAAATTAGGCTTAAAATATTACAAATTAAATAATAACGTTAAAAGATTTATTTACAATAAATAAGTTTACAGAATTTCATGATATTCAAAGCAGTGTGTGATGACTACAAGCCGTATCCATTTCCATAAAGGATGAGTACGTAACAACTTAAAAAACCATTGATTTTTTTAAGTGTACAATACCTACAAAAAAAAATTTCAGTTTGTTACATGAATATCATTTGGAACATTCCAGGCCAGAATATAGTTCAGCAAAATAATCATTGTTATTAGAAAGCTCTTTATTTTTTCTTCAATTGATCAGCCGGTATTGGGACTTGCCCTCGATCATCCATTAATGGTCCAAGCTTCAATTTAAATCTCCAAGATGATGTTACATCGGGGTGAATATATCGCACACAGTAATTTACAAAGCGAAAATCCCTAAGAAAAAGAAACAATAAGAAAAGCATTAGACGTTACTACTTAGTGGTTTGGACAGTGATATCGCTGGGCAAGGAATCCTGCACAGCTCTATGAGTTAATCGAGTCAGTACTTTCGACATTAAGATGTTGCTATCTAAATAATGTACGGACCAAATAAAATGTAATGTTAATTGTATATTAATGTTTTTTAAAAGGAAGCATTGACTTTGTTGATTGCGTCTGTAAGATTTTTCCTGTACGGTTTCTAAATTATTGACTTCAAGTAAACATGTATATTAGGCTGGTGCGATTGAAATGTACATTTTTCACGTATTTCAGCAAACCACAATCTTTAACACAACCGACGAATGGTCCAAGGCCGTGAATGCGACATCACAATCTCCGTACATGTTCAGAAAATAGACATGGGGACCAGTTAATCCGGCTGGAAAGACTCATATGAAAGTACACCATGCAGAACACACAAATATGAGAGATTTTTCTTTAAGAGATCAAACTGGATCCTTCTGCATATATAGCAGCGAAAACATTAACTGTGTATTTGGTGCTGCAATTATGAATGAACGCGCTATACGCCGTTAGGTTGAGAAATTTAGTGCCAGTGTCGGTGATACGGGAGTCCCGCAGCCACCGTCTAACACACGCATGATTATGAAAAGAAAAATAAAGAGAAAAGTAGTGACTTCTCTTAAAAGTACTATCTTTGTCATTCTATAGATTGCGTAAGGCATCTGGCTTTTAATATGTCCTCATGAAGTGTTGAATCTTTAATGCCGTCAAAAACGGGAAATTAGCATTATACCTATGGAGCACACGAACCCCATGCCGTAAGCGTCGGTGGACCACCGATGGGCAACTAGCGATGTCTCGTCAAACATTGGTGGTCCCACAGCAACGATCCGCGGTGGCCCCTCTTCCGTTTTGAAATTTATACCACCAGCGACCCACCAGTGGCAGAGACGCGACAAAATGCCAATGAACCACAAAATCAATCGCCCAAAATATGTTAAATCGCCTATATGTATGATTTGTTTACATTAAGGTGAGTAAAAAACACTTAAAAAGTACCAAAAAGTACCCCGGAAAGGGCTCGAACCAACAACCTTATGATTACTAGGCGGGTGTTCTTCCAACTTCGCCACGGAGGCGATGAAGGAAACGTCGTTTGTAAAGGTATAAATCATTGAGATCTTTTTAATTTGGTCAATCAGAGTGCTCCTTTAACCATGTATATTAGACGATAACTGGGATAAGACAAAATGCGTTTGCCATGTAATTTTATAACAAAATTACGCGTGTCCATTTACTTTATTTCATAGTTCTCCCATACTCATTTTCTAATGATCGACGACAGTTGCCAAGTAAATTCATACAATTATCTCACTTATCTCAAGATTTTTCACTTCATGGTGTTGGGGCAGAGGTTATTCTTGACCCCGGACTCACTTTAGAAGCAATTGGTCAGGAAAAAATAATATATAATAATAACCGCATGCACATGACTGGCGATAGTTCGTGTTGGTCTCTTCGCGATTCTCCGCGACGAATCGAAGGAGCGATTGGGAAGTTAACCTATATTTTTATGTCAAAAACATAATAACTTAACATAGTAACAATCGGGAAATTACGTACTTCGACACTTCTTGCAAGGTAAGTGCCTTATTTCACTGCTAATGCCGAGACAGTTTTCCCGAGGGATATCATGATTATCGTTTTATATAGTTACGTTGGGAAGTTGGAGGTACGTAATGTGGATGAAAACTTGAGATTGAATGTCTACTTCCAGGAATCCATTATGATCACGACCTATCACGTTTGTACGGAACCAACAAGAACCACGTGTGAAACTGCTAACTGCAGGGTTTATTATTACATGAAGCAGAAGATGAGAGTCCGTGTTATTCCCTTTTGTAACATTATTGTGGAAAGTTCTTATGGTAGCCAGTGGATTAGTGCGTATCTGGATTGTTAAAATGGTGTCTACAACATATTTTCACTGGCCCATGGAAACCCCATGGGGAGGAATAGGATAAAATTCCTATCTATGTTGAAACGAAGTTTGTTGCATTGAAAATTTCGATGCCGCGCAATAGTCCATAATGCTTGCTGGTGGTGCGATCGAACACAACTGGTGGTGATGGCACAGCTTCTTATGCAGTAAGTACATTTTGAAAATAGCTTGGATCTAAACTGAACAACCTTCTGTATTTTACGAATACTATTTGTTATTAATATAATCTATTCTGTAGTCATACTTGAATTATAGACCTACAGAATAACTTATTTCATTGTAAGAAGTGAATAAAGACAGTATTTTGTCTATGTTCAGACCATTTTTCAATATTAATTGCTAATTTCTTTACTGAATTCCTAAAGAAGCAGTTAAAATGTCATCAAAAGACATATAATTTCAGCTATGCATGTATATACAGTATATTACAAACAGAAAATTATCGTTCTTTGCCTAAACTGTCTATAAGAAAATATTAACAGTACGTATTAACAATATATAATTACCGAGAACAAATTTTAAATGAAGCACTTTTCTCTTTCTCGGGACATAAGTTATTCCCTTCATGCGCTGACTTTATCGTATTCTAGGTATGGTTGCGATTGTAGCATCAGAAGAGATTTTTTAGGACTTCTGTAGTTTAAGACCCGTGCATCTACATAGTGATGAGCAAATGCAAGACCAAGACCGGGATGGTCTTGGTCTTCGTCTTGCACTGGAACCTTCGGTCTTGGTCTTGGTCTTGCACACCCAGTCTTGGTCTTGCTTGCAAGAGTCTCGCAAGTCTTGCTTTTAAGAAATCTTATGCTTTTCATAGGTAAATTTTACTCTGGGTATAAGGGATAATAAATTCTACAATGCTCCAATAGTAACGGAAATACAATTCATGTTTGTAAATGTAACATAGTTTATCTTCCTGTAAGTATGATAATAGTGTACAACATAAATGATGACCTTGATTTTTTTATCGCGTGCCCACGCTTCGCTACTTATAAGATAAATCACGACGTTTCGTAACCTTTTTATATTTTTTTTAACAGATCCAACACTCCAGTGGTTCCCAAACTAGGGAAGCTACCCCTGAGACGAATGAAAGAAAATCAAGACGGCACAGATTATTGAAATACCATGAACTGCAAAATTATTTTTACACTCTAAAGGCGTCAGATTTTTCTTTTCAACCACGATTAGGTAATCTTTGTATTAAGCAAACTTATAATTAAATATTGAGATTTTGTTTTACTGATTCCAATGGGACAGAAACATGGACATTATGCAAAAGCGATAGAAAAATATTGCAGACTTTCGAAACATGGGCATGGAGAAAAAAGGAGAGAATTAGCTGTGTTGAGCGGAAAACAAATGAGAAGGTGTTAGAAATATTAGCAGTATGAGAATAAAGAAGAATTTTAGATATTGATAAGAGGAGAAAAAGGAACTGGTTGGGATATTGGCTGTGGAGGACATGCTAGAAGGTATGGTGAAAGGAAAGAGAGAGAAAGGGAACAAAGAAGATTGTAGTTGAAGGAAGGTATTAAAACAGACAATTGCTACATTAAGACGAACAGACAAGCTGAGAACCACCGTACATCGAGGTTTCTCAGTTGCAGCAAGCAACCTGCCAATAATGGCAGAAAAGCTTTGATGATGATTATGATTATGTTTAGCATATCGACCAAAAAAGAGAGAAAAAATTAAAATAATTATTATAATCGAAACTTAATATTTTAGAATAATTTGAGTGAAAACTAAAAAGGACTCAACTGTCTATGTCTTTTCTATAAACTCAATTTGTATAAATACTTTTGACCTATATTAGAAATACAAAATAACGACATCAAACTACAAGTTATTTAAAATAATTGTACAAAATCAATCTCACTTGTGAGTATGGATTACTAGCATCAATTACCCACTTCGTTGGGTTAAATTAATAATAATAATATGTTTCGAGTTTTTTTTTTTTTTTTTTTTGGCTCAGGCCCGTCTTTCAGATCTGGTATCTGAAAAATTAAACCGGAACGGGTTATCATCATTGCCATTTTTTCTTTTCTTTATTCATTATCCATTATATTTCAGGTAAAGGGAAAAGGAAAAAGGGAAAAAGGAAAACAACCACAGCATACAACACACAAAAAAAACCAAAAAAACAAAAAAAACTATAATTTCCCTAAGTGCTATATTAATTCAGCATGTCTCTTAACTGCCCACCTTAGTTCCTAATTGTTTCCTATTCCTGTCTTAATAGTTTATCAAAATTTATTAATGTTTATTATTTACTAAACTATCTTACCTAATTAAGCCTAGCCTAACATGACTGTTTATTTTTGCTAGTGTTTAATTATTCTATGGTTTTATTTATTAATATTTTTCTTTTTTTAAATTTTAGATTGTTTATGCATATTTAGTTTTTTCTTTATTTATTTGTTGTTTACGCATTTATTTATTTATTTATTTCCAATATCAGTTATTTTTATTTAGTTTCCATTTCATTCCCTTCTTTTGTGTACTAGTTCTCCATATTTATACTTCTTTCATTAATTATGTTATTATATATTATTTATTCATTTTGTTATTTATTTATTTATTTATTTATTTATTTTGGTCTCCTCTTCTTTCTTCGGTTTCTCCCTGTATGATTTTTGGTTAATCCCTGTATGGTTTCGGGCTTCTCTCCTGTGTTTCACTAGAAAATGCACTAATTTACTAATCGATTTTCACTTGTTTTTTCCCTGTGTGTCTTTTCTAATTTCACCGTAAACACTTATTAACAACACTAAGCACTACCACTGGCTACAATCACATACATTTTTGCACATATTCACTTTTCTCACTTATTTCAACACATTCCAATATAGTTATAATCATAGACGATTTCCCTATGGCTATATTAGTTTTAGCTGATCCTAGTGGTTTATGCTTGTCCAATGGAGGAGTGTTCTCAGTCGAGTATCCTTGTCGAGTAATCTCAGTGATACAGGTTTGAGGTCCAGGGCCCACTCAGAGCACTTAGTGCAGGCCCTACCACCTATATCCGAACTGAGATCCACACACCGGCTAACCTTATTCCAGTCTGAGATCCTGTCATCCAGTCCCTAGCGAGGTAACAGTTCCTGTAGCACACACGCGCGCACACAAGAAACGCCTAGTGTGAACACAAACACTCACACACACGCATCCAGCGCATTCGGAGTTCCGATCCAGGTTTAACCCGGGAATGCACTGGCTCATCCACTCTTCCCCGGGGAGCACGGAATTCCGGTGCCTTCCAGAAGGTGCCTTCGGTCCTGAGGAGGGGTCCATTTTCTCCAACACGCATCCATCTCACTTTGTCCATATTTGATTCCCACTTGTTTCCATTGTAATAATTTTTTCTCCTCATTTCTGAGTATGCTTGTGTAATTTTGCTTAATATTTTGCAATCCCTTTCGCTGTTGATTATCTGTCCCAGCGTTTTTGTTCTTATACTATCTCTTTCTGGTAACTCATCTTCCAACACTGGGCACTAAAGAACATGATGTTCAGGTGATCCTAGTTCTCCGCATTCACAGAACGGGTTGTCTTTTGCTTTGATCTTATGTAGGTAAGTTTCGTAGGGTCCGTGTCCACTGAGGAAGTGTATCAATCCTGATGCTGGGTCAAAGTATTTTAATTCTCTTCTCATCTCTACTGTTGATATATGTTTCGATAATCAGTCACTTTTTATTATTACTAAAGCGCTTTCTGATATCGTTCATTTTCGATTATTTTTATATTTCTCTCCCCTTCTTCCCTCCAAGTTGCGGGGCTGACTTTGGGTTTACACGGCATCGGAAACGTCACTGTTCATCTCAATGACCTAGAAAACCATGAATTTGACATTGATAATAATGGTCATTTTCGTTAATTTATATATATATATATATATATATATATATATATATATATATATATATATATATATATATATATAATATATATGTATATGTATATATATATATTCCTCTTCTCTCTTCTCAAGCTGGGGTGCTGAATTTGCATTTAACGGGATCGGAAGTATCATTGTTCACTTTAGCAACCTCCAAAACTAAGATTTTGACACTAATATTAATTTTCGATCATTTATAGATATCTCCCCTCCCCACCGCCAAGCTACGGGGCTGAATTTGGTTTTAAACAGCATCGGAAGTGTCACTGTTTATCTCAGCGACCCCCAAAACTATAGACTCCACTCTAATATCGGTCATTTTCGATCATTTTTAAATATCTCTCCTCTCCCCGTCCCCTAAGCTCCACTGTCAAAGTGATATGACAGAAACCGTCTCAGGTCCGAACCTCATCTATGTTGAAAATGTGATCGATGTCGGTTGGGTGGTTCAAGAGTTATTAAGTTTTATTTATTTTTGTACACTTCCCCTTCCCTGCTCCTCCCCTAAGTTCTACCGTCAAAGTGATATGATAGAAAACACCCCAATTCTGAACCTCATCTATGTTGAAAATTTTATTAAGATCGATTGGCTGGTTGAAGATTGATGAACTCACAAAGACAGTCACTTATACTTTTATTTTTTTACATACATATATATATATATATATATATATATATATATATATATATATATATATATATATATATATATATATATATATATCCCCTCACCATCCCTTATGTTGCACCGTCAAAGTAAAATGATAAAAATTGTGCCAGGCCTGAGCTTCATTGAAAATTTGATCGAGATCGGTCGGGTGTTTCAAGAGTTTTTAAGTTTTATTTATTTTTATATATACATTTCCCCGTCCCCTCCCCTAGGTTCTACCATCAAAGTGAAACAATAAAAAAACTTTCCAGTTCCGAAACTCATACATGTTAAAAATTTGATTAAGATTGGTCTGGTGGTTGAAGAATTATTAAGTCACAAACTTGGTCACTTTTTTTTATTTATTTATTTTGATTTTTGTATATCTCCCATACGTTGCTCCTTCAAAGTGAACTCACAGATAACATTCTAGGCCCAAACCTGACCTATTTTGAAAATTTGATCGATCTCGAGCAGGTGATTCAAGATATTAGGAGTCACAAACATAGTCACTTTCAATTTTATAATATAGATTTACTGTTGTAGTATAATGTTATATCGCTCAATCCTCGATGTGCCGTATACCTAAGGAGGCTAAAAGTTATATTGATAAACAATTATTCAACGTATAAGCATCCGCCCATGAAATCAAACTTGCGGTCACATGCACTAAGTTTTCGTCAATGTCATGAAAATGTTATTTCGATATTACTTTTATGAACACACATTAAAAATTTCCAACGGATGCTTGAGTCTCGGAGCCAAGGCCATACCCATGTAGTCAGCACCTATGGTGTACGGAATTACCGATGTTCAATAGTACATTTCTCTTCAGTTTTGGAAGAAGACCACTACTTGTATGCTTAGAATGAAATGAAGTATCTAGTTTAACGTCCCACAATTATGCACCAAGGCTAAGGGAGACGGTGATGATGAAAAATGACTGAAATGGTGGAATGAAGAAAGGAGGAGGAAACGGAAAAGAACCTGAGAAAACCCACGCACACGATGTCCACCAAAATAGCTTACATGGCGGAAGATGTGGCTTGAAAACGAGCAATATCTACAGAAAACGATATACTCTAGCTATATGCTACAGGGGCAGATCGACTTACACGGATTGCATAAAACTACTGGGAACACATTCACTCCAGTGGCATTTTTACTGAAGCCAAAAAATCAAGTAAAAGATGTAATGATTTTTCTCCTTTTTTACATTCTATAAAAAATTCAAATAGTACCAGTACTTGTGCAAGACTTTTGCGCAAGAGTCTTGGTCTTGGTCTTGGTCTTGCACCCCTTGGTCTTGGTCTTGGTCTTGCATCGGGATTCCTGGTCTTGGTCTTGGTCTTGCATGCAAGACTCTTGCGCTCATCACTACATCTACATGATTTTTTGGACTTTCTTTCAGAATTTGGGCAGTTAGATTATTTTTAAAACTTATTTAGGTAGATGATTTTTAGACTTGTGTAGGTAAGGTTCAACACATTTTAGAGCTCATGTACTTTAGGATTTTTGCTGTGTCCTCCTTGCTACTTGTCTTTTCTACTCTAACATATCAAAGAATAACTGGATGAAGATTAAAAATTTAAGAGAAAGATGAGAAAAAGGAACATCAAATATAACTAAAAATTTACACTATATCTGTATTATGAGTTTTCAAATCCAGGAGAAAAGTAATTCTCCCTTGATATTTGACTGAACTTTTATTAAAACTGTTTTGCAAAAATTTCACTGACTCCAAATACCAAATATAAAACCTCCATCCAAAACCTTGCAGTCCATAATATTTCACACGCTTGTATAGATCAAACTTTATCAATACGCTAAGTTTGATCCAGATTGGATAAGTTCAGTTAAAGTCTCTCTCTTTAATTTCTTTTTTCGAAAATGCAACTTAGTTCAGACATCAAATTTAATGGTCCATATCTCAAGAACCAAAAGCCTGCACACCATAATATTTAATATGGGTATTAAACTCAGCGTGCCCTTCTTTACAAGTGCTTGATAGTAATCCCTCAAAATTACATTCTCCGACCCCCTTCCAAAAAAGATGTAATAGTACAGACCGGATTTGGTTCTAACGAAACCAAGGTAGCTTGCTTTGTAGTCTACATTTTGTTCAGGAACTTTTTGTCGTTCTTAAAAGCATGGTATGATTGATGTTCGATTGTGCCATTTTCAATTAAGAATAATTCTCCTTCAAAAAACCTCACGTAACATGCGCCGTAAAACTCACCTGTAGGCACCCCTGACAAGCCACTCATGCCAAGTTTGATTCAGATCGGATGAGTTTGGTTAAATTCGTAGCATATATACAGTCCTTGATTTCTCAGTAATAAACTAATAAAGAACGAAAAACAAATTTGTGCAGTGGAAAACATCCTCTTGGTAAACGAAGAGGAATAAAGACAGTAATGTGAACTTACTTAAATCGCGGCAAATTCACCACTCTGTACTCCGATACAGGTAAGTTTTTCTTGAAGTTTTCCCAGTCAGCTGCAAGATCAGGTTTATCAAGGAATGAAAGCTCCTTTACTGCACGATCATAGTACCAATCCGTGTGATACACAGGCAAGACATCAAAGGCTGTTGCATAATATTGTGGTGGTGGGTAAGTGTAGCAAGCCTTCTCTGGAATCGAATCTGGAATAAAGAAGTTATAATCACACATATATTGCTTATACATCTTTTGTATAAATTCAACAAAAACTTAACTATTCACCAGAAAACATGGCAATGCTTACCTACTGGCGAAGAGGAGAGATAATTCTCAACTTTAGGATTTTGATGTGGTTACTTTGTAGTTGGTTGATTTAGAGTTTAATGTTGTTTTTTTTTTTTTCACTATCAAGCTTATATGGGATATCGAGTTAGCCCTACAGCTCAACATGGGATCCGAACCTCATCAGCATTCTCCCAAAATCGAACCTGGACCTCACGTGTGCTAACCGTATGACCAGAGGAGAACTCTGAGTTTCAATGTGGGTAATTCGGTGTATAAACACCGCACCGCACACATATGTATTCTATATCCTTCAGCTTCTCCCATATAGTCATTCTTAATTATTTCATAGTTATTTGCTTGCACATACTATTAGTATATGCTGATTTAGTCCTTCGTGGCCTAGTAATTAAAGTGCCTACTTTCTGCATACGTGACTTCGGCTTCTATACCCGGTGAGAGTACTACCCTTGGATATAAACCCGAGTAGTTGTTTGGATTGCATTTAAAACAGTATGTTTCGTCCTATATACTCTCAGTGCTGAAATACAACGTTAAATTCTAATAAACCAATTAAATCTTTATTCATAAGGCATCGCTAGAATAGAGGTCCAACTAAAGTTTTAAGTTAGAGGTTAGCACACGTGACCCCATGTGCGTGTTATGGACGCGCGAGTATTATTCTGCGAGCATCCCATGCGCTTGCACTCTTACATAAATATATACCTTGACAATGGTGGGTTGTGTACACGCGTGAAGATCATGATCCTTAATATGAGCGTTTTTGGTGTCATATTAAGAGTGTGACTAATGCTTAATGCTAACTTCCGTATTTAGAAACATGTCAGTGAAGTTAGCAACGAAGCCAGCCGAAACTTCTCTGCAGAGTTGTTCAAACACATTAGGAGAAATCAAGGTAATAGAAAAATATGAAAAGCGAAACCATGATGTATTACTGACGTATTTTTCTCCAGGAATTGGAACTAGTAAAAGTCAAGGTTCTAATGAACTTACTGTTAGTGGGACTATGCCCAGTGCGATGTTGAAAATTTAGGAGAAACGCATCCTAGTAAAGAAAGGCAGTTTGAACGTCCAAGTAATATTAAAATGAACCTGAAGGAATGTCAATCTCAGAAGAAATTACAGTTACCAAAGAACCCGAATCTCAAGATAATCGCTCACGCTCAGATGATTCAGAAGATAAAAGAACCTGCCCAATCTATCGTTGACTTAAAGGATGTGTGTGAATGGCCAACTGCATATTAAGAAAACCTCGAAGTTGCTCATCGAGGAGATTTAATCCAAAGTGAAATGGGAAAATTGACTAGAAATTGAATTTAATGTACTCTCAAATGGAGAGAAGATTCTGTGCGCATGGATGATTTACTGTCCTTCAAAAGAAGCCATGTTCCGTTTTTGCTTCATATTGTTACGGCCGTAAATGCCTCCACATCGGATCTCGACAGCTTTGAGCGTTGGCAAACTTTGGAAATCTGCAACAACAGACGGTGGATTACAAAAAGTCGTTGCAACAGAAGAGAAAAATTGGAGGGATATTTTCACACGAATGTTCGACGTAACCAGGTTACTGGCCAAACATAACCCATCGTTTCGAGGACATCGGAGAAGTGTTCAAGAGGCTGTCAGCAACGGAAGTTTTTTGGAGCTAGTGAGCCTATTGGGAAAATATGACCCGGTCATGAGCGAGCACCTTACAAAAGTCAAAAATGGAGATGATGATGACAGCTTTCTACCTGACGCTGGACTTTCGGAATAAATTTATCACACGGTGGAAGAGCAAGTGGGGGGCAAGCTTATTCAGCAAATTAAGGAAGCAAAGTGTTTCTCCATAATTTTTGACAGTATGTTCAACGTCTCCCACAAGGACAAAATTAGTCAAGTTTTATGGTGTATGAAAATAAATGGCTCAAAAGTGGAAGTTGTGAAATCTTTCGTCGATTTTATTCAAGTGAAGGGGAAGAATGCAGATGATCTGACGACACTGATAATAGACAATATCAAGAAAGATGGATTGAACATTCAGGACCGTAGAGGACAAATATACGACAATGTTGGTAGGTGCACATACTGGAGTTTAACCATGTATCAGAGAAGTAAACCCTTTGTGGAGCGCAGTTCATAAACATACGAATCATTCCCTGAATCTGGCCGGCGTAGATACTGCATCCGTCGCAGTTGATTCTGTCAGTTTTTGAACATTGGAGCGTGCTTCTTTTTTTTTTTTTTTTCGTCAACCCAGAGATGAGTCGTTCTTACTGCTTTTACAAGACAAGATTTCAAGCGACTGACTAAAACTCGCTTCAGCTAAGTTAATGAACAAGCGTTTCTCAAAATCCTAGAAGTGTTGAAACAAATTCAACAGAAAACAGTTGTAGCATGATTCGATGCCGCCTAATTGCTCACTTCAATACAATCGTTCGCATTTTTGTGCTACCTCGGACTCTGGAGTAGAGATGCTTGAGGGAATTAATGACATACAGCTTAACTTGCAACCAAAGATTTGAATGTTTATGGTTTTGTGGTAAAAATCCATGCACTAGAGTCGTTCAGACTGAAACCAAATCTTAAGAATAACCTGGTGGATGTTTATGCGAAAAATCTTTGCGAGGATATGGACATCACGCTCACGCCTGTCAAATGAAGAAGCGAATTCACAGTGATGCGTCTGTAGATGCTGGCTTTTCATATAACAGAAACTGACAAAAGAGATGTTTACATCCTTGGATAAGATCACTCAACAGATCTTGACACAATTCCAGTAACTTGATGAACCGCATGACCATTTTTGCTTTTTGGCACTATCAAAGTTTTTGGATTCTATAAGTGTAAAATGAATAATGAACCTGATGCATTTAACAAGGAAGAGTTTGAACTGGAGATGAAACGTTTGCAAATCTTCATTTCTGAATCAGATCAAAAAAATATATTAGAGACAAGGATTCTCTTGACTAAAAACTAACTCTGTGGCCATATCAGGGCCAAGTCTAGCAGTTTTGCCGCCCTGGGCTGTACTTTTTTCACATGCTGCCCCTTTAATCCGAAAACCATATTTTGACAGATGTTCAAGTGTCACGAGAGAGTAAGACGCCCCATTTTAAAAACATGTATGAAATTAGAAAGTAAACAAAAATTGAACTACGTCTCTCGAATGTTTACGTAATATTTAAATGACTCCACACATGACACAATATTCAGTATGCTCAATTTCGCTGTATATTTGTGATTTGCAGCGGCGCATACAGAAAATAAAACTTTAAAAAGTTTGCCTTGGTCACGACTAACAATTTAAATTTTTGGCTTGTTTTATATCGAAAGGTGTTTCCAATACAATATGGAGCATGAAGATAATATAGTGAATCAGATATTTCTATTACGTCAAAACTAAGTGATTAGCCTAAGCCTTATAATGTACTAAACACAATAGGGATAAATAAATTTAAATCAGATTTAAGACTACTAAAGCAAAACTTGTGCAATGGAAAATATTACATAAATTTAACATATCGTAGTTGAAAGAAACTTTCCTTGCTTTGTTATGAGCAAATTCCTTTATCACATTCGCGTAGTCCAATGTTTCAGCCAATTCGTGTTGTATTGATATCATCGCTAGACCACCCAAGTGTGTTTCAGACGTGGAAGAACGTAGATAGCTTTTAATAAGCTTGTTTTGAAAAACTTCTTTCTCTACTTGCCACTGTTATGTTTAAAGTTAACAAAATTACAAGTGCAACACTAACACTGGGACCAAAGTCATGTTAATTATTTAATTTTAAGGTCTTTTTTGTGAACTTTTAGGCATACTTATAGCGGATAACACTTTCAGTTTGTTTTTCAAATCACCACAGGTTAATATCTTTATGCTGGCAAATTTAGTACACTTTTCAGACAGAAGTTCAAGTGGCATATCTTTCAGATTACTTATATCGTATAAAGAAAATTGAAATACCAGCTGTGATGTTTAAGTTGTTCAAACTTTTCTCTTAAAGCTAATACAATCACGTCTAGAACTTTGAAATAAAAATCGATCTTGTAGAATATCTTGTTTGTTGATATTCAATAGCTCCATCCTCTGCCTCGTACTAAAACTGTTTCTTTTTCGACTTCGGGCTTATATGTATTATCGATACGTGGATTATCCATATCTGATGCTGATGCAAACTCCATCGCATCAACTAACAATTGTTAAGTAAGATTGAAACTTTGCATCATTTTCTTCTCTTCTCAAAGTTCTCAGATATATTTTCAAGAAACCCGACTGCATCCAACACATGAGAAACAATGGTTTGGAGAATTTTGCTTACTATATTTATGTGAAGTAAAAAGTCATACCAGATAACGAGTGACCAAAGGAAAGTAGCCACGCAGCTGGTTTTCTATACACAGAGCATCGTGGGCGACCATTCTATCTCTTCTATTATCGTTACTTATTTGAAGTAAGGCATCATAAACCTCCGCTATTTGATATCTAAGTTGAATCAGAGCATCAATTCGGCTCTCCCACCTTGTGATGCTTAATGGTTTTAAAGTGAGACTACTACTATGTTCTTTTAATATGGCCCAACGTTGAACTGACGCAGAGAAAAGTCTAGCTTCTTTTTAACTATACAAAAAATGAAACGGCGTACTGATATGCTGTGGGTGCATCGTTAACAAGGTTTAGTGAATGACTACTGCAAGGAGTATAGAAGGCTTGGGAGTTTATTTCTAAAATTCTCTTCTGAATACCTAAATGTATGCCTTTAATATTGGAACCAAGTCATATCCTTGGTCCCTCATGTCTTCGATAGGAATGTTCATTTCTTATAGCTGTTTAATTATTACTTCTGTCAGTCATAGACCAGCGGTGTCTGTCACCAGTACGAAACCAAGAAAGTGTTCGGAAATTTTTATAAGGCATTCTCCATTACTGTATATAATTTGTACAATTTGCAATTGTAGCCCTACTTGAGTTTCAGGCACGGGCGTCTCTGGAGGGGGGACGAGGGGGACGCGTCCCCCAATATTTGAAGTACAAAATATTAAATATTCTAATCTAATTTAATGGTAAATGTTTAGCAGAAGGGGTCCAGAAGTATGTAAAAATGAAAAATTTACAGAAGAAATGGAAGATTCAAGTACTTAGAGCTAACATAACCTAACCAAACCTAACCTAAACTAGCCTAATAATAATAGAAATAAGTGAAATTTTATCATTTTTTCTAAAATTATGCTGGATCCCTACGCTAACATAAACTAACCAAACGTAATTTAATCTAACTTTACCCAACCTAAGCTAAATTAAGTTAACCTAATGTGAACTGAAACTCCTGAAATTCTAACATTTTTTGGAAAGAATAGCTGGACCCTTTATGCTAAACATTACCCAATTACTAACGACAGAATAGCATATAAATAATAATATTTATTTGAAGTATAATATTCAGGCTGTAAAATGATTATAACATAGTTCTTAATAATGGAATCCAAGATAATAAACAGGTTGGGCTAGGTAGTAACATTTAAATCACTTTCTTTGATGTCCCTCCAAATTTAACATGCCAGAGACGCCAGTGGTTCCAGGTAGTTTTCAGATCATGGTTAGATTTTACTGTATTCTGCTCATACAATGAGATTCATACTTTGCGCAGTAGGGATGCGTCGTGCTTCTAAAGGGAGATGTGAGCTTGTTACAGAACCCCATTCGCTAAGGGTGTTCCTTCCACTAACAGTAATTCAATAACTAGGATATGGGCTTCTGTCCATTGCTGTTGATCGGATATGAAGTGAACCTTCCATTGTCTCTTTATGCGAGAGGGGAAGTGCTCCTATCCTTGAAGATGATTGATGGAAGGTCACTGGGTTTAACAAAGTTAGAGATCAGATTAGGCATACAAGAAACACAGGGTACGAATAAATTGGAGTTTTTTTTTTTTTTTTACCACATATGAATATTTTGTCAAATTATTATGAAAATTTATAACGCACTATTTCGATCTAACATAGCATAAATATTACAGTCATTGATCCCATTGCCCTACAAGACATAGTTTAAAATCTGATGACATTTTTTAAATATTTTTAGTAGTTTTTAGAACAGTAGCATTATTTCAAGTTTTTTTTTTTCTGAAAGGGGAGGACTCTCCATCGACATATATAGTATTGCATTTTTTGTATATACATTACTATACGGTTGTTTAAAATGTTATGTGTGACTCAAACTCAGGGAGGTAATTGCCCCTTCACGCTTGGTTTAGGTAAGAATAGATGGGATGGATCAGATCTTTAAATTGTGACATGTGTCTAGTTGACTAGGAAAAGAAAGGTGGTGGCAATATTCATTGGTGTACGGAAAATAAGGGTTTTCCTATTTAAACCCTCCTTCAACAAGATTTTATGAAAAAATATAAGATAATTCAAAAATTCTCGAATATGAACTTAGGAGCTCGAACACTCCCTAGATCAAATTCTGCTACGGCACTAACAACACTAGTCTGAGAGACCATTGCACATAGCAGCTTTTGATTCTGCGTTCGGGTCATACATTGGGTAATCATCTTTACACGTTAATCAGGAAACATTGTTGCTCATGACATGAACATACATTTAAAATCCAAAATCTACCTCATTGTTAGAATCTACTGTAGGGGTTTGTGAAATAAAATTTTGTATAGGCTAGCATTAAGATGTTCTGACTTATAAATTACTATTGGGTGGCCTACCTATGCATAAAAGAGGGTTGATATTGAACTACCTGAATATAAAGTAAAATAAAGTGAAAAAGCATTATGAATACCATATCCTGGAGGTAGTCTGATTGATGTTCTACAATGTTCATCTGGAAGTTTTCCAAGCACATCATCGAGTTCGTAACATCGGAAAGACGGTAAAGCAGGGTGTGGTGTGTCTTGTTTGACAGCAACCAACTTTACTCTTTCTCCCACATTAACTTGAGTGCGCTTCATTTTTGAAGCATTGTGATCCTGTTAACAATTTTCACGTTAGCCTGGATCAAGACATTCGATTTGTCGTTGTTAGGTTACGCTGTATTCTCCGCATTTGTTTCAACAATGTCTTCCTTGTGGTGCCATCTGTGAGACTCATATTGAACTGCGTGAAGCTTGTTGTTCTGTTTGGTATCTCGTCTTGAATACAGCGAGTGACTGAAAAACAAGAGTGCTTTGTCGCAGGGGCTTAGAAGACATTGCGGCAGTAAGATTTTTTGTTGAAAATATTCTACTGAGGTAAGTGTAAACAATTTGTTGTTCTGTTCTACGATTGTAAGCATGTTTGAACAAGCTATATATATGTATGTCATATAGTGTCATGTGAAAAATATATAACAAAATTGCCGCAATTACACTCCGGATTATTCAAAGCTTTAATGATAAGTCATGTGTTTTGTGACGTCATTATTGTAGGTGGAACTTGGAATAACACGATTGGGAAATGCGGGTGGAACTGGCGCGTTATTATACTCAAGAGATTCAGGTGCAGTCTGAGTGTTTCGGGATTTCTATACATATTGGGGTTCTATTCCGGTGTTTGTCAGGTTGCACCAAAGCTTTAAATGCCTAGCATAACTTGTAACACAAATAGTGATTCTGTTTGTTTGTTTGTTTGTTTTCGAATCTCTTTTGCTCGCTGATCTCTAGAGAAGGATTTCTCAGATTGAAACTCAAGCTATTCTGATCAAGATATGTTTTTGATTTTCGGTGACGCAGAGTTTCATGAAGATGAGTACGTACATCCTACCTGATTACTTTATTAACACTGGCCTACAATAAATGTTTAACAGAAGTTTGCAGTAATAAAACTCCTTGATATTTTAACAGTAAGTTTGTGGCAAAAAAAAAAAAAAAAAAAAAAAAAAAACGGTTGTATCCTTTAGGCTAAAGGGGACGGATGATTAATGAATGGAAATGTGGGAGGAAACGGGAGAACTACGAGAAAACTCACGAACACGATGTTTTCCACCACAAACTCCTAGGATCCACATAGGCTGGGATCGAACTAGGAAACCTTCTTACCAGAGGTAAGAGATTAGCACTGAGCCGCCGTTCCCCCGAATTTTAGTATAATATTAAATAAATTACTCCTCGTTTGAAAGTGTTAATTTAGAGGGTTTAAAATTTTTGAAAGATCATAACAAGGTGGAAGATGACTTCTTCAGCTTGAACGCATCTGGTGTAGTCACAGATGCCAACTCCATAGGGAGCTTATTAGAGATTATTGGTTCTGGTTGACTGGAATTGAGCATCCCTTTTAGCACCGAGACTATATGAATATAAAGATGGAATCCGAATCACCGTAATGCTTTTAAAATTCCAATGCTTTCTGACTGAGAATTGAACCAGTGACTCCGTGCATCAGACTCACGCGCTAGCCACTAGACCAGAGGTGAGAGCTCTATTAGGGATTGCATTTAACTACTTACTATTATATTTACATAAGAAAACTGAGGTAAAATAAGTAAAAACACAAGAAATAGCCTGAATGGGTCTGGGTTTGACTACGATCTTGATTATTCTATGTATGCGTAGGGGTACATAGTTATATAGGCGATGGTAACAGAAGACTAATTAAATTAAGTAAAACTAACATTATATATTCATCAATTGTAGAAAAATAATAGAATTCGTAAAATAGACATTTGCGATGGGTTGCACAATTTTTCACTTATTTTTACTTCGTGATCGTCTTGTAGCCCGAATGCTTCTTCCCTTTTCCTGCAACCCTCTTGGAAGAGGGTTTGGTGGGAAGGGATGCGAAGCCCAAGAGGGTGGATATTTCGAAGCTGAGGGTTAGACAGCCGGAGCGCGAGGGAGGGGGACAAGGAAGGGTGGATAGGTGAAGTTAGCGATGAAGGGACATGAGAGGGTTGGGGTTGATAGGGAGAAAGAAATACGGGAAGGGGCGACTTGACGAGGCGAGGGAGTGAAGGATAAAGCGCAAGGGGGGAGGGAATAAACGAAGGGTAGAGGAGAGTAGAACAGGAACCGTCAGAACGGGGGAATCTTCACCAAAGATAGGTAAGTGAACATATTCTACCTGATGTATATTGGAATTTGCATAGTACTATTAAGACTATTTTGTTTCATTACTTTCTCATTAAGTGGAAACTGATTACTCAGATTGAACCCGGAAGTAATCCATGGTAAAACTCTGGAAAGTATTCGAGAAACACAGTAGAATTCAGTAATAGAATAGTCCTATTGTGTAAAATTATGCGCGTCATTTATTTCCACAACAAAGCACTTGAAACAACTTCAGCTGTTATTTTAGGATTAGAGTAACCAGCAGAGTTCTTTTTTTCTTTTTTTTAAACCAGATTTTCTTTTCTTTTCTACTTTTAATGGTGTTTACAACAATAATAATAATAAACTTAATCTGCAGTGTCTATTTTCAAGTTCACTAGGAAAACAAAATTACAATATAATACAAGATTTGTATCCGAATAAATTATAAATTTTGGATTGAGGAGGATCGGGTAAACGATGTTCCACTGTATGTAGATTTATCTGCGAGCTCTTTTGATAGATATGTTTGGTAGCATGTTTCTCAGTATAAACTGAGAGTTAATGTTTGATCTTAGAATTATTTATTTAATGTTTAGATGATGGTCACAAGATAAGCTGTCAGTGAATTGATAGATGTCCAACTTAAAACATCGAACTTCACGGATGCCCGTCCTTCCTCAAATTCACTATTCCGAATTTACCATTATCTCGCAAAATTCGTCATTCTGCCTCCAGATATACCTTTCTCCCTTGGTTATCATTCTATAGTTTAATTGTGCCATTTTCAATGGAAAGTTATGTCTCCGAAAATAATTTAATGAGTGCAACCTGCGCTCCAAAAACCCGATTGCAGATACCCTTGATTAACTTCCAAGCAAGAAGTTAGATGAAAATTAAAATCAAAAGAGTCGGTTGCGTATACTGTAGGTTCACTTGGGCGTTTAGAATGACTGTAACACGATGAGGTCTAGAGAGGATGAACCCTTGATTGCCTTGTGATATGGAAGGCCATGCATCTACGACACATCGAAGCTCATTACCTGTGCCTAGGGGAGATCTCTAGTTTGCGAGGCACTGTGCAATCATGGATCTGACATTCAATCGACGAGAGGTGAGGCGAATGTTCCAGCCAAGAAACAGGTCAAAATTGTGTTTGTTCAATAAATGTAGAACGTAGCGTATGACATGCGGACGTGCGTTATCCTGTAGGAAAGTACCGCTGTTATGCAAGACCTATAGTAATAAACCAACACCTCTTCGATGTACTCTTGATTGGTCAAACAACATCAATGCATATTAGACGCGAGTGGTTACGGAATCCCATACAAATGGCACCCCTCCATTACGATGCATTATGCAGATGGCTCTCATCCTGATCCCACGGTATCAACAGCCACGGATGGGATCATATGCTTCAGAGAAGCGGATTTCGTCCGAGAAAAGGGTGCGACATTCACAGCATCATTGCAACAATGGATGTCATCCAGATAGTCTCCATCCAACTTGACGTTGAATTGTTCGTGGTGACACTTGTCGCTGCGCAACAGCTCATAATTTGTGCGCCAGTGCTCGGGAAGTGACTGTTCGATCAACGGTATCCGTGCTCACAAAAACTTTGTCCTCTTGGAAAGATCCAGCAATGGAGTTTGTGTACGTCGTTGTTGCCCTCCTGGAGCAATCGATTCCATATTTGCATCACCGTGACTGCGTATATTCCATTCAAAACGGCACCAGTGCCTCTGAAAGATGATCCGCAGCCGCAATGTGTCACAATCCTCCCACGATTAAATGCCGTGTGAATATGTGCTGTATTCGAAGTTGATACAGTGTTCGACCATCCAAATCACTCACGTCATGGCAACACATTGCTAATACTAAACTGTAATTCCTCTGTGGCTTGCTTTCTTCCAGTTGTTGTTTCGAAGGGGCGTGGTTGGCTCATGTGATGCATCGCGGAGTTGCACTGCCAATCGTTTTACTGTTCCCTACAACTTCTACACATTTTGCCAATACAATTCAGTTCTATAGTTCCATGTATTGGCAGTGGCTATGGTGTTGCATTTTTAATGTTCAGCAGTGTACAGTACGACTTTTTCACTTCAGTAAATAAACAGTTTGATCTTTAGTTCTTAACTTAGACAACGATCATTATGGACAGTGGCGGATTCAGGTTGGACTCCTGACGATGAGGTATGAGAGGGTGGTGGAGAAGGATTCTCAGAGTTTTATCTCCCACTGGCCTTTCGTAGCACTGGTATCTGTGCCGCTTTGTCCTCCTTAGATCCGCCTATGATTATGGTCGAGTACATAATATAACTATTTATAAATTCATTTCCCGTCTGAATATCCGCCATAATTGCTAAAATGGATATGTTTATTTTCACTTGAGGAACGCGATTTCTCAATTGGGGATAAAAAACATTTACATAAATTACGATAATCAATATTTATAGATACACAATACAGTTATGTTATTTATTTCAGGGTTTCAAGTGTGTTTTATTTCTAATAAATAACATTTACGTACAATATAGTTAGCAATTGAATTATGGAAGTACCCAATCTCGTGTTAATCAGTCGATATATGTGCTTTCGACGTACGTGGTGTCAGCTTCGGCTACTGATGGAGATTTTTTTTTTTTTTTTATTGTCGAGCTGTAAGTAGCGGTGATCAGTCTACAAAGTCAAAAATAACAGAGATGGAAAAGCTGATGTGCTGGCCCAAGTTTACCGAACTGCTAGATCGAATAGTCTGTACGACCCTTTGTAGTCTCTGGCGCCATGAAATTTACGTGCTTAAACTTTAGCTCCTTGAGAATAACACTATGTTTCTTATATTTTAATATCTGTTACCATAAATGGAATATACGTGGAAGAAAATATGCTGGTACCTCTCAAGCAGATTCCACACTTTGAACGTATTTCCGACATATTCTAATCATCTCTAGATCGCTTCTTGCTTTTGGTACCAAGCACAGAACAACATCGGATCAGCGGGAGTACATACAACTCAATACTAGTCAGACATTGCTACAACAGTTCCACTAATTGCCAATAGTTCGTCGGAGCATGAGATTGCCACTGAATAAATTCAACGTATAGTACACAGAATTTTCAGTTATGTTACAGTGTCATCACCAGAAGCATTCTACAATTTTGGTAGATCATTTTGCTCTAATTGTGACACTTCCATACACTATGATTATAACATTTTCGTCTTGACGTATATCAATTGTTTCCTCATTTAAAACCGTTCATCGATTCTAGTGTCTCCTCCCCCCATCCCGTTCATTTAATCATATTCACAGTGCAATTACTCCTCAAACAATATTCGAATCAGTTCCTTTTCTTCTTTCTATTTATCTCCCACGTAATTATTTTGTTCTTCACTGACCTAGCGCTTCCTTTGTGGTTTTTCGACCGACCTTCGTAATTTGCCCGACTTTTCACATTGACACTTCAAAAGCTTGTAGCATGTAACATGTTTGTACTTTTTCGCAATGTCCATTTCTCGTAGAACTGATTAGTGTGTTAACTTGACGTTAAAATGTCTTAACATGTAAGATAATAATGTGAATTGTGTGGGAAATTTCCTAGAGGCTAGACTATTCAACAAACGTCGGTGTAAAGTGTGTTGCATAGGTTACAGAGATTTTAACCAATAATAAAATTTTCAATGAGAAGAAAATCATTTTGCATAAGTGTCATAGTTTCTGAGAAATGCTGCAAAGGAACGTTTCTGTAACATCATGTGTTGAAGTCTTCAGTTGGGAAATGGAAATCCACAGAATTTGCTAAATTATTTTGTGAAGTAAATGAATAATAATTATAAGAGAGAGACACCTAAAAACTTAGAAGCAGTTGGTAACATTTAATAGTTGTATGTCGCACTTCATTACATCATCGGTAGGAGGAATACTGATTTATTATTATTATTATTATTATTATTATTATTATTATTATTATTATTATTATTATTATTATTATTATTATTATTAAAATAATCTGTTTCTTGTTGTAAAGGATGTATGTAGAGTTGACCAAAATGGGAAGATAGATCTCAATTTCACTCTTTGAATGCGAAAACAAGTGAGCGAGTTTTATTGAGATCGGTGAGCGCGAAATTGAATGAGTCCATATTTCATCGATGTTAACGACTACAAGATCACGTGAATAGTTCACTTACAATAGTGAATAAAGCTTTGAAAATCAAAATAGAATGTTCTGCATGTCCTATATATGGAGAGCAGTGGCGGCTTTTGAGAGAACTCAAATAGATAAGAATTCTGTAATATCGTTACAAGGTAAGGGATGAAAGCTTCGTACAGTTTCAGAAGGCTCTTCACGAGAAAACTACATTAGATAAGCTTTCTTTTCATAGTTTGTAGTAGAGATGGCCAATTCCAGAATTTTTACTTTCCGTGATCCGGAAAGTAAAATTGAAAAAAAAAAAAAATCCGGAATTCGAAAAGTGAAATTTCTGATTCCGGAAAATATTGGCTATCCTTAGTTTGTAGCGATAAAATTTAACGTTTTACCGATGCAACTTTCCTTAAAAGCCGCAACTGATGGAGAATGATGTCTCTTGAAAAGCACGCACGCAATTGAAAATAGAATCGGTGTGCCGTTAATCGTAATTAATACATTATCGCTGAAGTTACCTAATGCAGAAACTGATAATAAAAACTAGTGCTTCGGTGTAGCCTAATGGTTCTAAATTCGACTTCCGGTGTAGGTATAGATCATTCACTATTGACTTATCATCATGAGGCAACTGGGGAGTTACTTAAATTAAGACGGAAGTGATCTGAAGTCTATAAAGCCAGGAATAATGGCGATGAAAAGCGATGTGCTGACCACACATTACTCAGCTAAAATGTCTGGCTGGCTGGCCATAATTATTCAGTAACTATAATGCGAAGGAGTTTAGTTTAGAATAGGGTCAGTCCACCGAGATAGGTTATTGTAGGCATCTGTTTCTTCAAAGTGAATAATGGGATGATATCTTTAATGGAAATGCAATCACTTTCTTCTCAGTTACTTTCCCGAAAATGCATGTTTCCTAAATGATGTCCTTTCTGTCACACGAAATACAGGTCAAGGTCTTACAGTCGGCTTAAATCTATAAATTCTGTTGTCATTTGTCTGTCTGTGCAGTCTCTTTCATCATAAATGTGTGGGCATACTAGTTTCTGTTTCTTAGTAAGGATAATGAGTAACATCTTTGAAAGAACACTTTTTATTTCACAAGCAAAGAAAGCATGTTGCAATTATGCAGTATGGTGTTGTACTTGTGTAAGTACAGTGACGTAATTGTGTTTTGCCATTTATATTCTAAAATTGGTAAAAACATGGGAGGAAGTAAAATTGACTTACAAATTTGGTTGCTTATAATATCTTCGACGAACACGACTATCTCTCTAAAAACAGTTCTTAATTATATGGGCTCATATATATATATATATATATATATATATATATATATATATATATATATATATATATATATATATATATATATATATATATATATATATGAGCCCTGGTTCGACCCAAAGTCGTGGGAATATGTGGTGGAGAACATCGTGTCCGTGGGTTTTTCCCGGAGTTCTCTCCTAGATTATCATTCCACAAATTATTTCATAACCATTCTTTGTGACTTGAAATCGTACCACGTATGCAAATTTTTGAGGAGGCAAGAGCTCAAATAAAATTGAATATTTAGTATAATGTTTGATATTTCTGTCATGTAAACGAAAGAATTCAGACAAATGTAATTGAAAAGAATTGGCGTAGGAAAATATAGTATATGTCGCTTCTGCGTAGAGTCACCTTAGGAGTGAAGTCAATTCGATCCGATATACTGACCACAAATCTGAAGTATTGGATACCTGGGTAGTATTATTAGTGATGATATGAAGTATGAACATGAAATAAAGGGAAGGATAGGAATGGCGAAAGAAGCCTGTAGGAGAAAGAATACTATTTTGTGGGACCTTGAATAAAGAGTTGAGAAAAAGGCTCATAAAATTATTTGTGTGGAGTATTGTACTGTATGAATCAGACTCATGGTCATTACGCAAATGTGATGATAAACGACTGTAAGTTTTCGAACTATAGATGTGGAAAAGAATGGAAAGAATGAGCTGTGTCGAAAGGGAAACTAATGAGAGGGTGTTAGAAATGGTGGGGGAGAAAAGAAAATTCTTAGATATTAAGAAAAGGAAGAGAAACTGATTTGGACATTGGCTGAGAAGGAATTGTATCACGAGGGACATGCTAGAGGGTATGGTGGCAGAAAAGAGAGGGAGAAGGCGAAGGAAGCTACAATTAATGGACGATATCAAACAGAAGAAAATCGTACGTGAAGACGAAAAGGTTAGCGAAGACCGTGGAGGATGGAAGCTTCTCAGTTGCATCAAGTCACTGCCAATAATGGCAACATATCCATGATGATGATGATGCATGTTTTATAGGTGAAGAGTTGTAGCCGATCAGCTGACTCTCACTTAGGAGACATGTGGTCAGCATATTGTCTCAAATTGCTATTGTTTCTAGCTCTTCGATACCTCGATATGGAAGTAATCTCATAATGCTGGGTCCAACACGGAAAAGTCTTGTTTCTCACCAGAAATCGAACATAAGGTTACGCGCACTATCCACTCTCGGTTAGTCCAATCGTTTTCAACTGTACAATGTATGACGAATGAGAATGCTTTTGAGACCGGGGAATGAAATAATACAAATCTTGGCAGTGTACGAATAGTATTGGACCCGTGAGTAGCGTATCTGCAAAACCATCGACTATGCTGTTGATATTCTTGTTTGCCTGGCATCAGTGCCTTTATCAATGCCAGAGTTTGTTTACTCATTGTCTTATCCGTGTGGTTTTTCTAAGAATGGGAGAAGCAGACAGTGACGTCACAGAGCATCCAGTTAGAAATGACTGCGCTAATCACACACTTTCTCTAAGAAGTAAACTTATTTTGGCCAACCATTCCTAATGAGTTTTAGATATCCGAGATAGTTAATCGATAAACGAAAATCAGAAATTGTTATTCTCTTGTAGACTAAAGTTTACATTAAATATTCCACATATTAGTAACTATTTTCAACTAACCAACTACTTGGCCTAACAGCTCGTTTTGTGGGTCTGAGCTGCTCCAACACCATCTGTTAGCGACCGGCTGAACTACGTCCAGCCAAACGACGAACACGTGGTAAGCGCGCTGCGACGCCCTGTCCCTAGCAGGTGTATCAGGAGCTTTCTAGACCTAGTGGCCGTTACAGTTTTTATTCATGTAACTCCCCAATTTGCCTCACGAAATTGTGAAGCACCAGTCGGGAATCGAACCCGGGACCACGGGGATGTGAGTTCAACACTAACCACTGCCTCCTCCCCATAAATGATTTTAGAATATGCTACTTAGTCTGCGAAATTTTCAGAAAGAATAATTTACGAATGAACGGATGGTTGGGTGAGAAAATTATTGCAATGGAGTCTTACCCATTAATAAATTGTCTGTTGCGGAAGCAATATTAATAAAGCCTTTGTTAGTTGACAAAATAAGTAATACACTTCTAGCTTTACGAGGAGTGCCTACCGTTGCACTCTAGCACGCCGTCACAATTATCTGATATGCTTCTCCCAAGAAACAGTACTTGCTTTCAAACTTACTCAAAGCAGATTGTGACCTCCAGATTCCCCTTCCCCTTACCACACACACACACACACAGTAAAGCAGATAATACCCAT
Organism: Thermobia domestica; assembly: GCF_964235325.1. Classification (NCBI taxonomy): domain Eukaryota; kingdom Metazoa; phylum Arthropoda; class Insecta; order Zygentoma; family Lepismatidae; genus Thermobia; species Thermobia domestica. Next base: position 106,638,886 of record NC_137454.1, on the reverse strand, counting down.
GCTGACTTGATTAGAAAGTATTGTTGTATAAATTGCACACTTTATATATAATCTCTTCTTTCTCACAAATTTAAATTACTTTCGTCCCCCCTAAGATTGCAATAACATCTTTTTTAAACTCCCTTTTGGTACCGTTGTTTTTATAAATCATTTCTTGTTAGTGATATCTTTGCACTCCTGAAGTTTCTGATTTCACCCGTTTGGTTTTGAAATTCTTTTCCTTTAAAAAAAAAAAGAAAAAAAAGAAAAAGAAAAAAAGAGGGAGAAATTTGATACTTATTATTTCCTCGAACTGGCTTAGGAATTAAATAAACATTTCCAAATTTTGAGAAAGCATAGATTGCAATGCCGAAAACAAAGGAAATAATTTATTCAGTAAACCACAAAGGTTATGAACACTTCGATTTGCTTTGTAAAATAATCATTAGAGCAGCCCAAAAGCATAAAAAGCATAACAGCAATTTACACATATGGTTGGTACCTTGAACATGGTTGCGGTTGTCTAAGGGTCCAGAAGAAACTAATTTTAAAAGCATAATTTTGGAAAATAAAGCATAAAGCATAATTTAAAATATATAGCACAATTCTTGGAAAATTCTGTTTAACTGCAAGTTTAACATAATGTATAATGTATTAATATTCTTTTAAATCAATATTTACATTGCAAAATCATTGGGAACATAACAATGAAAAGCTTATTTTTATTTCTATGAACTTTTCGGTGTAATCCTTTGATGTGGAGAAAAGAAAAAAAGGAAAAGAAGAAAAGTTTCCGCCAACAATGAATAGTACAGAATAACTCCACGTTATATTGATACATATGCACCTCTAAGGCGCACACAAGTGATAAACATTGGCTCCAGTAAAGCTTATCTCTTTACAGTGCATTAAGTAGAAAAATCAAAGAAAGAAACTGTTTGCGTAAAATATTAATAAATAGATCAAGATATTTAGAATATTTAATGTATAGTAAATATTATACGTTATAAAGAATTAATGTAAAACAATGATTGAAATTAACAATAAAGCATAATAAAGCCTAATTTGGAAAAAAAAATAAAGCATAATTTAACAACAAATAAAGCATAATGTGGGTTGGTCTAATAATCATGAAGCTAAGACATAAAAACTAATTTCTCCAAACAACAACATTTCTCTTATTATTATTTTCGTAAACTTTGAGCTATTGTCAGTCCTATCATTCTTTTCTTTTCCCTTCCTTTACCTCGGTATACACAGCGTTTGTTGTGTTTACTTGAGGTTGATACGAGATGTGATTCTCCTCGTCCGCACAGTACGTGCTTTGCAAAGTTTACTTGGTTTCTGTTGTTTTCAATTCAGGAAAGAAACCAACACGCACAACTTTACGGCATCGATCGCTCAATTAAATAGTTTAAGAGTCTAGCTTTTATTCCTTTTCTTATTTTTTCCAGTTCCCCTGTCGGAATTACATTCACACATTTTGTTTGGTAGTTTCGCAAAAGTAATAAATAAAGTGTCTTTGCTATATCATAAATGTTTTATAGTGTCATTGATGATAGGCAAGTAAAAATAAACTTGTAGAATACCCATCATCATCATAGGTATTCTGCCATTATTGGCAGATCACTAGCTGCAACTGAGAAGCTACCATGCTCTACGCACTCTCTTCCGCTAACCTCTTCGTCATCATGTACGATTTTCTTGTTTTGATGCCGTCCATTAATTTTAGTCTTCTTCACCCTCTCCCCCTCTTTCCTGTCATCGATAAATTTAATTGATTTTTTTTTTAAATGGACAGTTCTCGATTTTATTTTTAGTCAATGACCAATTATATTATTTCTAGTAGACTAGTAAGTTTTTTTTTTAACTTTGAATAAAAATCTGTTTTAAACTCTGTAGAGGTTAAATTTGCTCTGCCTATCTAATGATTTTACCAAATTTCCTAATAAAAATACATTTCTAGGTAGAGAGAATGTGAACCCTTCGAAGATCCATCCTTATTTGGGAATGAAAATTCTTTTGGGAATGTTTACTTACAAAAGGTACTGGGGTATCTTCGCTCTATCACTACATTTTTTTAGCACTTTTTCGAAATTTTCTCCATAATTCGGTACACTATTTCCATAGTTGGGGAGGGGGCACAGTGACTCAATGGAAGAGTGCTCACCTCTCCGTACTAGGCCATGTGAGTTCATAATGGACGATATCTCGTCCGAATGTCTTTTCTTCCGAGTTTCTTTCGTCCCGTCGCATAAATCCTTTCTAATAATTCACTTTAGTTAATAATTCTTCTTCTTTCTCCTAAAGTCCATAACCATATAACGTAAAACTTACTGTAGACTTCATTCTTTTCTCCTAGTCGAAGTCAGTAAATAAACTAACCCAGTCATTTTTTTATCATATATATATAGATTTGCGGAAGCTTTATCCTATAGAGGAGGGTTACCAAAGAGTACGCACGCCCTAAGAGCGCGCAGTGCCAGTTACGCTGAAGTGGTAACACACAGAATTGTTATTGCTACGCTGTTTGATGCGTCTTTGTGTGAGAGTTGATACGAAGAAAAGGGAAGTTAACGGATCGCTGCAAACAGAAAATACAGCAAAAAATAACTTTTTTGAATTCTTGATGTAATATTTTAATACTCTTAGTTAAGAAATTATTCTGATATAGCAGCTAACTACAGTACTCTTGTTGCATGGTAGGAAACATGAATGCAGATAGAATTGTTTACCATGGCTTTGTTTCAGGGGTCTTGCATGTGCAGCCACATGGATTAATTTTACTCGAGTTGATTGCTGTTTCCCAAAGAGTGCGTGTTAGTGAGTTACCAAAGAACGCGCACGTACTCTTTGGGAGAATTTCTTTGATAGTGTGTATGGGTAGCGGCATTCATATTACAGACTGTGGTTATTCTCATCAGTTACTCTCGGAGTGTAATCTGATGTTTGAATGGATTGTAGAATTATTTGTAATTGTTTGTCTTCGATTCAAGCACCAACTGTAAATCATATATACGAAGTATTTTAAATTCACAAAATTTCTTAAATTAGAATGATGATGTGGTGTTCTGCCCGAAGGTAGGTCTTTGGTTCATAGTAGTTTGCCATTGCCTTTCATGGTATGATGATGATGTCCTAAGTAGTGAGGAAATGATCAAAATAAAGATTCTGGAAGTGTTCTGGATGAAGATGCTGAGTGAAATATGGCTTCGATTACGATTGTAATGAAACCACAAAATAAGAATTAAAAAAGACATACACTAAAGGTGTTGTTCAGGATTTTTTCCAGTTGGTGGAATAATGTAATGAAACCACGAACTAAGAATTTAAAAAATCATCATTAATTTTACTCATAAAAATCATAATTTGTGGGTGAAACTAAACGAAGACTTTCTCTAATGTTTTAAATTTCGTGTACGTTCATAATAAATTCTTTAAAACCACATGGACGTGTAATGAAGAAATTGTTGGAAGCAAAATAGTTTAGAATTGCCTGTATACGAACAATTGGAAGCAAACCTTAGGGTAAATTAAAGTTTACGAAGGGGTTTAGGTTTCAAGTATGATAGGTGTTGAGTGCGCCCTCTTAGGGACCGCAAAACGCACTCTTTGGGACACTGGTCCTTAAGAGTACGCATTTGAGTTTTTTAACTTTTTAACGTATATCTCCATTTCTACATCTAGTAGTAAACTTTTCTATTTCTTACAATGTAGCCTAAACTTCAATTAAAATTTTGTACAATTTATATAACTTTTGCGTCATTACTTTCGGAGCTATTTGAAAATGAATATTAAGTGCGTGCTCTTTGGTAACCTTCCTCTACTACGAGGGCTTTTTATCCGTTTCACCTTAGTGCAAATTTTTGCTAATATCCTGTGTTAAATGTTTATTGATCTCCATTCCCCCCCTTTTTTTAACTTTCAATCAGAGGTGCACCGTCGCGAGGATCCACCGGGTCCAACCTCCTAAAAAAAAAATTATAACTTGACATGCATTTGTACAGCTTCTTAAAGTTACTCTTATTTAGCAGAGAAATGATTGATGTAGCCTACACTGAGAAAAAAATTAATGTGGCGTACGTAAAATCGTATGTTATATTTGTAAATCCTGTAGATTTTTGGATTTAACGTATAGCAAACATATAACTGAAAACGCATGTTTTATAGTACTTTCTGTATAAATGCTCCGTCTGTCCGTACTTTCCGTATGAAACAGTATGGGCAGTCAGTATCTCACATACAAATGGACGTATATAACACATAGCTGACGAAGGTAACATACATATATGTATGTAATATAAGGATACTGTTAGATATCAGACATCCTGCAACGGCATGATGTAACATCTAAGGGCAATGCCTATATAGCATACAGATAACGTATGCTCAGTACTGATTTCTGTAGTAAGCAAGAGGATTCCGTATATTTGTACAATATACCGCTGTCCGGAGAACGGATTTTTCTTAGTGTAAAGATTTGATCTTACACTTCATCTATGCAATTTCTTTCCTTGCTAAAACAAACAAGGTATATCATTTTTTTTTCAGAATGTAGGTGGGAGTACTTAAAAAAATACTTATCATTTTTATGATTGCAGAACAAGGACGTTACGCAAAGGCATAGCGCGCCTGGTTTCGAGTATTAGTCTATCTGAAATTAGAAGAATAATGTCTCTTGACTAGATTCCAGGGTACTTTATCTGATACTATATACAACCTTTATGCAGAATTTTTAAGGTTATGTAATATGCTGTGCGCTAACCGTAAATATAATTACTATGCAACTTCACAGTGAGGAGCACGGAAATCTACATGCTTTGGAAATGACAATTCTGTTCTATATGGAACTAATCAGTTTATAGGCTATTCTTCTCTAAAATGTTCGAAAAGAAATAAATATCACCAAGCATAAGACAGCCCGACAAGTAAAATCGTTAGTTTAATGTTCTACAATTATTATTATTATTATTAGTATTATTATTATTATTATTATTATTATTATTATTATTATTATTATTATTATTATTATTATTATTATTATTATTATTATTATTATTATTATTATTGGTTGAAGCAAATGGATGATTAATGAAAGTAAATCAACACGAAAAAATTAGGAGGGATGGGGATAGGCAGGAAAAGGGAGAACCCCGATGAAGTATCACGAATAAGACGCAGTCTATCCCAAGCTTACATCACCTAGGAACGAACCAAGGATCCTCTCGCACCACAGCTGAGCGTTCTACCATTGAGTCTCGTATACAAAGCTAATTAACTAAAGTGAATTATTAGAAAGGATTTGTGTGACGGGACGAAAGAAATTCGGAAGAAAAGACATTCGGACGAGATATCGTCCATTATGAACTCACATGGCCTAGTACGGAGAGGTGAGCACTCCCCAACTATGGAAATAGTGTACCGAATTATGGAGATAATTTCGGAAAAGAGCTAAAAGAAAATGTAGTGATAGATCAAAGATAACCCAGTGCTTTTTGTAAGTAAACAATCCTAGAAGAATTTTCATTCCCAAATAAGGATGGATCTTCGAAGGGTTCGCATATTATCTACAGTTTTAGCAAAGAATATTTCAAATCCCATAAATATGGTGTATTTTATATTTTCCAACAGTGAAATGTAGTAACAGATTACTAATGGGAAATGTATCCAGCTACTTTGAAATAATAGTCTTTTGTCTTTTCGGCTAATATTGAGTAAGTTAAAATAATGATCTTACAAGTATAAAAATAGCGTGATGGATTTCGAAAATACGAGTTAAGTTTCTCTGTTTCGCGTTCTTATGCAGAACCGAGGTTATAAAGAACAGGACGTACTTAGACTCCGTACCATTACCGGAGTTTCAATCCGGTGCAATTGGTGGCTCCATAGACCATCGTGTAAGATTGACCCTCACAGTATAGGCCGCCTCGCCTCCAATAGAGATGGATTACAGGACTGTGTCATATCGGCCTTGGCATGGTGCGAACAGAAATGAACAAGAGGGTGAATGAAGAACGTACACTGAGAAAAATTCGTTATCCGGACAGCGTGTATTGTACAAAAACACGGAATCCTTATGTTTTCTGCAGAAATCAGTACGGAACATACGTTATCCATATGCTACATACGCACTGGCCTCAGATGTTACGTACGTCAGCTACATCCGTCTTTATGTGAGATCTTGACCACCTATATTTAGTTCTTCCGTTCCTACGGCAAGTATGTTTATTCGGAACACATACGGAAAGTACGTATAAACATACGTTTCCAGTTACACTTTTTTTCTATTTTTAAATCCAAAAACTACAGGATTTACACACGTAAACTACGTTTTTACGCACGCCTCATACGTGTTTTCTCTCAGTGTCGGAGGTGATTGAACAAGTGGGTGAATGAGTAACGCCGGACATTACAATATATGCTGGTCAGCGAATAGCGTGGTTGATTAAATCGAGACTTCAAAGATGGTTAGGACACGTCGCTGTAATGGAAAATGTAGGACTAATAATTAGATCGAGACTTCTACAGTAAGATGGACATAATATATCGCTACGAATATAATGGAAAATATAGGGCGGATAATTAAATCGAAACATCTAGAATAAAATGGACTTAACATGTCGTTATAATGGGAAATATAGGGCGAATAATAAATCGAAACCCCTGTATAAGATAGAGATGACACAGCATTATAATGGGAAATATAGGGCGGATATTAAAATCGAGATATCTAAGATAGACATGGCACGTTGCTATAATGGAAAATAATATGGAGGATGTTATATAGAGAGCCTGTGAAATAATGATTTTGGGGTGATCAGAACCGAGAATTAAATTGGGAGATAACATACAAATAGCTGGTAGTGACACCGATTATAACAATCCTGATTCGATTGGTTTGGTACAGAATAGAAAATCCATGGGCAAGCTTCTATTTCTGTTCTGCGATGAACCCTAGTATTCCTTATATCACTAAGCTTAACTACAATAGTCGTATTAAATCTGAAATTGAACACTTTGAGGAAGTGGATTTGAAATTTTCTTTGGATCATTATAATGCCCATGTGTGATACAAAAGAACATCTCAGGAAAACGTCAATGCAGGATAACAAGCAAAATCAACTGGGATAAAACTCGTTACAATAATAAGAAAAAAATAAAACCATCGTTTCCTGGACGTTATCTTTGTAATAACAGGAAAACTTAGTTATGTGGACTTACTACCGAAAAAAAAATCCAACAACCACAACTACAACAACAACAAAAAAAAGTGCTCTTGTAGTTTTTCAGTAACACTATTTTATGCACCTCATTTATATTCATTAGTGTCTTTTCTTTTGGTTGCTGTTGAATGTAGTAGCGGCGCCCAATATGCGAATATTCTTCACAATGTGCATTTTTTTTTTTTTTTTTTTTTTTTTTTTTTACACATACCCCAAGGAATAATAATGTATATAGCATAAAACGAGTTCTGGTTTTAAGTGTTGGTGCGGAAAATTGGCCAAAGATATTTATCATGTCTTTCGTTCATTTTTTACAACCGGTTTTTTCTTCGTCCCGTTAATTGTGTTTTATTCACCCTTAAAAAAAAGAAACTTTTTACCTTCCCTCTTTCCCCTTCTTTTTTCTGCGTCCACTAAACAATTATTTACAGACAGCAAAGAAGAAACAGGTATTGAAAAGCCGGAAAAAAAGAAATCTTCCTTTCCCTTTCCTCTATGTTGTGGCATGCACTAGCCTTCAGCGTTGTCAGAATATGCACATCAGTGTCTGATTCAATGAAAGATCATTAAAAGCCATGAAAGGGCGATCTCTCCATTGCTTGGTATTGTGAATGCGCGACAGGAACACAAGGGAGAGATACCTGAGTGACTTTTTTCTCTTCATTTTCTTTACAAATAAAAATCCATCGAGTTTGATTTGAAATAAATTGAAAATGAATATATATATGAAACTATATATATATGCATCAGAGTTTCATTAATATTATTACAAATATGTAAATTTATTTCACTTACATATACGAGGCAGGTTTTAAAGTAAATACAGGGTGGAAGGGAACAAGACCGAAGAACTTCAGGAAGGTATTCTACAGCTAAAAACAAGGAAAAGAGTTCCAATAAACACAGGTCCAAAACGGCGTAGTTTTCAAGCAGCAGCCGTTCGGGCTACTTATCTTCCGAACAAAGATATTAACGTAGAGTCAAAATAATGTAAAGAAAGTCTATAGCGCAAACAGAGAAGAGCAGAGCGAATTGCACAAGGGGACTCCCCAGACTTAGAAGGGGATTCACCAAATGAGATACATAGGCGACGTGAAAATGAATGATAAGTACAAACGTAAAATGACTGGTTATTTTTTAGCGTACGTACTGAATGATAGATTGGAACGTGTAAATGGGGATTCCCCACTGCAGCTTCGGGGAGCAATCTATACTACAGAATACACCACAAACGAGGTTGTTTGTTGGATCGATGGTACCACTCGCAACTGTTGTGGCCGATAGCGTCCAAAACAGAAAAGTGGCAGAATCGGGGAGGGTGTTGATTATTGCGCTACTAGTAAGACACAAAATGCCGGGAAGGGAAGTGAAAATGTACAGGTCATGACAAAAAGGCATCTTCAGAATTCGGAGGCACGACTACACATTACTTTGCTTTAAAAATGTAGGCGGTATATTCTGCCCCACAAAATCCCCATTTGCACATTGCAATCTATCAATTCAGTACGTACGCTAAAAATAACCAGGTCATTTTACGTTTGTAGGTTTTATTCATTTTCATGTCCCCTACTGTATCTCATTTGGTGAATCCCCTTCTCCCTTTGGGGTCCCCTTGTGCATTTCGCCATGACTGCACCAAGTCTTTGTTTGCGCTGCAACTTTGGTAGAGTATGATTTTCTTTGCATTCTTTTGACCCGACGTCAATATCTGTACTTGTTAGACGGATATTGCACTTAGAAGGAGGATGGCGAAAAGTGGCACAACTGCTGCTTGAAAACACCACCGAGTTGGACCTGTTTATTGTAACTTTTCCCCTTGTTCCCTTCCACCTATATATATATATATATATATATATATATATATATATATATATATATATATATATATATATATATATATATATATATATATGGTGGCCCAAAAGTAGGTATACAGTACCGTACTGCATTTTGTATCATTTCTTATTATTAACCATCAGGTAGAATTAGTTTCTTTATTATTTGTTCTTAATGTGTTTTTACTTACATCTTAAGCTCGGAAGAGCCGAAGTAAATAAACCCATAAACTAGAATTTTATACTTGATCAATGCAGGGTGTATACCTACTTTTGGGCCACCCTATATATATATATATACAGTGGCGGATCTAGGGGGGAGTTATAGGGGCTATAGCCCCCCCTTGACGCTCAGGTATACACTGGATAAAATGGGCTTCAATCCTGCTTTACACTGGATAAAACGGCAAAATGTGGTTTAGCCCCTCCCTTGATCATATTCTGGATCCGCCCCTGTATATATATATATATATAGAGAGAGAGAGAGAGAGAGAGATGGATATAGATATACCTAGGTATATATAAATAGAAACAAGTACACTTTTCGTAACAGTTTTATTGTTACATGAAAGCCTGTAGTTTAATCTTCTTTTCCACATAGTTCCCACCAATATTAAGGCACTTATCGTATCGTGCAACAAGCTTTTAAATACCATCCTCATGGAAGTCTGGAGCCTGATTTGACAACTACTCCAATACGGTCGTGAGCATAACTTTTGATGATCTAAGTGTTGTGTCACAATTTCATAGAGAACGCTACTTGAAACTTGAGGAAACTTATTAGATAGGGACAAAATCGTAATGTGTCTGTTCTCTTTCACGTTTCCGTCAACTTTCTGCACCAAGTCTTCAGTGATGACAGAAGGTCACCCACTTCGTTCCTCATCATGAACATTCGTGCGGCTATATTTAAATACTCTAACCCATTCTAGTCGAATACAGAAATACGGTAGAATAGTTCCTAATGGTTGAAAATGTGAAGTTAAAAACGCCAAATGCTAAAATAATGGGAAGCCTATATTCTGGTGGGAAGTAATAGTAATCGACGTTGACCCTGTCTGAAATGTCCGTTCCTCGCACCAGGGCTGAAACCAGCCACAGAGGTTTGTAAGGACTCTAAATATGTTAAGGGGGCCAAGTCATGAAAAATTCTCTTACGAATATTTAAATTATGTTTTTTGTATTAATAATAGCATTTTGTATTGAGGGGTGGAGGGGCCACAAAAATTTTAAGGGGCCAGGCTCCCTAGCCTCCCTCTGGCTGACGGCCTGCCTCATATGAAGAGGAAAGTAGAGTTGTGGAAAGTATTTGAATCCCTTCCCCCCGTAGGATACATACAGGGTGGCCCAAGAGTAGGTAAACAGTCCTGTACTAATGAATTCATTGTTTGTTATATCATTTCTTATTGTTATGCATCAGGTAGACTTAATTTCTTTGTTATTTGTTCTTTATGTCTTTTTACTTATACCTTAAGCTCGGAACAGCCAAAGCAAATAAACTTATAAGCTAGAATGTTATACTTGATCAATGTAGGAGTGTATACCTACTTTTGGGCCACCCTGTATTTCAACGATACTAATGTTGTGTAGGCAACCAACATGGTTTTAATCTACGAAGTGTTGCGTAATATATTAGGGGCTGCTATAAAGATGTAACATCTTTTTCACCTTCACCTAGGGTGTCTCACTCTTCACCATTTTTCCTAGATTGCAAGTCATATGTGTTCTAAGTTTGGTTAAAATCTCTAAGTTTTCCAGTTATACTGGAACATATGTACATTATTATATGCATAGTTTAAAAAAATATATCATTTTCTTTTCACGAGCTATACACAGGTATGAATTTTGCATGTTAAAACTGTTGATCTATAACTTATTGTCTAGCTCTCCCCAATGCTAGCGCGTATCTTCCCTACAGGGGGTCTCAGGTTCGATACCTGGCGGCACCTTAAGCTGTAAGTCCACGCCTCATATAACCCGGTACTGAGAAAGTACGCTGAACTTAAAGAAACAATAGCAAGAACAGAAAAATAACTGCTGAATGACTGCATCTCCATTTTTTTTTTCACAATCAGCTAGCTTAGTAATCTTTTTTTCATATTACTATGCACCGCTGCTTGATTTCGTCACACCACATTGCATAACATTTTCTAGGTCTTTTGGTCTTTTCTTACTTCTTAATATCCAGTTAACTTTTTGCTATTGCCCTCCGATCATAATTTCTTCTTAAAATATGTCCTTTTCATTGCTCCTTCAATATCTTCATTATTGCTGTAATATCCTTCACTTATGTTATTTTTTAGATACATCCAGTGGCGGATCTAACACAGGGCCGGGGGGCAAAGGCCCCTCAGTTTTCTGAGTAACGGCAATAATTGAAGCAATTATTTATATATATTCAAAAGATTATAGTATACTCATGATATACCCATTATAGTCTTCGTTCTCGCTTCCCCCATTTTTTACCTTCTAGATACGCCACTCTGGACTCATAATTTCTTTTCTGTGTGTCAGATAATCCATATATACTGATCCACACTAGCATACATCTCTCCATCCTTTGTGTAATCTATACACAGACGGTGAGTCTAATAGTGTTATTGTCCGAATCTTCCATCCATAAGCCGAAACAGGCAGACATCCATTAAAAATTTACGCTTTAGACATATTGGCATCTTACTTTTTAATATGAAACTGTTCCTTCTGAAGGAGCTCGGAGGAATAAACTGTGTATATATGATTAGAGAAGAGTCTAACTAGTACAACTTAAGAGTGTTTCCGAATTTATTTAATGCAGAGAAACATAATTTAATTACAGTTGTGAACTTTTCCATGAATTTTTTAATTAATTCTATCAATAATTATTGGCCATATAAACTACTGGCAAATTCAGAAATCGGGACAAATAGAAATATGTTCTGCACCAGACATTTCTCAAAAGATACGTACCGTAGAAAGGCGTGTTGTTCAGTGGGAGAATATGAACTTCTAGTGCGAAATGTTCAAAGTTTGTAGAGTTGCGCACGAGACGAAACAGAATTTTCATGATGAAATTCGAGGCGAGACGCGCTCTTTCAACAGAAACCTAAATTTTTCAAGACGAGACATCGCTTTCACCACACATGTTTGAGAAGAGACAGCCTCAACTTTTGTCTCCGAGGCATTCCTGTGGTTTGCTCCCATACGATGCATTTGTAAAGTATACTAATTGCTGCTGTATATTTTCTCGAGCTTTTTTCATTTCCTCCTCATTTCACAAATTCTTCCGTAAGTCTTTATTGTTCATTCTCTTTACCTAAGGGACACAACGTGGAACGATAAAATAACGAGCTCATTTCATTTGTCAGGTCCAAGGATCACGCATCCTATAGCGGTATGAAACATAGGAAGTTAACAGTAATGGTGGGTATATGGATTCACCTTAAGATGATATGCAGTTGCAGCTGTCAATTGTAATTTGTTTGTTCATGGTAAATAATTGTATCTCACATGTTTTTACTCTTTAAAACAAAGGCATTAATTAGCTCTTTTTTATTTAAAAGTCACGCTGCTTCTATTAATCTTTGTATAAACTATAAATATCAACAACTTCTGTGCAAAATTCTTTTATAAGATATCCCGAATGGAAAATCTTAACTTGTGCTTAATATGAGTGGTAACCCTCATTCTTTAAATGTAAGCGAAATCAGGATGGAAGAATTAGTAGAATGAGAGTTTGGGGGAGATGAGATAACTCTAAGATAACCAATTGATACAAAGTTACCCAAAAAATCTCTCATTGCTTGAGATTAAATCAAGATCTTACCAGAATTAAGCTCACCGCCACTAAGTCATCAAAACTAGATATTTAGTTTGAACAATGTATATCAACTAGTAAATCTCACTTTTACACTTAGCAAATCATTGTTATAACCTCCGGTGCAAGCAATGTGCAAAGGCCACAAGAGAAGAAGGTAGTAGACCAACTACAGTATATACAATAACAGGAATAAACTTTTTGTTTGGTCGTTTCTTCTTTTATCCTACGAGTATACGTTGATGTCTGTGTGGTATGCAACCAGTCATGAAAATACGTTATGTGGGTTGCCTAAATGTGAGGCTATTTTCAAAGTATTTCGTTCGAAGCTGAAATATTTCTTCCTTTTTTAGTCAACAAATAGACGATAAAATATTTCTAATGTCTATTTCATCTTAAAACAAAATGTGTCAACAGTTAGAATAAACATACAGCGAGTAATTATGTATTTTTGAAAACATTAAAACAATGTTTAACCTTGTGATTTTTCTAATTAATAGAAAATTTTGTTCTTACATGTAATTTGGATGTGGTAATATAATTTTAAACTGAAACTTCTTTCCGAATAATTACTTTTTTAAAAAAGTAAAAGCTTAAAACATAAGAAGTTTAGAAGTTATTTGGAGTGTTGTGGATCAGAGGCATCTAGCGATAGCTTCAGGGGGTGCTAGTTATACTTCAAGAAATATTTGTCTTGTGATTATAGGGAAATCTTCGAATTATATATATTTTATAAATTTTATCCAGCGTGTAATCAAAGACACAAAATTAACTGCATGGTCTCGCTATCGTGCTAACCCCCCCCCCCCACTAATTATGTAGCAAATTAAAACTTTTAAAAAAATCTTAAACCCTGTTTGTTCTTACATTTTGAATAACTGCCACTTAATATCGTTTAATACTATGTGTATCAAAATGCTGTTGAAGTATTAAATGATAAAGAAAGTATAAATACGTACGTGTTGCTGTTACATCGTGTTAAAGGCATATTTGCAAATTTGTCTGTAAGTTTTCATTGCTTTTCGGTACCTACAGTTCAATTAACGCGAAATTCGAAACATGAGTCTTCTGACTGAAAATCGAATCAACTTCATGTCACTCACTGAAAATAGCAATGCTGGTAGGGTGCATGCATTACAATTTTATTTAGATGCAGAAGTTTAGGTTATAGATCTGTTTGACCTTTAAAAGCAGTTCTACACTAGTATTACAAGATTAGTATGAAACAAGCTCTTGGTCACATCGTCAAAAGGAAAGAACGTTTGAAAGGCGCTTAAATAAAGATGATACAAGTGCCGAGTCGAAAAAAAGAATATAAATGAAGTATCATATTACAACAACAACATAACACACGTTCACACGTTGTAACAACAGCATAAACTTTAATTGACGTCTGATTACTGAATCTCAGTGGTTAAGTTCTCACTTTCGGAGTTGACACTCTGAAGACTCAATGTCTGCCATGTCATGTATAACGACATACAAACAGAAGGATTTTCACGATCTCAGCAATACGTTTCGACTTCTTTTCTAGTAGGTTTCAAGTAAATGTAAAGTATATGGCACTCACGACAGTTATGTCGTTTGAGCCAATTTGTAAAACTGTAAGGGCAAAGAGTATTGTAATTTTGTTACCAAAGTTTCGAAAGGAGAAACCTTAGAGGATAAATTAATGAAATTCTTTATGAAAGAAACGTATGTTCGTAGAAATAAATGTGAACGTATGGCAGCCTATGCTTTTTTTCTTCCTTCCTTTCCTTTCCTTTTTTTTTTTTTTTAATGTAATAGTAAGTTGTTTGGAAACCCGGTTTGGAACCGCTTAATTTTGCTAAACTCAGGAAGTAACGAAATTGCTTGGCTTACCCTTTGTCTAACTTAACTGACTAAAGTTATGGAAAGTAAGAGCACTGTCTAGTTTATTTTTTCCCTTCGTAACGGAAAGGAAGAATGAGAAAATGACGGGAAAATAATTGCCGTTCTTCATCTTGTAAGAAAGTCCATTCCCAGTTGTTTTGGGTTTAATAACGAAGTCAAATATCTTAAAAACGTATTTCGTGGGAAACACCCAATTATCACTGCCAACATCGGAGTAACGATTTTTTTTTAAAGATCTGATTGTAATGTTAAATATCTTAATTGATCAATGCGTAAAGGCACGTGCTCAGCTACGAATAACCAACTTTTTAACACACCTGCAGTTGGTATGCATTATCTTGGATTTTATTTCCCATGTAATTAAATGTTTTTGGTGCTTACTCAGTATTATGAGATAGTTGGAGTGACATCACGGGTCACCAGTTCACTTGAGCCACTACTTTTGCCGGAGTCAGTCGGACATGGGTCTCGTTGACCCGAAACCAGCCGAAATATCAGTTCTACAGCAATACTGCATAATTGTATAGTGGATTCATTATGTCCACTACTCGAGCTGGAATATTCACATGTTTGATTCCCGATGTGACATTTCTTATTCAAGGCATCTTGTG
Source organism: Thermobia domestica (assembly GCF_964235325.1). NCBI lineage: Eukaryota > Metazoa > Arthropoda > Insecta > Zygentoma > Lepismatidae > Thermobia > Thermobia domestica. The sequence continues at coordinate 106,623,567 of NC_137454.1, read as the reverse complement.
TTGACTATTTCAAATAAAAATTTCTTGTTTATTAGTTTTTCCGTACTCAAAAATAATGAACATAGGCTAAACAAAATGATTTAAAAAAATTATGTACAGGCTTTTCTACACAAATTTTACACGTTCGCTCGATTACATTTTGACAATGCCTCATAAGGAAAGCATGTAGGTTTTCTGTATTTTTTACGCGTTTACACTGTGATAGACCTTGCAGTTATCCGTCAGTGCAATGCTTTGACACAGATGCGCAAATAAGATAGAAAAAAACTATCAATTTAGTGAGAAGAAAAGACAAGAGAGGAGAAAATCGTGTTTGTTACCAACCTCATAATACTATTCATGTGTATGACAATGTGTTGTCATTTCCAGCTCACACCGGGCCATGGGCTTGACTGCTTCCGGCTTATTTTGTGACCCGTTTCATTATTAAGTGAAAGGAAAACAGAGTATGTATAATTTCAACGGGAAGTAAGCTTAGAAGTCAGTTCTTGCATGTAACGTGAGATGAATTGATACTATAAGACGAGAGAATGTCGTATATAAGAAGAGTATTGATCGACGTGTGTCAGTGAGTGTCTCTGTAATGAAGGCCTGTCAGTTCTTATAGTAAGTGGTATCCCTTAATCCTAACTCTGAGTCATCTTTGCTCCAGCTTCTTAATTTCTGCACTGGCCACTCTGCTTCTGCCCGATTGGGTTATTGAAGGTCAGTAGAAACTATAAAGGAACTTGCTTCCGGCCAGGCGCAGGCAGACAAAGCAGAAACTTTATATGCAGTGGCATTATAATAAAACTAACGGTTTTTTTTTTTTTAAGACTGTATTTGCTGTAGAAAAAGTGACAAATGCAAACGTATTCTTTATTTTAGGGTTTTCTATGAAGTTGATTTAACAAAAAAAACTTTCCTCCTTGGTTTTTCAAAATCACATGGTATTTTGGTGAGAGTGTTTGAGAAATCTGAGGTGAAATGAAAGAGAAACACCGATTCAGGCAATTCATATCTGAACTATCAGGTAAATTTTACAATGGATATTGTTGCCGAATCAGAATTGAAAATTACGATAGAGAACTTTCCTCTTACTGAGCTGAAGAAACAGATAATGAAATTGTGTCCAAATAGAGGTGTGACGTAGCATGAATGTGATATGTGGACTCTAGGAGAAGATAAAGAAAGGAAATGCGGTGCTTCAGAAGGACGTTGAAAATTAGATTGATGTATATGGTGTCAAATGGAAGAATGTTGGAAGTAATAGAAGAGTATACCGAAGAAGGTTTCAAAAACAAGAGATAGGTTGATTGGATATATTTTGAGACATCGAGGAATCATCCCATTAGCTGTATAGAAAATGGCTGAAGGAAAAATACCTAAAGGAAGGCCTCGATTTAAATATACTGATCACATAATACAAGATATAGGGAAGAAATGGTACATGGAAATGAAAAGTTTGCCTTCAGATAGGGAAGTGTGAAAAGCTGATTCAAACTCAACGAAAGAATGCTGACTCGAAAAGAAAAACAAGACGAATACTTGCGGGGAGGGAGAGCTGTGAAGAATATGGAATGAAAATAAATACAAAACAAATAGTAGTGTCACATTGTACACCACTGAAGGAGTTTGGTTTGGTTTTTGGTAAACTAAACTCCTTCCAAAGCTAAATTTAACCAATCATAGTTCTAAATTTAGCATTTTACATCCAATTAAATGAAGTATACTTTAAGATGAATGAATATTTGAAAGTAGAAAATATTTAAGTGTTTAGATTTGTCAAGTAGAGAGTCTTTTAGTTTCAGTAGAGCGTTCACCTCTGGTGCTTGGGGTCCCGGGTTCAAACCCTGCTCCCACAAAGTGAACTTTATGGTAGATAAACACCGTGTGCGTGGGTTTTCTCGGGTTTTTTCCGTTTCCTCCTCCTTTCTTTATTCCACCATTTCATTCATCTCTCATCATCACTGTCTCCTTTAGCCTAACCGGCATAACCATGGGACGTAAAACTAAAAAAATTCATTTCATTTTCATTTCTTTTAGTTTCATTTTAACGTTGTTTCCCACGGACAGCTCAAGAATCTGCACCTTGAGTATTATACTAACCCGCTAATCTCAGGAGTACTGAGGGTAGTCTATCAAACAAGGATGATATCAATAATTTTCCTATATGGAAACTATTGTTTTATTTCCTCCTATCTTTCTGGTCCATAGCACCTTAAATTTTGCTAATGTTCATTTCTCATGGTGCTCTATCAGATGTGTTATGTGGCAACCAGATTTTAGCAACTACTTGTGGGACCCTCCCGTGTTAGTATTAGAGTAAGAGCTGAAAACCAACATTAGCGTGGCGCTAAGCTACCATCTTGGAGCTATAAATGTGGTTAGTAGTACCATACAACAAAATCAGGTGTGTCATTCGGGGAGGACAGGAGGGGCAATTGTTTTCCCTGAGTTGCAGAGTAAGTTTTAATCAATTGTATACTAATAAAAATGTAGAATTTTTATATACCTGTAAGTAGAGAGTCTTGTTCCTCTCTAACAAAATCTAAAATGACGCTGCTGGACTAGTACAAAACGTACAAATTCATGGTTTAGACAAAATTTACAGAATATTTCAGGAACCCCTATATTCACAAGATTTTAAGTTACGGAGTAAAAAAAAAAAAAAAAAAAAAAAAAAAAAAAAAAAAAAAAAAAAAGGCTTTCTAGGGATGTGCTTGAAGGTAAAAGAGGAAAGGGAAATACAATATTGTCATTGATGGAGGACAATGTTGCGTTAAAGCGAAGATATTAACAGAGGAGCATAGGTCATTGCAACTCTTAAACTTGCCAATAATGGCGGAATACCTATAATGGTAGTAAGAACATTCATAATTGGCTAATTTCTTTATAAACTTGCATTTAAAGTTTTATGTTTTTTTTACTACTGGTTTGATTTGACGTCCTTTTTCACCGAAACTATAGAAAACACGACGTACTGTTTAAAGTATGATCCGAACCATTATTCGGATTTATATCAAATGTAGGTGCCTCTACCGAGAATAGAACCTGGGATCATACAGAAAACAATCGTGTTAGCCACTCGTCATCCCTCACCCCAAAGAAAGTGCGGCTTCCATTGTTGTTTTAGTGTTCATTCAAGTCTCACTTCCTCATTAATTTAAATTTTATTTTACAAATAAGTTTAAATTATTACTGACAGGGAATCAATAAAACCACTCTCTTTCTCTCTCTTTCTTTGTGTGTGAGTGTCTCTGAGAGAGAATATTCCAGATAATCTTTGAATGTATCAACACAGCAAGTGGCTATGCTAATAATAATAATTGATAGCTAATTTCGTCACAGGGTTGTCAAATATTTGTTAGATGAAAATTTTTCATACTCAATCTTCCGGAATCCAAATTGTTGATGACATTGTAAATGGACTAGTAATTGTAGATAACGACCCAGAATTTGGAAACAGTCGCCTGAAACAGAAACGGATTTTCTGAGAAAAGTCCCAAAACCGTTCTACTGACTACTGCAAGGTGTTTTTACCAGTGCTCTGCTTTGGAAATTCAAAGCAGTTTTAGTTCGGTCTTCTGCAGGCGCAAATCGTTGTCTTTGAATACTCTTTTTTTTTCTTCGTCTTCAGTTTTTTGAAGGGGGAGGGTCTCTAGTCACCCTTGCAGTATCCTCTGATTTCTTTTCTTTGTTCTTCCCTCCTCATGTCGTTCTTTTTTACTCCCTTTGAGATATTTTTTCCCCGCTCTTCTGTAACTTCAGTTTCTGCTTGTATATCTCCTTGAGTCCCCCTCGCGCAACGAATTTTCGTTTCGCACCCTCCGCCTTTCCCTGGCTGTATGACTCGCCTCGCCTCGTAGCATCCACCATTGTCTTGATGCTGCTGTTTTTTATCCATCCCTTTTGCGTCCCTTCACCCCCTTCCTCTTCTATCCGCCCGTCATTTGCCCAAAAGACGTTCATCCTTTCTCTCTCTCTCATTCCATTGCACCCCCTTCCCTTTCATTCCGTTCTGTTCTTCTAGACGTCATTTCACTCGCTCACTTCCCACCCAACATTTCTTCCACCCAAAGGCCCACCCTTCCAGAACGCCCGTATCCTGCTCTGTTTTTTTTCTGTTCTCAGGCTTCGCTGTTTTTTTTAACTCTTCCCCTCTGCCGTCTCCCCTTGTACTTCATTTCCATTACGGACGGAAGAGCTATTTTTCTGGTGCTCCTTTTTACTTGCTTCGACCTCGGGTCTGTCCACATTACGGAACTTTAGTATAGTAATAGTACTACTAATACTAGTGGTGCTGGTAGTGGACTGCTTGCTTGCTTGGTGCGCGCGGTGCTTTGCAACGCAACCTCTCCACTCCACCCAGCCACCCACCTACGTATCCTCATCCCACGGTTTTCTCCATATTCGAGCTGAATAGATCGTCCTGCTCTAAGCAGGGGTTGCGTGAGAGGGAGGGGAGAAGGACTTGAAGAAGGGTGGGACAAAAATCAATGCTGTGGGCCGAGGGAGGGACATCAAGGACATATGGGTGGATGTGGACGAGAGGAGGTAAAACTGTACGTACGGAAGGCATTTTATATACACACCAACGTCGTCTACCCCTGCAAAATTCTCTTTCCCATTACAACCCAAAAAATGATTGAATTTGATACGTTAACTTCAAATTTCTCGCTTGATCACTCTTTTGCTTGTCCCTAGTGCCGATCTTGATTATTTCCATCTTCACTTTTTTTTTCTTTTATGTAGACGGATATATGGGAGCGGGGGACGGGGTAGCAAATTGTCTCGCCCAACAAGATTTCAATACCTGTCATGTTTTTACTTTCAAATATCTATCTATTCATTCTAATACTTTATCCGAGAGAAAAAGAAAAGAAAAGTTTCGATCGGTTTCTATATAAACAAGTTCGTGAATCGTATTAAATTTTTCTTTTGGTCTATTTCACAAATTCCATCAAATTTCCACCCTAGTGACGGGAAGAGCATAAATGTGTCACTAATTAGACCGCATGTTACATACTTGTTAAAATTATACCGTGTGGAAACTAAGAACGCTTAGTTTCAGTTTTGCGGGGGAAAAAAGTTCGAAGTTCACATGCACATACAAAACGTTCAATAACAAATTCCTTGGTAAAACTGTATCTCCTAAGTAAAGGAAACTTAAATTATGTGTTTGCATGAAGAAGATCGCGTTGTTTTTAAGTTCAACAAAAAGCGTACGTTTCTATTGATGTAAACAATTTCTCTCTCAAAGCTAGCCTTGAAATAGATGGAACTATATGAATCAAATACTGTATATAGCGCATCTTTATGTATCATGTCATGTTGTCCTGTGTTAGAAGACTTCTGTTTTAGCTACACTATTACAGTTGGTCTGGATTCTGTGCCTGTGGTCCGCGTTCGATTCGTGGTAAGAGTGGTTTTCTGGGACACAAGCCCAAGTACATTTTAAGCTGTAGGTCTCGTTTTATATAGCTTCGATTCTGCAAAGGAATGTTAAACCCGAGACACATCTCAATTGTGGGTTCAGAGCACAAGAAAATCAAGCCTAATTGACAAGGTTGTGAGAAAAAAAAAAGAGACAAAGTTTGAACAGTACGCTTAAGTACACGGAAGAGTTAGTGCTATTTATATAACTCCAAGGGACCGCGGTGGCTCAATGGTAGAACGTTCACCTTTAGTGCATAGGGTCCTTGGTTCGATCCCAGATCGCGCCAAGTGAACTTTGTGGTGGGCAAATACCGTGTGCGTGGGCTTTCTTGAAGTTCTTGTTTCCTGCCACTTTCTTCATTCCATCATTTCGTTCACTTCGTATCATCACTTTAGTCTAGCCGGCATAATCGTTGAACGTTAAAACTTAAAGATTTCATATAGCTCCAATTGGCAGGCAATTTTGACGAATTGTTGTGTGTCTTACGAGCTTTAAGTACTTGATTTCTTTACTTCAGCGTTAGCATATGTTCTGTATGGTAGGAGTATAAATAATAAGTGCAAGCTAATGACCAAAGAATGAAGATAATGGAGGAAACTTAAAAACCCAGAGAAAAACAAAATTTCACGTACTCTGAGATCGAACAGAGATACATTGCACCAGAGATGAATGTTTTACTACCGTGCCTTTATGAATCTCATAGTATAGCATGTAATTTAATCCATGGTGAACTCATTCGATAGCAAACATTTTTTTTTTCTTTCTTCCTTCGATTACTCCATACTAAGTTTCACCTTTGTAAGTGTTTCAATTTTTCGTCAAAGAAAAATGGATAGTGTTCTCGCTTTTGGCGCAGTGGACTGGCTTCATTCTAATAGTGGATCGGATGTCACACACTGTAAGTCCGCATCTACTGAAAAGGGATGTTAAACTCTAAAGAAATAATATGCGTCAAAAATCTGTGTAAGAAACTTCGGAGAAAAGTTCTTCCTATTCATCTTTTTTCGTGTATGCTTTCCAATCTTTCTCTCGCTTTGTCCTATGCCATTTTCTGTTTCTTGTTTAAAACGCTTTCTTGCACCAACTCTCTCGGCACTTCGAACGAAGCAATCAATTCACTGTTACTTCGTAACTTTTGATTTACCATCAATACCTGAATCAAAGTGAATTTACATAATCACTTTGAGGAAGGAACAGAGAAAAACTAAGAGTTTACGAAAAGTCCAAAGCCAGGAACTCCGTGGATTTGTTCAACCAGTGGAGTACGCAAAGGGGGGGAGGGGATTTCCGGATTTAACCTTCCTTTTAATAAGATCTTATAAACAAAATAAACATTTACTATATTAAGGTATGTATTAACATAGTATATGTATGAAACGGTTTGGGAGCTTCAACACCCTTGATGAAATTCCATTGTGTTCAAATTGTTTTTCTTTGGACCATTAATAAAGGATACTAAGGAAACTACAAGTTTTTGAATAGTTCTTTCCTGATTTACGGTTGTTAGGTTTACGGTGGTGATGTTGTTAGGTTACATAAGATTTTGATAGGACATCATTTTAAACATTCAACTTGTAAAATATAAAGAAAGCTCAATCTGTCAGATTTCCCAACTGAGAGATGTTTCATATGGATTGCAGCATACTTATGTTTCTTCTTTTAAGGTCATAAGGAAAAGATATTTTTCTTCAAATTGCTGTTAAAAGTTCTGAACCTTATTCGAATTTGAAAAGCTATCCATTTGTGCCCGGGAATTAAGCTGTGGCAATTTTGCCTCGCAGAGCTAATTAAGAGAAGCTTAGAAAACCTTCCCACTTTCGTTTTCATACTCACAGTCGGACGGAATATGAGAAAAATTGCATACCATTAATTTTACTTTTTGTCCCCGTGTTCGTTTTTTCTTTTTTTCTTTTTCTTTCTTTCCCAGAAAGAGAGTGTGCATTGTTCACTTGAATAGGAAAAAGCAGCGCCCTAGTTTGTTCTACTTTGTTCATGAATATTAACAAACTGACAAACTACGCTTTGAGCTTTTGACAATCATTTTGTCTCTATTTAGCTGTAATATGAAGCCGACATCATTTGCAAAAGATATGACACTTCTAAAATACTACTTTTTCAATATCATATAAGTTCTGATGTATTAGTTTACATCATAATTCGCGAATTTTATAGTATGATAGAATATTATGTTCCAATTCTACTGTTCCAAGCGAAACGCTTTTCATTTCCACAGAGCTACACTAGTTGAATTTATATATAAACTAGTTTTGACGTAATATTTTAATCCGGGCTCTAGCCATCATCTCCAGCACGTAAGACACAAAAAGTCTATATGGTGTAGACATGGACTTGAATTCGGTGGGAGTGTATTTAGTTCGAGTTTCAAGCTACAGTAGGTTCAGGTCCCGCATATTCTGGATGTTGAAATGAGACGTTAAATCTCAAAGCAGTTGTACAGATCGAATGAAGAGATTATACTTTTAAATAAACATTCACCGCCTTATGCAGAGTCGTTTTGACAAATGATTAGCGTTATGCTAAAAGCTCGACTTCTGCAGGAAGCATATGTAAGTCGAACGCTTTAGTATGGCACTAATCACATGTCAGAAGGACTCTGCATATGGCCCCCAGTGTTTTCTTCTCACTACTTATCCTGAATAATTTCAAAGCATGACCACTTCATGGTTGTTCCGGGAACTTCCGTAAATAAATTGGGAGTAATAAATTTCCGTAATAAATTGGTAATAAACGATGGCTCAATAGTACTTCCTGATCTTAAGGATCCATGACTGGTTCCAAATCATATGAACTTATAGTGGAGAACATTGTGTCAGTGATTTTTTTTGGGGGGGAAGGGTTCTTTCATTCAGTGTCTTTCTCCAACAACTATTACATTATTCACTCGTATGTATCATTCACCTTCTTTCACTTTATAAACCTTGGGTGTGAAAATATATTTTTCATATCGTTTCAGTGATCTTTTTAGTGGAAGCGCTTGTCGTCGATATTTATGAATCAAATATTTAAAAACAGAAAATATTATCTTAATATTTTTCTCTAAAAAACAGTCTTAAATATAAAAGAGTGGAAGGGATCACTTAAACGCTCAAAATCATATAAGTGAGAATTCATTCTTGAGAATATTTTTGATAAAAAACATTGCATATTGCATACCTGAAGTTATAGTGCTATTTTAGAAAGTAAACAATAGGAATTTCTTAACTCAGTTCCGGAAATACATTTGAAAAATACACACATCTAGTTTATTCGAAATTCTGATGTGAATGCATTTTATGATATATTTTCGCGTTTAAAGATTAGTAATGCCTGCTTATTACCTTTCAAATCAAGGAAAGATTTTCGTATCAATCTTTCTATCGCGTACGCTTTTTCTCATATGGTCTAATTATTTGGTATTTCGTCTTGTAAGCATTTCCTTTCACCGATTTTTTTCACTTGGAAAGGATGCACAGTTGCTTCGTACCCTTCGATTTACCGTCCAAAATGAATTTGTATAATTTTGAGGAAGGAGCAGGGCAAACCACGAGTTTACAAAAGGTCAAAGTCAGAAACACGATTTTTTCAACTTGTCTGTTTATAGATTATTAATAAAAGATAATATAGATTTTTAAAGAATCGTTGGCAATGTTTCGAAACACTAAAATAATAATAACTGAGATCTACCAGTAAAATACCTTTGTAATAGTTTTCAGGATATCAGTTGATAAAGATACTATTTTTGTTACAGCATGGATCTGTTGATGACTGTGGCCGTTAACAAATACTGTATCTATCACTCTGGTGTTTGTTTTGTCAACGATGTGACCGTTGAAACAAATAAGAAAAGAGCATGTGACTTTTGATTTGGGGTGGGAGGTGTCATCATTTGGCTTCGTTCCAAAAGACTGATACTTTGATTGCCTTTTCCTACAGGAAGAACAGAAAGAAAAAAAAGTACATAAAGTGGGCAGATATCCTTGTGTTGATCTTGCCTGTAGAACGGAAAGAAAAGAACTAGAAAAGCCTTCACATCATTAACATATTGTTTGACTGTGATAGTAGTACCCAGGAGTTTTATTCCGTTTGTTCATTTCAGTTCGACTGTAGCTGGTTTATTACTGGATGTTTAATAGGAACATCAGCAGCTGTTCGATTATTGTATTCCTTTTTTTTTTTTTTTTTTTTTTTTTGCGTGAATGAGATTTACAGTTTATATATTTTTAAGGAAAAAATGAAATGAAATCTTTGAGTTTTACGTCCCACGGTTATGCCGGTTAGGCTAAAGGAGAAGGTGAAGATGAGAAATGAATGAAATGGTGGAATGAAGAAAGTGGGAGGAAACGGGAGAACCCCAAGAAAACCCACGCACATATTTTTAAGGAGTTTGCTTTACCACCAACACTCCTTTATATACAGTTGAGGACCGATAACTCAAATTCCTTAACTCGAATCCTGTCGATTCCGCGATTTTTTCACATTTCCTTGAACTCTCTATAACACTCAATGTTAAAAATAATTATAAATCGAATGTTTAAAAATTACAACCTCGATGAATCGAATTTTAAGGGTTTCATAATCATATTTAAGAACCTCCGTAACTCGAACTTTCGTATTTGCGAACCTCTACAAGTCGCAGTTTTACTTCTACAATTAGAATTACTCTTGATGTGACCTCGATAACTCGAAGCTATAGTTCTATGCTTTTACGTAATTGTCATTGTTGCTAGTCCTTTCATTGTTGCTAATGTGTACTGTAATTGTGTTTAACTCATGTCTAGACATGAAAGCCTCCCTCAAAACAATATGTGTACAGTAAACCATTGTATTTTTACTAGTCATATTTCATTTGAGGAACTTTTACAACTTCGAGTTATAGAGGTTGTACAGTTACTTTTAATGAGGAACGCGGAACCTCGGTATCTCGAATTTTTGTTGTGGCCACCTTGATAACTCGAACTGTGATTACTCGGAAAACTCGATAACTCGAATTTTTGCCTATTCTTTTCACTTCGAGTTATCGAGTTCCCACCGTATTTACCCTATCTGACTGCATGTCCATCCGTCCAGGAGACAAAATATAACAAGAACTACTTGATGGATCACCATCAATTTTGGCCAGGGTGTATAGAGAATCAAAAGTTAGGGATCGAGTTCGTATCAACCATTTCCGCTTTTAAATTTGATTACTATAGAGCAAAACTGGTAATAGATAACGAGAAGTGGTTTTCTGCAATCGATTAAGTGTCCCACATCTCCACCCCTAATTGTCTACTAAGGGTGCCCATCAGGGGGGCCAAGGTGGGGTGCTTGCCCCCCCTAAGAGGAAATTGTACTTGGAAATATCGAAAACCCAATAGAATTTTTACATTAGTTACAGCAAAATTTGAAACTATATTTGAAACGTTGCTTATACTTGCCCCCCCCTTGGAAATCACAACATGGGCGCCCTTGTTCTCTACTAAAACCGAAAGTACGGCAATAGAAATCTACTATAATTTCCGGTTTCAATATTGATCTACATAGAGTAAAAACATTAAGAGATAGAAGTGATTTTCCATGGACTCAATTTAGCGTTCTAAGAATAGGTACTGTCTTCTGTCATAACCCTTTATTCAAACCAGAAGTGACAGAATCAGCCACATCCGGTTTTAACATTCATCACTATACAACAAAAACCGTAATATATAGCGAAAAGTGGTTTTCTGCAATCAAGTAAGTGTTCCAGGGATATATTTCGTCTCCACTCTCATATTTGCTACTAAAGGCAACGTGGTAGAAACCTACTATCACTTTCAGTTTCAACATTAATCACGTAATAGAAACCAAACTCCTTTACGTGGTGTACACATAACACTGCTACTTGTATACTCCTCCGATTAAGTTTTTTTTCGGAATCAATAAATTTATTTAGACTCTATAGATATTAACAAAGAAGAGCCCCCTGATTCGATTCCCAGTGGAAGCTAATATACTTCGTATCGCACATGAACTCTTGGACGTACAGGGTAGGCAAAAGTGTCAGAAGGTACTAGCAAATCTCATCCCAGCTTTTGGACGTATCACAAGATATGTCTAGATATCCATATGTAATCGTTCCAACCATTTACAATGCTCATCCTACAGATTCTCTGGCGTTAGATGGATGCACAAGCTTTATTAATAATTCATTATTTAAATACTTACAGTTCTCACTTTGTTTATCTTTCTTTGCTATCATGCGTGCGTAGTGATAGAATCTAAGGGCAACAAGTCAGGGTGTTGTGGTGGGTGCTCGACAGAATCCCATCTTTCAATCAACGATCTTGTATGTTGCAAAACTAACCGGTATCGCACCTGGTGAATGTGATGCTTTATTTATACTATCCATTCAGACTCACAGCGCGTAAAACAAACTTTGTCGAGAAGAACAGCTTCACTCGACCAATTAGCTACTTCTCTCCATGTTGGGCGCACTACATGTCCGAACGAAGTAGAGACGAACACAGAAATCTTTGTGACGGCGTAGACCCCGTATTTTTTTTTCCATTGCTCTGTTTTATGCAAATACCTCGGTTTCCTCTCCTCATCTGTTAACATGGTAGTCATTCGATTCGTTGCCACCCTTTAAAAAAAAAAAAAAAAAAATTCATGAAGGAGTGGCACGTGTCTATCTTAATGTATTGGTTTCTCCTCCTTCAGCCCGTTGTTTTCTAGGTGGTATCAACGGCAAATAAAAACACTACGTCGATCATAGGAGGAAGTCACATTGGTAAAAATGAAGGTTTTATCGTTTCAAAACTAGGGAAGATAATTTACCTATAGCATAATAGGTAAGTTTCTTTCCCGTAGTTTGAAGTGATAAAACTATATTTTTTTTTTACCGGTCTGACTTCCCTCACGAGCCTCCACTGAGAACAACAGAACAAAATGCGAGACCTGGAGTGCTCAGAAGGCCCTTATTTTTATTTTCTGAACAGCCTCTTAAATACTATAAACTTAAATTTTATACGCGGTACTAGCTCTTTATATAGTACATTGGCAACACTTTCTACCATTTCTGTTCCAGCAGAAATATGAACTGAACTATGATAAATCAAGTCTAATACGCAGTTTAATATAATATGAAGACCCCTTTGTGGAAACTTTTTAGTTCTACATTTGTAGGTAGAAATAGTTTGCTGCAGCTGTCTTCATTCAGATAGTTTAAAACAAGTAGCTGTCACGCGAACATAACATAAAGGAGGTTGGTTTAGGTAGTGGCGATATAGGCCTATTTTCTCAGCTAATATTAAAACCGGAAGTGGTAGTAAATTTCTGCTACTTCCTGTTTTAGTAGTCAGATTAGAGTGCGGATGGAATACATTCTTATTATCAGGGGCGTATGCAGGGGGTGGGTCGTGGGGGTCCGGACCCCCCTTCCGAAATCCCGAATTTTTTGTAAATGTAGTCTACTTTTAGGGGCAATTTTAGAAATTTTCATATAATTTAGCCTCAAATTGTATTTGGACCCCCCCAAAACGCTTTAGACCCCTCCCGAAATAAATTCCTGCGTACGTCCCTGTTTATTATGAATCACTTGATTGCAGAAAACTGCTTCTGCTACCTACTACCATTTTTAGTCTATAGCTAATAATCGCAGAAGATTGTGTCTCCATTCTTCTTTTATATTTTATTTATTTAGCCGCTGCGATTGAAATATAGGATACTGTTGTCATTTTCGAATAGTGTTGAGAAGACGAAAACAAGAAGTTTGTAACTGCATCATTGCATTTTTGCTATTGCTCTAGCAAAGGGGAAGAAGTCAGGTTGCTGTATTGTCTATAGTAATATGGACCGCATTGTTGTCATTGAATTCTCGCAGAGACAGGAAAAGATCGAGCTGGCGGAAAAGTGCTACTGGCAGTGAGTAAGAGACAAGTCTGGGGAATGTGATAGAAGTCTTTCATGTTGCAATTCTCAGAGAGCCTTCACAGTCTTTTGTGCAACCGACGTGCGGAAAAGCATTGTTACATTTGTATCTGCTGGTCAATATTGACTCTTCTTCAGAGCAGGCAGGCTGTTTACTCTCTGCATTTTAGCGACCAAGAATAATTATATAACAGTATTGTGATATACAACAGTGATATACAACAGTTAGTATATGAATATAACATTTCTGTAGATTTTTCTTAAATATTTTTGTCCATATATTTTTCCTAAATTAGCATTCAAGATGGAGGCCATGCTTATAATCGTTATACACACAAACACACAGATACAGTATATATAATATATATACACAGAGGCAGTCCGTCATAAGAGACCCAGTGGGCCCAGCCCTTCCATCGTTTTTGTATTAACACAGAAAAAATATGTATATCTTAAGTTATCCTGCTAGTATTTTTTGCTATAATTTCCCTCTGAACCAAAAACAGTAGTTCTGACTCCTTCAAATCAGTTTTTCCATGTACTATATACGCTTGTGGGGACGCTATTCATGCGGTCCGGAGATGTTTCAGTGTGGACTAGTATCGTCTCGCATAGACTCGTGTGGCGAACAACGTGAAAATCCAGCTTGATTGAAGGTGGCATAGGCCAAGAGTCGTAGGCTCTCATCACAGGATTCCACCCGACCCCTTCCGAACGAAAAGGTTGGAAGCTTGCTTGTTACCAAAATTCGTTTTGTCTGTAGAGGTTGTTGATTCCGCACTTTCTGTTGTTTTGTCCTTTGACCTTGCTCTCTTGTGTTACTTCTGCTGAAGGGCAACCGCGTGTCCCTGTCCATCCCTCAGTTTAGACGTGCATCTTCTTAGTGTCTTCTGTGCTATTTTTTCCCCTTGTGTTTTCGTGTGGTTGTTAGAAAATTAATAAAGTAAGCGTGTTAGAAAGTATTACGCGCGTTTCCAATCTACTTTTAAACATTCCTTCCCAGAAAATGACTTAACAGTTGTATCCTGTTCCTATCCGATGCTAAACAGAGAAAAGCTCAAATCCGAACTACCGGGCGCATACAGCAATGATATTCTTTGCGCAATTAATAACAAAAATGTGCGTGACAATGACATTTTCTGAGGTGTCAAAACTGGTGAACATAAGGTTGTTGCCCCATAATGATACTTAATGTGTTAGTATAATAAGTTTTTCTGACTGCAATTTCGAGTTTTTTAAGCAATTCACTTAATAACAAGAATAATAAAACATTAATACATTAGCAGTAGTAATAGTAGTAACAATAAAACATTTGCCTTGAGGCTTAGCCCATCCTATCTTTTATTCCCTACCTTTTATTATAGATAGATAGATAGATAGAATTAAGTATTGTCCTTTTGCAGATCCTGGGACTAATGAGTTTTTTTCTTTTTTCTGGGTCTTAATTTTGGGCCTGGAAATGTTTCTTCCATGTTTCGTGATTCTTCCTGACTCTAATATTAAGGCTGCTAGTTAAGAGTAACCTTTTCTTGTTGAATTCTTGTTTTGCTATGTTAATTCTCGACCTGATCTCTGGTGCAGTACGCGTCTTTCGTCAAAGTACTTCCAAGATATTTGAAATGATCGACCTCTTCAAGTATTCTTTGTTCTACTCTGATCCGTAAGGGGCACTTCCACGGAATATTCTCATGACTTTCGATTTTTCGATGTTGATTTCCATTTCATATAGTTTCTCAGTGTCAACTATTTTGTCAATCATCTCCTGTAGTCTTTCTTCGTTTCTAACTATAATAACCATATCACCTGCATACCTGATCTTGTTAATGATCTGCTCTCCAATCTTGAAGTCTCAAATTCCCATTAATGCTTCATTCATTAAACGTTCACTGTAAATGTTGAATAATTGGAACGACATACTACATCCTTATCTGACTCCTCTTCTAATCTCCACACTATTGGTTTCTCCTTCATTCAAGCGCAACTTGACTCGTTGTCCTATGTACATGTTGCAAATGAGTAATCGATCTCTCCAGTTGACTCCAATTTCTAAGTATTTTCAGAAGTTTCGTCCAATTGACCCTGTCGATAGCTTTTTGCCGGTCTATGAAGCACAAACACAACTCTTCCTTTACGCCAAGAACTCGTTTTGAGCTAATTCTCATCAACCCAGTGGCATCTCTGGTGCCTTTTCCTTTCCAGAATCCAAATTGATCTTCCGCCAACATCTCTTCCATCTTATTTTGCAGCCGTCTGTTCAGTATGCTCTCAATTATCTTTCCAGTGTGGGAAATAAGGCTAATGGTTCTGTGATCACTGCACTTCTTTGCTTCCTTTTTCTTGGGTAATGCGATTATTGTAACATCAAAAAAATCCTTTGGCCATTCTCCACTCATGTCCTTGTTAATAAGTGAAGTCAGTAGTTTCATTGCAGAGACGAGACTTCGGTCAGTCTCGAAAGTCTCGGTCTCGTCTCGAATATTAATAGATACTAAAATTGCCTTCACTCAAAATTTCTTTCGTTGCTGTGTTAGATAATATGAGAACGGTTGACTGATGTACAGTGGCGTATTTAGGGGGTGGTTACCGGGCTCAAACCCCTCCCGAAATAAATTTATGATCATTTTTTGCATTGTACGTACAACGCAAATGTTTCTTACTCGTTCTTCAAGCCTCCCCCGAAACAAAATCCACTGCTCATGCAAATAGAATTCTCTCTCTCTCTCTCTCTCTCTCTCTCTCTATATATATATATATATATATATATATATATATATATATATATATATATAAGGTCGCGGTGGCCTTCAGGGCCGCCCTACATACGTTCCCGGGGCCCAACTTTAATTTTAAATGGAAGCAAGGGGTGAGTGGTACCTCATTCGATAGATCTTTAAAAACTAAAGAGTGCTGTTGCGAAAGATTGTTCAATGTTCATATGGGTCACCGTTTTCAAAATTACCACCAAGACATGGTACCTGCATCAGATAAAACGTCCAGTATCACTAATATGAAAACACCAGAACAAATATTCGAATAGGAAATCACAGAGGGTATTTATCATTCTATAACTCGGAAATGTTGCAACAGTCGAAAAGATGATTAGAGTGAAAGTGCCATAATGGAAAGGAAGAAATCTAACTTCTAGAAATTTATCCTAACCTCACTTCGTAAGTGAGTGAAGCGGGAAGGATCGGTAAAATTCCAAATGAGAGCCTTAGTTTTAGCAAATTTTATCTACGAAACAAAGTTATTTGAAATGTGTTTTTATAAGGGATAAATGTCTCTGTAATGGGATAAAGTCAATGAAGAGCTAAGAATAGAAGTCAATGGAGAGCTTTTGTGAATGCGGCATTGAACCTCCGGGTTCCATAGGCCATAGAGTTAGTTAGTTAATGGGATAAAGTATGTAAAATTCTTGTTAAATGGTATCTTCCATTTTGATTGCAGGCAATGGTTTGATGCAAAAATGAATCAACTGAAATGCGAAACAAATTTGTCGAACAATGCAATTTTAGAACAATGTTTACAAACGTTGGTTTTGTTCAACAGTCGTCTGCATGATATTGGTTCGCTTCTTTTCCTTCTATGTCTTCTTGCATGGGATAGAATATGAGTTTCACTGAGATGTCCACAGTTACATTCCGAATATCTTTCAACGGTAATTTCAGTTGTGATCCTTTGTAACGAAACGATACATACTGATGCAGATATATCCCCAAAATCTAGCACGCATTGCGTTAAATTATCAGGGGCGGGCAAAATGTTGTTAAACTTGAATTTCACCTTATTTTTATTCATCTTATTTCAGTTTATTTTTATTCATTATAGTACCAGTCATTAGTACACACAAGTGTTTCAGACAAACTATATCTATTGCAAATAAAAGTGTTCTCATTTGAGATTTTACCATTCATTCCCGCTTCACCTACTTACGGATAGAGATCGGAAAGATAATTTTCTATCATTTCCTCTTGCATCATGTCAATTACACTTTAATAATATTTTTCTCCGTTGCATTATACTCCAGCCGTGAAATGATAAATACCCTCTGTGCTTTCCTATACGAGTATTATTCTGTTCATTTACCTCCAACTATTTTCATATTAGGGGTCTAGTGGTACTGGACGTTTTATCTGATACAGGCACCATGTCTTGGCGGCCATCTTGAATACGGTGACCGATATGAAAAGTCTTTTGCCACAACGCTTTTTACTTTTTAAAGATCTATGGAACGAGGTATCACTGGCCCCATGTTTCCATTTAAAATTTAGAAGTTTGGCCCTGGGACCCTATGAGGGGCGGCCCCGAGAGGCGCCACGACAACACCATTCGGTGTGCCCCATGGCATTCCTTATTTAAGTTTTTGTTCGGTTCATTTATGGTCAACCGTTTTCGAGATATCTCAGTGAAAAGATTAAAATGGGCTATCCTGTATATATATATATATATATATATATATATATATATATATATATATATATATATATATATATATATATATATATATATATATATATATTTGGTCTAGGAATTAATTCGTGCGGGTGGACAAGAGATGGCGCAACGAACGGAGCGTCCCACAGTTCCGTGTATCCACACATGTGTTGCAAACCCCTGTCATCGCGTATCGTTCGTAGTATAGGGCAGTGGATTAAAGCGTCAACAACACCAGTTTGTAGTTAAGTGAACATGGCGCAATTTGTGCCTGATAAAGTGTTTTTGCGGGGTGTCCTGCTGCATTACTTTAACATGCAGAAAAGTGCGACTGAAAGTCATCGTATTTTGGTGGAAGTGTATGGTGACCATGCTCTAGCTGAGCGAATGTGTCAGAAGTGGTTTGCACGGTTTAGAAGTGGTGATTTCGGCTTGGCAGACCAAGAGCGAGCTGGACAGCCAAAAAATTTCAAGACGAAGAATTGACAGCATTGCTCGAGCAGGATTCGTGTCAAACGCAGGAACAACTTGCAGCAGCATTAGACGTTGATCAAACAACAGTCTCCAAACGCTTGAAAGCCATGGGAATGATTCAAAAGATGTCACATTGGGTTCCACATGAATTGAAAGACAAAGACGTTGAAAGACGAAAAACCATTTGCGAATTGCTGCTTCAACGACAGAGCAGAAAGGTTTCTGCATCGAATTATTACGGGTGATGAGAAGTGGATCCATTACGAGAACCCTAAACGAAAAAAGGCCTGGGTGAAACCAGGTGAACCAGGTCCATCACAACCAAAACGAGATATTCACTGTGCAAAGGTTATGCTGTGCATATGGTGGGATATGAGAGGTGTGGAGTACTATGAGCTGCTGCAACCGGGTGAAACTATGAATTGAGAACGTTATCGACGACAATTAATGCGTTTGAAGCAAGCTCTGGCCAGAACACGATCAGAATGGGAGAACAGACATGATAAACTTATTGTTCAACATGATAACGCTCGCCCACATGTCGCAAAACCGGTCAAAACCTATTTAGAAAATGTCGGATGGGAAGTTTTACCCCACCCGCCGTATTCACCAGACGTTGCTCCTTCGGACTACTACTTGTTCGATTGCATGAACAACGATTTGATTGGACAGCGGTTTACTTCTTCAGAAGATATCGAAATATGGGTCTCTGACTGGATCGCTTCCAAGGATGAGGACTTCTTTCGCCACGGAATCCGTACATTGCCTAACAGATGGGCGAAAGTGGTGGATAGCGATGGACAATATTTTTCTTAAGGTATTTATGTATTTTGTGTTTGTACTACAGCTTCAATGTGTGCGTACCAACCGCACGAATTAATTCCTAGACCAAATATATATATATATATATATATATATATATATATAGCCGCGGACCCAGTATATGATCAAGGGAGGGGCTAAACCATGGTTTGCCGCTTTATCCAGTGTAAAGAAAGTAGGATTGAAGCCCATTTTATCCAGTGTATACCTGAGCGTTAAGGGGGGCTATAGTCCCTATAGCCCTCCCCTAGGATCTGTCATATATATATATATATATATATATACAAGGGCGGATCCAAGGGGGGGGGGCTACGGGGCTATAGCCCCCCCCCTTGACGCTCGGGTTTACACTGGATAAAATGGGCTTCATTTCTGTTTTACACTGGATAAAACTGCAAATTATGGTTTAGCCCCTCCCTTAATCATATCCTGGATCCGCCACTGTATATATATATATTAAAATGCTGAAATTTTGTACGAAGTTGGGAAATTCTTCTAAATGCTCTGCAATACCACTAGATAAACAAGCAATGTTGCTAAAGCAAAATAAAGTTGTATTTTCTCAAATTGCGCTACGTAAAGTATGTTATTACATATTTCTAATTTAGTTATTTAACAAAACCACAATAGCCCATACATTATTTAGTGTAACAAAGGACAACACAGTATCACTAACATCAACATTTTGGAGATCTCTAATAACTCAAATGGCATGGCCGGTGCAATGCGCATCAACTGTATCTTAGCGTCAAATACTATGATCATGGAATAATATATTTCGAATGAATGAAGGAACGAAGTTACAAGAAACGAAAAATTTAAATGTTTCTAAAGACTTTACTTTAGACGCGCTGACATATCACGTCTCATCCTGTAGATGCTTCCAAAAGACTTAACACTAGAACGGCGGTGTTTTTGATACTCTCTAGAACGGCGGTAGTGGGTCAAAAATGACCCATTCCATTTTTATTAAATATTTGTATTCTAAACCACTAATATTTATTGCGTGTGTATTCTAAACCACACTAATAATTCTAAACCACTAAATAAAACGTGACCTATTCAATAAAACGAAAACTTCTTTGAACTCTAGCTTAATATATATTGATCAATGTGTTTTTTGCCAATAATACAAATTTAAGAAATATGCTATTTTTTATGAATATAATATTGTTAGAATGATATTATTCAATGTATTATATACAATGTTAGTTTATTATATAGTAATGTTATATATCATTCTAATTCCTAGATAGTTATTATTAATAGATAGTTTGTTCAAGCGCGTGGCCTAACTGAACTAAATTAAACTAATCTACTCACATATAAACTTGCCGTCTTATACAGAACAAAGTTCAGTCACTCCTCTACAAGGAGAAGGGTCATAGAAAAACATTGTTCACAAATAAAAACGTGACGTATTACACAAAAAATATTTTACTAATATGGTTGTAATACGAATCTATGCATTTCTATAACTTTTCTCTCCCTATGTAGAATTTGTGGAAACACATAACCTGACATAACCTAAAATAGTCGTAAACTTGCAGTAGTTCAAACCAAAAAAAAAGTCAGTATAGAGTGATTGTTTTCTAAATAAGATATGCTAGGTTCTAATCATGAAAGCTCTGACATAAAAAGGATGGTAAACTACCTGTTCTTTCGAACAACTCCTTTAGAGATTCTACTTCTTTGGTTGAAATATAATTAATCCAAGCATACGAGAAAGTAAGTTGTCTCCCATTTACACCTCTAAACATTTTGGTTTCGGTAGCTTTGAAATTTCTGGTTACGCCACAGGCTAGTAGTCTAAGAATTCTAGGCAGCGCCGGAAATCGAACTCGGAATCCCTCAATCCGTACTCAGCCACATTCATCACTAGTCCAGCGGGGCGGTCATATAGTGGCGATCACAGTGAGAACTTCGGCTTTCTTCTCCCAACCCGTCTGGTATATAGAAACCTTGTCCCAACCCGTCTGGTCATCGTGCGAGCAGTTGACCAAGTCCTCCCTCCGGGAGAGGACTCATCCAATAGTGTATCGAATATGGCTGTGGTTTATTTATTATTATTTCTTTGTGCTATAAACGTCTTCTCGTGAAACATTTTAACATAGTGATACCAAAAAAAAAAAAAAAAAAAAAAAAAAAACACTAGCTATATATTTTCACAATAGCAAGCAAATTGTTTGCAATTTTTTTGTTAAAATGATTGAAATGATTATGAATATACTGTTACGATTTAATAATAATAATAATAATAATAATAATAATAATAATAATAATAATAATAATAATAATAATAATAATAATAATAATAATAATAATAATCATAATCATAATCTTACCTATTTTACGACGCTTATTTGCATAAGTATGGTTTTCTGTGCTTATCTCTTCCTCTTTCAATATTTCATCCGAATCATCATATTCGTTGTTATTCGGCAGGTCCTACTCTTCATCTGAAGAAATATCAACGCATTCAGCGTCAGACTCGGCCTCACTTATATAATTGAAATTTGTAAGTATTTCATCCAGTGTCATCAGTTTCTTGCTCATAATGAGTGTTTGAAATAGCACATCAGTCCGAAAATAATGAGATTCTCCTACAGACTTTCTAAAGTATTGCTAACTTCAACTAAACTGACAAAATTGCTAAGAAGCTGGTCTTGAACACGAGGTGGAATGGGAGAAAATTATGAGAAAGAACAACGGTCGCAAGATAAAGACGCTAGCCAGCAGTGTTGATACAATGCAACAAAATATTACTAACATAAGAGTTGGGTCAAAATTGACCCACGCCGCCGTTCTAGTATAATTGTTTGTTATTTCAAAAGGAAAAGTGTGGATAAGAGTGATACTTAGTACAAATATTTCTTCAAGAGAACGAGTAAAAGTCACAAAGATTCGATCCGATTTCTAAGAAAATAGAAAAGTTGTTAAAGTGTAAAGTTCGAAATGGGTCAAAAATGACCCAGCCGCCATTCTAGTGTTAAATGTTTATAACACCATTTACAACAATTGTTATTTCAAATCATTTCAGAGATCGAAACACATTGGTAGTGATTGCATACTGCTTAAAATGATGTAATTGTATTTAATTTTCATAATGATTATTGCTTTCCTTTGCTTCTATAACATTACAACAATAGTTTTTGGTGGTTTTAATTACAAGTGGCAATTACATTACTTTAGGCAGTGTTGCCCACTTAAATATATTGCTAAATATTATTCTAAATATGTGCAAATAACGTAGATAAACTGCAAAATATTTTAGAATTACTCGTAATTTGTTTTATGGTGCAAGAATGCTTTCAAGAGACGACGTTTTTCATAGTCTTTGGGTCATTAACGTCATAATGTTAATGTTTAAGTCTTCGTTCCAGCAATACATGTAAATGCAAATTGTAACTGAAATTAAATGTAACTGATACATTTTCAGTAACACTAATTCAGGGGCGGATCCAGGACCGACTTCTGGGGGGCGGTGGGTTGTCATACTGCTACTTTTAAGGGCTCCAAACTTTGGAATGGGTTTTATTTATAAATATAAAATGAGAAAGTTTCCTCTTCTGGGGGAGTGATCGCTCCGATCGCCCCCCTGGATCCGCCTCTGCACTAGTTGTTCCCCCTAAGCCTTAGGCCTGGTGTACACTTTATATTAAGACCGTGCTTAATTAAAAGTTCTAATTACACCCTAATCACATTTCACATGTTTTAGTTTGACCACCGACCACCTCAAACTCGATCCATACCATATAGCTATATGCAATTACTCAAGGACTTACAGTTAGTAATACACATTGTTCATTCTTGTTTTGTTTTGTTTTAGTTTAACGTCCCACAGTTATGCTAGGGCGGCTAAAGGAGACATGGAGCTAATGCTTATAGTGGAATACGAACGACTTCAGTCGTTCAACTTTATCCCTACCGGAAATCGAACTCGGGACCACGCGAACCGAAATCAAGCGTACTAGCCGCTAGACCAAATGGGGGTCCTCACATTGTGTTGATTTAAATCATCCAGTCAGTGTTGCCAGATCCGAAGATTAAAAAGTAGAGTGTCTGTACTCCGAAAGTAGCGAATTCGAACTATTTGTAGCCCAAATATATAGAAATGAATACTGATGGTGCTAATGAAATAATTTAATATGAACTGTAAAATGTGCTGCACGTATTGCAAGAGGAAATTATGATCGGCGGACGAAAACAATACTAGACTGGATACCACGAGACAAAAACAGTCTAGGAAACCTCCGCACACAAGAAGGTGTGACGAAATCAAGCACCACTGAGAAGTAACCTGGAAAAGAATTGCCCATGTTAGATAGTTGTTGGAGAAGACTTGGAAAGACCTTCATCCAGCAATGGATTGATAATGGTTGATTATGATGATGGTGATGATCTTATTATATCTGGACCTCGGAGGTAAACTAAACCAAGTCATAATTTCGTAATTTTAGAGAAGCGGGTTTCTCAACTAAGACCTATAGTACTGTTTTTGAAACTTACTAAGTAGTTACAAAGTAGTAAGATGCTTTCAGACCTACATTATTACACCACTAGAAAGAACATAGTCTATTAAAAAAAAGTATTGTTAACTCAATTTCGACCAAAAAGTGACTTAGCATAGTCTACCTCTAAAGTTCATATATATATATATATATATATATATATATATATATATATATATATATATATATATATATATATGTATATATATATATATATATATATATATATATATATATATATATATATATATATATATATATATGTATATATATATATATATATATATATATATATATATATATATATATATATATATATATATATATATATATATATATATATAGTGGCGTATTTAGGGGGGTGGCTTCCGGGCTTAAGCCCCCCCCCCGAAATCTTGCTTAGTATAGTAAAGTAAATGAAATATCTTGCAGAATTTTCACATTTCCAGGCAAAGCCCCCCCCGAAAGTTAGCAAAGCCCCTCCCGAAACAAAATCGTAAATACGCCACTGTATATATATATATATATATATATATATATATATATATATATATATATATATATATATATATATATATATATATATATATATATATATATATATAACTTTTACTAGGTAAGGTAGGATAAAAATGGATCCAAAATTTAATGAAAGTCGTATAGCGAAAAAAAATATATTTGACTATTCAATCCATCAAGTTGCAGCAAAACTAAATAATAATAATAATAATAATAATAATAATACAGAAGAAAACTAGAAAGTTAAGAATCACTTGTTTTGGCGAGTGAGAAAAAATAGATACAGATAACTCGAATTACCTATATACTTATATAATATGTATGTTCAAGTTTCGCAAGTAATTTTCAATCAATATAAAATTTCAACGTAATGAACGCACGATTAGTTTTCTCGAATAAAGATTACATGCACCGTTGAGAGCTCAGGAATAAGATTAATCTATGCTACGGCACTGGATATGTGCTTACGTAATGCTTTACGACATTATGAACTTGTATAACAAACAGAATGCACTTAAAATGAGACGCAAACTATGCGAAACATCGGACTTTGAATCTAACTTGTTTTGTGATCTAACTCGAGACCTCACATAGCAAAGATGAGTGTAGTAGCTCCCACCAAAAGGTTCAGGATGTTCGTGTTATAAAGTGTCGATTAAACACGGAGATGTGAAACGGTAATAAAGCATTTCATCAATTTGAAACAAAATACGTATATTGTAGTAATAATTTACCCTATTTGTTAAGATAATGAACGTTATATTCTGTTTTTAAAATGACAGTCAACGCAGAATGTATTAAGTAATAAATGAGAAATTGTAAAATATAAATTTCGGTATGATTTAATAGACCTACATTCGTGCTGCTATGGTGTTGCGTTATACGTTAGGAGGTATTGAACAATTCTGATTCAAAGGAAGGAAATGAACTACTGTATAGTACTGGGGTTAATTTAATAGAGTTTAATTGTATAGGCAGTCCTGAGGCTATATGAGACAAAGTCTATTGCTGAAAGTGAAATATGGGTTACTATTAGGGTTTTAGGGTGATATACCCACTGATCATCGAATCTGGAATACACACATGGAAAGCATTAGCACTAGCAAATTAGCTATGAAGAGGTACACCATACCATAATTCTAAGTCAAAATGAAAGGAAAAAATAAGCGGAAACGACAGACTATACGAGAATAATACTTTCACTATTTTAATTTCACACGATTTATTTCGAGACTTTCGAGACGAGACCGAGACTTAGTACTCGAGACCGAGACCGAGATCGAGACAAGCATCTGTTGACCGAGACGAGACCGAGACCGAGACGGTGATTTTTTACTCGAGACGAGACCGAGACCGAGACCGATCCTTATCAACCGAGACGAGACCGAGACCGTACAAAGTCTCGTCTCGTCTCGTCTCGATACCATCCCTAATTGTCTCCTAATCTCTTGAGTAAATCTGCTGGTATGTCGTTGTCCCTAGTGGCATTCTTCCTTCACATGTCATTGTACTTCACTTTTCAATATATTGGGTCCATTTTCTTCATCATCCACCTCTTCCTCTGCTTCGATCGCAATATCTTTGGGGCGGTTCTTCTGATCAAACAGATCTTTTATGATCAGTGACTCTACGAATTCTCCAAACCCCTCCATGGTCAGTGACTACATGCCCTTGTTGATCTTGGATTCCAAACGTGCGTATGCATTTGTTTGCTTTCCCTCCTAATTCTTGTGCTTTCTGATACATTAGATCATATCTGCCGCGCCGTTGAAGTTCCATTATTTCTTTACGTATCTGTGCAATCTACTTTTCTTTGGCTTTGTCAGTCTTTTTTCTCAATTCATTATTCAGCCTTCTGTATTCTTTGATGTAGGTCCTTTTTGTCCTTCTACGTTCTTCCATCTTCTTAGGCATCGCTTCAGTTATACATGGCTTTCTCGGTGCTCTTTCAATCCTACCAATGTTATTGTGGAGTGTGTCTGGTAGAATCTGTTTAACTTTTCCCCAACTATTTTCTACATTGTCTACCATATCGCTAGTTACAACGAATTTTTCTTCAATCTCTTCTTTCACATCACTGTCCATACTTCTTAATCGCTCTAAGTTCCACTTTCGATTTCTCCTCCTATTTTTCTTGTCTTTATAACCAGTTTGCTCTTTCGGCACTAGGAGGTTGTGATCCGAATCGATATCCGTACCCGGTAGTCTCTTCACGTCTCGTAAACTATTCGTGAAATGTTGCTTCACAAAAATATAATCGATTTGGTAGCATTTCTTATCTCCTGAAATTTTCAATGTGAACTTTTCAGTGGATTAGTTTTTTTTTTTCTTAAATCACGTGTTTGTTACCACTATATCATGTTGCCTACAGAAGGCGATAAGCATTTGGCCCCGTTCATTTCTTCTACTTAGTCCAAATGGTCCCACCACTTTATTCGCGGCTCCTTTTCCTACTACGCTGTTAGTCTCCCGTTACTATGGCGTTGACTTTACTTCTTCCCTCCTGGTGTAATATGTCGCTAATCTCAGCATACAATGCTTCTACTTCATATATATATACGAGGCATATGTCAAAAAAGGCCGATATACTTAAAACAAAAAAGAAAGTGAAAGAGGAAGAAATTTATTTCGATTGATATAGAAGTATATACCTTGGCTTTTTTCAACGTGGTCACCATGAACCTTCAGACATTTCTGGTAGTGTGGCGCAAGCTTCCGTATGCCCTCCGTGTAAAAATCTAACGCATGAGAGTGCAGCCAGTCTGCTGCAAGAACTGATGTCTTGACTGCTTCACTGTTGTTGAAATGCTTCGATGTAAGCCGTTTTTTCATGTGAAGAAGCAGAAAGAAATCGTTGGGACAAGATCGGGGGTGTAAAGGAGATGATTGAATAGTTTCCATCGAACTCTTTGCATTGTCTGAACAGTACGAGCAACTATATGTGGGTGGGCATTGTTATGGATAGAAAAATTCCAGAGCGTAGCATTTCTCTTCCTCGATTTTGGATGGCAAGTTGCAGATTATTCCGTGTTTGGCAATACACATCTGCTGTAATTGTTCGTTCTGGTTCCAAGAATTCCACACGAATCACATATTTTGATCCCAAAACATGAATGCCATGATTTTGTGAACTGATGGTGTTCGAATTTTTTCGCTTTAGGACAGTGGTTCCCAACCTGGAGGCGCGCCCTCTGTGAGGGCGTGAAGAGTGAGCAAGAAGACCACAAACTATGACAGAAATAAAATGTAAAATAATGAATAAAACACAACTTGTAATAAGCATTTACACGTTAGCTTAGCGAACTTTAAAACGCTACATATTTGACATTTTGTCTTTTCTACTTCTGTTCAAGATTTCTATTTTATTTAAAACTAAATATTTATTGAAATTAGATTTTTTTTTTTTTTTACAAAATTATCAAAAATGAGTACAAAATGCTATTTCAGTGTATAAGATGAAGTTAAAAACTTACCAAATAAGGGCAAACGAAAACCCTGTGATGTTGACATTGCTTTTCCTTCAGAAGATTCTTGATACTCGGTGACAAGTTCGACAAAGCATACTTGAGATCACTTTCCACTTCCTCCAAACGGTTGCAATACAAACTTTAATTTTATTGTGGTCAACGTCGAAAATCCTGATTCATAGAACTAAGTTGTCGAGAACTGAACAAGAACGTTTAAGGCATCTTTTGCTAGTCTTGGGTAAATAGGCAGGAAACAAACCCAAAATTCTTCCAAAGACGTTGACTGAAACAGTTCTTTGGCACCTAAAGTGCACTTCAATTCAATTGCTTCCTTCTGAATTTCCCGTGGAAGTAAATCCACTTCAGTGGTGAAAGGTATTCTTGCTAATCTGCACTGCTAGTCTTTGTTTACACAAATCAGGAAAATATCGCTTGAATTCATCATAAACTAATTGTAAGTGTGAATTGATATTGTTTCTTCAGATAGTTAAATCACACTTTTTATAGACTGAAATAGTGTGACGTCACATCCTTTTTGTAGCCATGGTGATCGCCATTTTATTTTCTAAACAACAAGTTGCCTAAATAACAAAGCACCTAAATGCAAAGCGAAAACAGAGATGAACTATTTTTGAATTGCAAACATTAGAGTGAATGAAATATTTATTTTTCTTTTTAAACATTTCTAATCAATGAAACTAAAACACAAAGAGAATACAAATGTACTCATCTTGTTCATAATCAGATATTAACCTTAAATAATTCTGGGAAATTTTTGATTCATTAATATAAGTATTACAACATTGCGTACGTGAACATGATTAATGTTTAACAGTTGTTTAGAATACATGGGTGAACCTTTTATAATTGGATGTTTTCTTATTGTACTGTTTCTAAATGCTGTTTTTTTTTTTTTTTTTTTTAAGTTGATAGGGAGTATAAGAAAATATTTGACCAATATTCACTGATAGTCCGGATTGAAAATTATCAGAGGCTTGTTTTTTCTCCTTTATTTTGTAATATTGTAGATACTAATATTGTGTACAAGTGGACATAAGAAAAATGCCAATAGAATTAATATTACTCTAAAAGATTTTTCTCTTTTAAAAATCGTATATTTTTACAGTTTTCCTTGTGCCGAAAGTTTGTCAATTTGCACGTTAGGGAGTTTATGTTGTGTATAATTGCTTCTTAAGGTGGATTACATGATAATAACTTTTACATTAATTATTTTGATTTCTACCTTATCACTTAAAGATGTGGCGCTTTTAGAAATAGGTTCCTTAATTATTAGTCTTTCTTTATGAATTTTCTTGATTTTATTCGTAGTTTCCTAAACGCATTTCCATATTCTAAATCTATACCCTTTTCCACTAACTTTATTAGTCGTTAAAACATTTTATAATTGTAGCTAAATTCACAGCCATTGTACTTGTTTGTACTAAACTTTAAAATACACTATTGTCTTCACGCGTTTGTATAGAAAAAAACATGGCGATCACCATGGTAACGGAAAGGAACTGACGTAATCACTATTTCAGTCTATTGTCAAGAGGTTCATTTAATCGAGGACAGAATGAAAAGTTGGAGTAACTAGAAGCATTTAGACGGTGTTTCCATTGTAGGATCTTTTCCATGAAAGCTCATTATCACGTTATAAGAAGTAACATATGTTTGTGTTTCTACCTTGGAGATTGAGATAGAGATTATTTAATACGCTGAGTGCTCACTGAATTACGCCCACCCCTCCACACAAAAAAGTAGTGGCCAGCAGACGAACTGATAACATGGCTACCCCGACTGAGAGTATTGTTGAGAAAGAACACACTCAAGGCTACATGTTGGCAGACAGCACATCGTTACAATGGGATGCAAGGGCGCCGATTTCGCTGTGACCTTTAGGGGACCCATTCATATGTATGTTTGGTTGCAGTTACAATCAATGGTCTAAGAAGACATATATGAGGATTTTAAGACAAATTGAATTCAAATTATGCCAAATATTGTATATTAATAAAAAATACATATAACAATAAAATACATATAAAAATTCATGGGGGGGGGGGGCTCAGACCTCCAGGATCTGCACCCTTGATAGGAAGTGGGCAGAATTTATTCGTATTCCAAAGGGACATGATTGTGGGTATAAGTAAGAGGTGTGTCAATAACACAGACAGCAACCCTTGTCGGATGCGGTCACAACAATATAGTGAATGTGTTCAAGAAGTGGCAATAAAATGGGGTAACGACTTCGAAGAGACGGACTGCAGGGGCGTATGGAATTTCACACCGCGGTGCAAGTGTCACGTCAAACGATTCGTTATAGCCAAACGAGCTATCATGTGCGGGAAATTACCTGCCCAATAGAATAGTGGATTCACAACACCGATACCTCACGCAATTATGCGGCGGACACTGGCAAGCATGAAGTTCTACAGCAGACGACCCACTCGTCACCGCCGACTTCGTTGCGCTTGGGCAAAAGAATACGCTAATTGAACCGCGGATGATTGGAAATGGGTGTCTTGGTCCGATAAATCACGATTTGTGCTACAACACTCGGACGGGTGCGTACGTGTGTGGCGCCAACAGCTATGGACCCTTCGTACATGATGCTTACTGTATAGGCAGGTGGAGGCGGTTGTATGGTTTGTGAATGCACGGCATGGACTCGGACCGTTGGTGTACATAGACTACAGTGGGACATTCGTTGTGTATCTGCAGGTGTTACGGAATAAAATACACTCTACAATGCAACACTTCTTCCCACATGAATACATTTTCCAGGTCGACAATGCATGGTGCCACCGGGCCAGGACTGTACTTGCTTGGCTAGATAAACATTCCGTAGAGCTGCAGCATATGAATTGACTCCCTAGCTCACCGGATCTTAATTCTATAGAACATGGGATGTTGTGGAACGAGCACTGCGCGCCATGACTCTTGCACCAACATCTGAGAAATGCCATTAGGAACATATACTGTCATATACCCATGGGAACGTATCAGCAACTTGCAGAATCGGTCGACGGACCTTGATTCCACCCCATGTCCAGGCCATCCTTCGTGCAAAAGGTGGACCACCAAAGTATTAGATAGGTGATCATAATTCAGTGAGCACTCAGCATGTTTCAAAAAAAGTCAGCAAGATATGACAGAAAATACAAATAAGACATAGGAGGAAGAAGTATAAAGTTAATCTTTTATTATACTAAGGGATATCTGACTCAAGCTCGTACAGCCTACGTAATATATTACTCTTCGATGGAAAAATAAAGATTTATGTTTAACACTGAGATTGTTACACAAAGTCTCAAAGAGACGAACACTTTGACTTTACAAAATTAACAACTTTAAAAGCTAATGATAATGCCTGCTTCAGGTTTTCTCCTAAAGTTTTTGCAGCTAAGGCTTACCTGGAATGAAGCAGTGTGAGCCAATTAATTGTAGGATTTCTGTCCTTTGCCAGCTTTATAAACCCAGACCACGAACCTAACATTATTGGAATCCCATCAGTACTTATTCCTGCAACTCTGTCCCATGACAAATCATTTTCAAAAAGAAAATTGCTGATAGCAGGAAAATCATCAGAAACTTTGGTCGATGTCTTCAAAGTTGTTGAGGCGCACACACTAACCACTAGACAAACGAGAAGGGCAATGTGGTTTTTTAGGGTTGACCTTTATGTGCAGTTGAACTCAGACAGTATCAATACGTGGCAATCTGTGGTTGAACACTCAAAAATGTTCGTACAGGGTTCCTACTGGTCACTGAAATCGGGGAAGTCAAGGAAAACTCAGGGAAAATGGTGCAGGTCAGGGAAACTAAGGGAAAAAGACTGGAAATCAAGGAAAGTCAGAGAAATTTTATGAAATATATTTTTCTAACCTTAATTGTACACCATTTTCAGCTTAGCCAAGCATTAATGATCACATTATGGAACGTTGCTCAGATTTTTATGGGTGGTAAGTGGACTATACGTATGAGCAATTGATTATTATTTGTTTCTATAGAATAAATGTTCTCATATATAAATATTCATCGTTATTTATTCCTTATTTATATGTCAACATCATCCGACACCTGTCATGAAAGTCACGGAATTTCCTGCCAAAGGTCAGGAAGAAGTCAGGGAAATAATTTCTTCAGATCAGTAGGAACCCTGTCATAAATTTGACATTCTCTGGACATCCTACAAATAGATACTCATTACTGGCAGTAAGATTTACATATTGTTTATCTTTATCAATAAACATTATATGTTGCTACATACAGGGTGGCCCAAAAATCAGTTTCCTCTAGGAGACAACAAAATTGTGACACTTGTGTTAAGAAACTCTATATTTGTTGCTGAATAAAGGCAAGAGAACCACACTCTATCTTACATGCTCCTCGATATGTTTGCTATCATTTGCATTATATTCAAAGCTACGATAATATACATATTCACACATATTTGATGACAAATCTTTGTTCGTGTTAAGTTCACTAGTGTCACTTGTGAGATTAGACCAAGTTATAGACACTTCTGTCAAATTCTATCTACCCTTCGGTTCCACACGAGAACAAAGAAATACACAAACTTACATTTATACATTTGACAAATAATTATTTCCTTCCTTGCAGACGCACTCTTGCATTACGTGTAGTTTGGTAATAAAGAATTTAATTTAGCTATTATAGGCAACCTAACAAGCACAACTGTTTGCTGGAATGCATACGCATAAGGGAAAGAAAATCTTTTTTCAGTTTTCAGAGAGGACTCGTTATGGACACACACACATTAAAAACTTAATTATTCTAGTCGTTTCTCTATTGTATCGTAGCCCTGAAAGCATGCAAAATAAATTCCTGGCTACAAAACAATAACTATACTTAGATATCTTCTGTTCCGTTCCAAAGTGTTTACGTATAGAAACAAAATTGAAATGGGCAACATTGTTTAAAATTACAGGATTATGTGTGCACAAAATGATAAGAGGATGGATACGCAATGATAATTTCAGGGGATTGTCCCAAGGGGTTGTGTCTCCGATCTGGCTGTATATGGATTATCATGTTTGCAGTACTACTTTTCACTCATATATATTGAAAATTCTCCTTCCGGGAGGAAATCTTTTGAAATCACAACTGGGTTTAGGAATATTTAGGAGCGTTCATTGAGAAGAAATAGTAAGTAAATAAATTGTAATACTCAGATCTAAATCAATCGTTTATTTTTGGATACTTTTGTTATACTATATTATTATGAAAACGAGCAAAGTTTCCGTTATAGTTCGTTCCAACATTTTCACGTGTTTGCGATCGTTCTAGTTCTCAGATCTGCCACAACATGGTTTCTATTAATCGTAGTTTCTGTAAGAAAACTTCGAAGAATGGCAGAAGTTCTATTGTTTCAAATGATTTGGATAGCGGAAAATAAGTAATTCGAAACATGTTACAAGGGAAAATTTAGAGATCCGCAAGGCATCTTTCGTTCTTGAATGTGAATTTTTAATAAAATACAAATAATTATGGTTAGAAGGTAATATAGAAGTGGAATATAAAGGAATGGTCATTCTTGGTTATTTACGGTCGTTCCTGGAGCTAAGAGAAATACAAACATTGAAACAGAAGGATGCTGTATAAGTCCAGGTCGCTGTGATGTTTTGGTATTGGTTCTTCTAAAAACGCGAGCAGACCAGGAAGAGGGAGGCATCGGTATGATTTTGTGCTTATCTTGTAGGTAGTATGGGTGACTTAACTCGCTCACCACACACACACACACACACACAAACACATACACATCACATACATACATGAAAAGCAAATGGATATGACTCGGAGCATTGCAAGATGGGGGAAGTGGGAAAATAAAGGCCGGGGGAGCTGCTGGCTGTCGAGGGGGAGGCCAAGCCAAGAGGATGGAGGTATTGATCGAAGTGGGGTGAGGTTGGGTGTGGGTGAGAGGAGACTTCGGACGAGTGGGTGGGTGGGTGGTTGTGAGCCGAGCACAAGAGCCCAACCCAGTCCTGGAATCAATACCAGGGACTCGGGTGGAGATGAGGGGTTCTTGACGTCAGAGCCTATCCTAATCCTTATTGGCGCACGTCGCAGAGGTGACAGGTGTAGGAAGACAAAAACCATGTTTGTTCGAAATGTACTCAAGTGGAAAGAGTGATGTAGGCACGTATGAGTCTTTTGCCTGAATATTTATATCAAATGAAAGTTACAGACACTGAACTCCTGCCTCCTTATGTTTCTTCAAGTCATTTCTCCTTCTCTTAATAGGCATGCGCGTCTTCAGCTCTTGTCCATCTCCACAAGCGCTGTCTCTACGAACACACATCCTACAACCGAAAATTTTACATCAGCCAAGTAAAGTTATTTTCAATTCCATTTAAAGAACAGAGAACTTTCGCCCGCTAATCTAATTGCTGTTGTTTATTTATTCAGTTTACTTTTCCTTTCATCCTGTCTGAATTACAAAAGTAACTTCTCAAGAAGCGATAAAACCATCTTCATTACTACAAAGCATCTTCATTACTACATAACATCTACAATATTTATTAATCTAAATTGAGTTGCCTCATGTTGCTCTCTAACACTTCTTAAGATAATTGCTGCAAAAGTTTCGGGAAAAGAAAACAAATTTCAAAGTAATGGATGTATAAGCCACGAATATCTTGAGATTTTTATTTTCGTGGAAACAATATTGCGCAGCACTACGAGGGCTATGAGAATACGAAAGAGGAAAATGAGATAAGGAAAACAGGTTTTCAGAACGCAAAGATACACTGTAATAAAACATTCTTATTTACTATTTCCGTCAGTTCTATAGGTATAAAAATGTATAAGGCGAGAACATACATTCAAAGACATCCAATACACATACCGAAATCCATTTTATGTCAATAGTGTGCAATATACTCTGTAGTTGAACATTCAAGGGTGTCCGAAAAGTATATATATTTCCCTAGACTTTCTACAACAAAGATCTATCGACAATAAGATACGTATTGTATAGTTTGGTTTTTGTCAATGAACATTATATGTTATGCATGCTTATATATATATATATATATATATATATATATATATATATATATATATGTGTGTGTGTGTGTGTGTGTGTGTATCTCCATGAAGGGAACGAAGAGGTAATTCAATAAGATCTTAGTGAATGTCCAAAAGTGGACTTTACTGGACTTTTAATACAGTGAAGAGATCAACTGGACGTTGTAGAGATGGCTACTCAATATTCGACTGTTATGACGTGAGTAACATACAGCTAAGTGAACAATGATTTCATGTGTAAATCTAATGTTCTTAGTAGCTTTACTTCAGGTTTTACCAGGATGGAGGGGGGGGGGGTATGATTGTATACAATTTATAAAGAAGCATTTGTTCATGATACTCAGGGTCACAATAGCCCCTCCCCTCCCCAAATGACGTCCCTGCTTCATCTCTTAATAATGCTACAAAACTGCGTTTAGCTTGCGTAGGATTGTGCGTTCAATTCCTTCGTTCCTATTTTTAACTTTCCTGACATGTCTTACGTTTTACCTTAAGGTCAATAATTTTCGCTATCAAGATGAGATGTCTTCATATGATTAATTAGAATATTATTCTAATCTTTATGCACATAACATATTCCGGTTACTCTTAATTGTTGTTCATGAAGATTTATAACTTCATTCGAATTTTAGCTATATAACCTATGCGGAGATCTTTCGACAAAATTGATTTTGAGGGTACAATTGATTATATATTTGTACGGTATTAGTTTCTTTCGGCAGCTAATACTGTTGTTGCAGTTTGTCCTGGAGAAGATCTGCATTGTGCAAATTTTCTACGTCTATAGTGGTCAAAATGCCTTTGAACTATTCCTTCTGCAGAAGAGCAGATAGACCACAAATTAATAGTAGAGGAACATTCTCTTATTCGTTCCTTCAAAATACCTCAGAATGTTTCAATAAAGTTGAAAACACGTAACGACTTGAATGACTGCACAGAACATGGCAAGTATCCAAGACCACCTATTTGATCAAACTACTTTATCGTGTTATTCCGTGTGTGCATTTTTTAAAATCATAAATGCATGGGATAAGTCATGTCAACTTATTATTATTACGAACTCGTATTACAAGCAATAAGTTAGATGATTAAAATATTAATACTAGTCCAGTTCCAGACGTGGACCTTAAAGTGCAATCACAATGTTTAGTAACAAGCACGCACATGTTAAGAAAATCCAGATAGATATAATATGATGAAATATATAGAATATATGATGAAATTTATAAGATGAAATAGATATATTTGGTCTAGGAATTAATTCGTGCGGTTGGTACGCACACATTGAAGCTGTAGTACAAACACAAAATACATACATACCTTAAGAAAAATATTGTCCATCGCTAGCCACCACTTTCGCCCATCTGTCAGGCAATGTACGGATTCCGTGGTGAAAGAAGTCCTCATCCTTGGAAGCGATCCAGTCAGAGACCCATGTTTCGATATCTTCTGAAGAAGTAAACCGCTGTCCAATCAAATCGTTGTTCATGCAATCGAACAAGTAGTAGTCCGAAGGAGCAACGTCTGGTGAATACGGCAGGTGGGGTAAAACTTCCCATCCGACATTTTCTAAATAGGTTTTGACCGGTTTTGCGACATGTGGGCGAGCGTTATCATGTTGAACAATAAGTTTATCATGTCTGTTCTCCCATTCTGGTCGTGTTCTGGCCAGAGCTTGCTTCAAACGCATTAATTGTCGTCGATAACGTTCTCCATTCATAGTTTCACCCGGTTGCAGCAGCTCATAGTACACCACACCTTTCATATCCCACCATATGCACAGCATAACCTTTGCACAGTGAATATCTCGTTTTGGTTGTGATGAACCTGGTTCACCTGGTTTCACCCAGGCCTTTTTTCGTTTAGGGTTCTCGTAATGGATCCACTTCTCATCACCCGTAATAATTCGATGCAGAAACCCCTTTCTGCTCTGTCGTTGAAGCAGCAATTCGCAAATGGTTTTTCGTCTTTCAACGTCTCTGTCTTTCAATTCATGTGGAACCCAATGTGACATCTTTTGAATCATTCCCATGGCTTTCAAGCGTTTGGAGACTGTTGTTTGATCAACGCCTAACGCTGCTGCAAGTTGTTCCTGCGTTTGACACGAATCCTGCTCGAGCAATGCTGTCAATTCTTCGTCTTGAAATTTTTTTGGCTGTCCAGCTCGCTCTTGGTTTGCCAAGCCGAAATCACCACTTCTAAACCGTGCAAACCACTTCTGACACGTTCGCTCAGCTAGAGCATGGTCACCATATACTTCCACCAAAATACGATGACTTTCAGTCGCACTTTTCTGCATGTTAAAGTAATGCAGCAGGACAAACCGCAAAAACACTTTATCAGGCACAAATTGCGCCATGTTCACTTAACTACAAACTGGTGTTGTTTACGCTTTAATCCACTGCCCTATACTACGAACTAGGGATGGTACCGAGACCGAGACTAGTCTCGGTCTCGTCTCGGTATCGTCTCGAATTATCGAGACGAGACCGAGACCGAGACGGCCTTTTATATACCGAGACGAGACCGAGACCGAGACGGCCTTTTATCTACCGAGACGAGACCGAGACCGAGACGGGCCTCTATAAATCGAGACGAGACCGAGACGAGACTTAGGTCAGTCTCGAAAGTCTCGGTCTCGTCTCGAATATTGATATAGAAAACTATTAAAATTTGACCTTTACTCAAAATTTCTTTCGTTGCTGTATTAGGTAATATGGGAACGGTTGACTAATGTTCAGTGGCGTATTTAGGGGATGGCTATCGGACTGAAGCCCCTCCCGAAATAGATTTGTAATCATTTTTTCGCATTGCACGTACAACACAAATATTTCCTTATCGTTCTCAAGCCTCTCCCGAAACAAAATCCACTGCTGATGTGTATAGTCATCTCTCTCTCTCTCCCTCTCTCAACACACACACACACTTATATATATATATATATATATATATATATATATATATATATATATATATATATATATATATACACTAGCGGATCAAGGATATGATCGAGGGAGGGGCTAAACCATAGTTTGACATTTTATCCAATGTGTATAACCCCTTTAACACTCCCCTTGGATCCTCGCCTGTATAGATATCAAATATAAGTAAAAGGAAGAGTTTGTTTGTCTGTGTGTCTGCGTGCCTGTCTTTCTGATTGCCTGTGTGCGGCCTGGGGACCAGACGAGAGTCCAAGAGTTACGAAATTTGAGTGACAAGTATCATGTCCCAGGCGTCAGACCAAGAAGAAGCGTTTTTTTTTTTTTTTTTAATCGGGAGGGTAGAAAATGACCGATATTAATGTCGAATATATAGTTTTCGCAGTCGCTGAGATCAATGATGATACTTCCATTAGCGATGACTTTCAAATTCAGCTACCAGTGCATTCGATCCGAAGTTCACTTGCGGGGGAGGGGAGTACCGAGACGTAAAAATAATACAAAATGACCGATATTAGTGTCAAATAGTTTTCGCGTTTTCTGAGATCAATGGTGAAACTCCGATCGCATTAACTTCCAAATTCACCGCATTCAGCTGCGGGCCGGAGTTCACAGGAGGGATACCGAGACATATAAAAGTAATCCAAAATGGCCGATATTAGTGTCAAATGTATAGTTTTTGCGGTCGCTGAGATCAATGGTGTCACTTCCATTAGCGATGACTTTCAAATTTAGCTACCAGTGCATGCGGGCCGGGGTTCACCTGCTGGGGAGGGGGTACCCAGACATGTAAAAATAATACAAAATGACCGATATTAGTGTCAAATACATACAGTAGTTTTCGCGGTTGCTGAGATAGTGATACTCCCACAGGCCTTGACTTCCAAATATTGGTCCCATGCGAAAAATGGGTATTTCATCATAGTAATAGTCATATATATTAAAAATGCTGATTTTTTTTTAACATGCTGTGTGAAATATGGAAGGGGAAATTCTTCCAGATACTCTGCAATACCACTAGATAAACAAGCAATGTTGCCAACGCAACATAAAGTTCTAATTTCTCAAATTGCACTACGTTTGATATTACATATTTCTGTTCAGTTAATTTAGTTTAGTGCGTGAGTTTTCTCGGGGTTCTCCCGCTACCTCCCACTTTCTTCATTCCACCATTTCATTCATCTCTCATCATCACAGTCTCCTTTAGCCTAACCGGAATAACCGTGGGACGTAAAACTCAAAAATTTCATTTCATTTTTAATTGAATTTAACACCTCTTTCAGCAGCGAGGTTATATGAGACTGAACCTACTGATTAACGTTGAATTTAAACCACATGAGCTCCCGCCGGGAATCTAACCCGGGTCTCTCACGCCATAGGCTAACTGCTTAGCCACGAAAGAGCTCTACATATTTCTAATTTAGATATTAAATTAAACCACAATCTTATTCAGTGTAACAAAGGACAATACATATCACTAACATCAACATTTTGGAGATCTCTAATAACTCAAATGGCAGGAACATTATAACATTAGTGTTCAGTAGTTTTAATTACAACAAGTCGCAGTTACATCATTTTAAGCAGTGTTGTGAACTTAAATAAATTGCTAAATATTATTATAAATATAGTGCAAATAACGTACCTAAAGTGCAAAATATTTTTAAATTACTCGTAATTTGTTTAATGATGCAAGAATGTTTTCAAAACACGATGTTTTTCATAGTCTTTGGGCTACTTATAATGTTAATGTCAAAGTTTTCGTTCCAGCAATACATTTAAAAGCAAATTGTAACTGAAATTAAACGTAACTGACAACTTTTCAGTAGCACTAGTTGTTCTCCCTAAGGCTTAGGCCTGGTGTATTTTTTAGATTAAAACACGCTTTATTAAAATTTTAATTACACCCTAACTGCATTTCATTTGTTATAGTTTGCCCACCGACCACCTCAAACTCGATCCATACCATATAGCTATATGCAATTATTCAAAGACTTACAGTTAGTAATACACATTGTGTTGATTTTTGGTTTGTTTTGTTTTAGTTTAACGTCTCACGATTATGCTAGGGCGGCTAAAGGAGACGTGGAGTTACTGATCATAGTGGAATCCGAAAAACTTCGGTCGTTGAACATTACCGCCACCGGGAATCGAACTCGGGACCATGCGAATCAAAATCAAGCGTACTAGCCATTACAGCAAATGGGGGTTCTTACATTGTGTTGATTTAAATAATTGAGTCCGTGTTGCCAGATCCGAAGATCAAAAAGTAGCGTGTCTGTGCTCCAAAAGTAGAGGATATGAACTATTTGTAGCCCAAATATATAGAAATGAATTATTTGGCAACTAATGACTGGTACTAATGAAATAATGTTTAAAATAGATCGGAAAATCTTATGGACATATTGCAAGACGAAATTATGATCGATAGACAAAAACAATTTTAGATTGTATACCACGTGACAAAAACAGCCTAGGAAATGTCCGCATACAAGAAATTGTGACAAAATCAGGAACCACTGGGAAGTAACCTGGAAAAGAATTACCCAAGTTAGATAGTTGTAGAGAAAACTTGGGAAGACTTCATCCAGCAGTGGATTGATAATGCTTGATTATGATGATGGTGATGATTTTATATCAAGACCTGAGAGGTAAACTAAACCAAGTCATAATTTCGTAATTTTACAGGAGAAGCGAAAAACCGGTTCCTTAACTAAGATCTATAATACTGTTTTTCAAACTATACTAAGTAGTTACAAAGTAGTAAGGTGGCTTTAGGCTTACATTATTACATCACTAGAAAGAACATAGTCTATTAAAAAAAAATATTCTAACTCAATTTGACCAAAAAGTGACTTAACATAGTCTACCATTAATGTTTATATATATATATATATATATATATATATATATATATACACAGGGGCGGATCCAGGATATGATCAAGGGAGGGGCTAAACCATATTTTGCCGTTTTATCTAGTGTAAAGCAGGATTGAAGCCCATTTTATCCAGTGTAAACCTCAGCGTCAAGGGGGGGGGCTATAGCCCCTATAGCCCCCCCCGTGAATCCGCCACTGTGTATATATATATATATATATATATATATATATATATATATATATATTTATTTATTTATTTATTTATTTATTTATTTATTTATACTGTATAAATTTACTAGGTAAGGTGGGATAAAATTGGATCCAAAATTTAACGAAAGTCATACAGCGAAAAAAAATATATTTTTGACTATTTAATACTTCATGTTGCTGCAAAACTAAGAAAATGAATACAAAAGAAAACTAGAAAGTTAATAATCACTTGTTTTGGCGAGAGAGAAAAAATAGATACAGCTAGCTCGAATTACCTATATACTTATATAATATGTATGTTTATGTTTCGCAAGTAATTTTCAATCAATATAAAATTTCAACGTAATGAACGCACAATTGGTTTTCTCGAATAAAGATCACATGCACCGCTAAAAGCTCAGGAATAAGCTTAATCTATGTTACGGCAGTGGATATACGTATGCGTATGTAATGCATTACAACTTTAGGAACTTGTATAAGAAACAGAATGTACTTAAATTTAGAAGCGAACTATGCGAAACATATGACTTTGAATCTAACTTGTTTCGTGATGCAACCCGAGGCCACACATAGCAAAGATGAGTGTCGTAGCTCCCATCACAAAGTTCAGGAATTTCGTGTTATAAGGTGTCAATTAAACACGTTGATGTGAAACGGTAATAAAGCATTAGATCAATTTTAAACAAAATATATTGTAGTAATAATTTACCCTATTTGTTCAGATAATGAACGTTATATTATGCTTTTAAAATGACAGTCAAAACAAAATGTATTGGACAATAAATGAGAAATTGTAAAATTTCAATTTCGGTACGATTAAATACATTCATGCTGCTATGTGTTGCGTTATAAGTTAGAATGTATTGAACAATTCTTATTCTAAGGAAGGAAATAAACTACTGTATAGTACTGAAGTTAATTTAATAGAGTTTAATTCTCATATGGCCTCAGTACTGCCTATACAAAGTCTTTTGCTGAAAGTGAAATATGGGTTACTATTAGAATTTTATCCAGGGCCGGCGCTAGAAGTTTTGCCGCCCTGGGCGGTTCTTTCACATGTCGCCCTTTTATTGTTTTCTTTCTCAAATTTTGCCGCCCATGTATTCTTTTCTTTTTTCAAATTTTGCCGCCCATCAGACTTGCCGCCCCGGTCGATGGCACCGCTCGACCCCCCCTCGCGCCGGCCCTGATTTTATCTCAGATATGATATACCCACTGATGATTGAAACTGGAACACACGCATGGAAGGCATCAGCGCTAGCAAATTAGCTCTGAAGAAGTACACCATACTATAATTCTAAGTCAAGAATAAGGCCAAAAATAAGAAGCAGAAATGACAGACTTTACAATAATAATACTTTTACAATTTTAATTTCACCTATTTATTTCGAGACTTTCGAGACGAGACCGAGACGAGACCGAGATTTGGCCCTCGAGACCGAGACCGAGATCGAGACAAGCATTTGTTGACCGAGACGAGACCGAGACCGAGACGGCGATTTTTGACTCGAGACGAGACCGAGACCGAGACAGCTATTTTTAAACCGAGACGAGACCGAGACTGTACAAAGTCTCGTCTCGTCTCGTCTCGATACCATCCCTACTACGAACGATACGCGATGACAGGGGTTTGCAACACATGTGTGGATACACGGAACTGTGGGACGCTCCGTTCGTTGCGCCATCTCTTGTCCACCCGCACGAATTAATTCCTAGACCAAATATATAAATGATGAAATAAAAATGAGGTAGAAAACTATCAAAGGGCTCATATCATGGAGCCTTCCTCACGAGGCCCCATATCATAGGTTGCTGGAGGCCAACCGAAAATTTCCAATAGCAGGGTAAATTTAAAAAGAAAACATTGAAAAGAACATGGAAAAACAAACATCTTTTTATGGGAATTGTTAGCTTTTCCTTGAGCCTTTCAATAATTTACCATTTAAAATTTTCGGATAGACCCCGAGACCTATTATAAGGAACCCTGTGGGGTAAGCAGACCCGGCACTCCATTCAATATACAGAGGTTGTTCAGTCTACATTTGGCCAATTTCGACTTACCTAAAAATTTAGAAGAATCCATGGCGCCAGGCCCGTAAGTGTTCGATGTGTTTCCCTTGGTTCCTAACAATAGTCCGACAGCGTAATTTCCACTGTAATAGGCTTCTCTTAAGAACTGGGAGGAGGAACCTTGTCCTATTCCCTTTGCACAATTTTCTAAAGTCCTTTCACAGTTGTTACACGCCGTTTTCCCAAAGCCCGCTTCAGCAATCCAAATCCACAATGATCCATAGGACTTGCATCTGGAGATTTAACAGGTACCACATTGAAAGGTATCACCTGTATACCACTTGCCTCCTCCATCTCCCTGTAGAATGCGAGGTACGATTGTGAGGTATGTGATGAGGCCTTGTCCATGTGAATGCACACCAGATTGGTGTCATTTTCGTACATTGTTGGAATCTCATGCTCGTAGATCGGCCGCATGATCTGCTCCTGAAAATACTGCGAATTTATTTTGCAGTTCTTCGCCACCCTACGAATCTTTAGTTTGCCTCGGTAACAGCAGCCAGTAACGACCATGAACCCTTTTGTTAAGAATTCTTTACAGACACCGACCCACCTTCTGAAGTTCTTGGCACCTTTCTCTCCGTACATGATGGCTCTCGGTTTGCCACAGTCGGAAAGGTAAATCCATGCTTCATCGAGTGTTACGACGTACACCCACCTTTGTTTTGCCAGATGTTGTTCGTACAGCTTCCGGGCGTTACACTTTCGTTCCTTTTGGTGGGCATCCGTGAGAAGATGGCCGCGAGCTTTCACGACTTTTTCCAGCTTGAGTTGATGGTGTAACGTCCGGCTCACAGTCCCCAAAGACACGTCAAGACGATTAGCCATATATCTTTGTGTTGGCGAATTTTCTTGCATTGCCATTTTGCGAAGTTTCCTCTGCATGGTGGAGGTGGCCTTGGTGCATTGCCGTTTCCTAGGCAACTTCGTTGGTGATACAAATGGTGGCGCTTCGTTGCCCTTGT
Organism: Thermobia domestica; assembly: GCF_964235325.1. Lineage (NCBI taxonomy): Eukaryota > Metazoa > Arthropoda > Insecta > Zygentoma > Lepismatidae > Thermobia > Thermobia domestica. Next base: position 106,579,910 of record NC_137454.1, on the reverse strand, counting down.
ACTTTTTAATAACATTTTTTATTCCCCATAAACTGATGTTGCAACCATTCTTCTTGCACTGTTTTCTAATGACAGAAACACTAAAGTGGGCGTCATAAAGAGCCGCATCATAGCCTTCCCAAAACCGGCTTAGGTTGGGCGGCATTTTGGTCACAGAGCGGAAACCCACACACTTGAAAACAAATTAACACAACGCTCATAACAATGGTCCTGTTTTGTGCGTTATTGTCGTCCGCGCGGAAAAACAACTCCGTTCCCATGAAGCCACTGCACAACACTGCAGGACGCCACGAGCCAGGTCGGGTGAGTCCATTCTGCCCGAGAGGGGGAATGAACGAAATCGGCCAAACGTAGGCTGAACAACTTCTGTACCTTTTGACTAGTGATGAGCAAATGCAAGACCAAGACCAAGACCGGGGTGGTCTTGGTCTTGGTCTTGCACACCCAGTCTTGGTCTTGGTCTTGGTCGTGCAAGTCTTGCATTTAAGATATCTCAAGCTTTTCATAGGTAAATTTTACTATAGATATAAGGGATAATAAACTCTACAATGCGCTAATAGTAACGGAAATACGAGGTATGTTTCTAAATGTAATATACTTTAACTTCTTTTAAGTATGATGATAGTGTACAACATAGACGATGACTATTTTTTTTAATGGGTTCCCACGCTTCACTACTTACAAGATATACCTAAATCACAACGTTTCGTAATCTGTTTGTATTTTTTAACAGATAAAATACTCCACTGGTTCCCAAACTGGGAAGGCTACCCGTGAGACGCATGAAAGAAAATCAAGACGGCACACGTTATTGAAATACCATTAAGATCTATTCCAGGCAACCTGATAGGAAACTCCCCTTCCTCCCACCACTCTCCAGTACGGAGGGGAAATCAAGCCGTTGACCTTCACAGGGAGGGAAGCTTTTCTAATAAACAAAATCGTGTACACACTAAATTCGTACGTCAATTCGCTCGCACCTGATGGCGAGAAAGCACTGACTTCTGTTTTTACCTGTCAACCCCAAATAACAAACAATTACTGTTTTTAATTGTTGTCTTTAAGAAAAGTATTTTTTACTATTTATGTATTAAAGTTTTGGCTTTAGTCCTATTTATTAAATTGCATTTCTAGAAATAAGAACTAATTCGTTAATATATAAAAGAGAACGCACAAATCCTTTGTTCCCTCATCACGCTAATACGGCTGAACCAATTTCTTTCATTTTTGGGGGGTTATTAGGATTTGGACCCTAGATGGTTTTTATCATATCACTTTAATTTTTAATTACCAGTGTCTTGAGATAATTGACCATTCAAGTGTCCATAACGTACAAATCCTTTGTTAGTTCATCATAGGTAAAAATAAACGTATTTATATGCAACCCGCATGACCGTGTCACTCGGCGGGTTAACATAAATGACAGGCGATATAATGTTAACATTTACTGCAATCTACTATGGTTTTTATCATATCACTTGAAAGCGAAAAAGTAAAAATTATCTAAGTAACAAAGTTTATTGCGTTCCGGGGTGACCGCAGCGAAGCGGGGCGGGTTAACATAAATGACAGGCGATATAATGTTAACATTTACTGCAATCTTCTATGGTTTTTATCATATCACTTGAAAGCGAAAAAGTAAAAATTATCTAAGTAACAACGTTTATTGCGTTCCGGGGTGACCGCAGCGAAGCGGGGTGAACGCTGCTAGTTCGTTATAAAGTTAATTTCCATTATTGTTTCACTTAAGAATCGGGAGAGAAAGCAAACCAATCCTGTCGACATTCTGTCTTTATTTACAAGTTCAAGGAAGGTAATCTTCTGGCTGTCTGAGTATCGAGTGCGCAGACTATCGACCTGTGCAAATATTGTATGAATTTAGCGTGTGTGGTAACTATATTATATATAGTGTCGTGTGAAATTAGTGCATATTAAATTGTATTCTGTATCCATTATGTTTTGTATAGTTTATATTATCTGAAACAAATTTTAGTGCATATTAAATTGTAAATAATTGCGTATTTAGTGCTTTGTGAAGCGACAATTCATGATGCTTGCAGTAGTTCTGCGATAAAACATGAGCCCGGGACAGCGTTACGAGAGGTACATCAGGTCTTTTCCCGTAATGAATTGCCAACGTTAAATAAAATTCTGATAGCTATAAATATCGATGATGAACTGCCCTGCTTTTCTCACTCAACTCTCCATAGACTGTTGAAAATAATGAAATTCAAGTATGTATAGCACCCATTAATTGCATTGACCTCCAGACAAGAGTTCTGTGAGAACTAAAAACTTTTGTTGGGGCCATGGTGGCTCCGTGGTAGAGCGTTCACCTCTGGGGCATAAGACCCCGGTTCGATCCCAGCTCGTGTTTAGTGGGCTTTGTGGTGGACAAGCACTGTCTTTGCAGATTTTCTCGGAGTTCTCCTGTTTCCTCCTACTTTTTTCTTTGCACTGTTTCATTCATTCTCGTCATCACAGTCTCCTTTAGCCTATCCGGCATAACTGCGATACGTAAAACTCAAAGATTTAATTTCATTTCCAAACATCTGTTACTCTCCCTCCCCCTCAACGGTCGTCAGGACTGTTGACAACTCCGTTTTTATTAAAATAGTCAAGTAACAATTCAAAAGTCAATTTCCTCTATTATCAATTGGCTAAACTCAAGGCCAACGAAAGGGCTGGGTGAGGATTGCAACCACACAAGGCGCCAAATTTTAGGGGATTTTAGGGGCGTCAAATTCACTGTGTTGGTTAAGCTCCAATATTATAATTTTGCTTGAAACGACAGACTCAGACATGGGCCTGTTCAAATTACGTAGCATCTGCAGTTACTATTTCGTGTCAGGCTTCAATCAATCTGGGATTGTTTTTCTAAGTCCACCATAACAAATTTTCCCCCTTAATAAACTCAGAAGACTTCAATGTTGATGAATCTTGTATGTATGATGCTTTACCGTAAATTTATCGCCGCGTATTAATAAACAACAAACAAAAAAAGATACTTTTCCACCATCACATCAGGTGTACGTACGAAGAGAAAAACGTAGGAAAATGATTTCATCGAAAAATAATCAATAGAAATCAGGGCATTTGCCTGAGTTGAGGCGCCCGGGGCGAGACGCATTTATTCACTATTATCAGTGTGTATACATTTGGTTATTTTTCTTCTGGTTCTTTTTAATGTAAGAACACATGTATATAAGAGAGGAAACAAGAAGTGTATTATTATTATTATTATTATTATTATTATTATTATTATTATTATTATTATTATTATTATTATTATTATTATTATTATTATTATTATTATTTCAGGTTCCATTGTTATTATCTTAACGCACTGATAATTTACCCATACATATTGTACTTGGTTTCCGATTTTATATTATAAAATTCATGTATCAAAGCAGTAAATACCAATTCAATTACCAACCCTGACATCCCTTGCCATTCCAACATTATGTCATAACCCCGACTGCCAAAAAAGAAGGAAAATAAACAATACAACTGTTCAATAAAATTTCCATTAAAATAACACATATGCTACTTACTCACTAATGCAGGTAAATGTCATTAAGTGTTTGAAAATACTCAATGTTATTATGAAAGTTGTAATTTATTATTTAGGCCTAGACATATTTAAATACACTCTATACCTCCGTATGCGGGGGCTGATGGTGGAAGACGGAACACCAACATTCACCTGTACTTGAGCGTGGTGGGGGAAAAAACTTCTTCTTTTTCCTATCCTTTTATGTGAAACAGAGAATAATTGCAAAATTATTTTTACACTCTAAACGCGTCAGATTTTTCTTTTCAACCATGATTAGCTAATCCTTGTATTAAACAAACTTCCAATTAAATATTGAAATTTTGTTTTACTGATTCCAATATGTACTCTATGGGGCAGAAACATTCATATTACGCAAAAGCGATGAAAAAGTTGCAGGGTTTCGAAACATGGGCATGGTGAATAAAAAGAGAGAATTAGCTGTGTTGAACGGAAAACGAATGAGAAGGTGTTAGAAATGTTAGCAGTAGGGTAAAAAAGAAGAATTCTAGATAGTGTTAAGAGGAGGAAGAGGAACTGGTTAGGATATTGGCTGAGGAGGAACTGTATTATGAGGGACGTGCTAGAGGGTATGGCGGAAGGAAAGAGAGGGAGGGAGCGAAGGAGATTGTAGTTCAAGGAAGGTTTTACAACAGAAAATTGCTACGTCAAGACGAAGAGACTAGCTGAGGACCACCGAACGTCGAACCTTCTCAGCTGCAGCAAGTAACCTGCCAATAATGGCAGAATAGGTACTATGATGACGATGATATGTTTAGCAATATTGACCAAAAAGGAGAGAGAGAAAATTAAATAATAATTATTATAATCAAAGCTTTTAATATTTTAGAATAATTTGAGTGAAACTGAAAAGGATTCAACTGTCTATGTCTTTTGTGTAAACTCAATTTATATAAATACTGTTGACCTGTATTAGAAATACAAAAGAACGGCATCAAACTCCAAGTTATTTGAAGTTTCACTTGTGAATATGGATTACTAGCGTCAATTATCCACTTCGTTGGGTTAAACTAAAATAAATAAATAAATAATATATTTCGTTAGTCAGTCACTCTTTTACTTTTTTACTATTACTCTGATATCGGTCATTTTCGATTATTTTTAAATTTCTCTCCTCTCCAAATTCTCTCCGGCAGAATTTGGATTAAATGGCATCAGACTGTTCGTCTCAGAGATCCCGAAAACTATGGACTCGGCAGAATATCGGTCATTTTCAATAAACTTATATATCTCCTCCTCCCCCATGTTGCGAGGCATGGCATCGGAAGTGTCATTGTTCATCTCAATGACCTCGAAAACCATGAGTTCGACATTGATAATGGTCATTTTCTATATATTTTTTTTATATATATCTCGTTCCTCCCACAAGTTGCGGTGCTGAATTTGCATTTAAACGGAATCGGGAGTATCACTGTTCACCTTAGCGACGCCGAAAACTATGGATTCGACATTAATATTCGTCATTTTTGATCATTTATATATTCAGCCAAGCTACGGGGCTGAGTTTAGATTTAAACAGCATCGAAAGTATAAGTGTTTATCTCAGCGACTCCCAAAACCATAGATTCCATTTTAATATCGGTCATTTTCGATCATTTTTAAATATCTCTCCCCCCTCCCCTAAACCGCACCGTCCAAGTGATATGACAAACCATCTCAGGTCCGATCCTCATCTATGTTGAAAATGAGATCGAATTCAGTCGAGTGGTTCAAGAGTTATTAAATTTTATTTATTTTTGTACATTTCCATCCCCTCCCCCTCCCCTAAGTTCTACCGTCAAAATGATTTGATAAAAACCACCCGAAATCCGAACCTCATCTATGTTGAAAATTTACAGTTACTTATATTTTTTTTACATGTATCTCCCTCCTCCCCCTCCCGTACGTTGCATCATCAAAGTAAAATAATAAAAATCGCTCCAGGCCTGAACTTCATATATGTTAAAATTTTGATCAAGATCCGTCGGGTGTTTCAAAATTTATTAAGTTTTATTTATTATATATATATATATATATATATATATATATATATATATATATCCCCCAAACCCTATGTTCTACCATCAAAGTGAAACAGACTCTAAAAAACTTTCCAGGACCGAACCTCATACATGTTAAAAATTTGATTGAGATCCGTTCAAGAGTTATTGTCACAAAATTAGTCACTTTTCTTTTTATTTATATTGATTTTTGTACATCTTCCCTCCTCCTCCTCCGCTACGTTGCTCCGTCAAAGTGAATTGGCAGATAACATTCCAGGCTTGAACCTCATCATATATGTCAAAAATTTGATCGAGATTGGTCGTTTGGTTCAAGAGTTATTAAGTTTTATTTATTATTTTATAACTCCCCCTTCTCCCCTCCTCTAAGTTATACCGTTAAAGTGAAATGATGAAAACACTCCCAGGCCCAAACCTCATCTATGTTGAAAATTTGATCGAGGTCGGTCGGGTGGTTCAAGAGATTAGGAGTAACAAACATAGTCATTTTAAATTTTATAATATAGATTTATTGATGTAGTATAATGTTATATCGCTCAATCCTTGATGTGCCGTATACCTAAGGAGGCTAAAAGTTATATTAATAAACAATTATTCAAAGTATAAGCATCCGCCCATGAAATCAAACTTGCGGTCACATGCACTAAGTTTTTGTCAATGCCATGAAAATATTATTTCGATATTAATTTTATGAGCACAGATTAAAAATTTCCAACAGATGCTTGAGTCTCGGAGCAAGGCCATACCCATGAAGTCGATGCCTATGGTGTACGATATTTCCGATGTTCAATACTGCATTTCTTTTTAGTTTTGGGAGAAGAAAACCACTAATATGTTTTGAAATGAAATGAAGTATCTAGTTTAACGTCCCACGATTATGCACCAAGGCTAAGGGAGACGGTAAAACACCGAGAAAATCCACGCACACAGTGTTTGTCCACCAAAAAAGATCACATAGCGCAAGATGACACCTGTGTGGTTTGAAAAGGAGCAATATATATATATATATATATATATATATATATATATATATATATATATATATATATATATATATATATATATATATATATATATATATATATATATATATATAAACCGCGAATAACCAATTCAGAAAACGACATATTGTAGCTATGTGCTACAGGGGCAGATCGACTCACACGGATTGCATGAACTATTGGGAACACATTCACTCCAGCAGCATTTTTACGAAACCAAGAAATCTATCATCACCTTCTTTTTTACATTCTATAAAAAAAATTCAAGTAATGCCGGTACTTGTGTAAGACTCTTGTGCAAGAGTCTTGGTCTAGGTCTTACACCCCTTGGTCTGGGTCTTGATCTTGCATTGGGATTCGTGGTCTTGGTCTTGGTTTTGCATGCAAGACTCTTGCAAAAACTGCAAGACCAAGACTCTTGCGCTTATCACTACTTTTCACATTGTCTAATATCACTTTCTGTTTCATCCTTTTATGTCCAACTGGCTGTGATTTATAAGTACTGGGCGTTTTTTCTAAAACACCCGGTATTTATTTGAGATATGAATAACTCCATTAATCCAAAAAATTGGTCTGGGTCAATTCGAGCCGTGTTGCTCATGCAAGGAGCATTAATGTGTTATCATTCTGATTAAAGTGAACCACATTTGAGCAATAGTGTTGGGTTACATGATTTATCAGAATTCTTAGTAGACCTTACTGCACTTCTGCAAAATAAATCACTAGGCCTTTAAATTTATGGTGAACTAATGAACGGTTAGCATTGATAGCCAAGAATTTGAATATACTAGCAGAACTTTGAGTATTGAGTGACCCTTGGCCTCAGAAAGTGTTAGTGGAAAAAGTTGTGTCGAAGTGGAAATTCATTATTTCTTATTTAATCTATTTACAAGAAGAAATTAAATATTCAAGAAGGCATTATGTATCCAGATGATGTTAAATTGTATAATTATTAAATTAAGCACAATTATAACGTATTAAGTTGTAGCATCTACATTTAAACCATATTTAAAATTGGAGTATATTGTGTAATGACTTTTGTATCTTTCAACGCTGATAAATACTCTTTCATTGTATTTATAATCACTTTATATATTGATGGCTTTTATAGTTTGAATCGTGTGACAATAAAACAGTGTTTAAAATTTAAGATTTGGGTGAACTAGTGTCTGATACAGATAACATCTTAAATAGATGGAAAGATTTATTTGACGATTTGCTTAACACTCAGCCAAAAACTAATGTTCGTGGAGAAAGAGAAATACACAGCAGAACCTACCGAATAGAAGAAGAAATCGCTATAAAGAAATTAAAGAAACACAAATCTTCGGGTGTAAAGGAAATTCCTGTTCAGTTAATTTTAGCTGAAGGGGAAGAATTATGGAACAAGATACACAAACTCATTCTCCTTGTTTGGAATAAGAAAGAATTGCCACAAGAGTGGAAAGAATCAATCATTATACCAACTCACAAGAAAGGCGACAAAACCGATTGTAATAATTATCGAGGTTTCATCTTCTGTCAACATCCTACAAAATACTCTCAAACATTCTATTAGCAAGATTGGCCCCATACGCAAGTTAAATTATTTGAGATTAAGATACTATCAGTGCAGATTTAGACGAAATCGATCAACTATCGACCAGATATTTATCATTCGGCAAATACTCGAAAAGAAGTGGAAATACGATATTCCGGTATATTAATTATTTATTGATTTTAGAAAGGCTTACGACTCGATTAGGAGAAAAATATCGTACAACATTCTTACAGAATTTGGAATACCGAAAAAGTTAGTTACATTAATTAAGATTTGTTGAAATGAATTCCAAAGTAAAGTCCGGGTAGGAAAATTCTTGTCCACGAGCTTTCAGGTCGACAGTGGCCTGAAACAAGGAGATGCGTTGTCTCCATTATTATTCAGCTTTGTCCTGGAGTACGCTATAAGGAAAATCAAAGATAGTAACCAGGGTCTAGAATTGAATGGTATTCACCAAGTTGTGGCGTATGCTGATGATGTGAATTTAATAAGAGGATGATAAGAGAACAATGGAAAGAAATGAAGGGGTCTTATAAAACGCTTGCAGGGACATTGGTTTAGAAGTAAATGCAGAGAAAACTAAATACATGGAAGTCTGTCGAGATCGTAATACTGCAAATTATGGATGCGTTAAAATATCAAACAATATTTTCGATAAAGTGGATACTTTCAAAATACCTAGGATTAATATCAACAGACCAAAACCATATTCACGAAGAAATTAATTGTCGACTAAAAGCAGGGAATTCGTATTATCATTCAGATCAAACCTTTTGCCATCGCGAATTTTGTCGAGGAATTTGAAGCTTAAAACATAAAACGATAATCAGGCCTGTTGCGCTGAATGGGTGCGAAACGTGGTCGCTTACTCTAAGGGCAAAACGCAGAGAATGTTTGAGAACAAGATGCTAAGACGAATATTTGGACCCAAGAGAAACGGGAATGGTGAATGGCGGAAACTTCATAATGAGGAACTACATAATTTATATCGTTTACCGAACATTGGTAGGGTCGTTAAATCTAGGAGGCTTAGGTGGGCAGATTATGTAACCAGAATGGAAGAAAGTTGGAACGCTTTCAAAGTGTTAATTGGAAATCCAATCGGAAAACGATCATTAGGAAGACCTAGACGCAGATGGGAGGACAATATTAAGAGGGATCTCGCAGACATAGAAATACAAAGTCCAATTGGCGAAAGATAGAAGTCAATGGGCTGCTTTTGTGAGTGTGGCATTGACCCTCCGGATTCCATAGACCATAGAGTTAGTTAGTGTTGTGAATTCAAGGTGATACAGAGAAGAGAGTGGGGAAATGGAAACAAAGGATGGGAGATGTGGAATAGAAACAAAACTCCTAAACACAACAATTTTGAATAGATTGAGAGTGACGGAAATAAGAATCCTACAATAGATGTGAAGTCACCAAGAATGAGAATATCAAGAATGCACGAATAAGAACAGAAGAAATACAGACCTGAAGGAACCAGTAATAGAATGGGTCGTGGGTCATTAGTTTACTTGGATCACAACGTTTTTCCGAGTCGCTTTTCAGACCAAATGATTCGAACAAACCTGACGACTCGGAAGTAGCCGAAATATTTGCTCTGCAGCATTACTGCAGAATTTTATGGTTAATTAGTGATATTTATATACTACTTGAGTGACATTTTTAAATCTTGGTACCATGTTTTGAATATTTGAAATATAATTCCACATTTATTCGTCTTTCCATACTGAAATATGTTTTTTTTTTTAACACAGGCTATACAAAGAATTTAACAAAACACTTCTTGGGCTTAGTGGTATATTTTATATTCTAAACGACAAGTTTTATAGTTTCGGTCGATTAAACTTTGGCGATTTTTCATAAGGAAAAAAACATATACCTTATGTTTTCTGTGATTCACACGCTTCTATACTTTGATAAACACTGTAGTTATCTTCCAGGGCAATGCTTTGCGGCACATAGATGCAAATAGCAAGCGAGAAAGAAAATTCGGGTTTAGTGAGAAGACAGAGGAGAGAGTCGTTTGTTAGAATTACATTAGCAGTTTCCATGTGTATGCCGATGTTTCATCTTGTTCGGGTCATTCCGAGTCATGAATATGACTGCCTCTGAGTCTTTCGGGTCCGTTCTAACTGGAAGAAGGAGATACACGAAACACAAGTGAGATGATTATGTGAACGTAAAAGAACTACAGAAGAGAAAAATATTCGTTGAAATTGAAAGGAAATGAAGAATAGCTGGAGAAAGATCAGCGTAAGAAGAGTAATCTGAATGTGGAGTGTGTAGAAGTCAGACTGACATGGAGAAAACTTATTAGAAATTATGACTGCTTATGAAAATAGGAAAAGCTGTTAGAAGAAGAAGAGTACACAATTCAGGATTGACTTCGCGGAAGGGAAACCAAGCTCTGACTTTCAGATATTTCTTCAGAAAGTAAGTGCTACTATGAAACCAGAATGAGAGGGATGACTCATTTAGAAAATGCCTTTAGAATAGAATTCTGGACTTAGAAATGTTATCTCGAAAACGGACAAGGGGCAGGGTAGTTCATAGATACAGCAATTACCTCTGGTGCGTGGAGTCCCTGGTTCGACCCCAGCCAAGTAATTTCTGGTAGACAACATCGTGTCCGTGGGTTTTCTCGGGGTACTCCCGTTTCCTCCCACTTTCTCATGCTTTAATCATCGTGTCCCTTAGCCTCAAGGGCACAATTGTGGGGACATTAAACTCAAAGATTTCATTTCGAAGATTTCCGAAAACGGACTTAAATGATTTTACTATTGTGTGCAGAATAAAATTCACAGTTGACCTTGAGCGGTGCTCGCGTGTTGAGCAATCCGCTTCCAGTGCGGTTGCCAACGCTGTCATGTCGATGCAATATTCGCTCGCTGGCAATGGTTTTTTTTTTTTTTTTTTTTTTTTGCCAGAGGTTAGGCAGTAGCTCTTCCCATAGTAGTATAATCAGTAGTATAATATACTATATGGTCTTGAGTTCTGAGAAAGCAAATTAACTTGATCTCAACTTTAAGAAGAGTCAGAAGTAATTTTGGAAGTTTATATTAAATTAAACTAATTGTTGCGTCGAAGCCTTCGGCCCGCGGTACACTATAGAGTAAAATGATGCTTAACTAAAAAGGCTCTAGTTCTTTACTTACCCTAACAATAAATAGCTAAGCACGTTTATGTTCAGCATCATCATCATTCATTTTCAACTAATTAAATGGAAGTAATTCGGTTTAAGCCGCAATCGTAACAGTATATTGTGTAGAAATGGGCGGTTCGGGCGAGAATAATGGTAAGCACGAAGTTTGATGAAATTGAATTACTTGTGGAATGAAAATGAAATGAAATCTTTGAGTTTTACGTCCCACTGTTATGCCGGTTAGGCTAATGGAGACGGCGATGAGTGAAATGGTAGAATGAAGAAAGTAGGAGGAAACGGGAGAACCCACGCATACGGTGTTTGTCCACCACAAAGTTCACTTGGCGGGGGCTGGGATCGAACCCGGGACCCCAAGCACCAGAGGTGAACGCTCTACCACTGAGCCACCGCGGCCCCTATTTAGTGGAATGAGTTGGGATCGAAACACAGAACAGTATGTAGGAGTTTAATTGTAAATGTACAGTACCTGCAGGTGGCAGGGAGGCTTGTTTGGTACGTGTCATTGCATGGGAATGGCCACCCTTCATTTCCAGTTTACTCGAAAGTTAGAAAATCTTACATACCATTATGCTCGCCTGAGGCGTTCAAATATACTAGCTCAAATACCCGTTTTTCGCACGGGAAAATAGGTTTATGCAAATTATTTGAAAACCCCTTTGGATACACATTTCAATATTTAACAGATGCCATGGAATGTTTTAGGGAATTTTACGTGGGAACAAATCTTACGATATATGACTCCGCCCAAGACGGGCCTAATAATCTTTATCCTGTGTCACCAGTGTTGACTAATTACATGTAGAATGTCAACTGATAATGTGGAACACTAGACTTGACAATAGTTAAATGCGCCACAGTGTAATGATGCAGTGCATGCTTCCAACTGAACAAGAAACTTGTGGCTGGTGCGTTCTTTTCTTTTCTTTCTCATTGTGAGTGGAATTTCTGTCCAAAGACTGTTTGTTTGCCTTTTGTTTATCTGGTGATGATAACCTTTTCTGTGCTACGCCCGCATCACACAGGCGCTCCTTTTCTCTGTGGCGCATTCTGTTTGTTCAATGAAGCCTGATCTGGTGTGCTGGGTGTTTCGTTGTTGGCTGTACGGGTGGGGCGCTCTTCAACTACTCTCTGAATTGGATGCTATTCAAATGAATTTCACGTGCTTCCATCTATTAGCAATATGTAGTACTACATAGTAGTAGGAGAGGAAAAAGTAAAAGTTAACATCTCGTAGGAATTGGGCAAGATACAATGGAAGGGTAACACTTGTTTTAATTAACTCAGATAATAAGATTCAATCTCTACCAGCATGAGCTTGTATAAAATTTTTCATTTATAGTAAATGTAACCGTAAAAGAGATAGTACACCAGCTCATAAACAAACTCCTCAATGGTATATACATTTAGGGACGTATTTACACTTGGGTCAACATGGGTCTGAGCAACAAGTTTCGAGTGGCGGAAAATCTTGTCGGACGATTTTATTTATTTATTTATTTTATTTTATTATTATTATTATTATTATTATTATTATTATTATTATTATTATTATTATTATTATTATTATTATTATTATTATTATTATTATTATTGGTATTCTAGTTAAGGAAATTTCAGAAATTTCTTGTGTATGCAGGTGTGCATATGACATGGGATTTTAACATTTGAAAACTTTCCAAGTAGCAAGAACCTATTTGTCTAGGAGGAAGTCATTAATATTTTACTTATGAATTTATTACTATAGTGCGTCCAGTAAGAGAACGTCTCTGACAGCTCACAGTGACATTGCCACTACTCGCGTGTCAAGGTTTTTTTCAGTGCAACTGTAGTGACAATTTAATTGATGGTATAAGACAAAGTGGTCGTGGTTGGTAACACTGGTATCATAGTAAGGGCTGCAATGTCCCACCGCATGTGGTAAGAAACGTCAGAGACCATCTCTTGTTAGCCGTGCTATAGCTGAAATGCCCCTTCTTCGCAGAGGGAGATGTGGTTTATGGAAAGCATATGCGCCCCTTCCTCCTTAGGATACGCATTTCAATAAAAGTGTAATGATAAAAATCCGTACTCACTCCCCATGCTTTCGGCGTTGCCGTCCCTACCCCATGCTTCGCTGAAAGTAAAGGGATGAATGGAATAGATAACGGAGAGCAGCACTTTGAGCGTTGCTGCACCTGTCGTTTTTTAGGCCAGCTGACATGCACAGGAAGAATAAGGTTTATGCAATTTAAAAGTAAATAAACGAGTTATATAAATAAAGAAGGGTAATGCGTGCACCTTCCCACACTAACTGAACTTACATGGGGAGTATAAGATTTATCCAGTTTTTCAAAACAAAGAAATTAGAGTTATCAATTAGAGTTATCAATAATAAAGAGAAACGTCTTCAGCATTGCTGTCTCCACACTTTCGTTAACATTAAAGGAATGAGTGAAATAAATACCTTTGCCGTTGCTGTCTCTATTCCTTCGTTGAAAGTAATGGAACGTGTCAAATAAATAACAAATAGCAACGCCTTCGGCGTTGCTATCCCTGTCGATTCCCTGACCAGGTAACATACACGGGAAGAATAAAGTTAAGAATAACGTTTTTGGCGTTTCTGTCCCCATATTCTGGACGAATTAAGTGAAATAAAGAGTAACGCCGAGTGGAAAAAAGAATAACGAACACTATCTTTGGCGTTTCCCATTTGAAAATAAAGAAAATGAATGATATAAGTAACAAAGAGCAATTTCTTATGCGCAGCCTCTGTCCGTTCCCAGGCATCGCCTAGTGAAAAGAGTTATGAAGAGTAACGCAGTTGGCGTTACTCCCCTGCAAATTGAAATGTTTAGGTTTAGGGTTTAGGTTCTGGGCTTTCGGCATCTATGGCCATTTAGCCCGTCACATATAAGGGATGACGACGTCCCTTAACGAGCACACAATCCGGGGAAAGGGAAGGAAGGAAGCGGCCTGGGACCTATAAGTTAGGTACCACCCCGTCATTTGCCTGATGTGAATGACAGGAAAACCTCATTCAGGATGGCTGGCCTGAAAAAGATTTTTACACTTTTTCAACCGAGTGCCCCCACCGGAAATCGAACCCGGGACCGCTCAACCGAAGGTGAGAGTATCAGCGACTACGCTACGCGGGGGGAATAGAAATGTGGGATATAAATAAGGTCCCCACACCTTTGTGTAATTGAAGAATTGAGTGAAATAAATACCAAAGACCAACGCCTTCGGCATTTCCCGTGGTAACGCCGAGTAAAATGAATAACAAAAAGCAACTCCTTTGACGTTGCCACTTTGAAAATAAAAAAAAAGAAGTGAATTTGCCCTTGTCGAAATTAAAGAAATTAGTGAAATAAATAACAATAAGGAAAACTTTTGGCATTGCCCTGTCGATTCTCATCCCAGCGACCTCGAAAACTATGAATTTGACATCAATATCGGTCGTTTCTTAAAATTATTTTCACACTTGTTCCCCTTCCCGAACTTTTAGGAGTGCTGGGTGTGTCTTACCTCCACAGTATTTTTTTAAAGATTTTAAGTTATATGTGTACAATTCGCGGCATACAAAATGTTACAAAAACTTTCATTAAGTCCAAATTACTAAAATAAATAAATAAATAAATAATAATAATAATAATAAATACTTGCGCCGTGTGCTTATGCATTCAGAAACACACGTCTCCATCGACTTTTGCTACTGGTATTCAATTCAACTTTCCCTCCTACTCCTCTCCTTGTCTAAAGCAGTCTGTGTGACGTAATACACTCTTTCCATTCAGGAACCCACGCACTAGATCTAAGCGATTTACCACTGAGCCATCGTGCCTTCCAATATAAGGTAAGAAAGATGTTATCTATTCGTAGAACGCTAAATCGATTAAAAAAAAACACTTCTTTCTATTTGTTACCGCTTTTGCTATATAAAAATTAACGTTAAAACCCGGAGGTTATTGATTTTTAACGCTTCCAGTGGGTCAATCACTTTCATCAATGAACTCAATTTCTAAATTTTGACCCTGAATATCCTGTTCGAAATTGATGGTGATCCATCAAGAAGATTGTTCTCTCACGGACGGACATACGGACAGATAGTATTTTGTATTAATAATATATTTAACAGCATCGTGTGAGTAATTTAGTTGATATCGGTTGCTTGCTTCTGTTTGTCTTCCTCTGTATGTCCCATGTATACAGTATTCATTTAATATATTATACATTAAGGTACTGAGCAGGGCTATATGATTTAACCTACCTTCTCACGTAAAGGTGGCATTTGATCAAATCTCTCTCTCTGCAACCCGACCACATTAGAATTTAATCTCCGAATAGAAGATATGAAGGTAATAATTTCTCATGTGAAAACGAAGGGATTAGCTCTACACCACAATACACCACAATATATATAGATGATGATCAGGCGCGCATCAAGAAATTTTTGTAGGGTGGGATCCAAGCTTTGGGGGGAGGTACAATATTACAAGCCACTACGTCTATATAGTATTCAACGTTTATTATTCTGTACCCCATAAGTAATTGTAAAATACTTCTACTTATATTTTCAGAAAAAAATGATAGAACTAGATTATTTTTAAAAGAGAAGGAGTACATATGAAGTTAAAGATTAAATATTCATGCTACATAAATCATTTCCCTATTAAACAAGTATAGTTTTATTAAGAAAGTGTACAAATGTATGTTGAGCTAGGAAGTTTCTGGGGGGGGGGGGATCCGGCCCGGTGGGCTCCTGATTATGATCATGATTACTGTTCTTTTGTATTTCATTTCGTACGTTCGTTGAACAACTACCTCAAATTTAATAATTAAATTATATATATAATGGGAACTTTGGTAGAATGAACTTTTTTCAAAAGTTTATAAACTTTGGGAACTTTGGTAGAATGAACTTTTTTCAAAAGTTTATAAACTTTATTACATAAAGCTGTCTTCTTCTGAAGAGGCTCTGAAAGAAAAATTGCCCTTAAATGGCCATCCCTATTATCATTCGACGTTACAAAAAGCTTAATTAGTTTCGTGCCCCTATGCTTCTGATCTGTATAGGGTTATCAAATCCAAGCTAATAATAATGCAGTGGTTAAAAGAGGGGAACAGGAGTATATTACGGAAGAAGACTCATGCACAAGTTTTTTTTTTTATTTTTTTTTTATTTATAATGAGCGAGAATAAGATTGATGCGAATTTAATTTAAACCACTATGAGAAGTGTGTGTCATGCAAAGTATATATGTCAGATGGCCGTAGTAAACGATTCCTGGCGATATTAGGAAACATTTCTGCGATATAACTTTAAAATTGTGGAAAGATGGTGTTGTTATATTTTCTTATGTTAAAATTAAACATTTGGAAAACGAATTATTGTAAGCTCTTCCGGCACTAGGCTATGCCAGACCAGGACGGGCCGTGTCTGATTTGCAATTTTTTTCGGATTAGCGAATGCCAATGTAGTTTTAAGGGAAAACCAACGATAAGTTACTTCAAATGAAAATGCAAACGAGTAAACCATGTATTTTATGTGATTACGCATATTCTGGCTATGATATAATTATCCTACTGCACAAAGTATTTCGTCATTCTCGAAACTGTGGGCTTTAAAATATTCTTATATATAATTCTATAGAGTACAAAATTAAATTCCACTTTGAATATTTAAATAATTGAATATTCTTGCGGCTCGATCGGTGCCGGGTTATAGAAGGCGCTGAAGCATAGAATACCAAATTAAAAATCGTTTACTGTGTAACTTTAGGGTGTCGGGACTGTAATTTTACATGAATTTTAACAGTGGGGGTATTGTCGAGTTTTGAACTTTTAGGTTGCATTCTGTAGCCGAGCTCTTAGATTAGAAACAAGAGCCAGAAGAGGAGTGGGGAAGCAAATACCATGTTTTCTGATGCCCACCCACCCCGTAATTGGAATTGGAGGTCTTCGTGAGGGCGTTGTTCTTCTAAATGGAGAATACGAATGAATACGTGCGTAGGAGAGACGGGTTTCAAAGCGTACATATTGTCTCTCTGTAGTGTTGAGTGCATGCGTGCTGCTGGCTGATGGCGTATAATCCGCGTAAGGTGTAAAAAGAAGAGAGGCGTATGATGTAGTAGTAGAGATGCTATATTCTCCCTTAGGCGTTCTAATAGGGAGAGAGAGTGTAGAAAATTAATTGTAAACAATTACAGCTTGAAGTTTGTTTTCGTTGTTTATATGGGGTTTACAAGGAACACAAACTTGTAGCTTAATTTTTTAACTTATACAACAGGGTACAGACTGAATTGCTTAGTTTAAAAAGGCATCTTTTTAAAATCTACCTGAGGGATTGGTTTGCTGATGGTTTAGCTAATTATCTCTTTTCAGCACCGAGGCTATATGATACATAGATCTACAATTGAACGTGGGATTCGAACCACAAATGCTTCCATTGAGAATCAAAGTTGGGATCTAATCATTTAACCACAAGAGAGTTGTTGGTATGCTTGCTGATTCAACAGAAGAATAAGTTAATAAGTTCTTTCTGAAATTGTTCTTAAATATTGTATAACAGTACCGTATATAATTTGTATTTCATAATTTACATAATTTATATGTCCAACAAGAATTTTAGGATGATCAAAAAATGCATCAAAAGATTGCGATTTTGGCCAATAATTAGTTTTTGGACCAGGGCTACAAAATTTTTGAACGGCTCCTAAATCGAGTTTTTTTTTTTTTAATTATTATTATTTTACGGAAAAGCACATCATATTGAGTTAAGTAATAGTTTGGGTTTGGCTACACTGTATGTAGTTCTCCAGATATAAGGTGTACAAGATTTTTTTTTTTTTTTTTGCCTGATATATATTTTGGATCTTGGATCTTTTAATCCAAAAAGACCAAAAGTGGACTTTATTTTCTTGTGCACTGAACGCGCCGAAAGATTGAATGGCCAGGCGAGGGATTGGAACACTAGGATGGAATTCAAACCAGTGCACTGGTAACACAAAGTACAAGTTTTATTTATTATTTTCTAGTCACTCTCTGAGTCTGTTTTCTGTTACGAAAGTCCCGGCGGGAGCTCATGTGGTTCGGGTTCCATGTTAATCAGTAGGTCCCGTCTTATATAGCCCCGCTGCTGAAGAGGACGTTAAACTCAAAATCAACTCATCTCAACTGTTACGAAAGTAGAAAAAAAATCTTAAGTCCATCCTCTGTGTAACACAATTGTCATTGAAGATGAATATCAATGAATGAATCAACGAATCAATGAAAATTTGCATCAATAAATCGTCTTGAAGAAGTGGCGGAATATTATACAACGTGAATATTCAGAGACCTCTCTATAGCGGAGCCTCTCCTTCCCAAATAATTGGGCACGGTCTCCATATTTACCATTTTCCTCTCCCTTCCCCGCGGAAAAAGTAATAAAGAAAACAAGAGTTGTTGTGGCAAAACTTGCTTCTCAAACCGAATTTTAATCGATTTCGAAACTTTTTGCTATCTCTAAAAGCATTATTATGGCACCTAAATAATTGAAGTTCGATTGCGTCACTTCCTATGAGAAACTATGCACCCCCCAAAGAAAATCTCATGAGTAACCTGCAACCTTAAACCCGCCTGTGCGAACTCCTGCTCCTCCACCACAGAATCCATATGGTTGGAATAAGGTTCGAATTAACGAATTTGCGACCTAAATAAGAAAAACAAAATCCGGTTAGTGGGAATACAAATATTTTAAATGCTGATTTCAGTATTAAGAAATTGTGTGTTATAGGTGTTTGTGGATTACGTTTCTGTTTGTTATTCTTCCAAAGAAAAACATGCAGTAATGATTTCAGGAGGTGGTCCGAGAAGGGGTGGTCTCTCCGGTGCTATATCTCCGATCGTGTTCAATATCGTGGATTATAAGTATTTTCTCAGTGTTACTTTTTACCCCCACCCCCGTATATTGAAAGTCTCCCCCAAAGTAAATCTGAAATCATTGCTGAGAGTAGGAATTCGATACGATTGACACAAAGAGATACTTTTGTAGATGATAGAAAAGTTTCAATGAAGTTTGATTCTTACAAAATGATTTCGTATGATTAAATGTATATTGATTTAGCCAGTTAAAAGTGGTTCCGCTCTTAAAAACAGCCATCTGAACACAATATTTCTCTACCAAAACCACTTTTTTTTTTTTTTTTTTTTTTGAAACTATGACATCTTAAATATAGTGTGTTCGTTTTAACGTCTAACATGAGAAGTAAGTTGATAAAAATGTTGCTCTAGTGATAACTTGAGAACGAATATCCCACAAGAAGAGATAAGCGACTATAGTGAGGTTACCTGGCTATGTCTTTGATATCCATATTTGAAGTAAGCGTTCCTTAAGTCAAACATGCTGTGCGTTTGTGCAGGGAGACGAGGATATAAGATCGTCACTATTTTTCCTTACAAAGCAGATTGGTGGTTAATGTTAAAATTGGACAGACAATATCTAGTGTTTAGGATAATGCTACAAATATTTATACTTTTGTTGAAGACGAACTCGGTTGCGAAGAGATAAAACCCGTATTTGATTTGATTTTGAGTTTAGTGTCTCTTGCAGCAGCTACCTAGCCAGGCGTGAGCTCTCTCTTTCTCTTTCTTCCTTTCTTTTTCCTTCTTCCTTTCTTTTTCCTTGTTCCTTTCTTTTTACTTTTTTTAAATTAGAGCTATCTATATATCAGGAAATTGTTAATGACCGATCAGAACTAAATCGAACCCGGGTCTCCCACTCCAAAACAGTGTTATGACATATGCGAGTTGTGTACGTTATGTGATTCATTGACATTATTTCGATCATTGTGGAAAAGGACAGTACAATGTGGAAAAGGACATTATTCTTAATCTCTTTAAGAATACTCTTTGGATTCTGTCACTCCAGCATTCACAATCTAGACACTTTCTTACGTATACAGTATTAATCTAGAGGCGTAAGACGAGCAAATGCGAAAGACATCTTTTCCCATCTTTTCTGTTCCTACGCATCGTATTATTTTCAGAAAAAAAAAGGAAGATAAGGATTCGAGGCTGCATCTTAATTCAGTTGTACATATTTTGCTTATTCTTGTTTTCAACATACAAAGTTGATCAATCTACTTGTGCAAACTTGATGCAAATATGCTGCATCTTGCAGTAGACTCACTGTTAACTGATGGAAGATTGTTCCCGCTATTTTTACAGCGTGGCATACTGGCATAATTTGTTACAAGTAGGTACCATTTCTGTGTACTTACGTAATATCTGGATTGTATATACAGAATAATCCGATAATTGATCATTCTTTACAATGTTTAATAGAGTTCTTTGTCGCTTAGTTTTGGCTTATTATTTTAACTTTCTACGACTGTGACTTTCAAAATATAGATCTATCTTGTAAAAACTTTTACTCTGTGCAAGTTATGGGGCCGCGGTGGCTCAGTGGTAGAGCGTTCACCTCTTGTGCATGAGATCCTTGGTTCGATCACAGCTCGCGCCAAGTGAACTTTGTGGTGGACATCACCGTGTGTGTGGATTTTTTCGGGTTTCCCCCGTTTGTTCCTACTTTCTGCATTCCACCATTTCATTCATTTCTCATTATCACCATCTCCTTTAGCCTGGCCGGCTTAAGCGTGGGACATAAAACTTTAAGATTTTTTCTGTGGAAGTTATATAATTATCCCATCAAAAATGTGGAATTATATTGTTTCGGTCAAAATTGGTTGTTGTTTAGGAACATACACGTTAGAGACCTTTCCACTATCGAAGGTGTACGGGACGTGAACTAAGCTCCCACCGGTATTCGAATCCGGTTCCCTGAATAGTCACTAGCGAGTTCGCTATTTCTCTTTCTCCCTTTCTATTCTTTTTCTTCTTTTAAATCAGAGTTATCTAAAGCAGTAAGTTTGATGACTGTTCAGAACTAAATCAAACTAAGATAAATAGCGAAGTGTGATTTATGTTTCAAGCAAGTGGCAGAAATCTTCCATATCCCGTAAAGGGTTTGTTTTCGTGTCAAGGATGATGTTTTCCAATATTTCTTCAATAAGGAGTCTGTTATGTAGGAAACGATAAATGTATTTGCCCTGGACTTTAGTTTATTAAATAACGTAACTGGTGATACTAGCAGGTCATTTTCTTTTTTTCTCTCTTTTTTTCTAAAAAAAAGAATGGGTTACATTAACTATTTATTTAAAAGGTTGTTTTTCTCTTATCGGAGGAAAACGTGTGCTGTTCAATGTTCACATATATTTTTCGTTGCAATGCAGTGGAGTCTTGAGTGAGTGTCCAACAACCCACTGCCCCCTCCCCCTCTCGTGCCGCCCTCGCCTACTCAAACTACTGAGAGAGAGAGAGAGAGAGAGAGAGAGAAAAAGAGACCCTCACCCACACACTTCCTCCCACCTTGCGTGGTCCCACCCACCAGAGTATCTCTCTCTGTTTCTCCCTCGTCCCCGCCAAGCGCCCACCCTTGCCACCCACAAATGTTGCCTAGCAACAGTGGCGGAGAAGGAAGGTTGGTAGAGGACAGCACTGTCTCAACAGATATCGGGGGGCACATCCTGCCTTCTTAGGGGTTTGTCCTTGTACGTGCGCGTATGTTAATGACCTACATCTCTTCAACCCTCTGCTAGGCATAGGCATCATCAGGCAGTCGCATTCAGCTCTCTCGCGTTCGATTCGGTGGATGTGAAACTAGAAATTCTCTTTTTTCATATTTGTTCAATCATTTTTACAACGTAGAAAGTGTTTTTAACATACAAATAACGTCACTAGAGTGTACAAATAACAATTCAGTGTTTGTCTTTTTTAAAAATCGTAACTGTGATTTCATGTGCTGAAAGATGGGTAAGGTGATCAGCATCTTCATAGAAAGGTAAGTTTTCTCTAAGTAACTATTTAACTAGCACGCCGAAATTTCATATTTCGTATATGGAGCGCATTCGGAAGAAGATACTGAAGATACGTAAAGAAGATACAAGACTAGAAAGATATATCGTGATTGGTTAAGCGTATTGGTAACTGCTAATTGTATTTGTTAGTTTGAAAATGAGGTTTAGATCAAACAACCAATCAGAAGTACTTTCCTCGTATGACTGTTAACTAAATAAGTACCCGTATCAGATCCATCAGATCGTCATTGTGAAGATAACTTTGACTCTAAGAACGACTTTGACTAGAAATAAAAGTTGCTGAGAATTATGAGACTATGAGTTAATGAACTTTTTAAAATATCTGATTTAATTTTTATTTTCTTTTTTAAACACAAATGTTCTTTAATGTTTCTCAACGTGATTGAATTTTTTAATGTGTATTATTAGCAGGGCCATACGCAGGGGATCGGCCCCTGCCGTGGAAAATCAGCGCCCGGGGCAAGAGTATACGACGGCCCTCCATACATATATTCCAAGTAATTTTTCCTTTCTTTTGCCCCTTTTTCTCTCAATTTTTTCGCCCCCTTACTTCGGCGTCTGGGGCCGTCGTCCCGCTCCCCCCCCCCCACGGCACGGCGTTGGGCCCCTGCCACCGAAATTTCGATTTTCCTGTAAATTTAACCTCATTTTATGGGTGATTTTACAAGTTTTAGTATAATTTATCCCCTTATTCAATTTGGACCGAAATAAATTCCTGTGTACAGAGTTATCGCAAAGTCCCGTTACCCCTTATCGCATGTCCACATATTCAGAGATGGTCGCATTGTATTAATGTTGGATCATGGCAGAGGACAACTTTAAGATAGTGTGATTATTCTTTACTATTTATTTCAGAGTACCTGTGTCTGTGTATACCATCGTTTTCATAGCAGAATATGATTCTCCTCCATGTAGGATGTGAAATTCTACTCAACATTGTTGGCATGATGGTAGTAAATGCATGTCGAACAGCATCCTTAAGTTCGTCATCTGTCTCGTAACGTGTGGCAGTAACGTTTTGTTTAATGAACCCCGCTAATACATTGTCGCACTTCGGGATGGTCACTCCAAAGATGCATGCAAATGGACAGAACTACATCCAATCCACTTATCAGGAAATACCTCATTGAGGTATTCTCTAACGGCAATACCATCATGGGCTGGTGGTCCATCCTGCTGGAACCCTACACGACCAAGCACTTCCCAATTTTGCAGATATAAAACAAACCAATCACGTAACATGCTGAGATACGCAATGTGATTCACAGTACCGTCAAAGAAATAGGGACTTACCAATGAGCTGCAGACATTTCAGCCCAGATCATGGCATGTAACGGATTGTGTTCAAGTTCTTCATAAAAATGTGAGTTTTCTTTACTCAAGAAATAAACGTTTCTGAGTTTTGCACTACGCGAGAAAACCACTACACCCCTGGAAGAAAGAGCTGTAAAGACATCGAGCATTCGCCCACAAGCATGCTTACGATTTTCATGTCACTAGGGCTGTGCGATATCGAAATTTCGGTATCGACATTCGATATTTTTTCTGATATCGATATCGAATAGATATATCGATATCGACATCGAATATCGACAATATCGATATCGACATCAAATATCGATATCGACAACATCCAATGTTGATATCGACAACATCAAATATGGATATTCAACATATTGATTGGTCTTGAATATTCATGTTGATATAGACAATCTGGTCTCAAAACGTTTCAATGGGGGATATCTCAGAATACTTGTTAGTCACAGAAAACAGACTTGTGTTCCTTCTAATACACCACTCTTTCCTCAGAAAAAGTTAATAAAAATAGTGATTTCTTTCCCAGCTATCATATTGGTCATCATTGCGGAAATAATGAGAGTGAAACAGGGTTATGCGTGTTTTATTTGTGTGTAGGTGTTTATTTCATGTATGTGCATTTGTGAATGTGCACGTGTGACGGTATGCGTTTGAGAGAGAGAGGTTCTTTCTATAATATAACACGTGCGTGCGTTGTATTTTAAGCTCACGCACAAACAATACTTGATCCAGGTATGGACGGTAGGGGCCGCGGTGGGTCAGTGGTAGACTGTTCACCTCTGGTGCATGAGGTCCCGGGTTCAAACCCTGCTCCCGCCAAGTGAACTTTGTGGTGGACAAACACCGTTGTGTGGGCTTCCTCGGGGTTCTCAAAAATCTCATTTCATTTCAGAGATGGACCAATGACGTACCCGATCAACAAAAGCAAAATCGGGGAATCCCCGTTTCTCTTTTGTGTTAATCATTTGATGCCTTACTGCAACAGGAAATCGATGCATATCTTTTAGTGCAATTTACAGACAGTGGTGCTATTCAGCCGGTTCGCTACAACTGGTTGTTCATATATTTCGAGTTTGCTAAACCGTTTGTTATACCCAGACATAACAGTAAATTTTACCCAGTTATACCCAAGAACGAGCAAGTTTCAGTTTGTTTAGCTTTGTTCTTAAAAATTCTTAGAGCTACAGGGTTAGATATATGATCTCTCAGAACAAGATATAAGCGATTTTTTCTTAATTTCAAATGGGCTGGTTAGATATCAAGAATAAAAACTGGGATCACATCAGTGCAGTGGTGAGGGTTATTTACATTTGAAACGCATACAAAGCATTATCAGCAATGTTGATCCATTGCTGTGTTAAGGTGTTTCCAATACTTCTTGACAAACATCTATTTTGGATAATTCGTTTCCAAAATATTCGCAGTGCTACTTAATTTCGTCCTCACAACACCTTATATTAGGTTGCTGTGTAGGTCTCTACTTGTCAGTTGTGATATCCAGTAAAAAATTTGCTTTTGTCTATCTTGTAAGTTAAATATATAATATTTAGGTGGATTAAGTAGACGTAGAAACATCCCTACCCCACCGCCGATTTGAACTATCTTCAAAAGGAACCAAATTTTTAACCCATACTAATCCTCTGTAAATTTGGTTTCATTCTGTTAAGAAATGAAGTCAAAAGAGAACATTAAATATTAACATAGAATGTTGGGGGCATAGTCCCTAAGCCCTATATTCATTTGACTCATGGAACGGGACGTTTTTCTGCCTCATACGAGTATCGTGCAGTTTGGTTTCATTCGGTTAAGAAATGCAAATGCAGTGGCTAACTCGAGCCAAAAAGCGATAAAAACTCGCCGCGATTTTGTCGAGGCAGTGTCGAACACCAATATCGAATATCGACAATATCAATATTGATATCGACGTCATTTTTGCGATATCGATTATTGATATATCGATATATCGCACAGCCCTACATGTCACCATCACTCAATTCGTATACAATCGAAGGTTTAAATACTTTTAACTGCAAATTGTTCATGTTTTGTAATGTCGAGTATGGAATACCCAATTCATGTGATCGCTTACGAATGGACGATCGCCTATGAATATTGAATGCGCACGTTCGATAGGCGGCGCAGCCTCCACACACGTTTCCAGTTGGGTTTGTCATTCTGAGCGGTGTTTATCTTTTATACAACTAGTTGCAAAAAGCTTTCTCTCTCTTTTTTTTCTTTCTTTTTGGAGGAGGAGGAAATTTCTGAAACCTCACAGTGAAAATGATCACTCTGTAGAGTCTCTACATATCTGCTTATTAGCATTATTAAGTACGATTCAATTTTTTTTGTAAGAATCCCGAAGTGTTATGGCAAACATAGAAGTTCCCATTGGATTGTTTCGTATGCCAGTTGAATTAAGTTACCTATTTCTGTGGAGGCTTTTGAGGGGAGTTTCATCGATAAAAAAATATCGCTACAAACTAAGGACAGAAAGCTTCATTCAGCTTAAGAAACTTATATACAAGAATGTATATACATTAGACAAGCTCTCGTCCCCTAGCTTATAACGACATTTTTTTTTTTTTTTTTTATTCTACAGATGTAACTTCCCTCAAGAGTCCCACTGCGTTCTAAGATCCATCTTTTCTAACATTTTATTAGCCTATCCAAATATCTCTTTCCCATTGGATTCTCAACTAGAATTGTACGATTCCGTATATAGTTCACTCCCGGTGGGATTATTTTTCTGTTTATTTCTACTTTAATAACTGTTTATGAAACAAAAGAAATTTTGATTCATGTGTCTTATAAAACTTCTAAATTTCCAATTCATCATCGTTTATTTCCATAAGATCACATTGAGCCACAAAAGTTCTCACGACAAACTAGTAGAAGCTGCATTTTAAAAACATTATTTATTTCAGTTTGGTTTTGTGTCTTATATTTAGTGCCCTCTCGTCCTTGTGTTATCCTAGACACTAATAAATTGCGAACTCCTTTTTCCAAAGCTTTTGTTAAGTTGATGTCCGCACATAAGTGCTGAGGTGTGAAAAACCTTACACGAGTGTGTTTAATGGTGTGTGTAAAGGAACATATTTAATATACCCATTTAATATACGAGGGATGATCAGAAAGTAAGATTACAAAGCCTGCATTGAAACGTAATATTTCATACTACTAATACAGCAAACAGATAGTACATTCATTGGCTTACTTTTCAACAGTCTTCATATCGGCTGAGACACTTGTCGCACCGTAGGATGAGCTTGAAGATTGCCTCCTGGTAGCAATCCTGTCCTTGCATGAACCTAATCGGGAACAAACTTTCCGGTACTGCAGAATATCGAACACAATACAACGAAAGTTTCCGAACGACATTCCCATTCTGCTATCAGATGCCGTAATGTAATCCTCCTGTTGTCCTGAGTCAGCTCCTCCACGCAAGCTTATGTTCAAATCTGGGTTTGCCACTGCACTCCTCGTCGGTAACGTTTTCTTTACGAGCCGCAAGGCTCATTGGTAGAGCGTTCACCTCTGGTGCTAGGGGTCCCGGGTTCGATCCCAGCCCCCGCCAAGTGAACTTTGTGGTGGACAAACACCGTGTGCGTGGGTTTTCTCGGGGTTCTCCCGTTTCCTCCCACTTTCTTCATTCCACCATTTCATTCATCACTCATCATCACAGTCTCCTTTAGCCTAACCGGCATAACCGTGGGACGTAAAACTCAAAGATTTCATTTTTCAACCAGCTCCCGGTGAATTTCAGCCGTGGTTACACGCTTCGCCCATAGAAATCAAATAAATGAGCGGAC
Organism: Thermobia domestica; assembly: GCF_964235325.1. NCBI lineage: Eukaryota > Metazoa > Arthropoda > Insecta > Zygentoma > Lepismatidae > Thermobia > Thermobia domestica. The sequence goes on along the minus strand of NC_137454.1, from coordinate 106,552,603 downwards.
TTCTTCGCGAGACCATTTTTCCAAAAGAGTCGCCATTTGTGTTTACATACAACTAACGCCATAAGTGGCAGGTGGCTGAAACTCTACACAGTTGCAACTGCGTGTATTACAATTACCGCACACTCCTCATTCCTCTATAACAGACAAAACTCTAGAAATATCGGCCTTGCAACCTTAGTTTTTGACCCTTCCTCGTATTTATAATCTAATATATACTCACCTCAATTTACGAAAGAACGAACTTATACAGGGGGTGTATTTTTGAAAACGGGCTAACATATATATTTATCAAAATGAAATGAAATTTTAAGATTTAACGTCCCACGTTGTGGCCTTTAGGCTAAGAGATGAATGAATAATGAAAGTGACGAACTTGGGATCGCATGTGCCAAGTGTACTCACACTGACCACTAGACCAGCGTTGAGGACTGTCTACCAAAAATTTCAGCATTATGTCAGTGGCGCTTACAGTCTTATGTCGAAGCATTGAATGGTTATCGCGTCAAAGTGTACCAGGATGAGTACTGTACAGTGCACAACCAGTGTTGCTAACTTTGTAACAATAAGTATCTTGTCCGAAGCCACGATATTTCCTGGTTAGATGCAAAATTTCCCGCTACTAAAATATATATTTATTCTAGCACTGAAACATAGGAGAGATGCCTGTTTAGTAGGGGAGCTTAGGGGAAGTATCCTGCACTTTGTGTTAAAAAGGTGCCACTCGGATATGTTGTTCCCCTGATCCAACTAAGCAGGAATCGAAGTGGCCCCACTCCGACAGGTGGCCAGAATCCAATATGGCGGTTATCAAAGATGGCCGTCTCTGCGAATTCATAGTGTTGCTTTCAGAGGCATATATCTCCTTAACTAATAGTCCAATCTTCACGATTCAAAAACTAAACGACGTAGAAGATAACAGGGTCTAATAAATTGGCAAAAGGTTTTACCTAACACTGAAATTAACATCTACAGAAATTATTTAATTTAGAACTTTACATTTTTTATGATGGAGTTTACTCATATTTTTAAAAATAAGAAGTAAACGGCTGGGATTATCGAAAAAGATGTCGTATAGCATTTTAAAGAGTGTTAAATTATCTTTCGTTTGGTGTACATTTCATTCAGATTGGTTAATAAACAACGAAGTTATGACAATTTAAAGATTCGCATTGAGTCGATTGATTTTCACAAATGTCGATTGATCCACAAATGATTTTCACATTTACCGCAATAAAACATCACTGATGGATGATGCATTGTACGAAACAAATCATTCTCTTCTGATGTATTCTTCATAAGTCCCACTTTCATTAGAAGCACAAAGTAGCCTGACCAATAGGCTCGTATCCAGGGGGGCCTAGGGAGCCGCCCCCCTAAAATGTTCACGGTAGGCTTGCAAATGAACTATAATATGGTGATGAACTATAATATGGCTGGATCGCCCCCCCCCCCCTACATTTTTGGGCTGGCTACGGGCCTACTGACCAAGCCCGGTTATGAATCCAATATGGCGGCCTTTAATTATGATTCATAAAAATTAGTTTCTTTCGAAATATTGACCCGAATATCTAGATATGTAAACGTATACGGAGAAAGTAATATCACCTATTCTATTACTATTCACTTTTATACATGAATCAAGTTTAAGAATATCTTAAGAAATTACGTTCTTAGCGTCATGATAGAAAAGTTTTATTGTTTCATCTGAATTGAAAGAACTGCACAGGAAGACTAAGAAATAAATTCATGTCTTTAAACCATAGACCTTATATCCTTTACAATATTATAAGGAAATTATATAAAGCAATAGATTGTTATAAATTAGAAAGTAAATAATTTCTTTCGTAGTGTAAGAACAGAAACACAGCACAAACACTTAGCTCGATAATTTGAAATTCACAATATATCTTTTGGATTTTCTATGTGTACAACAGTTTTATGATTTCGACGAACAGTTAATATTACTTTTTGTACAAGCTATTCTGTAAAGAATCATACATTTAAGTTTATCTATTTATTGGTACGTTTCCAACGTGGTGTAAATTTACTGTGGATCAACTGAATTTTCAAAAATAATGAGTGCTACTTACATGAAAGTTCTATTGATCTAGATCTTCGTTTTCAGTTTCCATCACTTTTCCACATGTTCCCCTACATATAGAACAAAAAGCAACACGGGACGCTTGCACTTCTACAACGACATCTTGAGTTACATGTCTTGCAGCCACATTTCAAAAAGAGTCTCCTACATGCTTCGTATACAACTAGAATGGAAGTCCATGTTGGAGAAAGTTCACTTCCATTGTCAGTCCATCCCCAGTTTACTGGTGAAAGAATATGTGCTATCTTCTTTATTGCCTGACCCCAGATTTGTCCAGCTTGGTATGCTGCACGCTTGGTGTGAAGAAGCAAGGCATCATAAGTTGGAGAAAGTGCAGTAAGAGGTCTGCCCTTTTCCAAAAAGAACTCTCGCTGGGCTTCATTAACTTTAAATTTTTCACTTATTTTCAAATATAATAGGACAACATATCGTTGCAGTGAATTAAAACAATCTTTGCCTATGTTGATTACAGGGTGTGAAATAGTTAGGAAAGCTGTGGTCACCTCTGGATACAAAAGCCGTGTTTTCCATGCTTATAATTGTCCATGTCCGAGAAAGTGTGACACTGTATCACATCCTGTAAACGTGTGGAGGCCTCATAACGCAGTTGATTTTTCTTTTCCTAATGCTGTATAAAATTTCTACCCAACCACTTGTCTATATAAGATACAGGAAGGCTTGTTCGATGTGCAATCCTCCCAGCATCATAATTTGATGATCTTCGCCATATAACTCTGGCCAATTCCATTGAATTCGTTTCCCCAAGGCAAATAATGGTTGATCCATACAAGAACCGGAACTTGTCCTTTGTTGACTTTGTCTGTAAGTTCTCGTAGAACATTCATTTCGTGCCGTATCATAGCAACAGATTTAGAGTCTCTCTTAAACAACGGAAGCAGGCAGCATATACTTGGCACTTGCAGAGTTTCAGTTTTCGAGGCATGGTGTACAGACCAAGTGCAAATAGTGTCATTTTTTAAACATGCTTCAAGCCAACATTCCCAGTTTTTTTCTTTGCGAAAAATCCATTTCGCGGAAGAACTTTCTCTACAAACTGCGGATTCTGTTGAGGTAAAACTGGTTCCTTATTAGTGATATAAACAGGAGGTACTAGAGCAGGGATGCAAATAACCACTCGCCCGGGGCGAGTGGTTCATCGGTGCGGGCGAGTATTTAATATCATAACCAAGGTAAGTAAATGATTTCTACTGTGGGATGTAGGCTAGTAGCTTTTTTCTTGGGTGAGTAAAATTTTGTTGCTTATTTGCATCTCTGTACTAGAGCATAATTATCGGGGAGAGCAGGAGCAGTTCTCATTTTTATATTCACTTATCCTGTGAGACATGGTCACGTCGAATGCCAGGGTTTCTTAGAAGGATGCTGGAAAATAGAAATGCTCATACCATGAAAAGAATCCTTTGATGTTGTGCTAGAAGGATTGTAGTCAATATTATCTAATGCTGCAACCGTTAAAATACTTCGACGAAGATTGGAAGGACAAACCCATTTCGTCACTTTGATTTATCAAGCACTGAGAAAGATTTGAAGATATTTCCTGTACACGTGTAGACGAATTGCCTTGTGAATGCAGTTCATTTATGAGAGATTTTTTTACGAGTTTTAGCATACACGCTCAGCCCAACATAGAGAGGAAGAGGTGGCTCGCGATTGCTTTATGTCTTGCTGCTTCTGTTTCAATATCGCACGCTTTCTGATAGAAGTTATAAAATATAAGTTGGCTTGCTATCAGGCGATAAACTTGAAGTTGTTTGACTTGCGTTGCTATCAGGGGTGACAGCTGAATCATAAAGTAACATATTAACAGCATCTATTAGTGAAGAAGTAACAGAATCTTCCTGGCAGTGATTCTCAAATTTTCCTGCAAAATGACTCTTGTGGTTTGCCATATCTTTCGAAGCATCTTAACAACACGACTTAGTACTATAGCATCTTGATCAATGTCATTCTCCAGCTCACTTATTATGTCAGATCATTCTGAAAGCAAAACATCTCTGCCGGACAGATGAACTGTTAGCTCTGGCCTGTGACGAAGAATCCTTTCACGAAATCTTCTACTATGAATTTCTATTTCTTCTGATTCAGGCTTCTTCATAATCGTCATTAGCCGTGTTTTGTACAATTTAAAAATAGCTCATTTTAAATCGACGACTTCTTGGTAACAAGAATTGCGTAGTCGCCTCAAACTTTTCCTTTTCGTGTGATTCCGAACTATTCCCGCCGAAACATTACACGGTATTTACGCCATTGTTTCTTCCAATGGAAATACTTCGAGAATAGTGCAGTTGTTATTACTTCAAGTATTTTAAACACTCAGTTCTATCCGATTCCTTTGACGTATTTCGAAACATGATTTGGAGTTCATTCCTTTCCATACTTACTCTGTGCGACAGAAGGATGGGGGAGAGAAAAATGTTTGTTATTACTTTGCCGTACTTGTTTATATATCTAAATACTTTAATAAATATTTTGAAAAAGACTTATCTTTATGGATGATAATTAATGGCCGCCATATTGGATTCATATAACCGGGCTCGGCCAGGCTGTCTTGTGCTCTGGTGAAAGTGGGACTTATGAAGAACACATCACAAGAGAATGATTTGTTTCGTACAATGCAGCATCCATCAGTGATGATTTATTACGGTAAATGAACTCTCGCTCGACATTTGGGAAAATCAATCGACTCAATGCGAATCTTTAAATTGTCATAACTTCGTTGTTTATTAACCAATCTGAATGAAATATACACCAAACAAAAGATAATTTAACACTCTTTAAAATGCTATACGACATCTTTTTCGATAGTTCCAGCCGTTTACTTGTTATTTTAAAAAATATGAGTAAACTCCATCATAAAAAATGTAAAGTTCCAAATTAAATAACTTCTGTAGGTGTTAATTTCAGTGTTAGGTAAAACCTTTTGCCAATTTATTAGACCCTGTTATCTTCTACGTCGTTTAGTTTTTGAATCGTGAAGATTGGACTATTAGTTAAGGAGATATATGTCTCTAAAACCAACTCTATGAATTCGCAGAGGCGGCCATCTTTGATAGCCGCCATATTGGATTCTGGCCACCTGTCGGAGTGGGGCCACTTCGATTCCTGCTTAGTTGGATCAGGGGAACAACACATCCGAGTGGCACCTTTTTAACACAAAGTGCAGGGTTTGGCCATTTTTTTCCCTTAAGCTCCCCTACTATGTTCGCATACAAAAACGCAAGCAAACACAACACCTTCACTACCTCTTTCAGAAACTATAATCTCATCCCAGGCAGCGTTTCTTTCGGGCATACTTGCCTCTCCGGAGTTGGTCAATTGTCTCCATTCCGGTGCTAAGATAAAAATTAAATTGCTATTATGTCACTCTTGTGCAGGCCATGTTCTTTTAGCAGATACTGCCCCAGTGCAGCCTCTTCATATCAGAGATGGAGTGGGTCAACAGGACATGAATCATCGTGACCCACTCTGACCCACCGACCTACTCTGCTTACAAGACAGGATACCTCGGCGTAACACACCGATATTGATAAGATTGCACAGACATAGAGAACATCGAAAAAGAAGCGACACGTAATTTTTTTAAATCGGCCAATAAGCGCATCATTACAATCTAAGAGAAGAAAGCTAACCTAAGGTACTGATTTTTGTATACAATTTTCTTCCCTTGCTTGTAGCTTTTTTTTTTTTTTTTTTTTACCGCGGTGACTTCCGTCAAGAGCCGCAACTGGGTCCACAGGATTTTTTATGCGCGATAACTTGGAAGAAAACATGGGATTATTACGTGTTAGAAATTTGATGGCACATCCCACATATTACAGTGACAACCAGTTCTCTTTACCTTCTGGAAAGATAAGGGAAAGGGTGTATGTCATTATCTAGTTTTTCTGAGGGATACGTACCATGCGGTACCATTGAAGATCTGTTTTACTTTACTATTTGTGAACTTTCAAGTAGAGAAAAGTTTCTTCATGTTCTCGAAAACATTTCTGGATTTGGTCAGTACTCGAGTATTTGATAATAATATATGAAGTATTATTTCTTCCTAAATGAACAGTTCTAATTGTGGTATGGGAAACAAGTGAGGGGAAATCTAGACAGCAAATATTATACTGAGTGGAATTAACATTCAAGCTAAGTTTAGCTGTTCGGCCGTCGCGTTTTCCTAACGTGTACTTAAGACACACTAAAAGTCTTCAGTAGTGTGTGCTCTGAGTCATTACCTTCCTGTTTGAAAATACTCGAAACTCATGTCCAGATTATTGATATCTTTTTATTAATGTTAAACGGATAGAGTGCTTTGTATACACGGTTTCTTAATTTAACATGCTCGCATTTTATCTGTAAAAATCTTGTAATTTTTCGTTATTTATTTGTTTCAGGCATCTTGGTGGCGTTGATACCCGGTCCATCTCAATGCCAGAATCGTCAACAGGAACTACTTCAACCCGTCTCCATGATTAATAATGGAAGCAACTCTTCCGCTTTCAGCCATGGATTGCTACGAAGATATGTTCAAAGAGATTACGAAGAAGCTGTACGGAGAGGATGGGCTTCCCGACATCCAGGACGGCGAAGGAGTAATGCGAATGATGGACTTCGATGACAATGGTGGTTCGTTCAAAGAAGAAGGTGGTCTTAGTGCTTTTGGATTGGCGCTCATGCAGAATGGCTTCCAGTCGATGCCTCCGGACACCAAAGGCAGAGTTCCTGATACCAAGGTTCATTCCCACTTCCATCCGCACTCCCATTCATCCCACTCCTCCCATCCGCACTCTGCGTCCTCCTCCTCCTCATCAGATGATAAGTGGGTACCCAGTGATGAAGTTCTTCCATGGACTACTTCGAAAATTGCTAGTTACAATCCAGCGCAAAAATTATTCAAGTGCTTCGAGTGCGATTGTGTGGGGTTTCTGTCTCGGGTAGCCGAACACTGGTTAGGGACACATGCTAATCTCAGGGTGTTTCAGTGTCCTCGTTGTCCGTACACAAGCGCGTGGGCTCGGTGTGTGAGAATGCATCTGACACGACAACACAACGAGCAATACGCAGACGGTTCATTGTGGAAGGAGAATCCCATTTTGGAGGAAGTGACAAAATTCCTTCAGAATCTGAAGACCAAAGTAGAAAGTAAACAGGAATTTCAAGCAACGCAAACAGACAAACGTTACTGCTGCACCTACTGCCCGTACGCCACTGATCGTCGAGATCTCTTTACTCGACATGAAAACATCCACAAAGATGAGAAACCGTTCCAGTGCTATGTTTGTCAGAAGCAATTCAACAGAGCAGATCATGTGAAAAAACACTTCTTGAGGATGCATCGGGACCATCCGTACGACATTAACAAAATCCGCCGACAGCCCCCGAAAAACGCAAGTGGCATGTCGTACTACAACAGATATAACAACAGACCTCAGCATCAACAACCACCAACACCCATTCTCCAACCACCTACCTTCAGTATCAACAGAACAAATCCAAAACTTCGCGACAAGTACAACAACCACCTCCAAAATAACCTCAATGGACCTCATATGAACAATAATAACAAACCAAATGGGAGCAAGAAGAAAAAGGGAGACAAGCTCTATTCGTGCTGCTACTGTTCGTGGTCAGGTGTGGACAATTGGTGTCTGAAAAGGCACCTGAACACCCATATTAAACCTTTCCTATGTAATTTGTGTGATTACAAAGCTGCACGATCGGAAAGGTTGGCGACTCATGTTCTCAAGGTTCACAACAAAAGAGTTTGCAACAAGTGCTCTTTCTTGGCGGATGACCAACTCACTCTCAGCGACCACATGCAGGAACATCAGTAAGTAAACGTCATCTATACTCTTATTAGAAAGTAGCTAGAAAATTGCACTAATTTTGATGTGGTAATGACAATATAAATATTCTAGCTACTCATTATTCTGCTCTAAGTATGAATTTCCAAAATGAAAATGAAATGAAATTTTCAGTTTTAACGTCCCTCGATTACACCCTTTAAGATAAGAGAGACAGGTGATTAAGGTAAGTGAATGATTATGGAAGAATCGGTAGAATGAAAATGTGGGAGCGAGCGGTAGTGCCCTAAGAAAACCCATGGACACAATGTTTTTGTCCACCATAAACTTACTTGGCCGCGGATCGAACTAGAAATCCATAGACTAGAGGTAACTGCTCTACCACTCAGCCAGCCACTTCAATGGCTACAGTAAGGATACGAACGAAGGATAAAGCCATCATATTGATTGTTAAATTAGTTGATATTTCATATATATTGGCATTTCGCGAAATCTGCTAATTCTTTAAAGCAGTACCAAGCGAATTTATAAATGATCCTCTCTTGATAAATCGCTTCGTCTCCGGTGCTTTATTGGAACATAAATTAAAAACACTGTCCAAAGAAACAGGGATGTGCAGAATTTGAGTACATACTCAAGTTTTCAGTAAGTATGGAATCATATTTAAGTAATAAATCTTGAGATTCGGTGAATCTCTTGAACAGTACTGAGGACTTTGAAAGACATCGAAATTAAAATAATAATAATAATTTTCAAACGGTAGAATTCCATTAGATAAACTGAATTTGTTACTCTAGAACCACTCAATGGAAATGGAAAATATAGTTCTAGAATGATGTTATCATCCAAATTGATACGTTTCGAATAAACTCTCAACTGTTCAAACAGCTCCAAGATGCTTACTTAACCTACACAATATGACTATTTCTGGAGTGACATATTTACATTTAAAGTTTCTTTCTATTACTTTATTAGGGGGCCACGGTGTCACAGTGGTAGAGCACTTACCTCGGGTGCGTGGGGTCCCTGGTTCTATTCCCAGCTAAGTGAATTTGTGGTGGACAATATCTATAATCATTCACTTGCTTTAATCATCTTCTCCCTTAGCCTAAAGGGCATAATCGTGGGACGTTAAACTGAAAGACTTCATTTAATTTTTCTATTACTGTAGGTTAACAGTACGTTGTATATCGAGAACGGAAAGTATTAGTTTCATTTGTGTATTTTTTTCAAGAAAACCGTATAATAGGTTATATGGAGTTTATATACATGTATGGGTAACACCTTTAGTATGACTGATTTGTATCTTCGTAACCAAGGTCCTTAATTTTATTCGGATATTTCAGCGTGCTCATTAAGATTTACTTATAATTCTACAAGAGAGAAGATTATGATTAGGTTCCAGAAATTTGCATTCACGAAATTTAGTTAGATCTTAAAGGGCTCTAAATACCTTTTTGGGTATTAAAGTCCTTTGAAGTCTTAACAATATTTACATTTTTTAAATAGTACAGTTAAGAAAGTAATACGATTTTCTTAAAGCTATACAAACAGAAATCACTACCAAGCTTTGATTTTTCTATGAGATCAAATTAACAAATGTTAAACATCTTTCAACATTTCTTACCAAGCTGCAATCCTTCTTTTAGAACAAGAGAATCAAATATGTGCATACCATATAGAAAATAATAGATAAAGTTTGAGGACCAAGTTTAAAAATTTCAGCATTAGTGAATGCCTTTTTTTTTTTCAATTAATGAATAGTAAAATATTTGCGAAGATTACTATTTAAGAGGTGATATTTCAATAAAATTGAATAAAGTTTCAAATATTTTAGCATATATATATATATATGTAACCGTGACAATATTAGTCCAAGTATAAACAAAGTATTATGGATGAAACACAGCGTAAAAGTAAGTTCACGAAAACACAATGACTTTTGGCATTAATTCTAATCCTTCTGTTTCTCAGGTTTTTGGTGCATAAAGGTATAATAACACTATCCACTAATGTACTAGTCCCTTTTTTTTTTATTGTTTTTCTTTATTTCTTAATGTTGATCTACTCGTTAAGTGATACCACACAGCAGAGAATAGAATAAAATTGCTCAGCACATATTTCATTGTTCAAATATTTTTAAAATATTATTTTAACAGCTAAAGAGTACACAATGTAAATTGTATATCTTTCCTTTAAAGCATAAATTAAAGACAACACAACAGATGCCTAATTATAATGAATAATACACATGATTTCAAGGACTTTTATCTAAACGTACAAATCATTCAGAAACTTTATATTGCGTACAATGTGTAAGAATTTAACAATTTCATACTTACTTTTTACTATGCTATATTTTGAGAACTTTCGTTAGAGGTTATATCTCAACTCAATTAAAGTAGCCAATCATAAAGCCTTTCACGTAAAAAATAGTAAATTGCAAGGTAATTTATGGAATGTATAAAGTGAAAAATCGAATTTTATACAGAAATATGGGAGCTCAATTTATTTATTTGATAACGTTTATGTGTCAACATTATGTACAACTGGAGAGAACTTATCTCATAAAGAATTGAAAGAAGTTTTGAAAATTACTTTTCTTTTTCTCTTGAATCAGGATGTTCAACTTATAGAGACCATGTTGAACTTACTCTCAATATGTGGTGGTATTTTAATGGACAATGTTTAGTTATAACCGAAAAGTACCAGGAAGTATAGTAGAGTGAGGAACTAGCTGAATCTTTGGGATTAATGTTGGCAGTTTTTTTTTTTTAAAGTTTATAACAGAGACTGTATTTTGAACAAGTATTCAAAACTTCGCCTCACTGTTCAGTAACAATGTGTTTAGGTGTTGAAATAAGTATCTTTAGTGGGAAAATTATATCGTATACCCGGACACTTCCTTATGGTTCGAAGAAATTTTACTGAAAAGTTGGATAAGAATGCGCTAGAGAAATATTGAATTGAGATATTTGTTGTATGAAACAGTTGGATATAATAAACGTGTCAGAAAAAAAAATCATTTATCGAAGTTCACGGACACAATTTTCAACACTATCTATATTGAAAGTTGTTGTTAACATAATCAGCTGTTAAGTGTAGGTGCAATACAAAGCGGTCTTTTTTGAATTGAATATTCTGTATAATGTATTTTCTATTTTTCCATTGGTTCGAAATAGTAGAAAGTATATTGATACATATCTTTTGTGAATAGTTTTTTTTTTTAATACGTCAAAATAGAACATTACTTAACATTAGCTAATATGTCTAATTATGGAATGAATTTTTTAGAAATTTTTGTTGTAAAGAAATTCTTGATTGAAGATTTAAATAAGCTCTTTTTCTGCTAAAAACACGATTTTATATATAATTATATTTCTTTCATATTAATTGCAGTCCTTTGGAGTACAGAAATAGTCGATCCAACAATGTTCTGCGGAATGTCAGCTTTTCATGCTACCAACCTTCCATTGGAGGCTCATATTGGTAAGAAATATTTCCTTGCTGTAAGTCATGATCATTTTTAGTTTTTCGTACCTCTCTGTAATACTCCTCTTTTAAAAATAATTGAGACTAACTACAGAACACATACTAATCTGGTCGCCTCTTAATACATAGTTGTAGCATTATATAAACAGCTGAGGATGTTCTTGAAACATGTCAGGTTCCCCTCGAGAAAACGTACAAAATACTAGACTAAGCCAACCTTAAAAAAAAGAAACTTATTGATTCACGTTGACGATGAATAAGTATGAAACGGTAAGGAGCAGTCAGTGAGTTTCAATTACTTCATTATTTTTCTAAGAAAGCATCTTTATCTGTTTGTATTTATATTTTTTCCCTGACAAAATTTATACCCCTTACATCATCATAGTTTTTATTACTTTGATCATGGGACTAAAGAAGATGCAGTTTGTAAGTATTATGGATCTTAAATCCTGAACTGAAATAAAAATGAAATCTTTGAGTTTTACGTCCCACGATTATGTCGGCTAGGCTAAAGGACACGGTGATGATAAGAAAGAATGCAATGGTGGAATGAATAAAGTGGGAGGAAACGGGAGAACCCCGAGAAAACCCACGCATACGATGTTTGTCCAACACAAAGTCCCTTTAAATCCTGAATTGACTATGGGAAATGAAGTAGGTCTCAGTCAGAGATGTGGGATGCCAAGATTGGGAATTTAACACAACACTGCCTGCTCCTTTTTTTCCCTTTCTTTTTAAGTGTATTGATTTTATATATGCTGTTTTATTAATTACATAATGTGTAAAGAAAAGGGAGAGGAATCTTCACAAAACTAAACAAGTGGAACAAAAGATGTTTGAATAATGAGTCAAAATATACTTAGTTCAGTAGTAAGGACTCGAGATATTTTGTGGTGTTGACACCAAACAGCAGTCCGAAATAATTGTAGTCTTGTTTAAAAATCTTGGCTACCCACCTCTTAGAACTATATTTTAGCAACCATACATAGGAAATTTAAAGAGTTTGTCTCTAAGATCTCAATTGGTCTAACTTGTACGAAAATCAACATTTGTTTGATTTAATGAGAGAAATGGGAAACCTCACGTGTAGACCTGTACGTCTACCATAAAATCGCAGGGCCTGGAATCGAACTAGAACCTTTCGCAGCTGAAGTGAGCAATCTTCCACTGACTCAATGTACTTCCCACCTTCAAAATTGAGTAGTTACATTTGTAGGTAGAATATACTGGTGCCCGTTTTTCGTTATAAATCTCCACTGAAGTAAGTCTCGAAACTTAGCGGTTCTTTCAGTTGAACCGAAAATTTTCCTCCGCAAATTCTTTACACACTGTATAATTAATTTTCTCTTGTAACATTTATCACGCCACATGTGAATGCGAAACAACCTGTAAAACAACAAAACAAAACAAAAAAAAAAGTCTATTTTGAATTTAAAAAAATGACAACTAAGGGAATAAAGCATGTTAATCTTATGCAAGCAAAACAAAATTCAGAGTATTTTGATCGTAGTTTTGTGGTAGATTGTAGATAATTATCATATTTCCGTAAATATAAAATTCAAAATTTTACTGTAGACTTTGGGATTCATTTAGAAATCTGAATTAAATTTTAAATTGACATGTTAAAAGAATTATTTCTCTTTGTTTCATTGCAAGATTAAGAGAGAGGACATCGGGACAGTGGAACATGTTAGTTAAAAAATGCTAACACTTGAAACCCAAAGTAGAGACTTATTAACAAAAAAACAAATAATAATTGTGTGACCTCCCCCATTTTCTTACTAGTGACTTTGATACTATTTCCCACTTGGGAAGAACTTTTAATAACTTGGTTGTGATGAAGTTCCCTAACTGTTCCAGCCAAAACCCATTGGTAAAGACTAGGCCTACCTGCAGCGTCTGTGGGGAACATTTTGAAACGCAAGCAGATCTCGAAGCCCACTCCATGATGCAACACAAAAAGACGATTGTCCAGTGTGACATCTGTGATTTCCGGACAACTGATGAACTAACAATGGCAGAACACTTGGAAGCGAAGCACAACGTCAAGAATCCAAAGCTGTATGAAGAGGAGGAGCCTCCGCTGTTTATGTGCCAGGATTGTGGCTGTGAATTCGTTGATGACAGTTCACTGGAAACACACACTATGACCCACCACAAAGCAGTAAGGATTGAACCAAAGTTCCCCTATATATGTAGCGTGTGTTGTTTTGGATGTGCGTCTCAGGGCACAATGATGGAACATATGCGTATTCATACGGGATTGTTAGTTCAGTGCAAGGCTGAAGAGTGTTCGTTCAAAACTCCATACGAATCTGCCTTAAAAGAGCACGTTGAAACTTTACATAATGACGAGTTTATTATCAGATGTCCACATTGCGGGCTTAGTGTCAGCACGCATGATGCATTCGATCATCATTGGACTCAACATCATTCCGAATTATGTTCCGCCTGTTCTGGGGTATTTAAAAAGCACTTTGGAGTCAAAGATACAGGCAAAAATTTTAAGAAAAGTAATGGTATTCTTGAGTCAGTCATTGATAATCTTTCAGAACGTTCAAACCCTTTAACAAATGACTCTAACAACGGGAAGAATTTTTTAGATTGGCAGAATCGTTCAGGACTGAAACAGCGATCGAGGAAACAAAGTTGTCCAAGAAGAGTTGTCACTGTGTTGGATCCGACAGAAATCCAAGTTGTTTGTGAAACCCGAAAGAGTCATAAAGTGAAGAAAAGATCGGTAATTGCAAGGCTGAAAGACAAGTACGCGACAAGTATTTTGACTCGTAAAGAATATCGGTGTTGTTGGTGTCAATCGGTGTATTTTATGAAATCCAGTTTACTTGTGCATGTGTTGTGGCGACATACGGAGAGCCAGTTTCAATGTGAGCATTGTAACGTAAAGTGTAGACATCAATACCAAATAGTACTGCATGCGAGCCGCAAGCACATTAATCCAAGGAAGAAAAATGAAATAGAAGAGACGACAACTCAACAGTCATCATCAGCAACTTCAGAAGAATCATTCGTCAGCAGTAACACTGCGCTACCAGTGCCAGCCTCATGTTCATCTGTTATGCCACCTCTTCCGATAACAGAACCAGTAAAATCTGCCTCTTGTGTACCTGTACTCCTGCCTACGTCCTCGTGAGGGTAAGAGAAGTCTTCAACCGTCTGTTCGGAGTATCTTCTGTACACCTTTGTTGTTGTTTAATTTTTATTTATACGTTATGTTTGTTGTTTTTTAATCACTTGAAAATAAATAGTTACGATATGTATTAACCTCTTCGCAATTTCCATACATATAAATAATCAATCTGCAAATTTGGCACAAGTAATTTAAAAAATAAATTAGTACTGGAAGTTTATTCCAGAAAATATTTGAAATCCTTTCCTTAACATTACAGTAAAATGTAGATTTTTACTCACTCATTGACTTCTTGTATCACTTGTGGATACGTTGCAAATTAGAAGGTAGCCGTGCTGACTGAATTTTGCAGATTTGTGATCACTTAAACGAACTTAGGCTAAGTATTCTTAATCTATATCTTAAACAGAGGGAAGACTAAAAATAAAGGCCAGCTAATGGAGTCAGTACCTCTCAACTTATTCAATACCTAGTCATTAAAGTCTTGAAAAGTACTAGCTTCTAATACAGAATTTGTCTCACAATTTATCTAAAGCTTTGTTTTGACAGTTTACGTGTGACTAATTTATTCAAGGCAAATTAATTTTAAAAACACCATAACTGTTTGGCTATGAAAATGTGTCTCATTTTTAGTATATTTCTTCGCAATTTTTTTACTGTGAAAATACGTTTTAGTCCAATCTTTAGGAAAATAATACTAAATAAAAGTGACATTTCTACAATATCCATTCAAGTGGTAACTTATTTCTGCCGTTCTTATGCACGTACCATGGTAGTTGTAGCCTACTTCAGATACAAATGAGAATGCATAGACTCATGCACGAAAATTGGCCCATCTCTACATTTACTGATCTGTACTTTTTCTTTTTTCGAGCATGATAGAATTGTAATATCAAATATTGAATTCTTTGAAAATATTGTTGGTCATTTTATAAATTTGTAATTGTTAGCACTTCTATTAAATACATGTAAATCTGAATTTTCGTTGTTTTAAATGACATTAGCATGCAATTTTCAACATTTAAATAAATTCGAATTAAATAAATGTGTGTCTGTGTGTATAACTATACAACCTATTTTTAGTAATAACAATATTTCACAACCAACCATAGTGTACAGTAAATATAATAAAAATGCCATTTTTCGTGAATGATTCACAGCTACCTTCTTATTTGTTATCGTACCTTTAGAATAGCAATAAAGATCTAGTACGAACTAAAAATAATATTATTTTCTATTCTTAGAATCACATTCGTGAGAATTGTGGTGTATTTTTGTCATAGAATATTACATCAGAACATTATTTGAGGTAAAAAAAAAATGTCTTCACACTAAAGAAATACTACACTGAATGAAGCACATAAAAAAATAAATTTTCAGATTGT
The DNA here is from genome assembly GCF_964235325.1 of Thermobia domestica. Classification (NCBI taxonomy): domain Eukaryota; kingdom Metazoa; phylum Arthropoda; class Insecta; order Zygentoma; family Lepismatidae; genus Thermobia; species Thermobia domestica. Next base: position 106,536,670 of record NC_137454.1, on the reverse strand, counting down.
ATTACGTTACTTATTTTTATGTAGTTGTTATACTGCTAAAAATTGTCAAACATTTTTAATGTTAACCGATGACGTTAATCTATGTCTTTGATAATAATTCTACTCATGTAATGTAATCTTTCACAAATACGGGCATTGAGTTGTTACCAACTCGTCTTTTATATTTGGGACCATTTATATGTAACTAGTTCAATTTTGATGGCACAGAATGTTCAATTATATGTTGAGAACTGTATTTTTTACATTTGAACACAATTAATGTAACACTACGAAAGACGATTTTTATCATACCTCTTCTTGTGTTTCTCTTTATACTTGTTACTTATATGAGGCCTAACCAAAAATTTTTATTCTCATTTGTATATTTCCTGAAACTTTTGAGATCAGATTCTACCGGTATGAGAACAAAATACCAATACTTTTTCTGGGGTAAATCTTTTAAAGTTGTAAAAACAGTTCATTATTTATGAAATAAACTTTGTTACAATGAATTATTATTTTTGATTTTAAAACCATATTAAAGAAAAAAAGAAAAACACTTAGAGTCGCGGTAACAATATCTAGAATATTAAGCACGATCCGTTTATACAATTACACGTTTTTAAGTAACAGTTTGTTTTCTTACAAATGCTGATGATGTTGCTAGCTTCTACGTAAATCACGTCTTAACTAAAACCAGTTGTCAACTTACCACACAAAATTAAAAATTTTACTTCCTGCATTAAATTTATAAAGTTGCTAAAAATTAGCAAATGACTTAATTAGTGCTCATTATAGCTAGCACCTTCATAGCATTTTAATTTTTGATCAGGCCTCGTACATGTAATTTTGTTTTCGATGTAGGAAAAGTATTTTGGTATGATATTCGTATCATAAAAGGTCAATAATGTATTTGCGGATATTGTTAAGAAAACAGATCTCAAAAAAATGAATAATCTTTTATGAACATGGTACTCCTACAATGTTAGATTGATAACTGTGAGTGTTTGTTTTGAACAAGTGACTTTAAATGTACATGATTGAATGATAGTAAAATTTACACGGTACATTAGAAGAAAACATAATTTTAAATTAAATTCTTCTCATCCACTTTTTAAAACTATTTCTTCTTGTATTAACTTTCACATGTACTTTTAGCTATTCTTTTACTGGAAATTAAAAAAGAAGGTACTTAAATCTTTACAAGAAATGTCTTGAAATTAATTAATTATTTCCATTCCCTGTACCTTAACTGATTTGATTGATAGAAGTTTAAACACTGGGCTATATGAGACAGGACTACTGCTTAAAATGGATTCCGAAGAGTAACTCGTGTTTTTATGCAAGGCTTGTGCCTTCATCGAAAATTGGACTGAAGGCCACACGCACAGAGAAAGCACAATAGCGACTTGAATAAGTATCCTACCATGAACTGAGAACTTAACAAACTCGTCTTTGGTACTTACGGTTTCAGATTCGATCCCCAACGAGAATCACGTTTTAAGCCAATTAAGGTGAATGTAAAGCAACACGTTTTAGCTATTTTTCTAATGCGTTTTCTAGGGGAGCGATAAGATTTGCAGCAATTTATTCGTTTGTCCAAAGACAAGTTGAATAAATATATTCAGAGAATAGTCCGTGCATTTCTTTTATATTTTATTTCTTTCATTGTTGAGAAAGTTTCACTATTGGAAGCAAGATTCTGAAGAATAAAATTATGTGTATATATAAAACTGCACTGATTATTCTCTGAGTATATTTATTCAACTTGTCTTTGGACAAAGTTTCAATATTAATGTCTTGAATTTCACTAAATTATTTTCAAATATTGTGGCTCTCTACACAATACATTGGGAAGATTGAGGAAACGTGGTGCCATCTATTATTGTCAATAGTCGAACCTTTACACTCACCTTAAAGGCTCCTATTAATTCTTTTTAGCAAAACTGGTACATAATAACTCATTCTTTACTTTCGACTGCAGATCCAGTTCTCAGAATAATAAGGTAATAGTTGATTGCAGATATTGTTCTTGCAGAAGTTGAAATCCCTATCCTCTATATTAATTAGAAATTAATATACAGTATTGAGGTACAAACTAAGACATGCTACACATACATAAGAAGACGGATACTCAAATTCATAGGTTTGGCAACTGACAGTACTAGTAAAATCAAGTAAAATTTTGCCTTGGTTACGTCGAGCATTTTGTACCACAACATTTTATTTAGTCTCGTACTGTTCTTCAAAATAAAAAAGTATGTACGTGGTATTTTTTTAAGTACATAGTGTAAGTTACTGTAATTCTAAATTTGTGTAAATCATTATCATAAAGTATTCATTGCAAACCATGTGCTCAAAATTGAAAATCTTCAGACTTTTTTTTCCTTCAGTGTTTTTAAACCTTGAAATCAATACGGAAACTTTTTAGACCGCAGAAACAGTAGCCAGATAAGGAATAGACGAACTTATTTTCACAACTGTAAAGAAACGTAATAAAAGGAAGGAAGTCAAAATAAATATGGTTTTCTTTAACAGAAAATAAGTTATAACAAGCATTTCTAATATGGTCACCTCTGCCATTTTCTATCCATCACACAGACAAGATATATGTGATTTCTACGTACCAATAAGAAACAAAAATTAAACATAAAGCACACCAAATTATATTGTACGCTTTTATTTCGATTGTTACATATATATTATAAGAGATATGTACACATTCAGACATCGCTATGAGTACAGTCTGATAGTACTGTCTGCTCCACTTGAGAACACCCAAGGCTGTATAGGGTGGAAGACAACATCCAGAACTCCGAAGTCATCGTACTTCTCATGATCACACAGTCGCTTCAGAGGGACTATCAACGGGTTTTGAAGAAGGTCGCTACAATAAAATAAAGTAAAATAAAACTTGTTTTCATTTTGTGTTTAACACTTCTTTTGTGTTTATTTATTTCACAAACTTGATATGCGTCACCAAAACGGGAGTTAATTTTCTGATACTGAAATTGGCCTCTATAAAGTACATGTTACAAAATGTGAAAACAAACTAGGCTGTTTTTAAAAAAAGACTCCTTCTACAAGAAAGAAAAAGAAAGGCAGTTGTCAATAAATAATTTATTAAGATTTACAGAGTTTACTCGCCTTGAAGTCCTATCGGAAATCCACCATTCCTAGGCAACAATGCATTCTGAGTACAATAATTGACGTCTTGATATAAAAGAAGATAATACTAAAGCCCAAATAGACAAAATAGCATACTCCATAGATGTCTTTTGTTATGCAAATAGATATCCAAATGTGTGGTTAGAACAAAGGAATCTCGATTAGACAATTCATATGTTTTTCATAGACTTTCATATGTTTTTCAATTATCATTAGTCGTGAGGAAGAAAAAATAAGCCCAATCAGTTTAAAGTACAGTGCATTCGAAAGGTAACTAAATATCTGTCATGCACTAGCGTAACAATATGTAATATTGACTTACTTGTTGGGACTACGTTGCATAGTAGGTGATGTGACTCGCAGTTTTTCTAGTGCCGATGGTCTATTACTTCGCCCATAGTCATTTACAGATCAAATTTTAATAAATATTTCGCTAACACCCTTACATACATTATGCCGATACATACACTTACATACATAGGAACCGCTGTGTTTGGAAACCTACACGGATGACGTATTGAATAAGGAATATTCTTTATTCTAAAGCTAGCACTATTCTGAACGCACACAAAGATAATTTCAATCGTTCAAAGCCAATGAACAACAAAGAACTACACATATTCTCATCTCAAAGTCACCAGCTTAACTGGCTGGTGGAAGCAAACTGCATACAGGGTGAGATTATCAACTTTTGTAGAAAATATTACTCGCAGCCATAGGCGTCTCTGGCGGGGAGGACGAGGGGGTCGCGTCCCTCCCAATATTTTGAAGTACAAAATATTCAATATTTCATTCTAATTTAATTTATTTACTAACGACAGAATAACAAATAAACTTTCTTCGATGTCCCCCCCAAATTTTACATGCCAGAGACGCCAGTGCTCGCAGCGCACAGAATATAATCTCTAAACATACAATAGTGTTTTCATATGTGTACATTTACTTTTCGAACGCAAGTGTGTTTTGTAATGAATCTTATAGCCGCCCTAAGATTCGTCTCATCGATCACGGAATAAACTATCTAACTCAATGCTACCGATAATTTCAATTTTTGCATTGTCATGAAATTTCATTGCCTGAACTATGACCATCTTATTGTGACTTCCTAAAGAGCCCATAACTATTACAATATTATAAAACCTACAATAACTCAAAAGACTGTACACAAGAATAACACATTACTTACTGATACACCATGCCATGGCACACAATAATACTTTGGTCATCAGATCCAGATGCAAACAAAGGATATCTTTTATGGTAGGCGACGTTTCGAACAGCTGTTCCATGCAATCGAAGCGTCTGATAGGGTTTTGTTGACAAATCAAGGTCAAACCATAAAATCTTCCGGTCGTAGGTGCCTACAAGAACGTTATCGCCACCTGGAAAAAATAGAGTTAAGTAATTTTGATTCTAAGTGAAAAACTTTAAAGATAAAAAGTACATAGTGCAAAGTTACCTATACACATCGAAAAAATAAAAAAAAAAAAAAATAACATTACTTCATGATAATTCTGATATCAATATGGTAAAAAGAAACATAGAGACTAGGATACAGAAATACATTAGGGATAGATAAATAGTCATTCTGCGGTATTTGGACTACCCCGTATTTGTGATATTTTAAATATTAAGTAAAAATTTTACACAAAACGTTTTCAACAGTGGAATGATACGTATTCGGATTATATTATATTACAAGAAACATTCAAAGATGAAATTAGATAAAGGAAAAATCTGAATTTGAGATTACTTTTCGGATTTCACCTCATATTGTAGATCAACGTCTCATATAGGTGCAGTGGTGAAAAAGGTCGCTAAACTTGAACAAACAACAACAATAATGGGGTTACCTAATTAACAATACTATCAGTAAGCATTAACGGTGAAAATTTCCTCTAAATAACCTTTGTAGAGAAAATTACTGTGGATTACTAGTAGCAAGAACAGAATTTTTAACATGCTAGTAGTTTATCATTGAAGAAGGAAGTGTAGGTTTTCCACTTATATTTGCGTACATATTATAGTTATTTTGTGTAACAATAATATCTACCATAAAACCACGTTGTACATTTAGAAACATACATTATATACCAATAATAGTACTTTGCAAGAAACAAGCGTAGCAAACCTTTTGGATTTCAACTAACTTCTAGGCAGCAACCGAAATCTTCGTCCTGAGGAAATGGAATTACTGCGCACTACATCAGTTTTAACTTAACAAAAAACAATAGCACCTTCATACGTAACAGAATTTTTGCATCACAATCATGCATTAAAGGATCTTTTAATTTTAAACATGTATCGTACGTACTAGTCAGTGGTGCAATTGAAACGAGTTAGAAAATAAAATGACTCATTTCAAATATTCTATTGAATATCGTTTATAAAACATATGTGAGATTAGATAACAAATCTGTATGGCAACCAACTTTATGCTTTATACAGCTGTATATTATGCTTTATTTTGCCTTACGTTATGCTTTATTATGCTTTTTCCTAAATTATGCCTTAATATGCTGTATGCTGTTCCTTGAATTATACTTCATTTTTAAGCATTTCTATTAAAAATGTATATGAAACTATTAATTTTTCCCACTACAATTATATTACACCAATAAATACTACGTCATTTTGTGTATTTTTCCTTAAGCGATGTTTCCAAGAAGAAACATGTAGTGAAGAAACATGTTTCCAAGAAGAAACATGCTGCACATTAGACTTCTCATATTTAATGAATTCAGAACAAAAAATACAAAGTAGATTACCGTCTTGTACTTTGAAATAGTCAGTTGAGAATTCTCTTACTCTCTGAGATTGCATGAACTCTTGATTTTGGCATCTTGGAATAAGCACAACCAGCCTTGCCTGCCTTTTAACACAAAGTGAGATAACAAAAAAATCCTTCTGAGCGGAAGGTGCGAAGAGAGGAAGAATTCGAACTTTCCGTGTTACGCGTAAAGGCAATTGGTAGTTGATTTCCATTGCTTGCGGCGTTGATAACAGCGTTTGTTGATCATTTTTTCTTTGGCACAAAATATATTAATATATATATTTCTTTGATGTACACATATACAGGTTCTGGAATGAAAAGCATTAAGCATTATACTTTATTTCTGTAAATTATGCTTTATTATGCTTATAAAGTTAGCAAATTTGGATATGTAAAGTGGTCAAAATCACAGATATGGTACCAACCATAGGTGAAAAATTCCATTATGCTTTTACTGCTTTTTATGCTTTATGGTTGCCCTACAAATCTGTATTAGGTGAGGAACTGGATAACAACATAGCCTCCATACCTCAAAGAGAATTCCGGGGAGTGACTAATCATATTCTAACTGAATGATACGAGTGTTTTGCAGCTGAAAGAGGACTGCATCGGAATCTCCTTTCTTAATGTATTTTAAAATTTAGGTAAGTAAACCATTTTAATTAATTTGTCATGAAAGTAAATCAATGTTTCACTTCGGCGCAAACATCTTGTCTACTGGCACGTAGTTGGGCCTATTTCCTCTTGGGCCTAAAAGTACGGGTACCTTGACAACACAACAGTACAAAACAAAAGAGTTACTATAAATCACAAACAACTGAAAAGAAGGTATTTAGACGCAAAAGGTTACTAAATCACAGTCAGAGGCGTCGTTGAGGAGGGGTAAAGGGAAATTTCCCCAAGTTATCAATTTCTTGACAAGTTGGCAATTAAAATGCCTAGTTAGCAATATTACTTGGAAGAATGCCGTTATGTTCAAATGACTTACTTGGTTTAACATTTACTTAGCTATCAAGTTGCTATGAATTATCAATTCTTTTATAGACTTGGCGTAAATTTTGTGTGGTTTCGTATCTTAAAAATGATATATTCATTTAAGGCTGCTTTACTTCTTGCAACTGACCTGACTTCATTTTTGTCCATTTCATATTCCTAAAACATTTTTAGAAATCTTTAATGAAAAAATCGGGAAGTTGTACACTGACAAAAACAGAATAGAGCTGGCGCACAAAATTAAAACAGAGACAGGCAGCATAGTGACGTGGTGGTGGCAGATAGTGCACTGTACGTAAAAACATTTGATACAAGAGCGTGTGCAAGACAAAAGACAAATTGTGGAGACTAACAAAATAATATGAATGGATATTAATAAAATAAAGAGCAAGGAAATGACTGGTTAGTATTAACTTTCTTTTATGTATTCCATAAAATCGAGAGATCTACGAGTTTTACCTAATAGTAAAAGTCGAAGGGAAGTCATTTTAATACCGGAGTGAATATATTGTGCGATTTTGTGTACGCGAACAGGCCTTTTGCTTTGAAATATATGAGAGTCGTCTGTCACAAAACGAGTTTCTCTTTAGTTGCTGACGAGATCAGAAAAAGTGTGGTTAAAGAGATTCAAGCTAGTGGGTTTTACTCAATAATGGCTGACACTACACCCGATATCCCATACAAAGACATCTGACGAGAATTGTAAACCTTGACAACGTTTACTAGAAGTGGCAGAATGCACAGACGAAACGGGTCAAAGAGCTGCAAAGTACATTTGTGATAGCCTACAAATAATAATACTAAAAAAAATATGTATCTTTGATGTGTAGATCTGTATCTTTTATTATGTAAATCTGTAAAAACTCTTAATGTGTGTATTGCTGGAGCTTATTTTTGACGTCTTGGAAGAGATTTTTAAGATGAATTTGATTTTGGAACAAGAACGGAAGCGTATTTTCTGTAAAAGAAAATAAAAACGTTCGATTTCATTATTAGCTTGTTCGTCCTATTTTTTCAGTTTAAAACTCCCTACGATTATCCCTTCAAGCTAAGAGAGACGGATTATTAAGAAAAGTGAATGATGGAATAATTGGTGGAATGAGACTGTAGAAGCTCGAGAAACCCACAGACATGAAGCTTGTTTTTGATGAAGAATGTTCCCTGAAAGTTAAAAATATGCACTCAAACTCCGGAAACATCTTACCTAAATGTAATTGATTGTATTGGAGTGATAGAGAATACAAATAACACTCTAGGTAGGATCAGCAATGACTCCACTGAAATGAACGACTTAACTGAAAGCGCCACCGTATTTTCTAAAAGATGAAGCAGAACATAACTTCCAATTATACCACAGACGAAGATTTCTACCCATGAGGCTACGCGAACGTGCTCATATTGAATTTAATATGAATTTACCGCAGATTTTTAAAAATAAATTCAAGATACATGCTCTGTGTTGTGGGCTTTGAGAAAATGTCACTGCAACAATAGTTATGGCCTTGCCTCTATACTCAATTTTCAAGTTTCCTTTTAGAAAAGAAGTTTTGACTGTGTAAGCAGTGGAAGAGCCAGCTAAAGTGTTTCCTCCAAAACTGAGAGCTGATGTTCGTGCTCTGCAGAGCTGGAGGTTTTATTTGATATATGTAACGATAAATGTATTTCAAGACTGGAATCAGTGATTGACATGGTGGTAATATGAAAAAAAAATAAAATAAAAAAAGAAGACCTTCAAACATTGCCAACTTGTAGTAACTTCAAGATATGGGGTGTGTATGAACAAAAGAGCATTTAGCCAATTAAAATTTGTTAAGAAATCTCTTAGATCGACAATGACGGACGAAAGAATTACAATGATACTTGTATTTTTTAACATCTTTATTTGTATTTATGGACAAAATGTACTTTTAAAATATGCACATGGACAAAATGTACTTTTAAAATATGCACAAACTGTTCAAAAAAGGAAGAAGAAGAATATGAAGAGAGAAATAGACGTAATTTCTCTTCTGTTGTTATTCGATAACATTTTTTTATGATAGTGTTTTGACGAGGTAAGTTTAGTTGTCATAGCAATGAAAATAAATAATATATAAAAACGAAGGATCCATCTCGTGACAACTGTATGTACAATTTTTTAAAAGTGTGTAAATGTTTAACTGTTACGTACGACAATAAAAAGGTAATATCATAATGCAGTATTTAGATGTATTTTGATAAATCGGTAACCTTGGTTTCTAAATATACAAACTGCGGACCTTACATCACAAATAGGCGTTATCTGTACCAGGATATCGTCATAGAATGTACAACGTAATATTATGAAAGTGTAAAATGATATTGGTGATAAGAAAACATCATTGATAGGTGGTCTGAGCTAAAACAAAGAAATGTGAAATGAGAAGTGCAGAATTCAAAATGACATTCGGATATTTGACGGGAATAAAAATGCAGCAAAGAATTTTGAAAAGGACCTAAGTAATCTGAAACACTTGGTACCTTTTGGATAAATATAGTTTCAGTGGAAGCAAAAATTATTCGTTTGTTCTTTCATAATTAAAGGTTTGTGTAAATCAGATATTTCAACATCAAATGCATTAAATTTTAAATGCATTTCTACAACTAATTGTGCAGTCTTTCACTAGCTCTGAAGTTTATCGTTTGATTAACTGGCGGAAATTACTAACCCTCAGCCATGAATACTGTCACAAGTTTTAAATATATAGTGCACTACCTAGTATAGAATATTCTTGACAAATCAACAGTTATGCATTATGATAATCCTGAGTTGAGGTGTGAAATTTGACTTGGAAGCGGAAAAATGAATGTTCGCATTCGTATATCATATCAGGTAAGAACCATGGAATGGGGCGTATACAAAAATAGGGTTGAGTTGAATTGAGTTGATTTTGATTTTCGAAACACTTGGCAATTTGAAATCCCCCCCCCCCCCTTTCCCACCCAATTCTGTAGTGCTCGTTACACCGCTGATCACAGTTAGTTTTAATATTATTCAAAATGGAAACAGCTCAGCATAGAATTAATTGCTACAAAAAGCAAGCATATGTGCAAAATGACAATAAATACTACTGATATAACAGCATGATAATATAAAAGCTCATCACAATAATAATAATAAAACTACACTAGCACTGAGGGGTTAAAAAAACGGTAGGGAAGAAAATTCAGAAGATAAAACGTATGCCACATAAGACATTTTCATTTTTTTTTAAAGGAAGATGTCATTTTATACCACAAAATAAGTATTATCAAATACAGATTAAGATATTTACAGAAAACATGATATAAAAGAGTTCCTTACTAAATGAGCCTAACGAAAGGCGCAGAAATAACTTTTTTTAAAAAAACTCCACTTCTTGTTAGGAGTATTTGATGAGAATGATTAAAAATGAAATTAAATCTTTAAGTTTTACGTCCCACGGTTATGCCGGTTAGACTAAAGGAGACGGTGATGATGAGTAAGAAATGAAAAAAAAGTGGGAGAACCCCGAGAAAACCTACGCACACGGTGTTTGTCCACCACAAAGTTCACTTGGCTGAGAATGATTAAATCGATGACGATTTTAATACTTATCCTTTGCGTTACACTTGGCAACTTACTTATAGCCAAAATTTAACACAAGCGTACGTATTCCAGTGGACAAGGTTTTAGGCTGGTCGCAAGTCATTTATGCACCACTTTGAGAGTCCGAAGCAATTCTACTATCTCGTGAAACATCTATGAGTAGTGTATGGTCAGAAGGGGGCGAGAAATGGGCGGTATGTACAGTATTATAACACAATTTGCCATGAGTTTTAACAAAGTTGGCAGCCATGACAAAAATGGGGATATTTCATTTCTCCTCGAATTTTTCACCCGTGTTGCTCTGATTTTTTTCGGAAGCATCCTAGTTCAGTAGCAAAATGCTTGCCTCTAGTCCGAAAGATCCTTGGTCTCATCAACTTTTTATTTATTATTCACTTTCCTTTAAATGTGTCTTGAAATGTTAAATTAAATTTTCTTTTTTATGTATACCTCTTTCACTTTATATTTAATGCCAACAGGCTCATCGTATTGCTGTTTTAGAAACAGAATGTTTGTAAATGCTTTTAATATTCTGCCAGTAAATTAAGACCTACATCATAGTAAAAGATAACATTACAATAAAATATAAGAAAATAGTAACCGTGAAACAACGAAAGTTTAAAATGTAGAAGGAATCTGATTTTCGCAAGCTGCACATCAATTGCTGTTTGTGGATATTAAGTATTACCTATAATTCATTACAAACTGCGTTAACAGGCGTGAACGTCTTTTATAATGTTAACTAACACTCTAAATTGATGTGTTTATGATCGTTTTCAAAACATATTTAAACTGCAACTTAAATTTACTAGTTTCTATTAAAACTAAGTCATCACCTGGATGAATGGCCATGGACGATATCCACCTGGAGTTAGATAATAATTTCTTTACAAGCTCCTGCTTCACTAAATCATAGATTCGGACATTTCTTTGTGTCTGAAATGCAAATACAATTATTAATAATTAGTAATTTGATATGCTAATCAGATAATTCAAATATACAAAATACAGTCAAATCTGACGCTTTTGTTCCATAGAACATTAAGACAAAGACCATAATACAGGATATAAAAATAAACTGAAGCAAAAGATAATAACAGAAGGTTATACAATCACGTACCACTGAATTAAGGATACCTGATTAGTAACGAGTTGCTGCTCCTTTGCCCTTGATACAAGCCATGAATTCAAGTCTACGGAAGAGAACCGGAGGTATGGCCTGCCAAACATAAGATTTATGTAAGAATTTCCCATAAATCAAGTAACGACGCCGGTAATGCTTGACGTGCTTGCACACTTTTTCAATCGCAGAGATGTTCAATGCGGTTTAAGACTATCTTAGGCAATTTCATCACGAAGAAATAACTGAAATGCTCTTCGAACCAGTAGGTAGTCAACCGGGATCTGTGACACAAGCAGTTGTCCTGCTGATACACTCCATTTCCATCCTGACAAAAGTATTAATGGATGTAAGTGATCGCACAGCAGATCTACGTATTTTGATGCAGGAGGGTGCGCGATACATGTACCAAAAGTCTCCAACACTGCCAAGAGAAATGCTAACGCTCTGACCTTTGGTACGAACAGTTCCGGGTTCGATTTCCGGTAGAAACACTCGATGAAAAAGTGTAGAAGCTTTTAAAGGTCAGCCATCCTGAGTCAAGTTCTCCTCATTCGCATCAGGCAAATGCCGGGACGATACCTTATATAACGTCCCAGATCGCTTCCTTCCTTTCCCATTCCTTTCTTCCTTCCCAATTCCCCGGGTAGTGTGATCTCAGGGTGTCTACTAAAATTCTAAAATGAAATTTCGTGACCTTTTCTTTACCAAATCATAAAATTTCATAACACTCTCAAGAGCGAATTTGAGTGCGAATTACGCCAAATTTTCATCCATGCAATAGAAGCGTGGTTTGCTTGCGATTTGATAGCGTCTAAAGTCAACCATAGACATTTCTGGTGGTGAATTTTGACGTTTTACAGAACAATTTTTTTCAATCTGTATTTACATTTGTACAGATAAGAAAGAAAGAAAATAAATCGTGACCCAAAAGCTAAAATTCTTGACTTTCATGACTGTTTTCTGATTTCGTGACATTCGTAACTTATAGACACCCTGGATCGCCGATGCACGTTATCCCTCACACGTGACGGCTAACATGACCATAGATGCCGAAAGCCCAGAAATCTAATTCCAAAACACCCCAGGCCATCAGAGTCGTGTGAGGTTATATAGTTCTAACTGACACTCTGGACCCACGACCTTCTGGTGCTGGCATCATATTTGTAATATACTATCAAGCATGATTCAGTCCGAATTGAGACTCATCATTCATGCTGCTCACTTCAAATCGTTGAAAGTCCAGTCACTGTGTTCTGTAACTCATGTCAGACATTGCGTGCACTGGTGGAAAGTAGAACTCTTGTGGGTCGTTAGCTTCTGAAAATCATACGGTGAAGGAAGCGTTGCACAGTCCGTCTACTGATTGCCCAACTGGACCCTTCATTCAGTTGAGTGGCCACCTAGGTTAAGATTTGGTGGTCCTGGCTGCGTACGATACAACCGAATTTTCGAAAATCATGATCATTCAAGACTATTAGTCCCTTGCAGTTTGCCTGGTTACTTTTCCCTTCTACTGCTACCGTGTACTTTCGCCATACTATTGATAATGTGGTAGTGGACAAACATCGTGTGGCTGGGTTTTCTCAAGGTTCTCCCGTTTCTTCCTACTTTCTTCATTACATCGTATCATTCATTATCATCATCGCCGTATTCCTTAGCCTCGGTGCACAATAGTGGGACGTTAAACTACTAACCTCATTTTATTCTTGATATTCGCATATCTTAAATTGAATGTCGCGTGAGTCAAGTACCTATTATTTATCCTCAATTGAAGGAACCTAAACCGCACGTTTTAACGATTTGTCACTTACACCACTTTTAATAGAATATACTTCCCCCTATAGATATTTTATGGCAGCGTCCGCACATGCGCAGAAATGAGGCACCGGCGCCACTATGTGTGCATAATGTTATCTATTCCTAATTCAATGACACTAATGTTTAATTTTGAATCTACTGCAATGCGTATAAGTATATGAATTCACATGATAAACAGGTTGAATTAAAGGTCAAAGCACTGAAGCAACTAATCTCATTGAGAACTGAGTTAGTTTGAAAATACGAAAGTATAAATTATTAACTTTCACCTACCGCAACAAAAAACATGGGCCGTATAGGATGGAAAAGTACACATTGGACTAATCCCTTGGATTTGCTGAAAGGAATCTGAGACCTTCGCTTCGAGAGCTGATGAATTATCACAGAACGATTAAGTCCTTCTGGCATCACAGTTGCAAAATAATCTCCTCTCGCATGCCACGTTACCTGTCAAATAAACACAAACATCAATAAAATATACAATTTTTATTTCTAGTGTATACGATAGCAGTAATTTTACGATATGCATGACCAAATTCTGAAAATTCCTACACATTAATTAAGGATTTGGCTTGTTGATTAAAGAAGTCACATAATCTAATATCGTAGGAATACTAACTGCTGTGTGCAAATGAATGTATGTGTAACAAAGAAATAATCTCTATGTACGTAGTATCTCTAAAGTTGATTCTTTATCTATTCGTTCATTCCAGCTTCTATTTTTTTAGTTTTTCATTTACTCTTAAATTGCTATAATAATCCACACATAGCCTTTTCCAAGTGTGCAGAGGACGACGCCGAGGTTTCTCCTGGCGTGATTCGTGCAACTTAGACGTTATGTTAATTCCCTTGGCTGTTAGGCGTAGTTTCACAATAAACTTGCATGCTCATGTTCCAGGTTTTTTGCTGCGAACTGTACAACTGAAAGATTTCATTTTTTAAAACCTGAAGTCCACAGTGTGACCTATTTACATGAGCGTTCTTTTTATTATTGATTGGTGGTGCATTAATGAAATAAAAACTAATGCACAAAATCACCAGCAATAGAGAACAGCGTGTGATCGTATCACACAACATGGTTATAAACATACCACATAAAAAGCTATGCAGATTTTCAGCATTGCAATATGAAACCTTTCTACATACACAGGAAGGCTTTCAGGTATTATTCTTGTCAATTTCACAGTATTTTGACACTATATGTGGTTATTCGAGCTCAACTATCAGTTTGAGTCTGGGGTTTAGCGTTTCGTTCAGCAGCGAGGCTATATGACACGTGAACCTACAGCATAACATGGTATCCAAACCACACGAGCTCTCACTATGAATCGAACGCGGGTCTATCGCGCCAAAGACACGTATGCTAATCATATAACCACAAAGAAGCTCAGCACTATATCGGTGTCAACAAAGATATGATTTTTTAAGTGGTAAATTACTGAATCTTTTTGACGTACCTGTCTTACTTCTTTGAAATGCCGTACTACTATCCTCATTCCTTTCTTTCCCCAATCCTCCTCATCTGTTACCTGCTCCCACTGAACAACAGCCTTCACTCGTTCTGGAACTAAAGAGACAAACAGGTGTTAATATTGTCATACGAGAATACATTTGTCGATTTTTATGACTAAACTTAAGACTATTTAATATCAAAACATAAAACTAACATGTTATCGAAGTTAAAAATACCGTCGAATGAAGAAACATGATTCTCGTATTTGAGTTGATTTTAGTTTAGCGTCCCTTTCAGCAGCGAGGCTATATGAGACGTGGACCTATTGATTAACGTGGAATCCGAATCACATGAGCTTCCGCCGGGAATCGATCCCGGATCTCCCGCGCCAAAGACGCGTATGCTAACCGCTTAGGCAAGAGGGAGCTCCGATTTTCGTATTTGAACTTCTTCCGCGGTAGTAATTAACAAGGGAATTTATAAAAGTTTACATTGCGTGCTGCACTTCATCTTTTTTAAAAATATTTTTTGACAGTGACATGATTCCTTAAATCTCTCATACAATCACATACTTATTCACTTTTAGATATATATTTATCTTGTCCTTTTATTTTTAAGTTTTAGGTGTTCTAACATACACTGATGGAAACATATTTAAGAACACCCCTATAAACATCATTCGATACGAACTAAATTTGCACCAGAGAATGTGTTCGTAGTTTTTGATATTCCAACTGGCTATAACGCGCGGAGAAACAATCAGCTCCGCAACGCACTTCAGATGTCATTGGTCAACTATGGCAATATGTGATCAAATTATCACCCCACTGTGAAACAAGAGCATGTGTCCGATGGTAACCAGCAATCGTTAATTATATCGTCCGACAAGAATTAGATCTGAACAACGCACGACCGCCAGTTCCACGCCTTTAATACCAACGCACATCGCTCAATGGAGAGTAGCATGCACACCTCTGAATGAGTGCTACCTGGCGGTTGATAAAAGGCGTTATATCCTCACACTACATGGGGCGTAGATTTATCTGCCCAGTCAAAGCAGGTGCCTGTGATTACTAACGTCCTATCTATCGAAAGGAGGATTCTCACGTGCAAGTCAAGTTTCTCTAAAGGATTTCTGCACTAACGGGGAATTTTCTATACATAGATGTCTTGCAAGGGCTAGATAAAAAGTAATGGCAACATTGTTATAATTGCTATAATTGTTATACAGAACACTTGTTACATTCTTTCAATGCAATCGCCTCCCATCTCTATTTCCTTCTGGGACGGCACGGTGGCTTAGTGATAGTGCGCTTATCTCTGGTTCGATTCCCGGTCAAGCACGTTGGTAATGGACAACATCATATCCATGAGTTTCTCGGAGTATTCCCGTTTTCTCCCATTTCTCATTCCATCATCATTCACCTGCCTTAATCATCCGTCTCCCTTAGCCTAAAAGGGATAATCGTGGGACGTTAAACTGAAAGATTTCTTTTCATTTTCTGTCAATGTGTGGAAGGCGTCGTACACCATCAGCTCGTCAATGTTTGTCGATGTCCCGCAGTGACCTCTATATTGCACGAATGATGAGTTCTCTTGTGTCGTAGTAGTGCTTCCCGCGAAGTGGTTCTTTGATTTTTGGAGAAAGCCCCGAAAAAACTGCTGTGCACTGCGCCCACATACCACTTCAATCTTGATCTACGCACGTTTTTCGCCTTTCCGAAACATCTTATGCAGTGGCGGAGCCAAGGGTGGGCCTGGGGGGGCCAGGCCCCCTTGCTCAAAATCTTGCCCCCTACCCCCCCCCCCACACACACACACAGAGTGATACTGCTATAGGTCGACAAACGGTGAGTTAATAGTGGTCGCAACTGAAACTACTACCGAAACATATCTCGACAACAAAGTTACCAACTGCAGAATATCGTATGTTGCAATAGTCTGAGTTCCGAGCAGAAATCTTCAGGCTCTTTTTTGTTTGTAGTACTGCAAGATCTAATTTATCGAAATCTGTAAGGTGCATGCATTGACCTCAGCATCTGAACGTTCCTTTTAACTTCTGTCCCTTATCTGGTTGTCTTTGTTTTCGACAAAGAAAAACAAAATCAGTCTGGATTCTGATTTCCTTCAATGTTGAAAGTCATACTAAAATAAGAGATGCTTACTTACAAATAGCATGCACTGCAGTGAAACTTTACACTCGTGTTGGACGAAAGAAGTCTTCGTACACTAAGTAATTAATTTGCATCGATTAATCCATACCCGTCCTTCAAATCTAATCTCAAAACTTACAATATTAATTTAGCATCGTCTACAGGATAGTAGCAATATTTCAACCACATTTGAATTTATTTTAAGGCTTTGAAACATCCGAGACTCAGAGGATAGAAATAAGGGAAATTAGTCAATAGGGCCACCGAGGAAGGATCTTGGTAATCTCCTCAGTTGAAATATTTATCCACGAGGGATCAATTACACCACCTTCCGAATCTTAAGCTGATGTTCTACCGCTGAGCTTTGGCCATTCAGTTTGGGTGTGAAGTGTTTGTGTATTTGAATTCACGTGAATTTCTAAAAAATAGTGAAGGTAAACAAACGGAAGAAAGAAAAGGACCACGTATACTTCTTTTGCTGTAAGGAGTCACGATTTAAATGTCTGCTCTAACACTGTTTGATATTAGGGAAAGAAAAACATATTTCCTCTTTTTCCTTCAAAGAGTGCTCACTTCATCATTTTAATAACGTAAAGGCACATTCATTACTCAGTTTTAAAGCTCAAGGGTAAAAGTAACCAAAAGTAATTGAACTACGGCCAGATCAAAACAAGATCCTGGAACCGGGGCAGTTGCTAGGGCGCCAGCAAACTAATATATGTGTTTATTGGTGTATATGTACATAGATGAAAGGGGTACTAATCGCAAAAGTTGCCCTGGGCACCAAATGTCTAGTTTCGTCACTGATTAGGCTACCATTTTTTAGAGCGTGAAATTTTGACATTTTTCTGAAATATTAAGAATACATGATAATTATTGGCAGTTTACTTTAAAGTGAAACTTAAGCTTCGAGAGCAAGGCTTTTAAGGTGGGGTGGAACGGCAAATCACTGTCCTGTTGGAGTTCAGTTCCTGTTGAGTTGAGTTGATTTTAGTTTAGCGTCCCTTTCAGCAGCGAGGCTATATGAGACGTGGGCCTACTGATTAACGTGGAATCCGAACCACATGAGCTCCCGCCAAGTTCAGTTCCTGTTTCTGTGCGACGTTTGCCTCGTAAGCACTTTTGTCCTCGTACATCACATTTTACTTTATTATTATTAATAATAATACAGTTTATCTACCAAACAACTATTTATATTATTATGCGGTATTAAACCAAATCTGGAACTTGTGATATTTATTTACTTCCATCATTCCATCCGGGAAATAAATGTCATCTGTACGAGATGGAATGTTTTCGGGTAAAATTTAATATGACTGCTGCCATGCTGTAACTTTGAGCTTCGCCTTATTTTAAGTAGATGCAGACATGTCGGAAGGTTTGATTCTTGTAGATTCACTAGTTCAAACGCTGTCGAAAATGTGGTCTGAAGAATATGACTCTCAACGAACAACATTCGAACAAATTTATCAAGAATATTTGTGGATATGCAAAGAAAATGATCCTGAAATTCCAGAGCCGGAAACAGATAGAATATAGGGGTTCCTCGTGGAAATGAACTAGACATTCGCCATCGAAATATCACAAATTCATTTTGGATGAATCTCTTCCTTCATTGGAGGCAGAAAACGAATTTTCTAAACATAATATACGAAGATACATTTTTCTGCCTACTATTGATAAAGCAATCACTGAGACGGAGAAACGCTTTGGATCACGTAGCAAAATCATTAGATCAATCACCTCTACATCCAAAAGGTGAAAACTTTCTAAATTACAACATTGTGGAGCATATGGCCCAGTATTATGAAAGTGATCTGGAAATATTTAAATGTAAACTCAAAATCCTCCCACACACAATTAAGTTGTTTAAAGACGAGAGAAAACCAAAGTTGATTCCTTGGTGAATTTCGTTGATCTTTGCGTCTATAAAAACGCATTCCTAGAAACCAACTAGTTAGATATAATCTTTGTGACTATATCAGTTTCTAGTGCTACATGTGAGAGGCCATTCTCATGTTTGAAAAGATTAAAGACATATAGGCAGTTCCATGACTGATGATAGGTTAAAAAACTTAGGATTACTTTATATTGAAAAAAATTGCTAAATCGTTAGATCTTGAAGAAGTTGTTGATAAGTTTGCTGCTGCCCGCAAGAATACCTCAAAGTTATTTTCTTGACCTGTAAAAGTGTATTTCTCTGCTTCCACTTAAATCAACCAGCCACACATATTTTAAATGCAGCGATTAAATTACCACTTACTTATATTTGAAATCAATTGTATTAATGCATCCTAGTTGTTTGAAGTAGGGGGGGCGCGGTGGCTCAGTGGTAGAGCGTTCACCTCTGGTGCTTGGGGTCCCGGGTTCGATCCCCGCCCCCGCCAAGTGAACTTTGTGGTGGACGAATACCGTGCTCGTAGGTTTTCTCGGGGTTCTCCCGTTTCCTCCCACTTTCTTCATTCCACCATTTCACTCATCTCTCATAATAATCACCGTCTCCTTTAGCCTAACCGGCATAACGTGGGACGTAAAACTCAAAGATTTCATTTCATTTTTTTTTTTTTTTTTGTTTGAAGTAGTAAATTCATACATTTTCACCGTAAAAAAGTAAAATCATGAACAAGAAAGATTAAAACATTCACCTTGAAAACACACACACACATATTCTATATATATATGGCTCATTCCATGTGAAATGAACCAATGCCATTTGCCCTTATGTCATGGATTTTCTTAATATTTTTTCTTTGGGTAGATACCCATGAGATATGACCACAGGAATATTTGCAGATTTTTATCTCTTAAACGGACCTCAGGAAAAATAAATGAAAATCTGGCATTTTCCGAGACTTCTGCCGCGGAAAAATCGACACGTAATTTTAAAAATTCTGTAACTCCCTTATTTTTCAGCCAATTGAAGTGTTTCTGGTGTCAAATTAAAGCTAATAGTCTCTACTATTCAGAACTACTGTTGAATCAGAAAAAGTGGTTCATAGAAGAGAGATACAAACTCTGAAACACAATTTGTATGATTTTTATGTTATTTTTGTAAAAAATTATATCTGCTAAATCACTGAAAACACAACCTCCATATTTTTACCTCAGATTCACCTAAATATGTATGTTCAATAGTGCAAAAATGAAAAGGGTGTTTTTTGTGGTTTGTCAGTAAGAAATTATAATGCAGGGACACGACTTATGGCACGTTATTAACATTTAACATTAACATGTTATTAACTATAGAAATGTTGCATTTTGTTGGAATGTTTACTACATGGGTTACATTTGGCTTGGTTGAGATGAACGCGTAACGTGCAAAAATTAATATATTGAAACATTATTTTATGAATACGGAAGGATATCATAAATATTGAAGGAAGTCAATTGCAATGACATTCTCGCTCACTCACTCCCCATCACACATACGCACGTTACTATTACTAGTGGGTCTAATGACCAGGTGCCTCACGTGAATTTCAAAAATTGCGCCGTATAGAGTGGATGGCCGCCATTTTGAAACTGTACATTGGATCACTTGATTGTTAGATACACTAAATTTTATACGTCTTTTGCTTCTATTCTCAAAATTTCAAGTCAAAATACTGAAAATTACGACCTGGAGTGTAGATGGCCGCCATTTTAAAAATCGACCGCCATTTTGAAAGTTGACATTGCCTCACTTTAATGATATGCACAGTAAATTGTATATGTCTCATGCTTCTATTCATAAAATTTCAAGTCGAAAACCCGAAAACCGCCCTATAGCGTGGATGGCCACCATTTTGAAATTTTACTTCTGTTCTATTCTATAAAGCAAATTTCGAGCGTCTCACGGTTCTTACCTCAAAATTTCGTGATATTTTGTAATATTTTCCTTGCTTTTTTTTTGCTAAATACACAGTGGTATTGAAATAAGACACTGTGTCTTGGATACTCCATGATTCAGGGACAAGGGTTTATATTTGGACTTTCTCATCAACACTGCTGGCAGAAAACTTTGCGCAAAGTCTCTCCATCAGACTTTCACAATCCTTGCATTTTTTGTCTTCATCCACCTCATTCTTACAGGACTGGGGCCCTTCAGTACCAAGAGCGTTTGCTGCTAACCCTGTGAAACTGGCAGCAAGACGACTAGCCTTATGTGTTAAGTATGTGCCTCTTCTGTCCACTTTTCTTTTGGTAGCTTTCAGTGGTGAACAGTTAAGTAATTCATACGCTTTATTAAGTTTTTCTGAGACAGATTCATCTGGTTCGTAAGCGTCATCAGAATCAAAGTTGATTTCACTGTCCGATTTGCTGCTGTTTGCTATCACTGCTTTCCTGCAAGATATACACAATTTCGTGCCAGGAATTAGTTCAATATCTGTAAATCTTCTGGAAAATGCCAGCGAAACAGATTTTAAACTTTTCACTACCCTTTTCTTATGCTTTTGAAAAGGATCAATGTGTGTTCTCTGCCTGTCTTCATAAAGAGATAAATACTGCTTTAAATGGAAATCACAAATAAATTTCAAGTCAGAACATTTGGCTCTAAGTCTGATAAGTTCCACATCACTTGCTTTCATATCACACACGGAAGTTACTTTCCTGTCTGGAACTTCCTCACATTCCTCATACTGCCTGCAAACCGAACACTGGTCACCTGGTTAAATTTGTAACATTGTTAGAATAACTTCAAAATACCAAATAACAGTCACTCAGTAACATTATATATATATATATATATATATATATATAAACTAATTGCCGAACGTCAGTGAGGCTCCTACTTGGACTCGATCTGCGTTTGGATTTTCCTGTGTCTGTCTGTTTGTATGTCTGTCTGTACCACGCTACAGGGCGCAATTTTCGGTATTTTGATACGAAATTTTTAGGATAGGACTACGAGATACCCTAAACTTGCTGTCTAGATTTTGGCGGTGATGAATTTTGTATTTTTTTTATATATATGCTTTATAGAATAGAACAGAAGTAAAATTTCAAAATGGCAGCCATCCACTCTTTACGGCGCAATTTCCAGTCTTTTAACACGAAATTTTGAGGTAAGAACCGTGAGACGCTCGAAATTTGCTTTTTAGAATAGAACAGAAGTAAAATTTCAGAATGGCGGCCAGATTTTCAAAATGGTGGCCATCCACGCTATAGGGCGGTTTTCGGGTTTTCGACTTGAAATTTTATGAATAGAAGCATGAGACATATACAATTTACTGTGCATATCATTAAAGTGAGGCAATGTCAACTTTCAAAATGGCGGTCGATTTTTAAAATGGCGGCCATCTACACTCCAGGTCGTAATTTTCAGTATTTTGACTTGAAATTTTGAGAATAGAAGCAAAAGACGTATAAAATTTAGTGTATCTAACAATCAAGTGATCCAATGTACAGTTTCAAAATGGCGGCAAACTTTTTCAAAATGGTGGCCATCCACTCTATACGGCGCAATTTTTGAAATTCACGTGAGGTACCTGGTCATTAGACCCACTAGTAATAGTAACGTGGGTATGTGTGATGGGGAGTGAGTGAGCGAGAATGTCATTGCAATTGACTTCCTTCAATATTTATGATATCCTTCCGTATTCATAAAATAATGTTTCAATATATTAATTTTTGCACGTTACGCGTTCATCTCAACCAAGCCAAATGTAACCCATGTAGTAAACATTCCAACAAAATGCAACATTTCTATAGTTAATAACATGTTAATGTTAAATGTTAATAACGTGCCATAAGTCGTGTCCCTGCATTATAATTTCTTACTGACAAACCACAAAAAACACCCTTTTCATTTTTGCACTATTGAACATACATATTTAGGTGAATCTGAGGTAAAAATATGGAGGTTGTGTTTTCAGTGATTTAGCAGATATGATTTTTTACAAAAATAACATAAAAATCATACAAATTGTGTTTCAGAGTTTGTATCTCTCTTCTATGAACCACTTTTTCTGATTCAACAGTAGTTCTGAATAGTAGAGACTATTAGCTTTAATTTGACACCAGAAACACTTCAATTGGCTGAAAAATAAGGGAGTTACAGAATTTTTAAAATTACGTGTCGATTTTTCCGCGGCAGAAGTCTCGGAAAATGCCAGATTTTCATTTATTTTTCCTGAGGTCCGTTTAAGAGATAAAAATCTGCAAATATTCCTGTGGTCATTTCTCATAGGTATCTACCCACAGACACAATATGAAGAAAATCCATGATGTAAGGGCAACCATAAAATCTGATATTGGTTCATTTGACATGGAATGAGCCATATATATATATATATATATATATATATATATATATATATATATAGATAGATAGATAGATAGATATAGATATGAAAAAATTCATTCATTGGAGATGGCCCCCTCAAAATTTTCGTGGGCCCTTCATTGGCCCCCCCTGAGAAAAATTCTAGTTACGCTACTGAGCTTATGGCGCTTCCAGTTTCCTTCTCTACTTTACGACACTGCTGCTTTTGACTGAATAACACACAGTTGTTACACTCGCCATACTTTATTGTCTCATGTTTTCTTTTCAGCTACGGAACTCTTGTACTGCTAAGACACAGCTCTTTGGGGTGAAAATAGTATTGCTATTACATTTATTCAATCTACGTGGATCTCATATACCGCCAACGCGCCCTTGCATTGTATGGCAATGATGTCGCCAAAGTCCACATCCACCATGATAACGCCAGCAATCACACCCCCGAAACAACTGTAGTCTATATGGCTCGAATAGAACAGCAAACAGATATCAAGCCTATCCTATTTTGACACATCCCTGTTAAATCGGCAGTTGCATCACCCATGAGGTTTTGTGCCTTTGTCCTATTAAAACTGCAACATCACAACACGTCATGAAATACGAAAAAATGAGAATAAAACTTATGAACATCCTTAACAAACGGATGGTGAAATGAAAATGAAATGAAATCTTTAAGTTTTACTTCCCAGGGCTACGCCGGTTAGGCCAAAGGAGACGGTTATGATGATTGATGAGTGAAATGGTGGAATGAAGTGGGAGGAAACGGGAGAACCCCGAGAAAACCCACGAGCACGGTGTTTATCCACCACAAAGTCCACACGGCGCCAGCTGGGATCGAACCAAGGACCCCAAGCACCGGAGGTGAACGCTCTACCACTGAGCCACCGCACCCCCTACAAACAAACAGATGGTATTATTCATTCTTACTGGATGAACATAAACCACCAACCATGTGGACGCAATATACTAAAAAATACGAATTTACGAAAAGTTCGTAATCATTAAACAGAAATCCATCAGACTCTAGCAGCAGTCATTGGGTGAGCTTCAAAATTTGTATAATCAACTGAAAATAGTTAATCCAAAATTTCCTTCTAACTTAATTTCGTTACTGAAAATAAGAATACTAATCCTTAAGTTCACGCAAGTGCTAAGTCAGAATTTCCCATAAATTTAACTACTGTTTTCTTACATTCTTAACATCTACATTCGATGTTTTTTCATTCGAGTTTTCTTTCCTGGATTTCTGATTTCTTGATTTTTTTTTTTTTTTTTTTGGTGTGTGTGTAACAAATACTCTACTATGGTTATTTATTTATAGATACTATGCGATACATTTTCAATAAATGAAAATAATTTATTTTTAATAGAAAGTAGTACTTTTTTTATAATTCATATGGATTAATGATGCTCAAGTGAACACAATGTTTCAAGAAAAAAGTGGCTTATTTGGAAAAGAGGGATTATGAGTTCTTCTAGATATTTTGTTATAGATTGAAATGTCACTTCCCACTTTTCTGGTTTAGTAAGGCTCAAGTTGCAGATTTATTAAAAAAAAAAAAAAAAAAAAAAAAGCTTTAGTGCAGAAAGTTTTCGTAATTTTGTAGAATTTCTATATATTTGTTTCCGATAATTTGCATCTCTTTTAACTCCTCTATGATAAAGAAGATCCTTTTAAAGAGTTTGGTATGTAACTAGGTTATGGATGAAGAAGACATCCGAGTATGTTGAAATGATTTAGTAACAATTATTTGAATTGCATACTAAAGGTAAGAAATTATTTTCAGTACTCACAAGTAAAGATCACATTTGGGTGAATCGAGTTGCTGCCTGCGATATGTGAGATACAGTAGTACTAAGTGTTCTCAACGTGTCAGGGAAGTTTTAGGTGCAAAGCTCAAAGGGTTTAGGGATAGAGCCACTAGAACGTCACATGGAGGTACATGTTATAGTCGTAATACATAGTCCAAAACATAAGGGACAAATCTTATACCCATTATTTCCTCTAAACTAGATTATGTCCGTGTTTCCAGCATATATAAGTGATGTAACACAAGAGAAAGTTTGTTGTTCTGTAAATCCGAAGTGGTTTTGTTATTGCATAGAAAAGTTATCAATTACTACAATCAATATGCAATTCAGAAAAGAGTGCATGCCTCGCACGAATACTCTCCTCACGGTGAGCACACCTGGCAAACGCAATCAAGTCGCACTTGAAACATTTGTTGTTCACAATTCCGTCAAAGCAGTAATCGTAAGTAACGATCCAATTTTCAGGCTGCTCATCCAAGTATCCATCCTTATGGAAAACGAATCGAATCATGTTGCGAAAACGAGGAAGTTCTGAACTAGTAAATTGTGAACGACTGAAGTTGTATGAACCTGTCACTATGCCAAATATTCACTTTACTTCCTGTTATTGCTGTATCAGTGCTGAAACGAACAAAGGCTTTGTATGGACGGAAGAACTGAACATCCAGAGGCTGAATCATGCCACTGATCATATATCCACAAGGTATAAGCCGTTTGATCAATGCAAAGCCTTCTGGCACACACTGTGACGAAAGACTGTCGTATTT
Source organism: Thermobia domestica (assembly GCF_964235325.1). Taxonomy (NCBI): domain Eukaryota; kingdom Metazoa; phylum Arthropoda; class Insecta; order Zygentoma; family Lepismatidae; genus Thermobia; species Thermobia domestica. Next base: position 106,510,783 of record NC_137454.1, on the reverse strand, counting down.
GTTTGCAGACCATGAATCAAGTAACAGGAGGACTTTCTTCCCATCACTTTAAATGCTTTTCCACATAACATCTGAATAGAAAGTGCTAATTCATGTTCGCTGTTTTACCAGCAAATGAGATTATATTAGCCGGTTGGGCTGATTTTCCTTCAGAGAAACTACCGCTTAGTTCAGCCACCAGAACATAAATGGGACACAAAATTTCTCCTTCCGTGGACACAACTGGCATTATCTTGTACGAATGAGATGTTGCACTTACAATATCCCACTGTTGTTCTGATCTTCACTTATCCTTTCTCCCTCAACGTCCGGTACGAATGTAATTCCTTCTCGAAGCGACTTTCATCTGCATTGAAGACATTGGCAGCTGGAATGTCATCAGTGATCATAAGATCACGTACTGAAATAGACGATAACATGTACTTCCATGTGACATTCTAGTGACTGTATCTCCTAAACCCTTTTAGCTTTGCACCTAAAACTTCAGTGACATATTGAGCACACTTAGTACTAGTCTATCACGTATGTCTCGGGCAGCAACTCGATTTACCTAAACGTGACCTTTACTTGTCAGCTACAAGATTTCTGTTCATCTAAATCCCTCACCAAATGCGAGCGCGACAAATGTTTTCTTACTTATATAGTCTCCTTGCTCTGGCGGCTCCTTCAGAATATCGTCTGTCTTGCTGACTATAAGAGTGTCTCCAACTCGAGGATTAATAATATAAACAGTTCTCTCCGCGGCTGCCATCAAAAGGGAGAGAGACTGGTTAGGACACCAGGCAATGGAGTGGATGACATTGCCAATTTCAATTGTACGAACACAACGACCAGTAGCCACTTCCCAAACTGAAAAGGAAAGCAAAGTAATTAATTAAAGGAATAAGCTAGTAATATAACAGAATACACATGTTTAAAAATACGGTACTCATCTTATTTAAAGGATATATGATAATGCTAATAATATCTTTATTCACTTTTAGCGTTTCCTTTACATTTTGCTCTTTATCCACTACACGTTTTCCTACGCACCTATGCTGAGACCCATTAATTCGAAACTGTTCTACTTTTCCTTGCTGGCATATTTTCTTGTCGTCTGTCCAAATCATGTTCTGTATTTTATTCATCCACATTTTAAAATTATTGGAAATTGAAGGAAAGGTCATAATGTTTACGAACAAAAGTTCATTATAGTAGGGAAACGTACTTTAAATAAATGGTACTGAACACCGCATTAACTTTCTAGCTCTCATTTCTTAAATCAAGCCATGCTGAAGTAATTACTGAAATATTTATTTACGAAATATGAACAAAATTATAATAGGAGTCTTCAGCAAATTTCAAAGGAAACTCAACCCCAGAGTAAATTAACTCCTTGTGGATTTGATGTATACCATATTCAAGGGTTGTTATTGAAGTATTTATTTATGAAACATGAACAAAATCGTCCGGAAAAACTCAACCTAAGAATAAACCATGTATGATAAACTTCAAACGTAAGGTAAATACAGGAAAAATAGATTTTGTTTCGCATCAATCTTCTAAATAGATGCAAATTCAAAGACTGGAAATTCACATGGACTGGAGAATTGAACTGGGATTTATGAACTGGCACAGTGAGCCAGAGACTTGAGCTCGATTCCCTGTCCGGTAAAACACTACTCACTTTATGAATTTTATGCAAACACAAAACTTCATTTTTTATTAATGTTTCATCTTTTTCGTAAGATTCTTTTCACATTATTACATTCTACGAAACCTACTGTATGTCACAATGAACAGAATGAAAGGAAGAAAGGGAAAAGAAATTCACATACTTTTGATCGTGGTATCATCAGAACCAGAGGCCAAGTACTGACCACGAGGCTCCACAGTAATACAGCGCACCATATCTGTATGTCCCCTGTACGTAAGTGCCAGCATAGTAGGAAACGGCTGCAAGTCCTTTGGATTAGGAAGCTGAGGTACAAGATCTTCTGGTTGAATAGTCAACTGAGAAGCAGAATATAAGGAAGTATTAGGAAACAAATTATCTACAACATGAAAAAATCACTTCAATAGTTTCCCAAATGGAAATTAGTCTTAGAAGCCTTTAATGCTAGAATACTAGTTGTCACAAATAAAAGTACAATTTTAATTAGAATAATATAGTTGCTAACTGGATTTGGGAAGAACAATAATGGTAAATCATTTAATATTACAGGGTTATTTCATAAATATTGTCAGAGGTTTAGGGAAACAAACGAACAAAGCTAACGATACATTGATATTCTTTCGCAAGATGATACATGTTAGTGTGGAGCATGAAGAGCACCAATCAGTTTTCAAAATATCCACCTTGAGCTTGGATGCAGGCCCGAAGTTTGGAGGGCCACTCGTCAATGGAAATACGAACAATATCGATGGGGAAGTGATGGTCTGCCTTGACCACGACGCGCTTCACGGAGTCTACATTAGGATGTGTGTCTCTTGTTGCAGGGCAATGACTGACGCACTGACCACTGATTAAAGTCAAGAGGGTTCAGGTCCGATCTGCCAGACAGCCAGTCTGATGTGAAGATGAAGTCTAGGGCGTTTGCCCGTAGCCACTCCTATGTTGACCGTGCCTTGTGCGTGGGAGCAGAATCCTGTTAGAAGTTTCACTGGTGGTTGAGGAACATGGTGGTACTCAGTGCTTTCGCAGTGGGCTTTAACACGTGTTTGGTACAGTGTACCCGATGTCTTCATACCTTGTTCACGAAAATGGAGCCGTGTTATGCCGCTGAAACTCTCACCCACCACACCACGACTGATGCATACACAGGGTGTCTACTAAAATTCCAAAATGAAATTTCGTGACTTTTTAGTGACCTTCTCTTTACCAAACCATTAAATTTCGTAATATTCTCAAGAGCAAATTTGGGCGCGAATTAGGCCGAATTTTCATGCATGCGATAGAAGTGTGCTTTGCTTGCGATTTATAGCGTCTAAAGCCGACGATAGACATTTACGGTAGTGAATTTGGACGTTTTATAGAACAAAATTTTCCAGTCTGTACTTGTACAAATAAATAAATAAATAAATAAAAATCGTGACCCAAAAGCTTTTTTTTTTTTTTTTTTTTTTACTTTTATGACCGTTTTGTTATTTCGTGACTTTTTCGTGACCAATAGACATCCTGGTACACACGGTCATTTTAAGCATTAAAGGACTACTCAACTGTCAACAGCTATGAAGTGTGACCATTTCATGCGTAACTCATCAGTCAGCAAGTAACCTGTACGTTGTTTGTAGAGTGAGTCCCAGGTCTTGATTGAATATTGATTTCGTGACATGGTTGGTCTCGAAATGGACATCTCTGGGGACATTACTGATTAAGGCCTTGATTGGATTTCGCCAACCCTGTGGTGTCCTTACTGTGCGCGGTCTACTATTACGCTGCAGGTTACTGACATTTCCCGTTTCATTGTACCGCTGTATGGTGCGTATGCAAATAATTCACTGATTTGCAGAGATTTCAGGGTAGCGAATATCCGTGGTGGTGGCATGCCTACTTTGTGTAGCGCTATGACTGCAATATGATTCTTGTAGTCGCCAGACTTCATCGTTACACGTTCCAAATATCCCGAGTCGCACCACTGAATGAACAGCTCAGCGACCCACTTTGTCCACGATACCCAGATGGCAGCACTCACTCAAACCCAGCATGGTCAAACTACTGTCAAAATCTCTGACAATATTTATGACATAAGTAGGTATCCAGATTTCTTTTAAAAATCTTTATAGCTTCTTTAATATACCTATGCCTATGGTTGTTGGATGCACTTTATGTATTCTGATTCGCATAATTTTAGTAAGCTTTATAATTTCTTTTAACCTTTCGGCATTTAGTGTTCTTCAGTGAGGTATAAAGGCGAAGGAGTTAAAATAAAGAAGAAGTACTTTTTTAAGGGTAGGTATTTGAATACACCAAATAATTTCAAGGGATAATTTTTACGAAAAAGCACTTCCCCTTGCGTCTTCTTTTTGATTATCTTTTTGTTTGAGTAACGCTTAGTTTCATCAAGTGTTGGTAAATATTTAAAAGCCACACATCTCATTGTTTCGATGACAACTTACCAACAAAACTTTCTTGGTAACCGAAATGTAATTGCCAAATATGCCTTCGTATTTATATCCACGCTTGTTTAGGGAGGGATAGAACAATATACATTCAAATAATTATTATAATAAAACAAGCGGTTGATGTAGCAACAGTATAGTAATCTTATTTTTATTAACTCTCTCAAAACCTGCATAGCAACTTACTATTGTAGAAGCAGAATAATTGCCGAAAGTCCTTCTGCTCAGTGCACAATTAGCGACTATCTTGATTATTTCGGAATTGCCCCTTTCGTCCCGCCAAGTCCTCTAATGCCCCCACACTTTTATGCTTTATTCATTAGGAACAATCTCGAAGTAGCTTTTTAATTTCTGTGCTGGTTATCCTGGTTATCTTTCAAAAGCTATACACAGTATGTTATCAACAATAAGTAGTTCAGTCCTAACCTTGTACCGTTACGTATAGTAATTAATAGTACTCCTGTATATATTAATGCATGCAATTTAAGTACTGTTGAATTGTGTATCATGAAAATTATCACCAACGATAATATTTATCAAGCTCAAAATCATTATATACAGGAGTATCATTACCTGTATTGTACGTTCTTTTATACAAATTCGTGCCTGAATACATTGATGTAATATCAAATCTAATTTAGTAGCTGCAAGATCACGTTACGTCATTTTGTCAACTATATCGAGATTCTTATATGTAAGGCTTTCTTTACAAATAACAACCATTCAGCTTACCCTCATCTTCTTCGCACGTGGACAAAGATATAGATCCAGACATCTAAAGAACCGCTCTGTGATATATCTGTTGTACGCAGGAACTTCCCGAAGACTGTTGTACTTTTGAGGTATAAAATGAAGTTTCCTTTTCCACGGATCTGTTTCTTGCTTTTGCCATTGTTTCAGCTGTATCACAAAAGCAAATGTTTGTTATTAAACAACGTTTTCTAATTTATAGAAACATTCACTAATACTTCGCACTTAAAAGCTAAACACACACACACACACACTATTTAACTACATGATTAGTGCGCTATTTTTCTACTTTTTCATGATACAACTTTCGTCTCAAAAGACAATAGGACAAAATTACTAAGCGTATTTTTATGATGGGAATGAAATGAAATGAAATCTTAACATTTCACTGTCCGGTCCTGGAAGCTAAATGAAGAATGGCGAATACTGATGAAACGAATGCGAATATCATTAAAAGCTTGTGAAAATCATCATAATAAAGAACACGAACTAGAAATACCGAGAAATTTCATAATTATGCGCTATATAAAGCTCATTTATGTGCAAAGAACATGATTAACCAAAAATGCTAAACTACCACTGAGCCATCCAGCTCACCTTCTTTTGATTATGCAAAACACGTCCAAAACTTTGACATATGGCTCAAAGACTCCATAAAAATTACGTCTATGAAGATAGTGGTGGTGGTGGGAGGTACACCATGGCTCAATGGTAGAGCGCTTACATCTGGTGCGTAGGGTCCTGGTTTGATCCTCACCAAGTAAGCTTGTGGTGGACAACATCGTGTCTGTGGGTATCTCGAGGTACTCCCGTTTCCTTACATATTATCGTTTCACAAATTCCCCATCATCATTCACTTGCTTTAATCGTCGTCTCCCTTAGTCTAAAGGGCATAATCATAGGACGTTAAACTGAAAGATTTCATTTCATTTTCTCTCTGTGTATATGTCGTTGGAACAAAAGAATCCCGAACTAGATTTGGAAAAAAAAAAACTAGAAAATAGTAGAAACACAAATAAATAAAAGTAAACTACAAACACTATTGCTAAACGCTTTATCAGATAGGAAGGTACACAAATAAAAAAAGAATTTAAAGAAGAAAGTGCCCTTTTAAAACACATTTCTTATTCTTACAAACTTATCTATACACATTTTAGCAGGATTTGAACCACAGTAGAAAGGTTTGGCGAACGCCAGCCTACTGTCTAAGACCGCTCAACTATACCACTAGCATGAAGAATATATATATATATTAAGAAAGAGTTGTTGAGTTCCGAATTTAAATTACAGTGAAACTTATCCACGTTGGACATTTTTGTGTTCACAGAAAAATGCAGACTACTAGAACATATGCTAGTATTTTCATGATTCAATCTATGTGCAACAAGTAGCAAACTTAACAAATTCATCGTATATAACAAACAACGACAGCTTTTTGTCGGTTTTTGGTAGAAGGGCCAATATATGTTACACTACCGAGTAATAATTCTTCATATTATAATTTGTAAATATACTCTTTAGATTTCTGCGTCTAATATTAATATACTATTAACTGTATTGTTTCGGTGTTCCCTGACACTTTCCTGAGCAAACCTGTGCAACTCACATGTAACTTAATTTTCAACGAACTTAAAAAGTTCGTTACTGAATTCTGTGTGTCTGTTTGTTATTTGTGATTTTTTCTATTTTGAACTCTGCATTCGATGGAACATCAAAAACTAACTGAGAAAGTGATTAAATTTTTCGCGTCACTCTTACCGTTCCCGAGATATTGGCCGATTTCGGGAGATTTAAGGAGCCATATCTAGGGAACCGTAAGTCATAGATATCATGTTGGTGCTGATCAATACCTAACAGGATGGTAAATATTTCGGTAGCAAATATTAACTGGTAACCACTGTCCAACTGACCACTGAGTTGGCCAGTGGGCAATTTGCCAGTGGCCACCAATTAATATCGGTACCAAAATGTTTACCATCCTCTTAGGTACTGATTAACACCAATATAATCTCTCTATGACTTACCGTTCGTTCTTGTAATATTGGCCAAAAAATTGCCGATTTCCGGATGTTTAAGGAGCCATATCTCTGGAACCATAAGTTACTGTATAGAGAGATGACATTAGTGTTGATCAATACCTAAGAGGATGGTAAATATTTTGGTACCAAATAATAACCGATGACCACTGACCAAATGGCTACTGGCCAATTGGCCACCGTTCCCCAGATATTGATAAAAAATTTTCGAATTTCGGGACATTTAAGGAGCCATAATTCGGGAACTGTAAGTCATAGAGAAATGATATTTTGCGAGAAACAGAAGAAGGTGCGGATAAAAGGATTTATATGTAAGAACAATCAGTTATCCTTCCCGCTCCATCTCTCCATTCTTTTTGAAGTTCGTTCTGGCAATGCTCTTGGAGCATTCTCAACTGGTTTTATTTCTTAGGATTATATCTTGCACTATTTCGTGTGCACAGTGATCAACGATGAGGTCAGGAAACGTTAATACGATAATGTAAATTCCTCGTGCTAGAATCCTCTTCTTTCCAAAATCATATTGCTATTAAAAACTCATACAGAAGACTTTTATTAAGAGTTATAATTTTGTCTAGTTTATAGAAATCTTGCTTATTTATAACAGGTACTACGAAGTTGCTGTTATAATCTCAAGTCTACGACTAAACGTTAATTAAATTTCGATGATTACATACTTCTTCCACTTGCCGATGATTTAGCCAACTTATTACCAAGCACGACTGTAACTGTGATGTTAATAAGTGTAGTTCTTTTGTTTGCTGAAATGATGGAAATCTTTTTCCAATTGTTTGTATTGCCAGGACTCGTTCTGCTCTCTTGAATTGAAGTTATAGGTATCAACTAAATGTGGGCAATATATATATATATATATATATATATATATATATATATATATATATATATATATATATATATATATATATATATATATATATATATATATATATATATATATATATATATATATATATATATATGACACTGAGTTAAAAATATTCTTATTTCAACATTAAAGTCATTATTATTATTAATGTTAATAAAATCATATTGTCTATCCAAGCTTTTCTTGTCTTAATTCAAACTTGAGTTCTTTGTTCTGATGAAAAATGACTCATGAATACTTCTTTCAATGTAAGACAACGATCTGTTACACTTTAACTTTTCCAATACTGTACCTAGATAAATTAAGAAGTTTCGATACATCTCACATAGTTGTATCTTCATTTCGTGTGTCTCTAATGCGTTCTTTAATTCTGGTTTTTACCGTATGTTCCTTTTTGACACTCCAATTTAATATTTGAAACATTTACAATTTGCATGATTTGCCCGTGAATGAGTCAATTTATCATTAAAATATTTTTATATTCACAATAAATTCTTTTTAAAATTCAATTTTACGGTAGATATTGAGACCAATTTTTCATGCTATTTTCTATAGCCGAAAAGTGAGAGAGGAGACTGACCCATAAAAACCTATCGATTTTTAAAGAGGTTTCATTGTTCAGAAATCTTAAAGCTTGAATTTCCTATTTTCTAACGAGGTACTCATTTTTCAATCCTAAATAACTAGTGATTCTTAACTCATTTCGTAGTTTTTGTGAAATCATCAATCTGTAAACTTAAAGAGGAAAAAAATTCAAACATTAGCCTTTATTTTGTTAGAATGTGTGAATTTTTGTGAACAAAGCAATTATACTGTAAGCAGTACGTTTTCTGAATATCACAGTCAAAAATTTTGTCATTAGACCTGAAAATCGAGATATCTAAAAAAATCTAATTTGTTAATTGAACTCTAGTTCTGCTGTAAATTATAGGTTGGATAAATACTCTTGAATTCCTATTGTTTGCCGTGAACAAGACATAGAACAGGATAAAATTCGAAGTGAGATGAGTTGAATGTGAACTCCCCAGATTTGCTCAGAAGGCGTCACAAACCCCGAAACAGTACATTAAAGCTTAGACGCAGTAAATGAATACGTTTACAAATTGCCGAATAATAATTATAGAATATATACTTAAATTTCTCACCTCTTTCTCATCAAACAAATACTCTGGTGGAGGATTGTACGACTCTGCATGACCAGGTAGATGACGCTTTGGTGCTGGAATGTGGTCATGGATTCTTCTCATTTTTTCTTCTTTATCGTCTGAGTCCCAGAGCATATAAAACTTTGGTTCCCTGTCTTTTGGTTGTCGAGGTTTCATCCACCCCATTTTCATTGAATGCACCATGCGGGATATCTTCTCTTTTTCTATTTTGGACGGAAGGAATGAACGTTTATGTGGTGGGAACCTTCTAATTGGCATCTGCATCACCTGCGAGCTGAACCATTCTACCCATGGCTATAACAAAATAATCACATAAAACATAAAATTGAAACAACGTGGTTCTCAGGGAAATATACTTCGACGATGTTTAAGTTTCTTAGTGGAAACAATTTTCAAACAATTACTAAGTAAAGGTAAAGAACATATTTCAAATATACAATAACAATAGATATGTTCCTAAGTTGTCAGTATTTTTCTTTTCAATTTTTCATGAATGGCAATCGCGAAATTTACCTGAAATACTGGTGAGAAACTGAAAAGAGAAGTACTGACATCTTAGGAACACAACCGTCAGTATTACTGTAAATTATAAACGGTTGAAAACACGACACATATAAAACACTGTCAAGTATATACTGAAAGTACAGGAAACGCATAAAAGGGAAACAGAACACATAAAAGGGAACATTAAAAATACAGAACACAAAAAAGTAAGATAACACAGAAGCACAGAAAATACAATTACACCTGAAATGACATCTATATTAAGTGCTCCTTCGTAACAGTCTTTAACGCGCGTGATTCCGGATTCGAAACCTGTCAGGCGAAATCTTCGACATAAACCGAAGTAGTGCTCCGGAATCCAATTAACTCTTAGATACACTTCCAAGTTAAATTGGGACCCTGCAAATATATGAATTAAGATTTTACTTATTTATTTTTTAATGCTTTATCTACGTTTTTTAAAGTTATTCTCTTGTGACAGCTTCTAACTTAATTTGTGGTTTTACGTGCTAATGTGAAATAAATATTTATTCACAAATGTGTCTGTGTCACGTGATACTTAACGAGAACTCAGTCTTTACATTATATTGGTATATTTGACATTTATACTTTTAGGGTCATTCTTCTTGCTACAAACCACAATAATTTCAAATTTATATTGACACTGATTATCACGGTTGCAATGAAGCCTATAAATGAATGTTTAACCCTTCTCCTCCTCTCCCCCTCACGCTACAAAAGTCCAATTGTGCTTCAGTATTTGTGTGTATTACTTCATGTTCTACTCAGCAGTGTCGTTACGAACTAAAACGAATATTCAGGAAGAAGAAATATTTGAACGATAACTTTTAGAGGGAACGGAAGATTACTCTGAACTTCAGCAAACATGAAATACTCTGTTTCTGATTCAATCGCTACAAATTCGAGGAATGAAGGTCTCAGTGAAACTGAGTGATGACGATATTCGAGTTGCCACTTGCCTTGCAAACAGTAAGTAATTTCAACAGGATAAAAGTTGAGGTACCGTTAGCACGTGTCCAAAGACGGAACTGAATTGGTGCAAGTACCAATCTAAATGTTCCCAGACTCGTGCCTGTAATATTGTAAGAAACGCTCCCGGTTCGCTTCTACTGTTACTGTGACTACACCAAAAAGGGCATTTGACTTTTTTTTAGCCCTATCTTTTGGAAGAAATTGGTCTTTGTATCAATGCAGAAGAAAGTGAATAGGAAGGAAAACGAGTAACTTGGAAGGAAATTGAAACTAACGAAATTACCACTTTCTTAGGTATACTTTTACTTGCTGGCGTTGAGACATGTTTTGATTTCTTTTTAAAGGGACTATTTTTAAATGTTCGATCATACTTACTTGTGCAACTATGTTCACAAACAACTTTTTGAACGGAAAAGAAAAATGTAGCAATTATTTATCTTTGAAATTAACATCCACTGCAATTATATTCAATAATTTATGTGTAAATTAAAAAATGAAATCTTTAAGTTTTACGTCCCACGGTTATGCCGGTTAGGCTAAAGAAGACGCTGATTATGAGAAATGAATGAAATGATGGAATGATGAAAGTGGGAGGAAACGGGAGAACCCCGAGAAAACCCGCGAGCATGATGTAGGTGGTGATGATGAAATTTTTCTTATGTTCTCAACAAGGGGAAACAATCCTTGTTTGCATTATATTGTTTGTAATTGTGATTTGGCACTTTGCCTTCCTTCGCTTTAAGGCGACTTACAGTTTTAGGTATGGTATGAACTACTTAAGTTCCGACAGGAAATGAAATGAAATCTTTCAGCTTACGTCCCACGGTTATGTCGGTTAGACTCAAGGAGACGGGTGATGATGAGAAATCAGGGCTCATAGTGGTCTGTTCTCTTGTAAATAGTTAAAAAGTGACCAAAAGCACACGAAAAAGTGACCAAAATCCCATCACGCCCCTTTTGTCGTTTGTTAATTTCCCCATCACCTCTCGATTTGTTGTTTTCTTTCATCTTTTCTTCTTTAGTTCTTCTTTCTGAGCTTCCTCCTTTCTTAGGTTTTCTAGGTATGCTTTGTAGTTACGGTAAGCTGACCTGGCAGATGTAAGAAGCTTCTGAGTAACTGGAACCACTTCTGGCCTATTTCCGAATTTCTTCATCCCAAACATTATATTTAACTTAGCATTGAGAGTTCTCAAAGTCATGAAATATTCAAATTCATCACCTACTCTTAAGAAGAACATACAAGAAGCATAACACAAGACGAACATGACCAACCACACACACACACACACAACGTTGAGCGGAGCGTTAACTATAACGAGAGAAAACTAAAAGACTATTACGATAGAAGAAAGAATAGACCAGAAGCGTTCTTAACCCCACCATGAGAGCTTAAGCATCCACCAACCATCCATTGTGCTGTGGTTTAGAAAGAATAAAAGCTGAAGTGAGAATAAAGCTGACATGTGGCAGCAAGTATTGAAGCTTCCAGAAGAGTAATGAGTAACAAGTTTCTGCCTTTTTCCATTTATTTTTATATTTTTCTTAGAAAGCTACCAATGCAAAACATAAATCACACGAAAAAGTAACTTTACCTTCCAAAAAGTAACTTTTAGTGACAAATTTGAAAAAAAAAAAAAAAAAAAAAACACTTTTAGTGACTAACTTAAAAAAAAAGTAACTTTTAGTAATAATAAAAAAGTGACTAGCTATGAGCACTGAGAAATGAATGCAATGGTGAAATGACAAGTAGGAGGAAACGGGAGAACTCCGAGAAAACCCCCACACACGGCATTTGTCCACCACGAAGTCCAATTGGCGCGACCTGGGATCGAACCAGGGACCCATGCACCAGAGGTGAATGCTCTACCACTGAGCCACCGAAGTTCCGATAGGAAATGGAATCCTGAACACGCAACACGGATTAGCATTGTTCTACCACAAAAATACTACAGAAGTAAAATAACGATTTCAAGTATACTTCTTAGTTATGTGAGTCAAAATGCATCCGGAAGTGTAAGTCCGGTGAATTTTTCAGAAGTGCATCTAAGGGTTCAGCAGTAGGTTCTGTCTCAACATACGTTTAGTGCTGAAAATGGAGCTACATCTCAAATTTTCAATGTTAATTATAAGTTTTACACCACTAAGGGTAAGCCACTCTACGACTAAATCATAATAATTTTGTTCTCAAGAATATAGACATGTAGTTCCTTTTGTGGCATACAATACCGGTAACATATCACTAAGAAGAAAAAACTGTAAAATACTATTCTCATTTTAAATAAATATCAGAAAACATTTTCTTTACTATATAAAATAAATTGTCGCAGCAACACACAAAAAGTCTTTTAAGTTAATCTTGAAACCTCTTTTGAAATGAGGATTCAAGATTAACTTAAAAGACTTCTTACAAAAGATTTCTTATATATAAGGATTTTATACAATATTATGTATTTTTCTACAAACATGCTATCTTTATTTATTGCAATAAAATGAAACTCAAATAAAATGTTTAGACTTTGCGTGGTTATGCCTTGTAAGCTAACGCATACGGTTAATAAATCCAAGTGGAAGAGGGTAAGAATTGGTGGAATGAGAAAGTACGAAGAAACACAAAAATAAAAGAAAAACCACGGAAACAAAGGATTTAAATTTGTGTAGCCTTTGCAACAAAGTTAGGTGTTCTATGGGATAGAATTTAGATTTCTGGGCTTTCGCGCCCTTCACGTTTTGAGGGATGACGTCTCTCGGCGAGCACACAATTCGGGGAAAGGGAAGGAAGGAAGCAGCCTGGGACCTATAAGTTAGGTACCACCCCAGTATTTGCCTGGTGGGAATGAGGAAAACCCAGGAAAACCTGATTCAAGGTGGCTGGCCTGAAAAAGCGTTTGACATTTCTTCGACCGAGTGGCCCCACTGGGAATCGAACCCGGGATCGCTCGCACCGGAGGCAAAGTTAGGTATTCTACTACTTGTATACCGTACTCCCAAAAGAAACTATTAGACCATCAACACTCTCTTTAACTTCTTCACACACAAATACACAGTAACTAAAATTACAAATCATTCTCGTGAAGCGAATGAAAATGATCCTTAGGCCTATAAATGCAAATGTAGCCGACAGATACACACTAATGTTAGTTACTGAATAGAATAAGAAAACTAGTTCAGTCCAACGATTTACAGTTTAAATAAACTATTGTATATCAATTTTAGCAACAAACTATTTACGTTAATGGACTCCTGTCTTTTAAATGAAGAACACAGCCTTGTGTTTCTAATGCTCAGCCATAGTTTCATGTTATTTAACTTTTAAGCAAAACAAACACGGTCATAAAATTATTCAGTACATATCGTATTGGTCTGAATATCGACCTAAAACATAATATGACCCAAAGTTCTTGAGATTATTTTAAAGGAAAAAAATGTTACACTTTGAAAATACTATATAGTTCTTTTTAAAAATTTAATCGAAGCCTTTATTGCACCTTCTTCTGATAGTGCATCATCTGTAGAACAGTCGCGTGAGAGTGATACAAATGGTATAGTTCGGCGTGGTCTGAAGTAAACACTTAATTTTTCAAATGCTGCAATTTCAGTATGGGTATGTTTTCTTTATGCAACTGTTTTTTATACTATATTCGGACCAATATGGTAATAATAATCTATTATTTCTATTATTCCACAGAAATCAATACTTACTTCATACTCATTATAATTTAGATCAGGTATTTTGGCATTCTGTAATCTTTCTATAAGGTCAAGATCTTTATCGCTCAATACAACATCTTGACCGGTTTGATGATCCTTCACCATCCGCCTGAAATTGAAATATACATTCACGTAATCAACATTGTGTTCAATTAATAGAGAGTTAGGGTGCACTAATACCTATCGGTACATTTGAATTAAATTTGAGTTTTTTAAATGCCTTTAGGCATCTGTGATGTGAATGAGGAATTTCTTTGGAAATGCTAAGTGTCTGCTCTCGATGCATTCTTTTCCTTCAACCTTTTTCGGAAAATTAATTTAAACTATTGATTTTGCAAAACTCACTGCTAACTTCTCACTTTAGATGGTGTATATTTACAACGAAGGGGTGGGGGTGGGGGGCACGTGCACCTTTGCACCCCCTAAATCCGGCCCTATACATATACAGGAAACAGAAACTGTATATTGCTTGTTAATATTACATATACACTTTCAAGTAACTAGAGGAAAGAACCTTCAATTAGGAAGTATATAAAATCAAATGTCACTTTTCCAACTGACAGAATAAAGAAATTATTAACCATAGCGCAAGAAATAAACAACTTCGAAAGCTAAAACTTACCAGAAATTTGGATCTTCCATGCGTCTGAGGAAGTAATCTAATTCGTCTTCTTGTTTTGGTTTCAATATTTTCTTTCCATCCCAATCATAGCCCAAATGTGGGTAGTCACCATACCAATTCATTGGTATATTCCCCACGGTGTTCCTAATATCCTAAATAAGAAAAAAAAAAAAAAAAAAACGTAAAAAGAAAAAAAACTTTCATTAATAACAAATTAAAATCTTCATGAAATATACGATCTTCGATATATACGACCTTATCAGCATTGTCTCTTACAGATCTTACTCTGATTTCATATATATTCTTTCCCTTAATTCACTGAACACAAAGATGACAAAAATAATTCTGTCATTACACACAAAAAAGCGAACACCCTCATTGCTATACAACCACGCGCATTCGGTGTGGGAGAGAAAGGTTCTACTCCCGATGGAGGCTCATGTGGTTTGGATGCCAAGTTAAATTGTAGCCCCACATCTCATATAGCCTCGGTGCTGAACGGGATGCTAAACTCAAAATCAATCTACTATTAAAATATTACCATACTGTAGAAAAACCTTTGGAATACGTAATTACACTGATGAATCAGAAGTTCAATTACACGAAACCAATGACAGATATAAATATCTCCATTGTTTTAATGAAATTTATTAACATCTTCGACACGAAGTGCCACCCTTTTCTAAGCAAGCGTTTAAATAGTGTAAAATATTATAAATATATTGGCACTCACTTCTTAAAGCTATTAAACAACAGTGTTTCTACAGCAACAACCTTGAATAATGAATCATCAAAAGTTTAACTACGAAGTTCCAAAGTGGACACTACGATCAGTTAGGACTAGATTACTAGTACGATTAGTACAGACTATAATTAGATTCCCTACACATAAAATCTTGATTTTAAACACTGCAATATTAATGGTGAAACTTGCCTCATAAGAACAAATTTAAACATAAATATAATAAGTTCTACTGAAAGAACTCATTCTATTTGAGCCAGGTGGATTATTGCGGGTTTTCGTGGCGTGAATTTAAATTTACAGAAAGCTATTAATCGATTTTTATAGTTCGACTGACTTTAAAGGAAGTAATACGAACCTAAAAGCAATTAATTTACCCGTAAAACAGGACGCTACACACACAGGTCTGTCACGGATGAGGGGCATATCTGTCTTTACTACTCTTACTTAAAGTATTCTAGTTGTATGGCGCTTTCATGTTGTATGTCTAACGCACGTGCTATTGGTGCGTGCACAATCCCGATTCCTGATGAAAGCGTGAGTTTCAGATTCAGATCTCAGCATGCTTTGGATAACTTTTTAAACTAAAATTTCCCTTCTAATACAGCCTTGAAACTGAAAAAATACAAGGTACACCAAATATATATCTGGGTTACTGCAAGACAGGCACGAGCTGCATTTCTTTCTAGTTTTCGCCGGACTCCGTGAATCAGGATGTAATGCCGAAATCGCTGAATTATTTCGACTTTAGGAGCGAAAATAAGTAAATAAATACAAATAGAACTGTTATCAAAGTATCCGTGTGATGTTAAAAGTCGATAGCTTTCACCATTAATTATGATACACAAAAGGATAATATAGTTCTTATTAATACGGTTAGTGTAAAATGTTAAGTTTCGTTGTTTGCGTATTCTGTGTCCTAATAATAGAAACTTCAATACTATTTGTTTATTACATATCAATTATACAAGATCACTTAAGTTCTGGACTTGTAAATTTCTTATAACAATACAGACCAACGGTTTGTTGAGCGATCTGTGATTAGTACACCGGATTCCATGGTAGCTATTTCTGGAAACCTGCTGTTCTTTTCTCAACACTTTGAATTATCAATTTTACAATTTAAAGAAACCAAAAAATGTTGACCCAAAACTCTCCAATACTGTTTAATACTTCTGAACATTATATCCATGTGTAAAAGAAACTCAATTAACTATTTCATATTTTGTATTACTTAACATGAGCATCATTATTAAATGAATTATCTATTATGAAGAATAATTTCACTCTTTATATAAAGATGTTAATTTCTACTGAAGATCATAAGTTATATTCGAACTGATAACTGAGTCGTTCCCTGCAGAATATCTTTTAAGAAAATAGTTACATGATGACACGTTTTACGATATTGTAATAAAACACCAACTTTCATTGTAAATATTTTCTATTCTAACGTAAGCTTTTTTCATTTCAATTTGTTATTATTAAATAATATTTGTTTTTTTTCCTTTCCCACAACAGAATTTCCTTAGATTGACCACCATTATTTTCTTCATGTTTTCTTTAAAACAATACTGTTTTCCTACTTTTAACACTATTCCAACCCTCTTCCCTGATCTAATGGCTAGCGAGTGCGCTTTTAATGCACGTGGTCCAGGGTTCGATTCCTGGTGGGAGAACCCTGAAGTTTGAACTTATTGAGGTGGTTCGGATTCCATCTTAAACTGTAGGTCCACGTCTCACCTAGCCTCAGTGCTGAAAAGGGACGCTAACTTCAAACAACAAATATGAAGCTCCAAACTAAACTCATTATTTCTGGCGTTTACAATTTAAATAAATAACAACTCATACAAGATTTATTACAGCTGTAGTGTGGGGTTAGCAGCACATGTTAAATAAGAACTGTATCAGCATGTTCAAGAGGACGAACAAAATATATAGTGTTCAACAATGTAAAGAAATAACTAACTTTTAGACCTAAACAGTATCCGAATAACAAACAAGAGAAGTTGATAAACTGAAATCATATTAATACAAAGGCCAAATGGATAAAGTATTTATGATTATATTAAATGATATTGATGATATGTGACAAGAAATTGTTATAATCATATGTACAGCTGGAGTAGTACAATTACAGTATAGTAAAATGAATTATATTACTCTTGCGAACAGGGAAACAGTGGCTACTCATTACCAAGATCAGTTATGGCTGTAGCTGTGTGTATGAATATATATTAAAAAGGAAATTAATATTGGCACAGGACTCGATTGAGATTATTTCACTTAATCTCTTGTAGTAATGCTCATTTCGAGTATAATATAGTTACAGTTTTCAGTTATAACAACAGCTTTCCCCTATTTATTTTGATATTTTCTTGTGTTAATTTTCACCATAAACGAGTGTAAACGATAATCATATAAGCATAAACATAAACGGTATAACATATCTAATGCACAAAGGACTACGAAATCACTTACTTCTTCATCTGATGAATCACTCGCGTACTCATCTGTGCGTTCAGTTTGTCTTTCTCCCGCATTTCCATTTATATCTGATCCGGTATTATCATCATTTACTGTTTCATCGCGGGTAGTAGCTCTACTTTTTGACGGCTTATTTACTTTCTTCTGTTCGTTCCTATTCTTTCTGTTTTCTGTTGCAACAGAATCTTCGTCCATTTCTTCCTCCTCGTTGTCCTCAGAATCATCATCTTCCTCTTCTTCCTCCTCCTCCTCATCATCATCATCACCATCTTCTTCTTCACTAGATGATATTTCATTACTATTTCCGTCCTTTTGTTCTCTTTTGTCACTTTCACCATCATCTTCATCAGACGAATCATGTTCCCCTTCGCTGTCACTACTGTCTCCCTCTTCGTTTGGTACAACCACTAGGAAGTCTTCTTGTTCATTTGTAGTCTGAAACGAAAAATATGGTGAAGTTTAAAAATAATCTGTAATTTTTGACAGCAAATAGTTTTAAAATATAGAATTGGTAGTTTCATTTAGATGATTTGCTTGTTTAGAGCTTCCAAAGTGATGTTAAATCGAAGTCAAATTAATAATGATATTAAAAAAATAAATAGTGGATTTCACCTACAAAGGCTTAAACAATAAATACCGGCAATGATGAAAATTTACATCCCATGCAAGAGTATGAGTTAAATTGCAAGTCAATAGTTAGTATAATCTGAATTTTGATTATAGTGATAGTTGCTGACAGGTAATGTTCATGCCAGCAGGCTAACTTTATTGTTGTATTGTGATTTCAGATCGCTGAAGTAGAGATTTGGCGCACTCCTTTATAAGGTTGATTTTCTCATTTTATATTGTTTCCTTTCACATGTCACTCATTTGCTGCAACAATGACACAACTCAAAAATGACCCTTATTGAGTTAATGGAAAGAAAAAAGCCCTTTATGCATCTACGTTCTATTGCTCGAGCGAGACGTCTGAAATTGCAAAATTGGCTGATAGAAAGCAGTTTCTTTATATAAATTACTGTTGGAAGTAGGCCTATAACATGTCGAAACCTTTAAACTCATCTCCTGAAAAGTTGCGATTTTTTAGTTGTCACTGTTGCAGCAAATGAGCGATATGCAATATAGAAATAGCCATGGTTCAAACGCTTTTTTAACATATATAGTGCTTCGAAATGTTATAAGTAAAGCGAGCAAGTTCAAGAACGAAACCTGACTTCCAAGTAGAAAAGTGAAACAAGTAATAACTGCTAAAGGAAAGGAAAAAATATATATATTTCTCAAGGCAAAGGAACATAACACCCATAAAGACGAATTCACATTCAAATGAGTCATATCCCTAACACATTTTATTGGAAGGTGATCTACAGCAAAGACGTCAATCAAAAAGCAGAAATGACGTTTATGATAAAGAAACATCCACAATGGGCAAAATATAGCAACAAGTGGATTTCGCTATATTGGGAAGTTATGATATATTTCGAAACTATGTAATTTATTATTGTAACGGGAAGAACATCTACTAGTTTCAATAGCAGAATGAGGTTGGAGATGGAACATGTTCTAGGAACGCTGAATCCATATCAGAAAACTATTTCCCTTCTTTTATCATGTTTGCTATATAAAAATCAATGCTGAAAGCAGAAGTTGTAGTATATTTTTACTATTTCTCGTTTTCATTCAAATAAGAGTGCAAATAAAAGATATTCTTGAGACGCTGAATCGACATCTGAAAACAACTTCTTGCTATCTAGGTCCTATTACCGTCCTTACTCTATTTTGATTCATGCTGAAACCACAAAGGCAGAACTCAACCACTTCCAGATTTAATAAACTGTCATGGGAGGAAATTAAACCCATTATTGGGGTACCGGTACTGAATTCGTATCAGATAATTACTTCTTGTTATCCTTTATTGTTTTCCTGTGTCAGATAGATAGATGGACGGACAAAGTTGTTAAGACTTCCGATACTTACGCATTAGCATAATTTGGAAGCCTACAATCAGATCATGGCCGCAAGTGTATCACATTCATCGAGCTAAGAAATGTTTACAAGAAGAACGCTGAAAGTGTTTTGAATTCGCCTGGAATCTCTCACGGACTTTGTGGTGGACAAACACCGTGCTCGTGGGTTTTCTCGGGGTTCTCCCGTTTTCTCCCACTTTCTTCATTCCACCATTTCATTGATTTTTCATCACCACCGTCTCCTTTAGCCTAACCGGCATAACCGTGAGACGTCAAACTCAAAGAGTTCATTTAATTTTTTCTCACACACATTCTAACGTGGTTTAATGATCTGAACGTAACGAAACAGGATTTTGTCATACAAACATTTCGTTAGCCAGGGTTATGTGATAATTGTACTAAATATGAAACCATAGACAAGGTTACTTTAGTGAAACGAAGTGATAGGCTATGATTCCGAACAAATTATTCGTGTACAAAAATAGACTGAAACAGTGTGAGGTCACATCCGTCTCGTTGCTATGGTGATCGTAGTTTTATTTTCTAAACAACATGGCCTTAGAACCTAAGTACAAAGCGAAAACAGTGACGTGTTAACTTCCGGATTGCAAACATCAGAGTAAAAGAAACAGTTGTATATGTTTTTAAAAGATTCCAATGAATGAAACCACGAAAACATAGAAAAAGCAAGCAATTAGGTAAATAATATGTCAAAATATGTCAAGCGTTGAGAGTGAAATGTTTCCCCTGATATCGCAGATTTTGTGTTTTATACATTTAGAAGTTACGTTGTGTCAAAATATTTAGCTTATTTATTATCGGATATTAAACTTAAATAATTGTGGAAAATTTTTTATTTAGTACCATCGATATCACACATTACATTCCAAACGTGTAGGTCTACAAAAATAGTGTTTAAAACTTATGCTGAACCACTCATAATTGGATGTTCCCTTGTTGCTATATATTTAAGGTATGTAGGAAATATAAGGAAAGATCCGATGCATTAACTGGCCAGAAATTGGTCCAGATTGAAAATTCTCAGAACGCATATGGTTACAAGCTTCGTGCCTTTTTTTTTTTTTTTTTTTTTTATTGTTTATTTTGTAGCCACTGTAACTATGTACTCATATTTTAAACGGTGGGCTAAAATATCTGAATGTGCCAATATAATTAACATCAAAGATTTCAAAGTGGACTATTATTAGTTTTTCTTGCAGACAAATCAAGTATTTGTTCTATTTTCATTGTGCCGACAGCTCGTCAGTCTGTACCTTACGAGTATTTGCATTGCGTGTAGTTGCTTTTGTTCATTGTAATGGTGTTGAGATTACTTATGCAATTTCTATCTTATCAGACTACCTAGAGATGTGCCCCCTGTAGAAAAAGGTTCCTTATATGTTACTTCGTTAATTACTAGATTTCACTCGTAAATTTCCTAAATAGTGGACCCACATTCTTAATCTGTATCTTTTCCTGTCAACTTTACTTTGTCCTCAAAATATTCTAAAATTATTATTAAATGTGTGTTCTTATTAACAGTATACTTTATAGTATTCCTATGGCTTCATGCGTTTGTTTAGAAAACAACATGGCGATCACCATGGTAACGAAGAGGAAATGATGACATCACTATTTGTCACCATGCACTGTTATGCACTTCAGTTTATTAATGCATATACAGTAGTTTCGTAATCAAGCCAAGAAACTACAGGAATTATAACTAAGATTAACAACATTAACTTTCTGACCTAACTTATCCGTTTTCAGACATTATACATTATCGCTACCGCACAACTAGTATCCACACTATGGTGACCAGGGTTGGCAAAAACCATGGTTTTTATTGAAAAAAACAAGAAAAAACGGTTTTTTGGTTTAAACCTGTTTTTTGGAGGTTTAAACCAGGTTTTTCTGGTTTAAATAATTTGCTCTAGGTATTTATATTACATATGGACAGAAATAAGTTTGTTTCGCCTTGCTGTTATTATGCAACAACAAGGTTATGCTGGAAGGGGTCTTATAAGCTTAAAGCGGAATCCAAACAGCTTCCCGGCTTACTTCCGAGAGAAATTGTAATCCATTCGGACTCGAAACCGGGACTAATTGGCCACAAATGCAATGAGTCTGCCGACTCACTCACGAAGGACTCCTGATAAAAATACGCTGTACTGATCTTTACATACGTGTTAATATAATTGTCAAGAGTCATTTCAGGACAAAAAGATAAATAGTTGCACAAGTGAAACCATTATACAGAATTACATATAAATCGGGAAACTCACGCGTTAGCCATTGGGAAAATCCTGTTATTACTTTAAATGCAAAGCAAATCCTGTTATTGCTTTGCATATAAAATCTAAGGTCAACGTATCATAATCAGTACGCTAAAACTGAGATATTAAATTCCAAATTTAGTATGTAGATATAATTTAATAAAATTAAAACGAAGTCCAATCCAAGCTAATGTTGGGAGCTACGTAGACAGTCGATAAATTTTGCCAATGTCTATCAATACATTCAGGCAACCTTTGCTTTTTTATAAAACAAGCATTCAGGCAAGCAAAAACATACAATTTGGCTTCGTTTCGTATGCTTAAGCTTAACATCTTTATGTAATACCGAGGTTATAAAGAACTTCGCTTTAAAGTGACATCCAAACTGCTACTTGGTTTACACATGAAAGAAGGGTTGTGGTTCGATCGAGAATTGAACATGGGACGCCTTGATTAAAAGGTGAAAAGGAGATAAAACTAATGCAGATGGTTTGATATGTGGAAACGTCACCATGAAGTTCACACGATTTAAAGCATTTTTCGTTCTTTTTTTCTTTTTGGTTTAAACCATTTTTTTTAAAACAGCTGGTTTAAACCAAGGTTCAAACCATGGTTTAAACCAGTCAACCCTGATGGTGCCAGTATTAATAAACGGTTAAATTTGATAAGCATTACATTATTGTCATTATACACTATCGATAACGTCCCAGTACTTACGGAAGGTAACCAACCACTCCTTGGCAAGGAACCGATTATATATAAATAAGTTTGTAGTGACTAACTCAATTTACATTACTGTCCACAGAAAAATTTAGTATATGAAAATAATCGACTTCAAGCTCATACATCAGAAAATAGTCACTATCGGTAAAAAAAGATCGGCCGATTCACGAGCTTCAAGTCGATTTTTACGATGGTCCTTATTTTTCGACTTTCGAGTTTTTTATTTTAAATCTTATCCCCCTAAAATGGATCTATATCAGACCAAAGTAAAGTATTAGAAAAATTAGATCAACTGAATATTTTTGGTTCCGCAAGCGACCTCACGTTTTCAATGCACTTACAGTATACAATATGAGGTATTTTTGACGCAAAGATATCTTGTAAATTGGAAAGTCACTTGGAAATTAATATACATATACTATGAAATAACTATAAAATCATAATAGTTAAGTTGAAAATAACGTTGGATTTTTATTTATGGTGAAAAGTTACCCGAAAATGATATGCTGTATAGCCCATTCCCAATAAAAATTTTGAATCTGAATCCAAGATGGCTACCATGATGGTACTATTCAGTAATAGATAAGGTTCTACTTCCATTACACCTATCCAAAATTTGGTGTCACTCTCTCTAGCCGTTCCAACTTTGCTTCATATTGTATAATGTATTTTCCAATGGAGGAGCATTTCTGCACAATGTAGGAAACCAGTATTTTACAAGCATAAGATTAAAAGTGTCAAACTATGACAAGCGCTATACTACAGTTAAAATGAGTGTGTACATTTGAAAGAGGATTTTGTAACATTAATTTAGATATACCGGTACATGTTCCGCAGATGTGAGTCCGGGTGTTCCACTTGGCAAACTGTTTGAAAATGTACTTCCTCACTCTCCATCGCTGACGTGCCTACTCCCCACGGACGCACCCCTGCTGTGCTATTGCCTTACTCTGTCAGATGGCATTCGTCTGTTTAGTGGCCGCATAGCACAAGCTGGTTAATGTAATCTACGCTAGGTTTTTATGGCATTCGTCCGGACGCGTAATAATATCTGCAAGGGGTCATGTGAGTTTGAACAGCCCGCAGCAAAAAACCTGCAACATGAGCTTGTAAGTTTATTGTGAAACGACGAAGTCTTTTGCTCCAAAATAAGTGTGCAGGGAAGGACGCAGAGGTTTCTCCTGGCATGATTCGTGCCACTTAGACGTTATGTTGATTTCCTGCACTGTTAGGCGTAGTTTCATAATAATACTCATCATCACCGTCTCCTTTAGCCTACGGGCATAATCGTGGGACGTAAAACTAAAGGATTTCATCTTTTATATGCTCGTTTTTTTTTTTTTTTTTTTTTTTTTTGCTTCGGACTGTACACATATTACAAATCTGTAAGGAAATAATTTGGGTGTCAAGGAATCATTTAAATCGCAAACGGTATTTTTTTTTTTTTTAATTTGAAAGTACATTTCAATATGCACGTAGGATAGCACCTAGACCTCCACAACGAAATAAATTTCATTATTTCATATTAATTTGTACCCGTATTCGTAATCTGTAGGATGAACATATGATTAGATTAAACTGTATCCTCTTTTCATCTACCGTTTATCTGCTGGACTTCCGTATTTGGAAGTCAATCTCTCCAACTTTTATAGTTACTCAGAATATTTTAAAATTTTTCATAGTTAGCTGGTATTCCTCAAACTATTCAGTCATGCTTTTATATACTAAACAAGAAGTTATGATTGAATTAATTAATGAACAACAACTTACTTCGCTATTTTCTACATCAAGCACTACTTCAGAGGTTTTGTCCCCACGATCAGATATCTTACGTTTCCTTGACGTTGAAGAACGTTCCATTTTAATTCAATTTTTAGCATTTAAAACGTCAACACATGGTCTACACCACAGACATACACCATACACTTCTTAAAGGACAAGTTTTTAGTAAGCTTCCTTTTTTCTCAACAAAAAGATGTAGGAAATTTCGGTGTAAACCATTTTCATGTGTCTATTATATAGTGCATTCAGAAAATCACTCGGCAGTAAATGTCGATATTTATTATCAGGTCCGGACTCCCTGATGGCTAGAAGGCGTTCGCCACCCAGAGAGGTAGTCGGGAGGCAGAACACGTAATTATTAGGTTTCGTTCAACCCAAGAGAGTAAAAGCAATTGGTGGTTCTAAATCATCAAGTCCACTATCCTGATAATTTCTAGACCGCAGGTCGCTTGATACGAGCAGAAATTCCCCCCTTCCTCCTCTACTGAGGCTAGAAAATGAGCGTTTCTAATAAAAGGACATATCTCCAAAACGAATGAAGATATTAATGAATTTCTTTTTCCCGTTTTTCCTATAAGGTGTTTTTTACGATTTTGTCTATTCATGCTTTGGATAGACCCAACGGGTTTTGGAAAAATTTAACATAAACATTTAAAAGTGACATATTTTGACCTTAATATTTTCTTTTTTGCTCTGTATCTCCCCAATGAGTTGAGATATGGAAAGAATATCCCTAATTAAATTTGTAGAGCATAAATTACCTTTCCAACAGTACCAATATTGTTAGGTTTATTTCCAGAAATAGCCCTACAGCGAGGTAAGTTTGAAGGCAAGTGCGCTTTGATTCGAATGCTGATGCTCCGAATGGCACCACTGAATTTCAGCTCACGTCAGTCAATGAAGGTTTTGTTTCCGAGATAAAAACAGATTCTTTTCCAATATTTGCAGAACAGTTCTCATTCTTTTCCCTTGAGCTCTCCTGCACGTCATGATCATTTCTAGATCTCTGGTCAATTGATACGACCGCGCGTTAAGGATCACAAAATTTTGAGATACAGAGCCGTAGCTAAAGATTTCGGCGCCCGGGGCGAAGTAGAATTCGGCGCCCCTCTACACTCACCTTACCAAGCTTTTTTTTTTTTTTTTTTTTTTTAACGTGTAAGAGAACCATCTTTAGTTGTTATGCTAAATTTTTATCAAGCTTCTTGGAGAGACCATTACAATAGTCAAAAGCAATCATTATGTAACCTTTCACAAATAAGAGCTGCTTTCAAGATGCTTATTTTGAACTTTCTGTTTAACTTGACAAAACTACTTTTGCTTGTATACAAATCCATTTGCAGAACAGTTAAGGAAAGAGCATGGATCAAATTCTCCTACGCCAGGGAAATCGTGTTAGACATTTAGTTGGTGAACGCGGGTGGTGGCGTTGGAAATATCCGGTTTCCCCGAGCATAACAGTAATGTCAGAAATCGAACCCAGGCCCGGAGGCCCCAGAAATGGCCAGGTTTTGGGCTCGGGTTTCTTCTATTCGACTATTAAACATGGAGTTCTTGGACACGGGTGATGGCGTTGGAAAGATCTTTATCCCCTTAACACATCGGTTATGTCAGAAATGGAATCAGGCACTCAAGGTCCCAGAAATGGGGTCCTGAAGCTTTTGCCTTGAGCCCCTTCTATTCACCTATTAAACATGAAGTTGTTGGAGGAAGTTAGTAGCATTGGAAAGGTCTTGGTCCCTTGAGCACAGTGGTGATATCAGAAATCTAATCCGGACCCCGAATCCATAAAGATAGGGTCCTGAAATTTTGGAGTCACGTTCATTCTATTCGACTAAAAACTGTGGGATTCTTGGACGCGGGTGCTGCCTATGGAAAGGTCTGAATTTCATTAGCACGTTGATGATGTCAGAAATGGAACCCGAAGCTCGAGAAATGAGGTTCCGAAATTTTGGATTCGGGTCCATTCTATTTGCCTATTAAACATGGAGTTGTTGGACGAGGGTAGTAGCGTTGCAAAGATTTTGGTCCCTTGAATATAGTTGTGACGTCAGAAATCGGACCCTGGCCTCGAGTCCTCAGAAATGGAACCTAGAAGTTTTGAGCCCAGGTTCCTTCTATTCTTCACTTAAACATGGAGATATTGGACACTGGTGGTGACATTGGAAAGGTCCAAGACTTTTGAGTACAGTGCAACATCAAAAATCGGGCCCTGGTCTCAAAGCTTCAGAAGTGGGATTCCGAAATTTTGGATTCGGGTCAATTCTATTTGCCTATTAAAAGTGGAGTTGTTGGAAGATAAAACCATTTTAATAGCTGAATTGATATTTTTTTCTCTCGCAATGAAGTATTGAGATTAAGCCATTGCAAAGGTTTACAACACAACCCAAACTTCGGGACCCGGACCTGATTTCTGACATCGCCGCACTGCTCAAGGGACCAAGACCTTTCCAACGCCACCACCTGCTTCCAAACACATATTGTTTAATAACCGAATATAAGAGACCCGAAAGCAATATTTCGAGACCTCATTTCCGGGACCTTGAATCCAGGGTCCGATTTCTGACATTACCTCTGACAGACTACCCGAATCTTTCCAACGCCATCACCCTCGTACAACAATTCATGTTTAATAGGCGTATAGAAGGGGCTCATGCCCAAAACATCAGGACCATATTTCTGGGACCTCATGGTGGGGGCCCGGTTCCTGACCACCACTGTGCTGAGGAGAACCGGATCTTTCCAACGTCACCATCTGCATGCAACAACTCTATGATTAACCGAGAAATAGAGTGGACTCGAGCCCAACATATCGGAACCTCATTTCTGATGCTTCGAGACCAGGGCCCAATTTATGACATTACCGCTTTCGTTAATCGACGCCGACCTTTCAAACGCCAACATCCTAGTACAACACCATGTTAAATAGGCAAATAAACGAGACCCGAACCCAAACTTTTGGGACCTCATTTCTGGGGCCTCAGGTCCCGGAGCTTTCCAACACACAATCTGTATGCAATAACTCCATGCTTAAAAGAAAAATAGAATGAAGCCAAGCTCAAAATTTCGGGACATCATTTTTGGTCCTTTGAGACAAGGGTCCAATATCTGACATTGCCACTGTGCTCAGACGACCCGAACCTTTCCAACTTCACCACCCACGTACAATTCCATGTTTAATAGGCGTATAAAAAGAACCCGTGCCCAAAACTTCGGGACCCTATTTTTCTGGAGCCTTATGGCCGGAGCCCGGTTTCTGATATCACCACTATCCTCAGGAGACCCGGACTTTTCCAACGCCACCATCTACATTCACTAACTCCATGTCTAACACGGCTTCAGTATTGTAGGAGGATTTTAATAGGAGGATCTCCAGGCTCTTTACAACTATTTACAAAGTTCCAAACTATCCACAAGAAATGAAATTTCAATACATTACAAACTGTGTTCTTCTACGTAAAATGTTCAAAATGGGTGACAGCATTGATTTCCAGTATTAATTGTTAAGTTTCGCAATTTTATTCTCTATCTGAATAGCATTTTAATTTCGAATATTTTACTTTAAAAAAATATTTTTGTGAAATGTAACGGAATACGTGCGGATATATAATGTGTGTATATTTTGTATGTAAGTAGATAGGTAAAAATATCACGCAACTAGATACATATGCAGAAAAAAATATCCATGGAGAAATGATTCCAATAAAAACATTTAAATTGGAAGCAATTCATATGTCAATTGATTTTTTTAAAATCACTGGTAGTGATCAGTCTTTGGAAAAGACAAAATCGTTGCATAAGTTCTGACCTCTTAAGCCCCTATTTTACAACTTCTTCAAGTTCGAAAATATTATTATTCTTGTTTACTTTCATTTTTAATATTCCCGCGCAAACAGCAGCTGGCATGTTCTCTTCACTCCTCTACTTTTCATACCTTCATTCTCACCATCGTGATTAACCCGATTGGGTAGAAAGATGTGATTAACTAAGCAAATTCATCACCATCAAAACACATTTCAGACTTTCACCGTTTGACTTTGAAAATGCTCCTGCGTAATCTACAAGACATTACTCGGCACCTTGATATCACCTCGTCATCAATAAATCATATATAATAACTTTCTTTAATAAGTGAAAAACTTGTGACTGTTATTGAAACGTTTGAGTTGCGAGCGGAGTTTGAGTTGCGAGAATTTTTTTAAGAAATCAATTTCTTTGCTAACCGACAGTATTTATTTAATAGAGCGCGAGAACTTTTACGGGGCTCCGCGTCGTTTATTCATTTTCAACACTTTTCCTTTGTTCTTGCTCTTTCGGCGCCCCCTTGCTATCAGCGCCCCGCTGGCCCCCCTCTAGCTACGGCTCTATAAATAAAGATGTCTTTTATAGTGTTAAAATCCATTTACAGTTGATATTCAGGATAATTCCGATATCTACACTCTATTTGTGTGCAACATTTCCACCGGTCGTTGAAAATAATTCTTTATTTCTTTAACTAAAATATTTATCTTACCGTAATAAAAAAAGCAGAAAATATAAACAATGTAAGAACATATGTAAATATGTCTTAAGTGGGATGGGCAAACACCACTTGCAGGTAATATACAGGGTGATTGATGACATCGTGTTACACCTAAAGCAGTGGTGCCCACCCCCCCTTATGTCCATGACGCACCCCCCCCAATTGTCTATCCGTAGGTGTTCTTCCATGAAAAAAATCTTCTTTTCGATTAATTTTACCCCCCCATCAAACATATTTATATGGATTTTTAACCCCCCCACAATATTTCAATGACGCAGTTTGCGTCATAGCCCCCCCTTGTGGGCACCCCTGCCTAAAGGATATTTCTAAAATCACGAATAGGCCTGTATTTTCTCAATGGTCACTTTAAAAATGGTTTTGCAGAAACCTCAATAACTATATTTGTATGTAATTTATGAGAATATTATATCAAACTTGATTAAATACTTACTAATTACTGGGAACAAGCAGAACTTTAATAATATTCTGTATTATTATATCAAATCTACGCAAAATATTTGCAAAATTACATATTTCTTTAGTCTTTTGAATCTGCATTAGATGAATCATTTTCTGGTACATGGGTGATTGTAAGTGTTATTATAACACTTATTTCCATTACAGCTATAGGTTTTCATGCTGTACAGCTACTGAAGCCAACACACGCTTGCATTTTTTTATGTAGCACATAAGTTTACATGTACAAGACTCTAACTCCGGTCAACTTTTAGGCATAGATTTTTTAGTGGACCATTTTCCTGAGTGGGCACCAATTTTTCATTCGTAGTTTGCCAACCAAAATTTCGGGTTAATGGAAGTCAATATTCGAGTCGCTGGCGTACCGCCAAATGTATTGTTTGAACAGGACTGGGTTAACCGATCTGAAGGCCTGGGGCTAGAATAAATATGTGGCCCCTGCTGACTTCACCTAATACATTTCTGTGAAAGTACAGTGGGAAAATGAAGGGAACATGTTTCATACTTTTGGTCATATTTTATTTTATGATGATGATTGTATCTTTATGGTTCATTTTAGATAGCCAGTTGTGATTTTGATCAGAGTTGAGGCCCCTGTTCACCTGGAATCCCGGAGCTATAGCCCCTTAAGTCCCTCCCTTAATCCGGCCCTGTATTTGAAGGTGTGCTCGTTTGGTGTTTAGCACTAGAGCATCCTTCGTCGGTGGAAGTTGGTCTGG
This sequence comes from Thermobia domestica, assembly GCF_964235325.1. Classification (NCBI taxonomy): domain Eukaryota; kingdom Metazoa; phylum Arthropoda; class Insecta; order Zygentoma; family Lepismatidae; genus Thermobia; species Thermobia domestica. The sequence continues at coordinate 106,480,325 of NC_137454.1, read as the reverse complement.
GTTTCTATGACCGACCATATCAGCACAGATAGCATTGAACGAGAATTTTTGTGAATCGGTGTAGAGATTCACCACAAATCCTTCTGTACGTGTTATTTTCTCATCATCCACATTGCCAGATCCTAAGTTACTTTGGAAGTATGATTTTTTTCAAAAATATGGATTCTTTTTGCCAATTCCTGCGAACTGACTGGTGGTGTCGCTTCCAGTAAGTACATGGAATGCTGGCAAGGAATGGTATATTTAATCATTGAGCTCATTCACAATTGTGTGGATGGGAATACATTGTAATTTTATTGCTGTTCTAGTAGACATCCATATTTCTTCTGCCTTGAATGTTTTAAAAATGTATAAGGAGACGAAGAACATCGGTGTCTTTGTAGTCAATGAGCAGCTGCTTCCAACCACACCTGGAAGCGTGGTATGTGTGAAGTATTATCCTCGTATCAGACTATTCATGATTAGATTACAGAAATTGTAGGTCTTCTCCTTGTGATGACTCCACGTGAAGTAAGTCTGTAAATCCAATTGATATGATAACATACTGTTGTCTTTCAATGTTTGCCTATAGAACCTAATCAGCTCTAAAGAAAGAAATGCTGCGAGGCCAGATTTGTTTTCAGGCAAATCAATAAAACATTTCCAATGCTGAGGAAGTGGACAATTTCGACCTTCAATACCTCTCCGAATCAGTCAGTAAGTACTTGCTGTCCGCCTAAATCTTGTATCTCCTTTAATAGGACATGGACTGCAGTGGTCGAATAAACCATCAACTCGTGAGCACGCCCTGTTTAGAAAGTTCAGCACAAATTTTACAAAAATATCCGCCAAATCACCACCAATCAGTTCACAGGTATTGAAAAAAATAAAACATTGGAATGTATATTTTAAAAATCATCCTTGTTAAGTAAATTAGGATCTGATAATGTGGATGATGAGACAATAGCACGTACAGAAGAATTAGTGGTGAATCTCTACACCGATTCACAAAAATCTTCGATCAGTGTTGTCTGTGCTGATTTGGTCGGTCACAAAAAAATATCCTCCACCATTGAAGGGTGCTCTAGTGCTAAACATCAAGCGAACACACCTTCAAACATACATTTGGCGGCACGCCAGCGACTCGAATATTGCCTTTCATCAACCCGAAATTTATGGTTGGCAAACTAGGAATGGAAAATTGGTGCCCACTCAGGGAAATGGACCACTAAGGAATCTATACCTAAAAGTTGACCGGAATTAAAATCTTGTAGATGTAAACTTATGTGCTACACAAACAAATGCAACTGTGTGTTAGCTTCGGTAGCTGTACAGCATGAAAACCTGTAGCTGTAATGGGAACAAGTGTTATAATACACTTACAAACACCCATGTACCAGAAAATGATTCATCTAATGCAGATTCAAAAGACTAAAGAAATATGTAATTTTGCAAATATTTTGCGTAGATTTGATATAATAATACAATATTATTATAGTTCTGCTTGTTTCCAGTAATCAGTAAGTATTTAATCAAGTTCGATATAATATTCTCATAAATTACATACAAATATAGTTATTGAGGTTTCTGCAAAACCATTTTTAAAGTGACCATTGAGAAAATACAGGCCTATTCGTGATTTTAGAAATACCCTTCAGGTGTACAACGATGTTATAAATCACCCTATATATCACCTGTAAATAGTGTTTGCCCAGCCCACTTAAGATATATTTACATATGTTCTTACATTGTTTATATTTTTTGCTTTTTCATTATGGTAAGATAAATATTTTAGTTAAAGAAATAAGGAATTATTTTCAACGACCGGTAGAAATGTTGCACACAAATAGAGTGTAGAAATCGGAATTACCCTGAATATCAACTATAAATGGATATTAACACTATAAAATACATCTTTATTTATCTCAAAATTTTGTGATCCTTAACGCGCGGTCATATCAATTGACCAGAGATCTAGAAATGATCATGACGTGCAGGAGAACTCAAGGGAGAAGGGTGAGAACTGTTCAAATATTGGAAAAGAATCTGGTTTTATCTCGGAAACAAAACCTTCATTGACTGACGTGAGCCGAAATTCAGTGGTGCCATTCGGAGCATCAGCATTCGAATTAAAGCGCACTTGCCTTCAAACTTACCTCGCTGTAGAGCTATTTCTGGAAATAAACCCAGGGTGCGAATTGGCGGGGGGATGCCAGGGATTTCCCCCCTGACAAAAATCTTTCCCACCCTGGAGAAGAAAAATTGTATCCCTGGCAGGGATAACTTTTCCCCCCTCTGGAGTATTTTTAAGTGGACATAAAGATAAGTAGGTCTACTTTGCGTAGCTAACCTAAATATTACTTGAGTGAAAATTTATGAAAGATCTCACATCTCAACTGTTTTGTACTTGTTAGTGTATATATATATATATATATATATATATATATATATATATATATATATATATATATATATATATATATATATATGGGGGGAGGACTGGGTACGCATATGGGTGAAATTCATCCCCCCTGGGAAAATTTTTCAATTCGCACACTGAATAAACCTAACAATATTGGTACCGTTGGAAAGGTAATTTATGCTCTACAAATTTAATTAGGGATATTCTTTCCATATCTCAACTCATTGGGAAGACACAGAGCAAAAAAGAAAATATTACGGTCAAAATATGTCACTTTTTAATGTTAAATTTTTCGAAAACCCGTTGGGTCTATCCAAAGCATGAATAGACAAAATAATAAAGCACACCTTATAGAAAAAACGGGAAAAATAAATTCATTAATATCTTCATTCGTTTTGGAGATATGTCCTTTTATTAGAAACGCTCATTTTCTAGCTTCAGTAGAGGGGGGAATTTCTGCTCGTATCAAGCGACCTGCGGTCTAGAATTGATCAGGATAGTGGACTTGAAGATTTAGAACCACCGGTTGCTTTTACTCTCTCGGGTTGATCCAACTCCTTATTTTGAAGACTTTTCCAGATTCTTCCTCCCGACTAAGGGGCCAAATGAAAATTTTAATAAAGAGGGGAGGTCAAGGGGATGAGAAAAAGTATGATAAATGTGTGCGATAACTAACATACTTGTGAACAGTCATGGCATTAAGCTCTTTGGGACTTATGGTTGCGACTTACGTTCCTTAAAAGTAAGGAGGGTCAAGCTAGCTTCAGAGTCATGTAGGTGCAAGCAAAAATAATAGTGAAATCCAACGCATTTCCTATCGCAGAATAGTATGAGCCGAAAGTATAGTGGCCTGAAAATTTAATTTTTGACAGTTTAGTTTCTTGGTCCAGAAAAAGTAATTTTAAACCCAACAAAAAGAGATCTGAGATAATTTTCGTGATTTATGATATCACAGCATCGTGCCGTCGCCTCTGCAACTTAACCCCCTTGTTTTGGCAACGTCGAGTGACTCACGAGTGTTTGCTTTCATCTTTCAGTAGTCGCCAATTTCATCAGCCCAGAAATCGAGCCGCGGTCAATTATTCAAAATATGTGTTATTGTGAGGTAGTGTATGTTCTTATCGTGGGAACAGAGGTTAGTGCTATTATAATGAGTGGATTATAAATTCGGACTTCTTGAATCTACAGCATTGGTAAGTGATTATTTTAAAAATTCTTTGTGCATAGGCGTTTATTTTAAATAAAACTGTGGCTGGTGTTGAATCCGGCTTCACGGTTGTCATTGTGTATTCATATACTACAATTGCTATTACAGTAAGAACTGGATATACACAAATTTTGAATAAAATTACATAAATAAAAATGAAAATTTATTATGCCATTCTCTGGTAGCAATATTAAGATTTAATATTGATAATTTCTTTCTTGATCTTTTATCACGTCGCAACCATGACAATTCCATTACGACAACAGTGTAGGCCTATATGTGTACACGATTTGCATAAATACAGCAAATCTGGGTACTTGACATAGTTCTAAAACACAACAACACACTAAGCAAGGCTATGTGATAACATGTAACAAAATATACATCATGTAACAGTTTCGACACAATAACTGTGTCTTCATCAGATTTCCACTCCTTCTGGCTGTTTGGGAGTTGGTCACCTCTTATAAACTGTAACATTCCAATTTTTTAAAGAATTTATTTCAGAAGAAAGAAGGAAAAAATTGAATTGTCACAAAAAAATAAAAATAAAAAAATGAAAAATTTGGAGGAGCAAAGTTGGCAACAATGTAGATGACTTGATGAAATATTAATTTGTAATACATTTTATATTAGTTTTTTTTTTTTTTTTTTTTATAGGAAAGCGTTTAGCTAATGCATAATTGATAGATGGGACTATTGCCTGTAAATAGGTTTAAATTCACTCCTGGAAATATATACTTTACTTTCGTGAGTTGCTAGGAGGCATTCGTGTTGTTCCTCGAAGAGAGCGTAATCGCTGGTCTTTTTCGGGCTAGCGAACTCATTCTCTAATCGTTGTGGTGTGTAGATCGTGTCTGTGTGACGTGGTAATCTTCGTGGATATCATGTCGGCTTTTGGAGTATGGCTCATTTTTGGTTTATTATTATTATTTTTTTGTTTGTTTGTGTGGCCTTTGTTCGAAGAAAGAATTTAATTTCAGTCGTGGTTTGATTTGCCTTGTCTAGAGCGAAATTGATTTCGCTTTGAGTGTTTTATTGTTTCACGAAATTTTCTGTTAAGAGACTAACGTGACAGAATATACGAACTGTGACTGTGAGTGAATGGGAAAATGTTGGACAAATTCGCTGAATTTAGTGCCAGTTTCAATACTAGTGTTCAATAGTGAATTAATTCAGTGCTGTGAATCGGTGATAAGTTTTACAATCATATTTAATTATTATCTCTCCTCTAATTTGTGAAATTTTCGAGTTTAAATAGAATCCAGTTGCCCCTTCTGGGGAAGGTATGTAAATGTCCCCATTAGAGAGTGTATTTTGAACCTTTGTCAGGATGAATTGTCAGTCTATTGATATATATTATATATTAGTTATTAAATTATTGAATAGACTTAGATTCTATTGTGAATTAAAAATTAAGATGGGATTTTTCGTTTAAGGAAATCGAAGTGTTCATGTGAAAGTAAGAAAGTTGATTCTAAAATCTACCTTTTCTGGCATTCGATTAATAAGAGTATTTTGCTTTAGTGTTAGTTATTCAACATTTGGCCTCTAGATAATTTACGCAATTATTTTTTGGAATAACAAGTGAAATACTGGCACTAAATTAACGAAATTTGCAAGTTGAACGTGTGAGGTTATATTTAAACAACTCACAGACTGATGACCTATTGGATTTCCTCAGGAAAGGTAACGGAATGATTTACTTAAAAAAAATGTGAGTTTTGACATTTATGTTAATCTCAGTAGGTTAGTCGGTAAAAACTGACCTTTTTGATCGAGGCTTCTAATTGGTCGTTTAGAGATATTACTAATTCTTCGAATTGGTTTCATACAATTTTTTGCTATTTGAAAGTTTGAACTCGTTTTCATTATCCCAGGGCTGTTCTCGAAAATTTGCGCGTCGTAAAAAAATCGTTAATCAAAAATTATCAGTTATATAGAATCTGATCCAATATTTCAGAAATTAATTTGTTTTTGTTACAGCTGATAGAATGGTATGATTCATTGTTTTTTTTTAAAGTACAATTTAATGCGAAAATAATAAGTCATATGTCCTGCATTTGAATTTAATAGAATTTTATTTTTGAATATTTATAAGTTCCTTGAACGATTATTAATAAATGTACGTAATTTAATTGCAATTGAGTTGATATTTTAGGAAAGTAAATTAAATTGAATTTGAATAAATCGATTTGATGGAAATTTGTATTGGATGGAATATTTTCCAGTATAGATTCAAGGATTTGTGATATTAAATGAAAAGAATTGAATTAGTAACTGAAATTTATTTGGAAAGGAAAGGAATTTGATTAGTAACCGAAATTTGTATTAAAAGAATAAAACTTTGAAATTGTTTAATTGGAACCGCGAATTTAGACTCAAACACTCGAGTTTGAATTAAGAAATTTTAACTAAATTATTGAGTTTGGAAGAAATTTAAATTAAATTAATTTTGAAGTTTCCAGAAGTTCTTCCTATTAATGATTATTTGGATTGCTTTTTAATAATTTATTTGTAGTTGGGTATTTGCAACAACGTAACATGTTGTTGGGAAATACACTTCCATCATATTGTTATGATAAAATTGTTATTGAAAGAGAAGTTGATGTGTTTGATTTGTTTAGTATGTTTAATATGTTTGATTTACCTTTATTTTGATTTGAGATATTGGATCAGGAATTTTGGTTCATTTTGTGTGATCTCTTTTGACATGACGCGTTTGTTTTCTGTGTTGGTCGGATGTGGTCTGCGCACCCAAGTCCTCTCTGTCGGGTCTGAATGATTAGAAATCAAAGCTGACAGTTGGCTTTGTTGGAAGAGTTGAACAGTAGAAAATAAACAACAAAAAGAGTTTCTATCGCTTTTTGTTCTTTCTTAATATCTTCAAAACGCCTATTCCTCACTTTGCTGAAAATGTAACTATCTGTGGTGATTTTTAAAGCGTTTGCAACATTGTTGTAAATTATCAGAGACCAAAACTATTTTGTTTCTTATTCTGGACATGTCCATCTTTAATATTTAAATATATATTTTTCTCATAAGAATTTAAAATGGTGGATGGGCACCCGTTGTATGATTTGAAATGAAACAGCTCTTTTGCTTTTTCTGATTGATGGTGCTCCTTATATGAGGAAAGTTGAAGCTCTTTCCGTATACTATCCTAACATGATTCGTGTAACATACGTCGTGCATGCACTTCATCGATTTTGTGAAAAAATACGAACTTTTAATCTTAAAGCGGACAAGTTATTGTCAAACGGGAAGAAATTTTCGTAAAATCGCAAACTAGAATTGAACTTTTCAAAGAAACAAATCCCGATCTTTCACTTTCTCCAACACCCGTAATCACGCGGTGGGATACCTGGCTTAATGCAGTACTATATTATGCAGATCATTTTGAAGCACTTGTATCTGGAAGTAACTAAACTAAACCCAAACGACGCTTCATCATTTTAGAAGTGACAGTGGCTTGAAATATGACTTCGCTTTCATATCTGCCAATTTCGGTTTCTTGACTCACTTTATAAAGAAACTGGAATCTACGGAAGATTTGTTAAGTACTTCGAGTAAAGAAGTACAGTACGTTGAAAGAAATCTGAATGTTCTTTCTGCTTCGAAAGCTGAAGTCGTAAGAAAAAGAATTTAAGGATTTGTTTGAGTAAAACATTGGCTATAAAATCCTTTGTATAATATATGAAGTATTGGAAGACTAAAGCACAAGTGAAGTTGATGGTGTAAATATTTGTAATATGCCCCTTTTGAAATACGCTAGGTTAACATCGTGTGATGTAGAACGTTCCTTTTTTCAATACAAAGGCATTATTCCGTGACAATAGACACTTTACGATGGACGATTTGAAAAAGACGTTAGTTATTCACTGCAATCCCATGGAATTTCCACATCGATGAATATAAGCTATTGCTGAGTACCAGGATTTATTTTTCTTATGTTGAGCGTGTTCCCATACTTTTCCTTGTTATTCTTTTGTTAAATGATTTTTAATTTTTTAGTACATAAAATATTTTACAGGGTTTTAGCACATAAAAATCCGAGCCCTAGTAATAATTTTGATTAATACTTAAAAATTCTGATGTTCCATTATTCAATAAAATGTAATGATATATAGGAGGCTTTATGGACGGTAATTATGGGGGGCAATCTTGAACCTATATATGTGTATTATCTTCATTGATATTAATATATTCAGGTTTAGATATCTGAAAAACCTGAATGGTCCCTCAAAATTGCATAAAAATCGGCATCACTGGAGAAATTTAGAGAGATGTGATTTAAGGCTAATTTGTCTCGTCTCGAGAGGATATTTCTCTTCTGAAATATATATCCTTGTCTCATGTCGCGATGAGCACTTCCAGGCTAGAGTAAAATAATACGACGTAAAGTATAAAATTTTAAGTGAGGAAAATTTGTAACATTCTGATCAACATGCATCAAATCCCACAAGCTATCACTAAGTGACGAAGATATACGGGGTGTCGCCCCTCTTTACAGTAGTGGACAAGTTGCTAACTAAAATACTACATATTAAATACATTGTTTTAAGACTCAGAACTATTTTTAATGCAATCCCAACTACGGAATCTAACCCTTTGTCCAGTATAAAAATTGTTTACAATAATGTGTGTTGTGTAATGTTATAGAGCTTTTTTTTAATTTTTCCACTTATATATATATATATATATATATATATATATATATATATATATATATATATATATATATATATATATATATATATATATCACATTACTTGAACGAAATAAGAGCAACAATTACTTTAGATTTTACATTTCAAGAAAAAGGGACTATATATAATGGAATACTTTTACCTGAAGAAAACTCAATCAGGTTGATAGCCAGGTTTCGAACCCAAGACTTCCCAATAATAGATCAACGATATACCAACTGACCAATTACCTTGGTTCTTCACTAAATAATCGTAGCTATGCTACTGGAAGTAAGCAACTGATAATCGCATGACAAGAACGATAAACGGGGACTTAACAATCATGGACAACAACACACCGGATCATTCGCGCAGTTTTGGTTTCAAGGCGGTTTGCATTTTACGTTTTATTAAATATGTATTTGTATTAGTCGATTAACAAATTGGTAAGAGCGCCACAAAGCATTATTAATACGCATAAATACATTTATATGTATTACTATTTATCGGAAGATACTTGATATGACGCTATACGAAGTATATGTATCCTTGCTTTATCTTATATAGAATCAGTGGCGGCGATTGGACGTTAAAAGTGGGAGGGCAAGACATGATCTGGATAATCAACGAAAGGTTGTATAACTAATAGGATACTATATTTTCCAGTTAAAAGATCGTATATCGTATTTCATATTTTATTAAGTAAATTGACAAGAGCAATCCAAGTCGGTATTAGCTCTGTGTACTCTTAATGAACAGAGGTGTAAAAAGAGTTTTGATTCCTTGCTCATGAACATCTTAAAATTCAGTATGGAAAATTGTGTGATAAGTTATTTAATAACAAATTTGTAAATTTTTTTCTATGAACCAGTAATACATATAAAAACTTCACATTTCCAAATGGAACTATATGCATTAAGAAGTCACTTCAAAAAAGTGGGGGGCAACTGCCCCCTCTTGTCCCCCCTAATCGCCGCCCATGTATAGAATACACATTTAATATTAATAATTGTTTGTACATAGGTATGTTTGCATTAGGAATAAAACACATTGTTGAAAATTGATATTATGGTTGTTTTTATTTATATATATAATAAATTACCCAGATATAATTAAGTTATATATTAGTTAAATATCCTTTTTACAATAACAGTATTTACAATATTTAAATATATTAGTTACTATATTTACAATAACCCTAGTTATATATTACAATATATATTTTATATTTACAATATATAATATTCTTTAAGATGTTTAAAATATTTAATAAATAAACTATACACTATATACAATCGGGAGTGCTGGCCGTAGGATGTGAGGGATCATAAGCCTTTTAAAGAATTTGATAATGTACCCGGGAATAACATAGTGCAGTGTATGATTGCAACGTATTTCCTTTTCAATCATTCCATTATTTAATTTACTTCATTAATTTCATTATTTATATTTCTTCATTTAGTATAGTATTTACAAATTTACAAAATATCTATATTACTAATACAGGGTATCAATAAACTATATGAAATAAAGCCGTAATAATTTCTAAACGGTTCACGTGATGACGTCCAAACTGCGTGGCTGAGCTCAGGACATACTGGAAATTCTTATGCGCATGCGCACGCAACGTGTTGATATCGGCTATTTGCAAGTGAAAATTAAGATGTAATAAGCAAAATTGGCGCATTTAGGGAGCAGAGAATCCGCATTTCCCAATGGAGAAGTCCCTTCACCCTGAACGGGTGACGGTATGGTGTGCAATGTCCAGCCATGGAATATTCCTTGACGGCACGGTACATGACGGTACTGCACGATACATGACGGTTTTGGAAAATGATTTCATACCTATTATCCATAGTGAACCCGATTTCGATAAGATGTGGTTCATGCAAGACGGAGCTCGACCCCGTCGGACCATGAGTGACGTCCTGGAGTATTTTGGGGACTGTATTCTTGCTCTGGGGTACCCAGAGGTCACTGGAAGGGGACTCGCTTGGTCGCCATATTCCTCGGATCTGAACCCATGTGACTTATTTTTGTGGGGCTATGTTAAGGATTAGGTGTACAGCAATAACTCCAAAAGCAATGCTGAGCTAAAAACTGCCACTCAGGAGGTCATCGACAGCATCGATGTTCCGACACTTCAGCGGGTCTTGCAGAATTTTGCTGTTTGTCTGCGCCAAATCATCGCCAGAAATGGCAGACATATCGAACATGTCATAACTTAAATTTGAATGTCTGCGTGCGGTTTACGTGTGCAATACAGTTTGTGGTACTACGTAGTTTGTTACTAATTTCCGTTCTTTTCATATAGTTCATTGCTTGTCACCTTGTATTTACAACACATTCACACACACACACACACACACACACACACACACACACACACACACTCATATTTGTCAACCACTAGGCACGGTACCCAAGAATGATGCCCTGTAGTGCATGTTAGTCTTTTATTATCAACTTTCTGGCGTGTTTTCGTTTCGGGACGTGAAACGATGACAAATCCGTGTTTCCGGATAATTCCTCCTTGCTTTTTTCTAGATATTATTTATCTGTAAAAATGATCAAAATTAATTTCATTCCGCGTTCTATAATCCAAAGTTATAAACCGAATCTTAGAAACATAATCTGTTCTCCCGTCCCAATTTTAATCTATAAACGTAATTTTTGGGCCCCAATCCTATAAATATGTCTATTTTTTCACCCTCTTCCTTGGTTAATTCACACAAGTAGAAACCTTAGGTAAGCGGAGATTTCTCATTGCGGCACTGCATGAGCATAATACTACCGGTATCACAGTACAGCTTATCACGCCCATTTGTCAACAAGTCATAATTTTACCACGCCCATGAGGTAATGAATGCCGTTAGAACAAGAATTTCCAAGTCCTTTTAGTTCACTATGAGATTCCTGTTAGCGACTGGAATCTCAGAATGAACTTTATATCATGCCGATGAGAGATACCTAAGAAACTCTGTTGAGTTGTTAAGGATTGTATAATGAATTGTATTGGGGCGTCAAACCCATTTCCCATACAACGAATTAAGATATAATTTCTCTGTAGCGCGCAATCCCGGGTTCTTCCTAATATTATCATAATTTAATTTAATACCTTCATGGGCATACTACTCATCGATATATTTTCGCTCGTCTTCTTCGCTTTGGGAGTAAACAGGAAAACCTGACGTTTCTTGCTTAATGTGAAGAAAGGAGTTGACGTAACTGCCGAACAGATCACCTGAATTCCTATCTTCAGGAACCATCAGTTCGAATCCCCAAATTTCATGAATATCGATGATCGTTTAATCCTTTTCAAGAACAAGGTGCAGCTCAAGAGTATAAAATGTACTTGTTATTGCGCGATATCATCATGTGTACAATCACCCTCAACTTGATTCTCATGTTCCATACACGCTCGGCACAATCGAAAAACTAATCTACCACCAGCCACATACGAATTTTTTTCTCATTAGCCGTTGCAAGAACTATTTTTTAAAATTATTAATTAATTACTATTTTTTTGAATTTTTTATATCTATAAACCTTCCCTGGGAATAGCTTATTCGATTAGTAAAAACCGCATCGAAATATGACCAACGGATCTCCGTATAATCGTGTATAGCCATTCATACATACAAATATACACACATATATATATAGTTCAAAGTGAGAATCTACTTCCTAGAATAAAAATAATGAAATAAAAATTGTAACACGAAAAAAGTCAGTTATCAAATATTTCCGGGAAAAAAATGCCCACTGAAAAATTTTCTGTAGACTAAAATTGTCAATTTTTTTATCGAACAAATTTTCGTACAAAAATATTTTTAAAATTTTCAAACTATTTTTCAGGGAACAAAAAATGTTAAATATACCAAAAACTTTCAACCGAACAGTATTATATTTTTCATACATGGAAATTTATTAATAATTTTGATTTCAAGGTAAATTATTCGTAAGATTTTTGGAAACATTCAACTAGAAAATAAAACACTAACTAGTGAATGTAATGCTGCCAGACATTTTGTTAAAAATGACATTTCTTATTGGATCATTAAAATTCTTGACATTACATTTTTTTCTGAAGATTTATAACGATTATCAAATGGTTAGGTTTTGATTTTTCCATTTTCTGAAAAATACATATATTGCTCCGATTATTACTATACAATTGTTATTCCGTCAATATCACGAGACATTCCTTGTTATTATTTTTCATTAATCTACACATTGTTGCGACCTATAAATATCAATATCTCACAATTTAAAATAATCAGTTTATAGTAAGCAAATTTCAGTTACGATGCAATTTATTAGGGTATTATGATTTTTTATTAACCTGGTTGGTTTTATATAGTTTGAACGAAAGACCTTTGGCGGAGACACTCACGAGTAATGCATCTCTGTATGCGTGTTGTCTGGGATACTTACGGTCTTGAAAGATAATTTCCCAATGAAGTTTTCAATTTTCTTTGAGAAAGTGAAAAGAAATTTTAAAAATCCCTGCAACCTAGAGTGCGGTGCGAACCGGTCGTGTGACTCAAAAAGACGTGCCCGTCAGACGGTGAAGCAAAAATATTAAAGAATTATTTATATGTTCAGTTATTCATTCAGTTTTAAGACAGGTATGTTTTAACTTAAACAATGATCCTCTTCAAATAATTTTATAGAGCCAAACTGTCTCTACCTAATGAACCATTTTAGGTATGAGTTATAGAAGACTTTGTCCTCCTCTCTTATTTTCCTGTGTGTGTATTTTCCCCAGATATTCCATTGGTTATCTTGTATAATCGATACTGTGACCCTTATCACATTCTTCCTCTCCCTGCATTTTATTTCTCTGAAAGGAAAACAATTTGTTAAACTTCTACAAATTTCCTCTAGCTCCAAGTTTACTTACAAAACTGGCAATACAGATATAGTATGAATATTAATTTCATTTATTTACATATTTTACAATGATACGACACCATTCTACGGAGTTAATCGCTCGAAATGATGTTATTCTATAAACCTTTGTGTTTTTACTTTCAAATTTCAGATTTTCATCTTCAGTTTCTCTTGCATCTTTCAATATATTTCTCTTTCCCGTTTTCCATTGTTTTATCTTCATATACATCTTTTTGATTATCTCAACGTGGTTTCACAAAAATTGAACTATGCTACGGAATCTTTCGATGTAGACGGATTCATCTTTTTCTTCTGTAAGGAAAAATAAAATGGAATAGTGCGTATGATTCATATAATAACAAAACTTGTAATCTAGTCTTTTAGCAGTTAAAAAATCATTTCTGGTCTTTCTTGAAAAAAATCGTGTTCATTATTTCTCAAACGTACTGTGACAGAGGGATCGAGGTCACGAGTTCGATTCCTCTATCACAGTGCAATGGAAATCATTAAAGAGCTGCAATGTGTATCTGAATTGCAATAAGATATATTGGTTTGATTGACATATAACAAATATATTTTCCGCGTACATAAAGAAAAACATATCGTTTTCCCAATTGTTTTAATGCAAAGAACTCAAGTTTTATACTTGCTGACAGGGTCGGATTTACGCATGGGGCATAGGGGCCCGGGACCAGGGCAGAAAATTTTGAGGAGCGGCATTTTTTTCAAATATATTAAAAACGATAAAACTATTTCTACATATTTCACCAATATACGTAGTTCAATAAAATAAACGAAAACCATTTTTAAATGCTCGTGACTACGATAATATTGTAGTAGATTAGTCGTAGCAAATATTGTCATAAATCAGTTATTATGGTGGTCTGATCAGTTGTCAGTGGATTTGCTGAAAAGGGTGGCAGAAGGCAGCTCGACGCTCGTAGTTTCACAAATTGGCGTGCATGTATTTATTCAAGAAATACCAGATACACCCCGGAGGCCATTTTACACTGGATATATAACAAGGGAAAGAAATAGGGAAAATCCCAGTTAGGATCGTCGGCAGTAACGATCGAACCCACGACCTTCCGAATGCGAACCCAACGCTCTACCAACAGAGCTGTTTCGCTGGTTTCAAGCACTATGGCTTACATTATGACTATTTTTACAACACCAACAATTTCACCAGATATTTTGAGGCAATAGAAAAGGTCCTCAAGTGTATGATTCTTAGCCAAGATGAAAATGAAAAAGCAAAGACCAAAGCTAAAGGGTTTTTAAGAAAACTTGTTTCTCCTGAAACTCCGTTTATGGCAGCTTTCTGGGGAGATAGTCTCAGCAGATTTAATTCTGTGAGTGAAAAAAGATACAATCCCGTAATATGACTGTAGCTACAGTTGTGAGTCTGCACACATCTCTCATTTCATTTGTGGATGAACTGAAAGGTAGGTTTAAGTTCTATAAGATGGCAAGTGAGAAAGAAATTAAAGACTGCCCAGACTATTCTTAAAACTGATGGTAAATGCATAGGAAACAGGCCAAAAAGATTAAGAAAACGGAAGAAATTATTTGATGAATCAGAATCATCTGAACCAGCAGAGGAAAATGAGATAGAAAACCCAGATTATCGTCTTCAAGAAACCTTTGTTGTGGTCATTGACAAGCTTCTACCCGAATTGAACAAGAGAATCGCAGACTACAACGAATTTTTCAGCAGCTTTTCCTTCTTAAGAAATCTATGCAATTTGAGACCCGAAGAAATAACCACAGCAGCGACTTCTCTCCAAGAAGTGTATGCAGCTGACATCAAGGAATCTTCGTTTGTTGTTGAGTGCCTTCATTTAAAAGAACTTTTAGCTTAAGAGCAGTTGAGAAGTGCTGAAGAAATGTCACTATCGCAACTTAACCAATTTATCATATCGAAAAATCTTCAGGAATTATATCCTAACGTAAGTATTTGCCTTAAAGTGTTTTTATGCACACCAGCAACTAACTGTGCGGGGGAAAGATCATTTTCCACAGTGTCAAGAATCAAAAACTATTTGAGATCTACTTTTGCTCAGAAGAGAGTGGTTCATCTACCTGTTTTAGCCATCAAAAATTACTTGACTGTTAAACTTGATTTTGATGACGTTATTAATGACTTTGCCAATGTAAAAGCAAGAACTAAACAGTTTTGATACACGAAAGTTTCAGAAACGTCATTTTGTAAATTTTTAGGTACAATATTATAACTGTTTGTATCAATTAAGGTTGTTTTATATTTTGCAGTCTTTGACACCATGTAATGTTGAATAGGTTAGGCAGAAGGCAGGTAAGTTTTAATGGATCTACTCCAAATGCTGGCCAGGTATAGGAATTAAAATATATTACATAAAATGAGTAATAAGAAATAAGAACAGTAATAACTAGTAATAGTAATAATTATAATTTAGTAGCAAACGTAAAATATTTTAAGTGGATCCAGGAGATTAGAAGTTTTGGAGAGCGATGTGCTTAGGGACGGCAATTTCGCTAAGGCCCATGGGCGCAAAACATAGAAATCCGGAACTGCTTGCTGAGACTGATGATCGATGAACTTCATTACATATAACTTTTACTTATAGTGATGTTAAAACTAATAATACAAGGATAGATTATAAAGTTCATGGTCTGACTAGGAAGGAAGCAATTATTTTGTTTGTATACATTAACTGGGTAGCTATATCCGTTGGTAGTCACTGTGTAAAATTTCATTTCTGTATTGTTCCAGGTGAGGAGATTATAAAGCAGGAAGTCGGCGGAAGTGACGGAATTTGTGACAAGGAGAAAATCCAGCATCGAGCCTGTCATTAAGTACTTGCATAAAAAGGACTTAACAACACAGAGAATTCATGTGGACATGGTAGAAACACTAAGAGCCTTCGCGTCCTTGTATTTCATGGTGAAAAAGTAGCTGAATTTAAGCATGGGAAAAACAGCATTAAAGATGACTCCTACAGTGGCAGGCCTTCAACATCGTCCATTACAGAAAATGTCACTAAAAGGGTATAGGCGGATAAGACGATGAAATGTGCCCTTACACGGATTGCTGTGATTTTTATACGAAAGGTACCTCATATTCAAAGATAACTTTGGCCAGAAAATCAACTTCAAATTTTTCGAATTTCGAAGTTATTGTTGAAAATTTGAAAATCAAAAAGTGTTCGTATCTCGGAAACGACTTAAGTTACGAGGGTGAAACAAACTATGAATATACATTGCTTGAATGGCCTTACCGAAAATAAGGAATAATCTATTTCGCCCTTCTAATTTGTAGGGAAAAGCCTGTCGAAAGTATTCGAATTCAAATATTTTTGCTTTCTTTCAGGGACCACCTTCTATTTTCCATCACAGAAGCAGCACCAACCCATCTTTTAATATATATATTTTGACCATGGTTCGATGCCCTCGGTACAATTTGGTGTTAAATGAGGAAAAACAAAATCCAACACACCTGGAAATATGCAACCCGCGTTACGCCAAAAATGTTTTGGCCGCCACAAATACTGTCAAGTCAAGGATTCTTGATTTTGAATTTCCGACTCGTCATGAATGGTTCTACGTAGGAATATAACTCTCACAATCTTACCTCTTCCAGAGACAACGTGAGAGCACTAGTACCATTGATTTTCAGTCTGTCTTAGTAGGATACCAATATTTTAAATCACGATGTGTAGAAAATGTTTTTGATTATCCATATATATATAATGTATACTCATGTATAATGTACAAAATATTTTAAGACGATAATACAAAAAATATTCAAAATGTTTTAAAACTCTCTCTCCTGTATTAAAAAAAACATTACAAAGAAAAGGAAGGACACAGTATGTGGAGCTTTCAATCTTTATCACTATGTGCATTTATTACTAGTGACAAGATCGGCAACACACAGTTTGCTTAAAATCTCTGTAGGTCGAACAATCTTAGCACGTGAAACGTAATATGTTTGCAGCGACATATGCACATCAAACTATTCAATTTTCATGTGCACATTCAGAATACTACCGCTTTAGACCCGAATACTTTTTTGTAGTTTCGAACAAAGTCAACACAACACCTGTATGCCTTCTTGGTAATATGTGGATATCTAACCTCAAATTTAACAGTGTGGGTATTTTCTTTCAGGAAATAAAGATTGGTGCTGTTATCTTCGTTCATCATTTTATGAGTTAATTTTGAGTTTAACGTCCCTTTCAGCAGTGAGGCTATATGAGACGTGGACCTACTGATTAACGTGGAATCCAAACATGAGCTCCCGCCAGGAATCGAACCCGGGTCTCCCACACTAAAGGCGCGTACGTTAATCGCTTAGCCACGAAGGAGCTCTTGTTCATCATTTCAGCCGAGTAGGAAGCTGCCTGAGACAAGTAATAACAAATATAAAAAGAATTTTTAGGTCCCTTTGGATCAACTTCGGGAATGTGACTTTTGCGAAAGAGCTTGTACACTTGTCCCAATCGTGCTCTTCTAATCCTAATGTGTTCACTGCGATGTGCTGTCGTTTCACTTGTTGAATTTCCTCATCGATCTCATCGACAGAATTAAGACAATTACCAAAAGTATTATGTAAAAAGGAAGCTATCCGGCATAACAATCCAACTTTGGGAAGAAACTTATTGTCCAACTGATGACGTAGAAGACGATACTTTGTTCAAGAGTACCATGAACGGCATCAACAACCCAGCGAATTTTTGTAACATAACGAGAAAAGTTCGCCTCATTCGTAGTCAATTGCCAGCGCTTATTTTTCAGTGTAGGCATTAAAACCGTAAATCATCTTTCTTCCTAATATTCAGTTCTATCCTGAAAGCCGTGAGAAAGCAGAGAGAGAGAGAGAGAGAGAGAGAGAGAGAAATGAAATCTTTAGTTTTACGTCCCACGGTTATGCCGGTTAGGCTAAAGGAGTCAGTGATGATGAGTGATGAATGAAATGGTGGAATGGAGAAAGTGGGAGGAAACGGGAGAACCCCGAGGAAATCCACGCACACGGTGTTTGTCCACCACAAAGTTCACTTGGCGGGGGCTGGGATCGAACCCGGGACTCCAAGCACCAGAGGTGAACGCTCTACCACTGAGCCCCCGCGGCCCCAGAGAGTGAGAGAGAGAGTGTGTGTGTGGGTATATATATATATATATATATATATATATATATATATATATATTGGTATGCAAAACTGAAATCAGGTGTGATGGTCCAGACGAGTGTTAAAAAAAGTATCACCTGATATTAGCAGTATAAACAGTTGGCACAGCAAGTTTTTGGTTACCGGGAGTGTTTGAGATATGCAATGAAGTGGTCGGCCGCCAGTGAGCCGAAATACGGTGTGAATGGTTGCCGACAGCCTGGAGAGAAATCCAAGAAAATCGATTTCGCGGCAGTCACTGGAGTTGAGAATCCCTTAGTCAACAGCGCGCAAGATAATGCGTAAAAAGTTGAAAGTCAAACCGTACAAGATTAAATTTGTGCATGAAATGGGAGATCAAGACAGGAGACTGGAGTTCTGTGAACTGATGGTGAAACGACAGGATGATGACAGACAATTTCTGCAGTTACTCATGTTTTCAGATAAGGCAACTTTCCATGTTTCAGGGAAGGTAAACAGGCACAACTGTCTTGTTCGGGGAACTGACAACCCTCATGAATAAGAAACGCACTAAAGAGACGGCCCAAATGTGAATGTGTGGTGTGCCGTATCAATGGACCACCTCATAGGCCCATTTTTCTTCGACGAAAACACTCTAACAGGGAAGATATAGCTTCAAATGCTAACAAATTTCCTGATGCCCGAATTGGTTAGGTTGGAAATCAAGGATCGCATCTACTACCAGCAGGATGGAGCCCCCCCCCCCCACACACACACACATTTTGCACAAGTCGTTAGGGTTACCTTGACCGTGAGCTTCCTGGCAGGTGGATTGGGTGCAGAGGCCCCACACTTTGACCCACAAGGTCTCCCGATTTGACATCTTCTGATTTTTGGAAATCGCACGTTAAGACAGGCGAAAGCGGAGAAACCACAGGACCTGCAAGCTAAGATTAGTGAAGTAACCCATTACATTTCTAACTACGCCAGAAATAGCATTCACGGAATTCGCCGGAGGTTGCAGAAATATATGGGTGTCAACGGAGCCCAGCTGGAGGTGTGAGTATGATGGCCGCGATGTATCTAAGGATAATGAGACAAAATGCAAGTCTTAATAAAGATCTTAACATTTATTTCACTGCAATATTATTATTTTTAAAAAAAGTTATAAGCATTTGTTTTACAGCAATGACTTTATAACAGCTCTATATTATAGGCGAGTTAGTGCTGCTTTTATGGTGAAAAATAGAAGGTGGTCACTCAAACATATTTTCAACGCGCTTTTCGCTAGAAATTTGAAGAACGAAATATATTGTTATTTCCGGTAAGGCCCTTCAAGCAAAGTATCACCCTCGTAACTTTAGTCGTTTACAAGATATAAACAATTTTTGATTCGACACATATGTTTCACAGAGAGTTGTCCCCGGCAGTGGAGGGAAACACAGCAGGGCCTCCTCGGTCGTCATCAAACGAAACCCCTGCGGGATAGGAACCTGGAATGTGCGATCGCTGTTACAGTGTGGAAAACTGGAAAACCTGAAGAAAGAAATGGAACGCATAAAGATAGATATCTTGGGAATCAGCGAAGTTAGATGGCCTGATGGAGGAGACATGTGGAACGGGGACTTCAGAATAATTTACTAAGGAGCTGTAAACGGTACAGCAGGAGTCGGTTTTGTCTTGAATAAGAAGATAGGACAGAAAGTTATAGGCAGTTGGAAATACAATGAAAGGATAATAATGTTGAAGATAGCAACCGAACCGACAAATATGATTGTAATCCAAATATATATGCCTACCTACATCAAGCTACACAGATGAGGAAGTAGAAGAAACCTATGAGCAAATAGAAGAAGTATTGATGAAAGTTGAAGACCAGAACAATTTAATCATCATGGGTGACTGGAACGCAGTAGTCGGCGAAGACAAAGAAGAGAATGTAACTGGGAATTTCGGCCTAGGAGAAAGGAATGCGAGAGGTATACAATTAATTAAGTTCTGCAAAAGCCACAATCTGACTGTAACGAACACTCTTTTCGAACAACCATTAAGAAGAAGATATACATGGACAAGACCAGTAGACAACGAAAGATACCAAATAGACTATATACTGGTCCACTATTATTAACCATCTCATCATCATCGTCTTCCTTGGCTTCGGTGCATAAACGTGGGACGTTCAACTTAAATAAATACATAAATGACTCCTTGACACGAGGAGCTCAAAATTGCAGTGTCGAATTTTTGCAAACCTCTGACGCTATGAGGAAGATATAGGGCTGACACATCATTAAAAAATATAGTTTTTGAAATAAAGTAACTATCATGGCAAACGGGTGCAAAATATAAAAATATTTTATAATGGAGTATGTGAGACTACATGTGACAAATGGATTTTTTTTTAGGTACCTTGGGTTCAGCCTAGCGAGCTGAATTTTGGACAACGTGTAAAGAATAACATTGGTAAATAATAGTTAAAAAAAAACTGTGGAGACTTTTATAGTTTCCGACCACTGTGCCGGACAGAATGTGAGAAATCGAGAATGTTTACGTGCGGCGTATGGGAGAATATGTCCCAGAAAATAATGTTCCTGTGAGTTCATCTTCCGCAAATAACCTTCTGGTATTCGGGCAGAATACCACCAGATTCGCAACTTCATCATCGCAGCAGCACAGGTATAGCTAGTGTAGAGAGAGAGAGAGAGGGTAGTGCCAGCGTAATTAACTGGAGCAACAAAAACCACCAATAGACAACATAACGGTCGATTACATTACTTACTGAGAATCGTATTTGAGCTAATGCTACAAAATGACCATAGTGTCTTTTTACAGAACTGTGCGTCTGATTTCTTTTCAATCTGAGAGTGACCATTTCTTAGTGACATTCTGTGATATAACCGTCGGTTACCGAGAATATTCTATGCTGATTCGTTTCGTGCAATTGTCTGTAATGTTTGTTGTCGTAAGAATGGCGACTGTTCAGCCATCAAGATGTGGAGTATGTAGAAAATGGTTTCGAAGGAAACGAAAACGAGCCATTGCAGATCAAATGGGGTTATAGGCCCTAAGTTACTTGCGTTGTTTGCTAGAGAAATCTTTTTGTTTTCTAGCGGAAGTTAATTATCTCTGTACAAATTGGTGGTGCAAAGTTAGAACTTGCTTAAGGAAGTTCAAGTGGCTAGTGGTGCTTGTGACGAAACTGTTTCGGCTGAAGTGGATTTGATCAGTTGTGGTCAGTGGCGTATTTAGGAGGGTGGCTATCGCCCCCCCCCCCGAAATAATTTTTATATGCAAAAATTCATTAAAATTTGTCAGCACCCAAAAGGAAAAATATAAGTACTTATTCACGTGTTGTACATAACCTTCCCCCCCCGAAACAAAATTCTAAATACGCCACTGTTCGTATTTTTTAACGATGTACTTTAAACACCACAACACAAAATGAATCCCACTTACATACAAATATTTTCCTTACCTACTCACACTCACTTTGCTGAAAAAAAAACAGAAAGATCTCAGCGGAATTTTGTTATTGTTATTCTCTCTTAATTTTGGAAATTAAAATTTAAAAACTCTACATTTAAATATTCTTGCAAATTAATTTAATGTCAATTATTCTGCTTTTTCCAATAGTATGTGCATCCAAAAACAGTGTTCATAATGTTTCAGATCCTATCACATACGAAATCACTAAACTACTTTAAAACAGTTACTTTACCTTCGAAGAGCAAATTTCCCATCAGAAGAATGGTTTTGCTACGAATACCCATCTGTCTCTATTATTTGCTAACATCGCAACAAATATTTTGAGCTAAGACAAGCTTAAATATAAAAGGTATTTTAAGAATGTCGACGATCTGCCTGATCATTTACAAGGATAACAATATTTTATCATATCTTCTATTGGAATTTTAATTCCACCTATAAAAATATAAAATTTAAGTTGGAAGAGGAAACAGAAACAGGGCTAAATTTTCTTGACCTATGGAGTTACAATAAAAACGATAAATTCTTTACCATGTATATAGAAAGGAAACGGTATGCGATTATTTTTTACAGAAAAGTTCGCGCGTTCAAAGCTAATAATAATGGTAAATGTTTAGAAGATCTTTTTTTTCTACGAGCTATCCGCACCATTCCTGAGAAAGTTGAAATTCGCTAAGATCTACATTTAGTATTTGATTTAGGAAGGAAAAATGGATTTGACTTCTACATTCTAAAAAATGGAAGAAAGCTGTCCGGGAATTTCACGATAGGCAGCAAAGTAAACCTCTCTGAAAAGATAAACAAAAATGGATTTCTCTCTCTCTCTCCTAGTATTTAAAAAAATCTGCGCAACATTGGATCAAAATTCTGCATCGATTTTTCAGTGAAATCTGAGACCAGTTTTGAAAACACATTATTCAAATTCAAGAGTTATCATAAGGATGAGTTGGACACTTCAGAAATTCAAGAGATGTTTTTGTTCTTGCTCGAAGTCCTATATACGCATGTGAAAGAGAGTATTTCAATTAGAGAGAAAGAACATGTGAAGGATTTCAGGTGTAAGGAACTCCTCAATTTAGTTTTATCCAGACACTTCCAAGAAACAAGATATCAGACTGAAAGAGTTAAGGTATTTCACCCCTGTTACATGAATACAGACAGAATCGTTCTGTCCTTTTCCATCCGGACAAAAAATCCGCTACTTAATATTGATAAAAGCAGTTTGGATCATAAATGGGATGACATCATAGGTTAATTCAGTAAATTTAAAAAAAATACAAGTAATAAAATATTTTTCATTTTTATTTTTAATTTATTACAGTACACAAATTTCAATTTTTTTCCACTCTGCATAAATAAATTTAATACTAGATCTTCACTCCGGTCAAAGATATTGAATGTAGGAGCACAAATGGCTTTTTTTTCCGAAGTACACTACTGGCAAAAGCAGAGTAATTGGCATTAAGTAATTTTCCAAAACATTACTTAAAACATTGAGTTTTTAAATAAATTAACAGAAGGCAATAACGAAATTTAACACACACAAACTATTTATCTATATATCTATATACAGAGTGGCCCAAAAGTAGGTACACAGTTTCGTACTGATCGGCTCGTGACATTTTATATCATTTACTTATTGTTATCCATACAGTTTCTTCCTTATATATTCTTAATTTATTTTTTATTTTCCCTTATACCTTAAGCTCGGAATAAACCAAAGCAAATAAATTCATTATCTTAATAAATTAAAATGTCATACTTGATCGATACTGGTCTGTATACCTACTTTTGGGCCACTCTGTATATACTGCAAGGTGAGTGGATAGGTGGAAAAATAGTTTTATACAAGAAAGATCCATTTTGCACCGTAAGAACATGCTTGTTCAAGAATAATAAATAGTTTCTTATCGTTATTAGTGGAACACGTCTGTAAATAGTTTTTCTATACCATATAAGTGGTCTAAATTTCTATTTTCAAGAATGGGCTCCCATAAGTGAAGATGTGTGAGAATCTACCAGCTACACAAACAATTACTGGTTTTCGGCAGATTCTGAGTCCTGATGCTTCAAGAATGTCATTCATGTGTTGAATAATTAAGAAAAGAAATAGCAGATAAAGAGGAGTTACTTAAGAAGTCCCAAGAGAAAGTAGGTATCATACAACAAGAAAAAATAATGTATTAGGATAGAAAGTTAGGCTTATTTTAAATCCAAACTCTATATTCGTTGCAACAAATAGGGTTATATGAATTACACAATTAAGACCAAAATGGAAGTAAGTCTTTAAAAATTCTTCTTTTTTTTTTTTTGAGTAAACAATTAATAAAAAATACTCTTCAATTGATTTTTGTGCATCTTGCTGTACGAAATTAAATATACGACCATAAAAACAGATGAAAATTACTACAAGAGTTCCTAATGCATATAAAGAACAATATCACAAAATTAATTCATAAGAACAGAAAAGTATCAAAGAGTAAAACTTGTTATGATAATGAAAACATATTAAATTCAGAGGTACGAGGCATTTTAAAAGAAAAAAATATATATATAGAACAGCTGATAGATGGCATAAAAATAAATTCGTTTCATGATTTTCTCTTGATTTTAATAACAAAGAAAATTAGTGTTTCGTCGTTTTACTCCTCAATATGAAAACACAATAAATAAATAAATAAATAAAAGTATATAAAGCAGAAAAATTATCGCTTCCAAGCTTTAACACAAAAAAGTGCGAAAAACCAAAATTATAAGCTTTACAGAAATTTTAATAATAAGAAAACATGGTCTACTATGATAAGCAATGACACTATGAATTAAAGTTAGTGGCAAATTTAGTAAACTAAGTTTCTTATGACAGTATGCTGCCTAGTTTGACGTCCCGTTCGTATGTTCAATATTATGAAACTGTACGACAATTGTTCCTTTTCATGCCTAAGTTGTTGGTTAACACGAACTTTCAGGTTTTGAGTTTGATTGTTGTTGTAGTTTCAAATACAAACCTAAACAGTAGTTCAAACTGAATGTACATTCGCGTCTTAGAATTCAAAGGGCAAGTTAATTTCAGCAGATTTGATCTTAAACTACAATTGTATTTATCAAACGTAAGGTTAATACATAGTGAATTTAATGGCATCAACAACTGTAACAACTACTGAAAGAACGTATATAGAAACTGACCTGGGTTCATATTTTAAGGTACCTTCAAAGCAACGGCTGAAGTCGAATGTACACGCCGTATACCCTCTGCTTAAGCTTAGTCAATAGAATATACCTTCTGCTTCAAGACATATGGTACTTTAGTTCAGTTTCGTTTATGTTCATTTATTTAATATTGTTATGACTCTAATGACAAAGTGAGTAATATCAATTTCTTTCTATCCTATTCTTAGCGCTGCATCAGTAAATCAAACATGCGATTTTTTTTCTGTCGGATCATATTTGTAAAAGAGGGAGGAAAGGAAAGAAACAAAAAATGGAAACATTAAGTCAGTTCTGTAATCAAGAAAATAGCAAAACACGCTTTTAGCCTATAAAACAGCATAATAGCCTTTATATAATAATAGAATTATTAAAACACGTATTTTTCATTGTTAATTTTAAAAATTGGCTTTGCAAGTGTCTTATGTTTCTTATATGTTTCTTACGACAATCTTGTATGTTCACGAAACAGTATACCCTGTGAAAAGTTAAGGACTACAGCACTGACTATAGCACTCATCTAAGGAAACTGAGGAAAAGAATTAGTGAAATAATTCGAACGAAGAGTCTGTCCCGATAATAAGGCAAAGACCGTAGATGTAAGATTTTATTTATCGTTCCACATTTATGTCTTTTCTCTAAAGGAAACGAATAATTACGCAATAATTGTTAATCGTATCATATACACAACAGTACGCTTTGTATTACATACGAATACTGCTTCTTACTAATTACATTTCATATACAATTATTACTATAATTACTTGAAGTACCTTCTAACTAGATTATGTTACTGTTCTTCTACTAAAATAAAATTTACATGTAACACTATTGCAGAATTTTTTAAATGAGAGAACATCAGTCTGCTAAGTTATTGTCACTTCCTATGAAGAAATACAATTTAAACAAGTTATTTACAAATAATAATAATAATAATAATAATAATAATAATAATAATAATAATAATAATAATAATAATAATAATAATAATAATAATAATAATAATTTAAAAAGTATGGTGAACATGTTTACTTACCATTGTTAGCAGCTAATTAAGAAGATATCTTCGTTAATGTGAAACAGTTATCAACAAATTCGATATCATATTCTTCATTCTTCGTTTCGGTAGCTCTAACAAACGACAAGTTTTCCAATATAGAAAGTCCATGCTTTCTATTTCCCCTTTTTGTTAAATAAGTTTATTATAATTATGAACCTTTATCTTTCTTCAGCTTATTATCCAAATCAGCCAACTGTCTCAAAAATCCATCATTTGGTCGAACATGTTTGCGTTTACAAACTACCTTGAGAGCTTCAGGAGCAGTGAGTCCCTTTTTAATCATAAGGTACGCAAGAACACATGTACTCGACCGGGACATCCCCATCAAACAATTAACTAATACTTTACCTGGAACAAGAATTAATTTGAAACATTCTAATTACATATGTTAAATATTACGAAGAAAAATGTAGAAAAAAAAAAGATCAATAATGAAAAGTAGATTCATATAATACCTCTTATCCTTAAAAAGTCTCATGAATTGACTTTCATCATTACATAAGCAGTGAAAAAGCTCAAGACAGCACCAGAATTAGGTCAATTATTGAATCATATAATGGAAGGTGAAATTACTATGCGATGATAAACAACATTTCAAATGCAGACTCAAAGCACTTTCTAAGTCCTAGAATCCTACAAAAATCTTTGTTTTTAAGATTTTTACAATTGTAAGGAACGGAATCTCCACAGCTATACGAATATTCAATCGTAAATACAGGCATTATCTCAACGTATTAACTACTTAAGATATTAATAAGAGAAGTCAGTTACTCTACAGAAACTAAAGCTCGCCATTGGATTTTATTCTTTGCAAATTCAATCTACTGATTGTTGTTAACTATTTTAAACCGCACTTCACATTATCCTTCTTCTTGGTCTAGGCGAAGGCTTTTTTCTCCCCAAAACTTCCCAATTAAAACTGTACACCGGGCGCATATTTTTCATACAAATTCCGAGTCCTGTATATCTTCGACGTCTGGCTCTTATTTATTCGTAACCTACGTAACACAGCTTGGGACATGATTCTTCCCGAAGTCTCAAATTTATGATTAATTTTCTCGAGATACCCTCTTTTCCCCTCAAACTGCAAATATTTAAAAGTAAGTAAGTTCTTTTGCCAATTACTTTGAATCGAACTGACCAAATTTAACACAAGTCACTTTGCAAGTCTAACATTGAATGCGTACAGAAAAATATTCTGCGTTAAGGAAACGGTATTAAAATCGACTCAACAGATTCAAAGTTATTGAAAAACAAAAGTAGGAGACGTGTTTGCACTTCATTGGCGACTTATACCCGTTTGATAATGAAAAAGGTTTAATGAGTCCACGTATTTTCGAATAGATTGAGAATAGTATGCTTACCACCACTCTCAACTCCACTATCTATAAAATCTGCTACAGTATCGAAGTGCTCAGAAATATTAGTTGATAGCGTATCAGGTAGTTGTAATCCTAGATAACTGATTCCAGTGTCTCTGTAAAAACTTTCATCCGTGTCCACCTCAAATCTGCCCTCAGCACAATTTAGAATGTGGGTAACACCAACTTTCTTCAGGTATTCTTTGTTCTTCGCGGCTCCTCTGAAATTAATTTAAACTCTAAATCAGCACATCGAAGTAATATTTCAATCAGCGAATTTCAAGAAGCATTTCAGCTCCAGCTCATTCTTTACGTTGTTAAACTGTTATTCATATAAAAGTTGGACAATATTTATTATTAATGCCTATGCATAATACTTTTCCCCTACTAAGAAGTTTACTTGTAATTTTAATTTTCCCTTCTAATTTTGATTTAAAGAAGGATCCCATCCTGTTTCAATTCTTAGGCACATTCTTTCAACAAAATAATAACTAGTAAAAATCAGTAATTGATATAAGCTCATACTTTTTTTAAATACATTTTTTAATACACATAGAAACGTAGTCATAGGTTTCAAGCTCTACAAATCCACTCTACAGAATAAGAAAGATAAGTAAAAATGCAGACCTGCAATAATGAAAAACAGTAAGACAACAGGGTGAAAAGAAAATAGTCGTTTTTGATAACAGGAAATGGTAATATATTGATGTTTCTATCCTCTACCTCCTAAAATATAACTTGATGTTTAGTCAGTACGCGTTACTTTATAAGAGGATTATTTCAAAAGTGTTGCGAAGTTAATACAGGCGACTTGGCAGTAATATACTGCCATGCTACCTTGTGCAAAGAAAAATAAGAAAAATATCTGCAGATTCAAGCGACTTGTAATTATTAAAAAGTTGAAATTTTTGTTCTAACATAAGAGTAAGCAAGATCACTAGTATGCTAATTTCTACAGACGCTTACATACTGGAGTCCTTTCATATAAATGCAACGTGATCCCGTAATTGGTATAATGTTCACGAATTGTATTTGCCCTAGAGGTCAACAATTCTGGCTATTTTTTTCTCCTGAAGATACATAAGGAAATTCATGTAG
Organism: Thermobia domestica; assembly: GCF_964235325.1. Classification (NCBI taxonomy): domain Eukaryota; kingdom Metazoa; phylum Arthropoda; class Insecta; order Zygentoma; family Lepismatidae; genus Thermobia; species Thermobia domestica. The sequence goes on along the minus strand of NC_137454.1, from coordinate 106,451,816 downwards.
GATTAGAAATGTATTCTTTAACCCTTCTTTACATATATATAAAACTTGGAGATTTTCCCACTTTGTAGTATCTTCTATTCGTCTCAGTGAAGTAATAGTTATAGAACACAATGTTTCACATACGGCAATGTTATGGCAATTTAAACGATTTTTGAGAATGTGATTGGTTAATGGTAGTTTTAAAAAAGGAACGTTCTGAGGCTTTCTGATACAACCGTCCCATTCCATGCTTAAAAACAGATTGTGTTTGAATTTCTACTTTTTTCTTAAACTACTTTTGCTTTTGATCCTACCTCCAGTGTAGTATTGTGTAACTCTTGATATGAACTTGGAAATTTTATTTGACTAAGTTCTTCAACAAACTCTGAACTAAATTTACTGCGTTTAAGAAGCAGGTAACGCTCATAAGTTCTAAAAATATAAGCACAAGTTCTAACTTTTAGGTCTTCTGCAGTTTAGAACTTGTGCAGCTAAATGATTTTTAGGACTTCTGCCGTTCAGGATTAGTGCACTTGTTTTCAGTGGCGAAGCGTGCCATGAGGAATTAAGTAGACACAACACCACACACAAACACACCTATATATATGTGTGTGTCCTCTATGATCATTCCTAGAGAGGGTGTGGGAAAATGATGCCCCTCATTTCTAGGAAATGTGGTGCCAGTCGGAAAATCTAGATTTCGGAGAAATAACATACTACATGTATAATATCAACTAATTGTGAAATTTTATACTTTATACTCAAGGTATGAATGAACAGGGATCATCAGCGACCTTTACATAGGACGACCCGGGCAACTACCTGGGTACCGCACTTCAAAGCATTGCCCTTGATCATAGAGGACACATGTATGTTCAAGTGCGTCATCCAATAAAATTACGAAGTTACGAAGTCCTAATCGAGTTGAGTTGATTTTAGTTTAGCGTCCCGTTCAGCAGCGAGGCTATATGAGACGTGGACCTACTGATTAACGTGGAATCCGAACCACATGAGCTCCCGCCGGGAATCGAACCCGGGAAGTCCTAATCGATTCGATCACAGTTTTATAAGTAGCCCCTCTGCAGGACACCAGAAAATGCAGCATGGATAAAAGTATTCCAATTATTTCCTCCATCAGCGTGGGATCTGCGACTATACAAACTGTCTAGGGCCGCTGAGTTCAGAAGGACCGCAAAAGAAAAAAATCAACCTTTGGAACAATTTCATTAGTGGATAGCGTATCAGGAGGTGGTGCAGTGACGGGCGAAGGGGCATTCGACCATAAGTTTCCTAGGTCGCAAAATACCTAAATCCACCATTGCCCTCCATCTACATATATATTCAGTGTATTAGTGAGTCCCGTTCTCCTTCAATTTATCCTGTAATATCCTTTAGGTAAATTAATAGAGTTGCAAAATTCAAATTGTATTTTCTGAGCAGCCTTACGCAAGCGATAGCTTTCTGCAGCAGCATAGCGACGTAAAACTAAAAGATTAAGGTTATTTTCCAATACTAGTTCAACTTGCTTTGGTGTGGAGGCACTTAATGGGAAAAGAATTCGTTCGCAAGCATCAAAGTGCAAGCAGTGAAAATAATTTTATTATAAGCTACTAAAATCCATTAAGTGACTTGCACCCAAGTGAAAATAATTTCTTTAAATGAGCTGTTAACCAACATTTCGAAACATCTTTTCCCGCTGGTATCGTGACTAAGGCATGGGTCATTAATGTACATAATTCTGAGTTCGATTCCTATTCGGAGAGCGTTGAAAATTCCAACGCATTACGATGGTTCCAATTCCACCTTAATCTGTAAACACACATCCAGAGAGAAAGAGAGAGAGAACGCCGTAATCATCTCACTTCTACTTGTCACTCTCGCTAAGGCGGAATACACAATAGTGGTAGAGTTGCCAATGCAATATCTGAACTTTAGGTTAGTTTCTTTTTTGCGATATTAGACAAACACACAAACCGACAAATGAGCAAAAAGAAATCGTTCTTCAACAGCATGGTATAACAATTTAACATTTTATAGATGGAGCTCGAAAGGTGTTCCAAGGTGTCTACTAAAATTCCAAAATGAAATTTCGTGACTTTTTCGTGACCTTTTCTTTACCAAATCATAAAATTTTGTAACACTCTCAAGTGTGAATTTGGGTGCGAATTAGACCGAATTAGACGCGATAGAAGCGTGGTTTGCTTGAGATTTTATAGCGTCTAAAGCCGACCCTAGACATATTTTTCGTGGTGAATTTTGTCGTTTTATAGAACAAAATTTTCCAACCTGTACTTACATTTATACAGATAAAAAAAATCGTGACCCAAAAGCTAAATTTCGTGACTTTTTCTTGACTTTCATGACCGTTTTCTGATTTCGTGACTTTTCCGTGACATTCGTGACTTTCGTGACCGATAGACACCCTGTGTTCTAAAATAAACAACAAGAAAGTAGCGTGTTTCTGGCACTTACAAATCTATCTTAAAGTAAACTAGACTACCGACCCTGAAAAGACGGAGAGGCCAACGTCTTCTCAAAGGTTCTAAAGGCGAGTATTTATTTGGCTCTTTAATCACACACAGCTCGTACTCCTACGCTTCTACAGGTTGATGCAAGGAATATGAATCAAACACAAGGATAATGTTCACAGTTCTGCTAGACGGTTATAGATCTGTTTCTGTGTATAAGGATCTAGTTTCAACTTGAAAAAAAAAAAAAGAAAAAGAAAATAATTTATGGGAAATTTTAGGTTAGATAAAGACCTAAACTTAATGCATATGAAATTCTAACGGGTAGACGTTGTCTCTCTGTCTCCCCTCAAGCCTCGCCACTGGTTGCTTTTAGGACCTTTGCACTTTAGGACTTGTGATGTTCCAGTCACATGCTTTAGTTCTGAAATTCGCCACCCCAACACAGAAGCGCGACAACACAGTCGCACAGTAGTTGCCACAATGCTGTTTCGAACACACTTAGTTCTAAACCTATTATTATTATTGTCTATCCTGTAGTTGTGCATGAATTATACAAAATAACGTATTCATTGTAAGAATGAATTAAGACAGACTCTTTTTTTCTACATGCAGGTTATTTTAAAATAATATATTTAAAATACAAGTTTCGTCAATAGAATAAAAACTGACTTCGTAAAGAGGTAGTCGAAGTCTGACCAAGAAGGGGATAGATTTTTCACAATTTTTTTTTTTTTAATGGACTATGCCATTAGAAATACAAACCTTTTATCAGAATTTTTGCGATGCACCTAATCATCATCATAGGTATTCTGCCTTTATTTGCAAGTCACTTGCCGCAGCTGAGACACTTCCATGCTCCACGGTCCTCCGCTAACTTCTTCGTCTTCGCGTATGATCTTTCTGTTTTTATATCATCCATTAATTGTAGTCTCCTTCACCCCCTCCCTCTCTTTCCCGCCACCATACCCTTTAGGACGTCCCTCATGATACAATCTCTTCTTAGGCAATGTCCTAACCAGTTTCTCTTCCTCTTCCTAATAATATCTAATAATGTGCACCTAACCTGTGTCACATAAAATATCAACAGTAAATAGTATCGAAGTAACTTTTAGATGGAGTACTATTATTTTCATTTGGGTATAAATCTGTACGAGCACTCTAATTTTTGAAACCTCTGCAATTTACTATGTGTTACTTACAGGCAACAACCAATTCACCCCATTTTAATATCATATTTCACGGCAACTTTCATTAAAAAAGAAAGAAAAAAAAAACTGGAAACAATTTATGTTTTTTCTTGGAAACTTGAAAATTATTCCTATTGGTTGGGACTGAAGTTGGTGAAAAGGTCTTTCGTAACTTAAAAAATGCACATTTCTTTTCCTACTAGAATATGATTCCGCCCCACTGTGTTATGCTACAAACCAAGAGAACGCGTCCCTTTGAGAAAAGTCGCATCCCCTAAATTTACCTTACATGTTTCCCAAAACAGCAGCTATTTATTGCTTCTGAAGCCAATGGTGTGGTCCTGTACTTCAGCTCTTTGGGAGGGAAATAATGTGGTGGAGAACAAGTTGACTTGATTGTTAGCTTAACGTCCCTTTCAGTAACGAGGCTATATGAGACGGGACCTATTGATTAAAATGGAATCCGAATCACATGAGCTCCCGCCGGGAATAGACCCCAGGTCTCCCACACCAAAGGCCCATACGCTAACCGCTTAGTCACTAAGGAGCTCTGTGGTGAAGAACACGCATTCTGTGCACTCCCAACAGCATGGGAATCAAACCCCGATTGTGTTCAGGGTTCACGTTCATAGAAGGTTTCATTCTTCGTAACCAGGACGTTACATAACGACGAAAAGCACAGAAAAAAAAAAACTCAGTTATTGCTTCCAAATCGATTCAATGACTTGATTCAAAACTGGTATTCGAAATAAAGTCCTGTGCAAAATATAACTTGTAAAATAATTTTGCCAGCTACTTACATGTCTCCAATGAACACATTTGGATACACTTCGCTACACTCCACTACTTCTATACTGCGCGGTCTAGGCTTGGTCCGAGTTGTATTGATAACTTTAAGAAGCTCTCCTGCTGTAGTCTCCTCCACAACTGCCAACGGCATATTTTCATTCTTCTGCAATAGAAAAAAAAAAAAAAACTCAAATTAGCATTGAGGTGATATATTTCAACAATTAAGGATTATATAATGCCCAATTACTTCAATCTTAAAAAATCAATACTAAAAATATTTTACATTTATTTTACGCAACGAAAATATACGGACTTTTACCCGGGTCTCTCTCACCGAGGCAACTTGCCTAAATGGGTTGAGTGGCATTATGATCAGGTTACCAAACGTCCTTTTTTTCCCAGGAGATGTCCTCTTCCTTCTTTCTGGAAAATGAGTCGGTTTTTTTTTCTTTAATATAGTAATATATCCAAGTTTTTAAAGAAAAATAATCAAAATAAGGTTATTTCTTACAAATAATCTCCAAAAGACCTATGTAAGTGACGAACAGAATCAGCCGCGTATTTAAAGACATGAGGTCTCTTTGTATATGAGGTTGATACTGCTCATGACATCATACGGTCTCGACTTCGCTTGATTTATCTTCCAGTTCTGCACTATTTGCATTGATTCAGAATTGCCATGTTGAGCGATAAATCCCACGGTGTAGGTTTTATTCTGGATATAGGTTGAAGGATTATATAATGAACTATTGTCCCCGAAGACCGTTGACTTTTCCTGAACCACTTGCTTCAAGAAGGAGTAGGACTGGTCTTACCATCTTTATCTATAGCCGTCAAAATGATTCAGAATGAAAAATAACACTAGTTAACAAAGGTTTTGTTACATAAAAGGAAATACCTGTTCTTAAAGGAACTTTTTGCGCTGAATTCGAATATGCACTCGGTTTTTCTCCATCACGTCGATTTTCCCGTAACAGAGGGATTTTCGGGAAAATCCCTCAAAAATTTCCCTTTTCGTTTATTTTACACCCCAAGATCTTGTCCCCTTGCATATACTAACATAGAAATTATACCTAAGTATACTTTGATTCATATTTAACAAACCCTCCAAGTTTCGTAATAATCGCTTTATTCTTTCTAGAGAAATAAATATGTTTGTATGTATACTGTGTGTACTGTTTATTGCACCTTATAGTAATGCTTTCAGATCTCTTAAGTTGAGGTAAAACGTTTTGCTTTATTACCACAAACACATATATAAAATATAATACAATATAATTTACAAGTGTGACAATTTACAATAAACAATAATACAAATGTACCAAAAGGTCATGAAAAGACAATCAAAACTATCACAATATATGAAACTTCCATTGGGTTACAAAAACGTACACTACTTCCTTCTTTTGTAAGAAATGTTGCATTCTCTAACAAGACCCCAACAATAGTCCCCCATCATTGAAGGATCCCATCGTCCCTGGTACCTTTTCTCCATTGCCATTATATCTTGGTGGAATCTTTCCCCCTGTTCGTCGCTGAGAGCACCTAGGTTAGCAGGAAAGAAGCTGAGGTGGGAGTGCAAAAAGTGGATTTTTAAAGACATCCTACAACCCAACTCTTTGTATTTCTGTATCATCTCCTGTACGATTTCTGTGTAACTCTCAGCTTTGTTATTGCCCAGAAAGTTGCGCACAACACACTTAAATGCTGTCCAGGCAGCTAGCTCAGCACTGTTTAACTTGCTGTCAAAGCTATCATCAAGCATTAATTTCCTAATTTGGGGACCAATAAACACTCCCGCTGAAATCTTAGCATCACTCAGGTTAGGGAACTTATCTCGCAAATACTTGAAACCTTCACCAGATGTGTCCATGGCTTTGACAAAGTTTTTCATAAGTCCTAACTTGATATGAAGTGGCGGTAGTAATATTTTATTAGGATCTACCAAAGGAGCGTATTTGACGTTGCATTCTCCAGGTACGTAATTCACTCTAGGTTCCCATTCCTTCACTTCATAATGTTTGTCATCAGCTCAGCTATCCCATAAACATAAAAAACATTGGTACTTCGTGTAACCGCACTGCAGTCCTAATAAAATACCAACTACCTTAAGATCACAACATATTTGCCAACAATGTAATTTATAAGATTTAGCAAAGTTGACATGGTGTCATAGGATTCCTTAATCTTCACTGAGTGCGCAAGTGGTATAGAAGGTTTTTTATTTCCATTATGTAAAAGGACAGCTTTAAGGCTGACCTTTGACGCGTCGATAAATAACCTCCATTCTTCTGGAACGTAAGGAATTCCTAGCTCCGCCATCAACCCATTTATATCCGTACATACGCACACATTATCTTGCATTGAGAAATAGCTTGAAAATTGAACATGCCTTTTCCTGTACACTGATATGTTCGTTTCTGCATCCAATAAGTTCCACTGCTGGAGCCTTGATCCCAGAAGTTCCGCCTCTTGTTTTGTCAGGTGCAAATCACGGACTAGGTCTTTAAGTTCACATTGCCGGATGAAATGTGGCTCGCGAACACAGTCAGGGATGAACGTTGGATCCTTGGATGTACATGTTGATGTCGATGGTTCATCAAGGTCATGATCATCATCAGAGTCTTTTGGCCATATCTCTTCCCAGTTGGTAGGGGGCTCGGGAAGTGGAAGTTCATCCCCGTGCGGAATAGGTCTAATTGCGGATTTAACGTTGGGATAACTTATTGTGTATTTGCTTTTTTTTTAGAATGTCCCTTAACTACTGTGAGACAAAAATAACAATCATCCAGATGGTTGGTGGGTTCTCTCCACACCATTGGTACAGCAAATTTCATGAACCTCCGTTTCCCTTTGGCCCATGCAAGTAAAGTGACGTAGCACGACGCACAAATTATGTTGGGTGCCCAAGTTTTGTCCTGATCTCCCACACGACATCCGAAATATATATAATATGCTAGTTTCACCGATGGTGTAATGGATCTACACTGTCCTTTAACTACAAACTGGCCACACACATAACAAAAACTATTTGGTGAGTTAACACACGAACGCCGTCCTCTTGACGCCATTGTACTGATCACAAACTAAACTTCTGGTCTTAGTTGGGTATAATACCGTTAAGATCAAACATGAAAGCACTCTTAGCAGCAAAGACAACTTTGAAAGTGAAGTAGTGTTAAACCACACGTCAATATAAAAATGTACAAAACTCCCTCACCAGGTGTCAAGAACACAAGAAAGAAAGAAATACACGGGGGGAGGGGGGAAACGATACCGTAGTGGAAAATTCAGACTGCATTAGTTCATTGTTGTCAACAATGAGTCTGTATTCCATTCTTTCTTTCTTTTGCATTCTGTTACATTTGATAACAAATACTGATAACCATTTCATGAACAAAACGAAAAAACTTGGAGAATTGTATATATATGTATTAAGATATACATATACTGTACGTTTTAAAAAAATATACGTTGGAAGTACATTCTATTTTTATACACGTTTCTAATTTACAGAGAGCAATACAAGTGTGTTGTTGACTATTGTAAATATTCATTTTTATGTCTGTGTTTGTAGTAATAAAGCAAATCGTTTTTACCCCAACTCAGGAGATCTGAAAGCATTACTATCAGGTGCAATAAACAGTGCATACAGTATACATACAAATATATTTATTTCTCTAGAAAGAACAAAGCGATTTTTACGAAACTTTTAGGGTTTATTAAATATAAATCAAGGTATACTTAGGTATAATTTCTATGTTACTATATGTAAGGGGACAGGAGCTAGGGGAATAAAATATCTGAAAAAGGGAAATTTTTGAGGGAATTTCCCGAAAATCCCTCTGTTAGGGAAAACTGTACGTGATGGAGAGAAACCGAGTGCATATTCGAATTCAGCGCAAAAGTTCCTTTAAGATCAGGTGATTTTTCTCATGTAACAAACAAAAAGTTTAAATTTGTTAACTAGTGTAAACAGAATATATAAATAAATCGGACCTATGGAAGAAAACTGGATCAACTGAACTACCTAGTAGTACTAGCAGCTGAAGTATCAAAGGACAAAGACTAAAGTAGTAATTTTTATTTATACAGCAGTATATTTATTCATTAAGGTAGTAAATTTGTAGTTTTAGTGGTGTGTCAAGATATTTAACGATCCGATAACGGCAAGACAAAACACAATACCTATAAAATACATTATATTTCAAGTTATCTGTACAAGCATAAAAATATACTCGGCTACACACGAATGGCTAAGAAGAGAACCTGCGACAGAGTAACCCATGGTTACCATACTGTACAAGAAAAAACATGAAGCCACATTTGTATCTGTTTTGAATAAAATTGGTTATAATCAAATCTCACTTCTTACGAGTATCTAAAGTGAAGGATTTCTTGTCCCAGTGTACATTGACTCAAATTCATTCCGTTCAACTCGAAAAGTAAATTTGTGTATTATATTACTCTCCTTAATTAAGTGTCTGAAATGCTTAAATGTTTAGACAAACCAGAAACCATTATATCACAATCCTTGGTATCCCTTACATGGCACTTAAATCTATTCTGAATGTTCCTTTCTCATATTAAATGCCGTCTCATTAAAATCTTGCTTCAGATACTATAGAATGAACCAAATCGTCTACAAAATAATTTTCACAGCATATGATGTATAACTAACGTTTGAATCTTACTTTCGGTTACCTTATTTAACCTAAAAGATACACCTACTCATAAAAGGAAGGCTATCTATTTTATCAGTAGACTTACATGTGACATTCTGAGTTGTGTTAAAAATATCGAAGGTTTATTTTCTCCATTTTCCCAAGATATCCATCTCGTTAACAGTTTCCTTTCCTGGATTAAAAAATTAATTTCAATTGGCTAACATAGTCTTTAGTTCACGAAAGTAACCTTAGGCTCTTAAAAGTTTATCAATACATTTGATTTTATCTAATAAAAGTGAACAGATTATTTTATGAATGTAATAACCGTTCGGAAATAGTTTTCTGGACAACTTAAATGCCAACATATTATTGTATCTATAGAAGGTGAAACTCAGGAAGTTTAAACAATTATCCTTTTCAAACTCACTCATTTGGTAAAAAGTATTTTATTCTGTGAAGTTTCTACAAATGAAGTATGTATTGTGCTTGATGGATAGTTCATAACTATATACATCTCATTTCAGGTAATCTAAATGTAGATTTTTTTTTTTTTTTTAACTAATGTAATGCTTATAACTAAACACCTATTATTTCTCTTTCGATCCGAAAATTCGATATCCTCATATTCTAAGGAATCTAAAGAGATTTTTAAAAAGGTACTTTTCATTTTAACGAAAGTTAAGTATAGACTAAAATCTTAATCAGAACTTTACCTCTCTAAAGAAATTCTTGATCAAATTTGTAGTTTTCAACATACGATGAAAGAAACCCTGAAAAGTTAATACATACATACATTAAACATATCCATAATTATGTATGATGTAAAGTAGCACTAATCTACATTTTACGACTACACAAAGAATAAAGAAAACTACGTGACTTAATTTTAAAAGAATAAAATAATTATCATAGAAAAAAGAAAAGACACTAATACAGGATAATTACTTTCTAGATCTAAGCGCTCAAGAAAAAGGAAACTATTACTTCTATTGCTTTCCAATTACAAGTAATCACACACGCTCAATATATTTTAAGTACTTCCGCCAGTCCATTATCAAGACGTATAGAAATTAAAATAATTACAAGTAGAGATGCAAGGGCTCGAAAGAAAAAGAACTGCTTTTTTTTGCCAGGGGAAATTTTGGGCTTCTTTGAACATTTTAACTTTAATAGAGAAATAACTACCTTTCTTTTTTCTTTTTTTTTACCATTATAACACGAACAAGTGTTTAATTACTGCATTCGGAAGGAAAAATAAATATTGGAGTTCAATAATTGAGGATAATCGATCATTTTATATACGACAGATAGGACAGAAAAAGCCAAATTAACGGACGCATTGAGTTTTCTAATTGGAATGAATTGTTTGTCGAATCGCAGAATGTTCTGCGACAAAAATGTTTTAGTAAAAATTTAATAGCATTAGCAACAACTGTTCTGAAAAAGCAGTAGTTAAATTTAATGGAACAAAACTATAATTTAGAAGTTATACATAAAATAAAACATTTGCTTCTTTCGAGGTAAAGACATTTTTACGTAGGAGGTTACGCAGAACAAGTCTATCTATATACATAGCATTTATTGAGGTCGATGAAATCCGAGCGGGAGATAGTTAAAAAAAGCTATACCCAAGTTTTATATTCCAAATATATTGATATGATAGAAATTAAGAATGAATTTTATACATAATGAACTTTCACTACGGTTAAACTAACATCATACCCAAAATGGCCGTTTATGACATTTATCATATAGATTCTAACAGAACATTTGAAGATCACAACAAAGCGTTTTTCGGACGGAAAACGAGATGCAAGCGAAATTCTATACCAAAATAAATATGGGTTTGCACCTGTTCCTTGGTTTATGATACTTTTTCTTGTCTGCCACTTTGAATTTACGCAATCTGTACAATACATATGACAAGATGTGTAACTCAGGAACTTGATATGGTGGTTAAACAACCAATGAAATACCAGTTCGGAAACCAATAAAGATAGCCAGCCCTGGACAGAACATAGGACTCCTAAGAAGTGAATGCTGTAAAGGCATTTTTATTTATTTATTTATTTTTGTAAAATCAATTGCAAGAAAACAAAGATGATATTTTAATAAGAAAATATAAAAAAGTTAGAAAAAAACGTAAATTTTCTTTTCTCCCTCCAAGAAAGTCAGTCTTTTATTGAAAAAATCTCCATCCTTCCTCCTTTGCTCAAAAAAAAAAAAAAAAAAAAAAGTCTTTTTTGCATTTCAAATTACAACTGATGACTTACAATAGAACTTCAGTAATCTACTATAAATCATGAGTTTCTAAAACGTTCTCAACATACGAAATAAAGGTAAGATTTACCTTGAAGTATATCGTCCTTTATTTGAGTTTTACCTGAAAAATCAAGAATACTATATATCGTACGAGTTCAATGGAACTCATCTAATCTAGATCAAACTTGGCATTGTGGTAGACTTTGCTCTCCTATACAAGCGTGTGAAATGTCATGTGGAGCCCCTTTGTTCCCGACTTATGATCTCTCAAATTTTGGGTCACATGAAAAAAAAAAAAAAAAAAAAATGGAGCGAACATGGTATTGTGACAAACCTTGACCTGGAAAAAATTCGTTAAAACAATGTTCTTCATCCATACAGCAGTAATAGGGAATATTGCTTTTTAAAAAAAAAATCTTTAACGAATTTTTCGATGTCCAGCAGTTGGGTGAAACTGACCTGTAAATAGGAAGTATTAGTTTACAACTTCTTAAACTTTGCACTTTCAAGTCATTTATAAATAAATAGGAAATAGAAATATTGTATATGAAACACTTTCATGCGTGTTTACGTTATTTGTTGAACCACTGGACTACTGGAAGTACACAGAATCTTATAATTTACTTTTTCGCACTGAACTTGTATATCTTAGTATGAAAGCTAAACACATACACACTTTAAATTTTGATATATGTTCTATACGTTCAATAAATTATGTCCTATGCCTAGATACAAATCTCAGTGACTACCTAACTTTTGGAGGGGAAAAACAAGATCACCTTTTTGCCGTTTGCATGTTTAAAAACTTTTTTTCTTTAATTTATAGGTAAAAACCTCGTGATTCACAAAGGAAGAGTAATGTTAACGAAGCCTATTCATGTGAGCGGAGAACGTGTAAGTCATCTGGTCAACATGCAAACATCAAAAACTGTGGTTCATTAGTATGCAATTGTACTGGAAAGATACCTAGTACTGACCAACTAGCACCAATGCGCACGTGTTCTCGTGTATTTTTCTTCGTTTTTATAGTTTGTCAACAGCACTATTGCACCTGCTTCCTACTTAAACACGCGCAAGCCTTCCAATTTCTTTCTGTTCTGAACTAGAATAGACGCAATGCCTGGTTGTATTGTTTGTTGATTAAGTTTACGTTGCTTTTCAGCACCGAGACTTGGGTAGAATCTGAACTACTCTAATGCGTTCAATGCTCTCCTACTGGAAATCGAACCCAGGACCCCGCACGCCTAAGTCACTCGTGTTAACCACTAAACCAACAGGATGAGAAGGCTAGTTTACCTTTTCAGTAATTGTTTCAATGTCATATAAAACAAGATACATACTTACGGCATATGTTTACATGCATATTAGAATTCAGGTGCAAATTTACACTATCCACTCAAGTTCAAATCCTTACTCACATACGAACATTATTTTCAACCATAAAAATAGGCATATTAGGAAATGATGAAACAAAAACAATTCTCATCCTGAATATGTATTTTCGCACCTCACGTAGGTCGTATTGCTCTGCCTCGCCCTCACGCGGATTACATGCAACGCTACTTTGTAGTGATTACCTAGCGTACCTTAATACGTATTTTTCACATTTGTCAACACGACTGTACTATAGGGTGAACAGATTCTGATAAGCGAAAAGTTGCATTCATTGGAAAAGTAGGACACAAATTAATATAATACTATATGATAGTTTACTACGTCGGAAATACGCATGTCTTTATTTCATCTAATGCTACCTTAAGTTAATCATTCATTTTTGTTAAAAAGAAAAGTACCGAACAAAAATATTGAAGGAAATCAACACAACTCCAAAAGCTTTGATAAATGACAAAGTGGTTTATTTTTATGAACGTACAGCGAAACTTCATGTAGGGCTAGACTTTTTTTTTTTAATCGATTTTAGAAGGTGGGATTATTTTAAGTAATGAGAAAATTTTGACCAGCATGAGGGAACTTCCACTTCCACATCACTGTCGTAAGTTGAAAAAGAAACCTTTCCAACCTTAGCAATATCTCAACAACCCTTCTCGGTAAAAATAATGTATTGCAAAACAATGGTTTGTTGATTGTTCTCCTTTCCTAATCTTTTGAAGTGTGTTAAAAAACACAACGGTTCATCATTCAGCAAAAGAATGGCTTTGATTCAGAATGTTGTGAATAAAGAATGAAACATTAAAATATTGGTAATAAGTTAACTCAGGAAATTTTAAAAAAGGACACTTATCAATTTTCTAGGTGTCTTCGCAACACGCAGAACAGCTCTTTGAAAAACAGTACTGTACTGCGAAAACCAATACGTCTTATTAAACTACTGTACTAAGAATTCCGAGTTCACTCGAGCAGACGGTTTTACCAAAAAGAAAATTTATAGTTAAAATTCGATGTGAAACATTTTATGTGAAGGATTGAAGTGTGTAAATATAAGTAATTACTGAGTATAGCAAAGACATTGAAATATTTTAGGTAAACTTCAACAAATCATTTGCAGAACCCCGAAAAGAAAACATTGCTTGTTTTGGACTCGAACTCCAAGAGCACTGCTTGGGGATCACCCTTTACAGATACTAGAGGAGAAATTATGGAAGACTTTACACCCCAGAATGGATTGGTAATCGTAAATACTGGAAACAAACCAACGTTTGTGGGCTCTATTATTGATATAACACTATGTACCCCAAACTTAGCGATAACATTACAAATTGGCATACATGGGATCGAGAAACAACAAGCGATCACGAAATAATAACATTTAACATGGAACTAAATACACCCAGCAAGAACAAAGAAAGGCTAAACTTTAAAAAGATAAATTGGGAAAATTTTAAAGAGAAGCTTACCTATACCACAATTGGACATAGATATAAGCAGTGACGAACTGGTGCAAAAAATTGAACAGGCTACTAAATTGGCAATAGAGGCATCCACCCCTAAAATCACACAGAGAATAGGATACGGCGATTTTTGGTCACCTAAATTGGAAAGATTAAGAAAAATTGTGTGAGCATAAAGAAAAAGTTATCAAGCCACAACAATTCCAAATTTGAGAGAAAGAAGACTTTAGCCTATAGAAATGCCAAAGAAGAGTATGAGGCAGAAATCATAAATGCAAAGAAAAGAAGCTGGGAATTATTCGTAGCTAAAAACATACAGCTTGATCAGTGGGGATTTCCATACAAATTAATAATGAAGAAAATAAACCCCTTGACACTTTGCACGTTAAAAAGAAATGATGGATCTTATACAGTGACTAGAAAAGAAACCATTGAAAATTTAATACAAAAGTTTTTCCCGAAGGATATAATATAAAACGAAACGGAAGATCAGAAACGGATAAGAAATAAATTCGAAGAGCCAACACAAGTACAACAGGTAAATAATGAAGAAATGGCAACCGATGAAGAAATCGAAAACATCATTAGGAAACTAAAAACAGGAAAATCACCAGGATTGGATGAAATCCTAAATGAAGTCTATAAGAAAAATAGAGAAGTATGGACCCCGTACCTGATAAGACTTTGCAACATATTACTACAAAGGCAAGAGTTTCCTGACTCATGGAAAATGTCAAAATTAATAATCCTGCTGAAACACGAAGACAGGGACCCAACGGATGTAAACTCCTATCGCCCAATTTGCTTGCTAAAAAAAACATAAGTAAAATATATGAAAAGATCATAGCAAATAGGATTAACAAGTACGAGAATATGAAAGAAGATATATTACAGGTTGGTTTCAGAGCTGGCAGATCAACAGAAGACGCACTAAATGCGTACATGGAACAAATACGAATGAGTAACTCAGAAAGTAAATATGTCCTGCCGCTTTACGTAGACATAGAAGGAGCTTTTGACAACCTGTGGGTCCCATCATTGATCGAAAAACTAGTTAATCTAGAAATACCAACCTACCTGATAACTAGGTAGGTTGATAACCTACCTGATATCATTAAACACTACTTTCGGAATAGAAGGATCTCAGTACAAATGGAGCAAGATGAGTTGCAAATTCGTAATTAAAAAGGCTGCCTACAGGCTCAATACTTGGGCCCTTAATGTGGGATATTTTTGATACAACCCTGCCTGGAAAAATTAAATGCTAACAATCTAACAGACAGAAGAATAGCCTTTGCAGATGATATTGCGATAATACTATCAGCCAATTCAAGAAGAGAAATAGAAATGAAAACAAATGCAATATTTGAAGAGTTACACAATTGGTGTCAAGAAAATAAACTGCTTCAAAACACAAGAATAAAAGAAAACTTTATCAGACCGCAAAGAAATCTTTTGATGAGGTTAAGTGGTGCATATAGCACCACTCCCAACAATACCCTGTGTTTGTTACTTGATGTCAAACCTTTGAACTTAATAGTAGTACAGAGAGTGGCAAATTATTGGATGAGGAGGAATAATAAAGAAGAGGTAAGAGCATTGTTGGGAGACGTTTTTGAAAGCGCCCAAGAGATTGAAGAAAGAATTAAAAGGATGTGGAATAGTGAATGGACACACTCTGATAAGTCACAAAGACTTAGAAGTATTATACCTAGGAAATATTATACCAACGGTAGAAATAAGAGAACAAATTAAGTTTCTTGACCCAGGCCCAGGACTCATTCATTTTTTAATGGGACATGGTCCATATGAAACCTACATACAAAAAATACAGGCCAAAGACGATTAAAATTGTGAATGTGGTGAAACTGGAACACCAGAGCATCATATTCTCTGGTGCCCCTTGCTCGAGGAGTTATTTAAGGAAAGAGTGGACATAAGACAAAAGACGATAGCTGATATAATGAGAAAGATTACAATATCCTAAAGAAAATAACAGACCTTTACTTGGAACTAAAGAAAGAACAATTCTATACAGAAAAACATATAAGGAAAACAAGAGCAGAATGAATGTGGAAGGATAAATGGAATCCAGTTTCTCCTCTGGACCGGACACCGCCGAATGTCTCGTGGAAGATACAGGAACTCAGTATCTGCCGGGGAGAATGAGTGTGGTTGTGCTAGTGCGTTCCCATACATGCCTTGGAGCGGAACTCCGGACGCACTAGAGTGTGTTTTTTGGAAGTGTGTCTTTCCTTCGGGTGGTGGGTTCTTCTGGTGTGACCGTATGAATGTTGGTTGTAACTGTGTCCCCATATTAGACAAGTTTGACTTCGTGAATGGCTCAATTACGGCATGTTAATAAAGATTGATCCATACATCGGCACAGGTGGAAGGATACCTCGGACCAGGGTCCACACTAAGTACTCTGAGTGGGCTCTGGATCTCAAACCTGTGTTACTGGCAGAAAATCTATTGCAACCACGAGAACATTCAATAAACGAAGACCCAAAGGACTACCAAGAGGAACGCCACATGTAGACTAGTGTGATTTAGTGTGGTTTCGTGAATGTGGAGTAAGTGTCAAGTTAGTGTTCCTAATGCTTTTAGTGTGCAAAATGGGCAAAATAAAATAAAACATATAGGGGAAAACCAGTGTATAAATAATGAAAGAATTAAACATGATCACAGGAGAGAAACCTGAAATAGCAGGTGAAAACCAAGCTCATACAGGGAAAACCTGAAGATAGAAGAAGAAGCAGACCAAAATAAATAATATTATACAATAATAAAAATTAAACACAAAATAAACATTTAATCAAAAAATAAAATAAATAAGAAACAGAATAAATAAATGAAGCACAAGAAAATTAAAAGAAGAATTAAAACATAATAATCATAGCCAATAAACATGGAATCAATCAAGTTAAAAAAGAAACAACGTATAAATAACTTTAAAACGGTAATAATAATAATAATAATAATAATAATAATAATAATAATAATAATAATATAGACATATAAATACCCCCCCAAAAAATAGAAGCAGCGAAATAGTTAGGAGTAACTAACTAAACATTTCTAGGATTAGGATTAAATAAATAAAAATAGCAAACAAAGGTAGGAAATAATAGGATAGATCAGATAGAATTTAGATATTTTGATTTGATTTGTAATCAATTTAGTATTAGAATATGATAGGGTCCTACGAAATTGTATTAGTCGATAGTTGACTTTTGCATAGTTAGTATTAGAATATGTTAGGGTCAAGCTTAATGGTTATGGCATTTTGGAAATTATATTAGCCGATAGTTGAGTTTAGCATAGTTTATTCTTTGTTTTGTTTTGTCTTTTTGTTTCCTGTTCGTAGTTTTGTTTCTTTTCCCTTATCGAAATCCCCTTTTACCAATACCAAAATGAAAAAAAAAAATAAATAAATAAAGGAAAAAATAAAAAGGCAATGATAACCTGTGCCGGTTTTAATTTTGAGATACCAGTTTTGAAAGACGGGCCTGAGCCTATCAAAAAAAAAAAAGTAATTACCGCCAGTGCACAGCATATTAAAATGAATTTTGAGTGATAGTGAAAGTAAGTGTGCTCTTTTATTACCCTCCACTATCAGTATACCCCGTCTCTGCCGCACCTACTCTCTGCGGACGCACCTCTTCGCTAAGGCTCGAGCCCCCATGCTGCGCCCCTGCCCTGAGTCGGGTAGAAAAAAAATCGTGCTTTTTATTGGCCACCAAGCACAAGTTGGTTTATGTTTTATGAACTGTAGTTTTTATGCCATACTCTACATTGTATTTAAACTGATTGCCTCTGAAGTCAATCTGCAAAAAGTAATGGAACTTCTCACTTGATGCATGCTCTACTAAAACAAATACAAAGGTCTAATCCAACCTGAAAATCTGAGAAATGTGTCAAAATTTGGTAGAACCGTCTGCTAGAGTAATGCCATCATTTATTACCAATAAAGTCGGGTTCACTCGAGCAGACGGTTCGAGAAAATAGAAAATATAAGATAAAATACGATGTGAAACCTTTTTTTGTGAAGAAATGAGAGTGTAAATATAAGTAGTTACTGTCAGTGTACAGCATACTGAAATGAATTTTGACTGATAGTGAAAGTATCATGTGTGTAAGCGTGCTTTTCACTATCCTCGTTTATGTATACTCCCCGTCGCTGATGCGCCTGCTCCCTACGGACGCACCTTTTCGCTCTCGCGCGTCCCTGCTCTGACGATTAGATAGCATTCGTACTTTTTAGTGGCCACTTAGCATAAATAGGTTCGTGTTTTATGGACTGTGGTTTTTAATAGCATATATCCACACTCTATTTATACTGAGCCCTCCTGAAGTCAATCTCCAAGTAGTAATGGAGCTCCTCATTTAGTACATGCTTTGCTTAACGTAACCTGAACATGTAGGGGTTATTGTTAAGGAGCCGTACTTCCCATTTAGGGAAAGACGAGAAACGCCATACTTTCAGGAATTATTCATTGACTATCTAGGATGTTAAAAAGTAGGTAATAGACTGAGTTCTTGCCCTTGTACTTAGGGTGTTTAGGTAGTGCAACAGTAAGATGTATCCTCGTGCACGGGAGACGAGAAGTAGCTGTTCTTAACTATTACCCATGTAGGAAATGTGTCAAAATTTGGTAGAACCGTCTGCTCGAGTAATGCCATAAACTGCATCAATGTTATCTTGCAAAATACTTCATAATCAATTCCACTTCTCGATGTGCAATTTAACGTAAACGTTAAATGTGTACGCACTTCGCAGACAGCCATGAAGTAAATAGTACTATACAAAACGCTAAGACAAGTAATGAAGCAGTTCTGATAATACTATAATGAGACAGTAATCTTTCATTTTTTTTTAATGATTGGCCCCTATAAACCTCATCTGTACCGAGTGTGTAACGGTAATAGCGCAAAACCTTTGAATCGTGAAGTTAAAATTTTCATGGAAGAAATGAGAATTTAAATTAAACATGTTATTCTTAACCCATACGCTATTAATATTTTTTAAAAATATTTGTTTTGATTTTTTTTGTACCACAGATTATATAAGCAGAACACCAACTTATTACTAATATATTTTTTTTTTTTTTTTAAGATTCTCTTTTCTTCTTCAAAACCACCGACGGTTGTGAAAATCGGTGCCTCACACTTAATACATATAGGCTACAATTGTAAAATAATTTCATGTATAACACAAGATTCTTGAACACTCATGTGGTCCCCATGTTATTTCTGAATATGTATTTTTATTATTATAAGAATTTTTTTATAAATATACAAATCCACATCTGAACGGTCCCTCATAATTACAGAGAAATCGGCGCCCTTGTGGACAGACATAAAATAGGTAATTCAAGGTATCTATATCCTGCTGGCAGTAATGGGGCGTTTACATTTGGTCGATTTAGTCGCACGGCTAAATCGACTCGTTGCATTTGCGACTAAATCGAAGCAACTAGGCCGAATCAGATCGATGGATGTGTTCAATTGTTTCAACCGAAATTGAATGCTGCTTGTCGACTCGCTCTCCTCTGGTCGATTCGAAATCGACTGGCAATTTTAAAGATGTCCAAGCAAGCAGTAATTGGTACAATTTGCGGTGTTATAGCAGAAGAAAATAGAAAGTCTTTCAATTCAGTTGCCAGTCGATTAGTCGCCTTCGATCAACAAACGATTAAATTGAAGTCCCGTTTACACGGTCGATTAAGTTGAAAGTGACGTCAATTCAACTGAATCGAACGCAAATCGACTAAGTGTAAACGCCCCATAATATATTTGAGTATCGTGAAAGCCCTAAGATATTTTTGCTCAGGAGTCTATGCGGTGTTGAGTCGAAGAAGACTGTATAAAACATGGTGAGTATGATCCCAGGTAGGATCGTATATCCAAGAACGCTTCGTGGTATTAGATTCTATTCGCCAGTAAATAATAGATGTGACATCTTTGTGCGCCGCTAGCACAATGGTATCCTAAAGCAGTTGCACAGATTGTCCATCGACTTCCGTAGTGTACTCACGAAAAATGTCTTGGAAGTTCTTTTGAAATGTAATTTGTCGGAATGGTAAAAGGACTTTAGGAAGGCAATAAGGGAGCAACTGTTCTAAGCCAAATGCCGAACAGACGTCTAGTGATGATTTCAAAATCAATAGAATGGGAAAGTAGTCAATTCCATATGCATAGCCGTGAACTCTCTAGGTATGCTGGATATACAACTCCGAACTGAGAAGTGTGATAACAGGAGCAAGCACTGGGTCTGGCCGTATCCATCGATATATCATCGATGAAGATAGTCTAGTCGGAGTATCGTCGTTTGCTAGTAGGTAAGACAGTGTCGTAGAGCCGTAATCAGGTCCGTACCGGCCGCATTCGTTGACACATTGCCCCACAAAGTGCTCTTCGTCTTAGCGTCCTCTCCGGTGACAGTGGATGTGAGAAGTTGCGAAACAAAGGGTCCAGTAGGCGGTATGATTAGGAGATTCTGGAGTTGAATACACGTTGATAAAGTTGGTATCACCAAAACGTACTCCTTATAATTGAGTGTGGGGAGACGGTGGAGGTGGTATCCAAGTGAGGAGAGTGTAGGAAAATCCTCGTCGAAGCCCCAGAGCGATACCTCCGTAATGATCCGGTCGGTACTCCTGTAGCAGAGGATGATTGGGATGTGTAGTTGGAAATGATGAAATAACCGAACTTCTTGAAGCAAGATTATGGTTGGTTGAAAAATAGCACATAGTGTTGTAATGCCATTTGCTTAACCTATGCTTGATGAATATTCCACTCTATGATTGTAATTGGATTTGTTCCTGCCATCCTAAAATATATGAGATAGTGTTGAGTGCAGGTTTGAGGTCGCTATCGTTGAGAAGATTGATGCTCACTAGTTGTTGAAACAGCACGGTTCTATTACATTTATACTGATTTTTGAAGGCATTCGGAGGAGGGTTCTTCGTTATACAATATTAAAGTATTGATGCAGGTGAGGTAGTTTGAAGTTGGCGCTCTACATCTCGTGGAGGTTTTTAGTCGGCACGAAAGGAAGAGGTTGGTGGAAGAGAGGAAGAACCAGAAAAGAGAGAATTCTCTGAAGAAAATAAACCTTTTCGCCTCTTGGAAGAAGATGTTCTTGCAACGTGCCAAGCTGTGCGTAACGGTCTGCTGGTATGATTGAGGTAGTTGTAGATCGTGCATGGCGTCTCGGCGAGATAGGTTACGGTAGAGGTCTGCACGGGCTCGGGCCGAGCCCGTGAGCTTAGGCCCGACCAGGTCCGTGGGCCGGGCTTGGGCCTACAAGCCATAGATAACTTCGGGCAGGGCGGGGCCGTAAATTTTTAAATATATAACCATATTTCTCGGGCTTTGTCAGGCCTAACTTTGTAAATATACTCTACAACGATATTTATGGGGCCTTTCTCTTTGGAGAACTTTTAAAGCACATTAACATTTTTAACTTAAGACGCCCGCACTAAAAATCTGATTATTATTGTCGAATTGAGAGTAAAGCTAACTGTATAGTGGAATGAAAAACTAAAAGTAACAAAAATAAACGTACTTAGCTTACCTGTGAGTGAAAGTTTGAACAGCCAGTGTGTGGATTCCTTCTTTTTATTTACAGCAATCTACAATGACTGCTTTGATGACTATCTGAGTGAGTTCATTAAACTGTACACATCCATTTGCATTAAAAATTGCACATATTGACGTTTTGGTTTAAATATTTGTAGTATTCATTTCAAATTGGGCATTTCATGAGAATTTATATAAATAAAATTAAATAAATAGTTTAACGTCTTACGATTATGCAACAGGCTCAGGGAGACGAAATTTATAATGACAATTTTCTTTCTAGAATTCATTATAGTTAGTAAGTGTAAATGAGAATCTTTATGTTGTTATTATCTCTGAATCATGTAAGCTAATAAACTACAAAATTAAACCTCTAATTGTTGTAAACAAACATAAATTTTTTGCGTTGATTATTAACTTTCTGTAATTCGGGTTTATTTCGGGCTCATTTGATTATCACACGAGCTCAAGCCGGGCCTAAAGGATAAAGCTTATTGCGGACTCAGGTCGGGCCTCACATTATAAATTCACGGGCCAGGCCGTTCCCGGGCTAAAAATTCCAGACCATCCAGATCTCTAGGTTACGTGCGCTGCGCATTGGGAAGTGGTCCAGAAGGACGAGTAGATGAACAAAATGTAGTATCTGGACGTGGTGAGGTCTGTACCATTTGGACATAAGTGGTTTGCCTAGGTTGTAACTTGCGGGCTTCGTTGTAGGATATCTTAGATTTAACCATTATTTCCTGTATTTTTTGTTGATGTTGGCGTTCAGGGCAAGCAGGGTCGTCAGCCACGTGGGATGCACCACAATGTAGACAGATCTTAGGTTTAGAACAGTGATCAGAGGCATGTCCCTGACCGCACTGGCAATATCTAGCGATGGACTTGCAGATTTTGGCGATGTACCTGTACCGTTAACACTTCCGGGATAGATATAACGGCAGTAATATAAGAAGCACTCAATGGGAAGCAATTGGCTGTCAAAAGTTAGTACCACTCTGGTGATAGGAATACGAGTTGGCTGTACCGGCTGAGCAATAGGTGGGTTAGGAGCATCTGACTTTTGTACAACTTCAGTTGACTGGTTTCCGGACCAAACGTTCTATTGTCTGTACATGTACAACAGATGTTCCAGCACACTGTATGTCAGGGAGAAGATCGAGGCATCTACTGGCACACCTTTAATGACATCCATAGTAGTAACAGCATAGATACCCAACCTTGTTCGAAAATAGCATTGATAAGCAAGGCATTAATGTGTATAGCAGTGTCACACGTTGCTTTGATTAAATTGAGAGCTATAACATCAAAACAAGTTGCTTAAGTACGTCACTTTGAATTTAAAGAGAGCGCGCCCAAGAGCCATGGGGTGGGTTTTCCCCAAAGGCTTGAAATGATCTTTGACTGTAATGTGCACCACATAAGAAAGCAATGCTGGAATTTGTATGTAACAGAAGGCGGAGAAACCGCAGAAGAAAAAGTTGATCGGTGGTAATGGTGACTTCCATAGCCGGACTTGGAGGTTGATGATATTCTGACATAGTTAGATCCAGTATCAAGGTTTCTAGCTAAGAGTCGGAATCAAAGTCGTTCCACCCGATTGGACAGCCATATTAAATAAGTGTCACCAAGGAGGCTAATAAATTAGCATTGAACACTGCACATAGTAAAGATAACACAATCACTAAAACACAAGTATAAGACGGAAAGTTGGTGTGGTAGGTTAGATCGAAGACGATATGAGAGCTGGCAACGAACGCCACTGGGCATTCCTCGGAAATCCTTTCATTTTCAATTCTACGTCTTCAAAACTTCTAAATGATATATAATTATGTGTCTCGAACTTTGTTCATGTGGGCTACAAATGTAAAATGGTCTGAAGTACATCTCAGTGGATTTCTGAATTGAAATCTAAATTGTCTACGTGTTAAGAGCTGTTTGTCTGATCACCCTAATGGCGGACCCGAAACAACAATTTAAATTTTCTCGTTTTTTATTTATTAGGAGCCAGACGTGTTAGCTAAGTTCTCTACTGCACTAATTTTGTAAGAAAGTGAGATTATTGTAAAAATCCTTTGTGTAATATTACATTACATTACTTTGAAGTTTTGTATGCCTAAAGAAAATCCTTGAAATAGGTTATCTTATTTACCTCTTATTTTGGTAACTCAGAGTTTTTGCTGTAATTATTATGCTTGTGATTCAATTATTTGGTGGTATTCTTTAAAATATTAACGAGGTATATTATTTATATGCATATAAAGTAATGTCAATTCTTTATGTTCTATCTTCATGTGCACTTTCGTTAGATACTTCATTCATCTGAATCACTTTCTCTTATGCAAAAATAATATCATGTACTTAACCGATTTCATTTTTGCACGAACAAATATTTGTATCTGATTTCCTAATTTGATATAATTTACTCGGTGCTGATTCTGTATCGAACAATAATATATATTTACCACTTTGTATTTAACAAGGATCTTTGGTATTTAATCTATGAATTTTTACAAGTCTTAATTTTATTTTACTTATGCTCATAATGTCCCAACAATGTTCGCAAGTCCTGTTCTATTTTCTAATTTCCAATTAAAGATATACTTTAAATATTTCTTTAATTGTTGTTTTAAAATTTAAATAACTTATTTTTATTGGAATTAATTGGCCATTATCATAAGCATTTTTAGCAGCATATCAGTTTCACCGTATAATTTTATGTTAGCGACCGATTTCTTATGTAAAAACTATATTTTAATCCTTTTTCTTGTTGCTTTTTTTTTTTTTTTTTTTTTTAATAAAGTGAGCCATAAGTGTGGAAACACCCAAATGAAAGGCAAGATTTTTCAAAAATTCAAAAGTAACACTATATATTAGTAATACAGGTGCGGGAGAAAAACTGTTGTGATGTCAATGGACACCATCATTAAATCCATCGTGTTGAATTCACTTACATTTTCTTAAATAAAAACTATATCTTGTGATACTTTTTCATTTGAAATTTCTTCAGAAATTCAATGGTGTTTGTTTTTGCTTTATTATTTACTATAACGAAGTTATGACTTTTTTTCTTGCTATCGTTTCAGGTGACTAAGGTACATGGCTGTGACGCAGGCAGAACGCATTGAGATAACTTTTATATTAGGAGAGCGAAACGTAAGGGTCGTTCCTAATGATTTTAAGAACCGGACACCCATTATCCATACAATAGTAAGCAAGTTGATCAAGAATTTCTGGTAAACAAAGTCCGTGGCCAAAAAATCAAAATCGGGCAGACCATGCACGGCATCTGATGAAATAACGTTAATAACAATGCTGGCGGCATTTAGCAACAGTTCGAAACGAAGCACTCGTCTTTTGTTTCAGGAAAATGGTGTTATTCGCACATCCATTATGCGTGTTTTGTCCTTTTATAGGTGGAACTTATCTCTGCTGCAGGCCATCCTAATTATGAGATCATTGCATTCCTGAATTTCGCCTGGTTATTCCTTTGCAAACTTCGGAGAGAACTGGGGATCTTCCGGAATGATGTGAGAAACGTTTCCCAAGTTGCCATCGATGATGATCCTGAAAAGTCCATGTGGCCACACATCCGAGGGCTGTAGGTTGACGAGACCCCATCCGACACTTCGTTCATGAGAACTTTCGTTAAATCGTATGTGATGCAGAGAAGACAGTTCTCATCCAAGAAAACCAGAGCGAACTGACTGACTACAGTCAAGTGTCCCCGGAAAAAGTTAAAACATCTGGAAGATGTGGTATGCTCTGATATTTCTCCGATGAGAAAAAACCTTTCTCCGGCATCAAAAGGTTAACGACAAAAATGGTCAGTAATTGTGAAAAAGGCCGAGGAAGTTTCGACCAGTCTTCAGACTAACATTTCCAGTCTTAGTGATACCTCCACATTTCTTTCGTGAAGATGCCAAAGTCAACGTTGTTGCTTACACAAAGGTGTTGAACACGGTTCTGAAGCTCTGGATCACTGGTATATAATGCGTGGAAGCCCATTTGTCTCTTTTTTACCAGGGCTCCGCTCCATCCCATACGACTGAAGAATGGATGACCATCAATTTTCATGACCATAGAATTCCAATGTAACCCACAGCTACAGCTCCCCAGATGTTAACCCAATGGACTATTACGTATGGGCGTGTTTGAGAGGGACTCCAATAAACATCCGCATATTTTGTGGCTCTCAGATCAGCTGTTGTGGATGCAATGGCTACCATACCTAAAACTCATTTCATTACTGCCTGTAGGTGGGTTTGAAGCGTTTAGAAGTTTAAAATTGGTTGTTTTTAAAGCATTTTTTACTGACCCTTCACAAAGCAGTGGCGTCTATCGGGTGAAATGTCAGTGTGATAAAGTGTATATAGGTCAAACAAAAAGGAACATTTGTACTAGAATAACTGAGCACGTTCGTACTTCGAAATTTCGGAATCCGCAACAGTTATTCGGCCTAGCAACGCATCTTAGAGATTATGACCATCATATCGTGGAATCATGTTTAATTGAAAAAGCAGAAAAAGCAACGGAACAAAAATTAAAGAATCACATATTCACAAAGAAAGGCCCTCACTTAACCTGGATAGAGGAGAAATAAATATTTTTTGAAGTAATCTTTTCACTTACATACTTTCACCATTTGGAAAGCAAGAACAGAAAACAGTGAACGGCAGTGTACAATGCCAGGGAGTTTCTATTCCCGTGTTTTAATGTTTGCCTTTTTTTTTTTTTCATATCCTAACCTTTTAACCATCCTTCATATTTTTTATCCTTATGAAGGAAGTAGCATATTCCGAAAGCGCTACCTGTTGCATGTAGAGGAATTTTATGCTACCTATTTTTTTGCGGTAATAGCCTTTCCGCTTTTTCTCACAGAAATATTCATTTAAAAAATACTAAATTGAATTATGCGAAACATTAATTTTTCCAGAATAAATTGAAACTGTATTTAGGAAGATTACCTAGAATGTTCTATGTCTGTAGTTACTTTTAGAAAATTTTAAATTCTACTCCTAATCATAGTTATTTTAGGAACACCAAAACTTTCTTTTCTTAACTTCTACCTAATAAATTGACCTCACTACTTTCTTTACTCGGGAAGTAATTAATAATGTAACTAACCAAATATTAGTAAATAGACTAACTTAAACTAACAACTTTGAAATTATCTACATAATCGTATTTCTTTCTCATACTTTCAGATAAACAACGTAGTGGATACCTCAGAAATTTTGAGTATGCTCGCAGATGGAGATTGGTCAGCTCGTGATCTAGGTGAAAAATCTGGTAATGAGGAAGCAGCCGTTGACGAAATGTTTACTCTTACAGCGACAGAAGAACATCCATATTGGATATAGAATTGGACATTCCTGGTACACCCAACCCTACATAAGATAAGATATGCTTTATTGTCATTAAACACTTGTTGCAGTTGATTCCTGAGAACTCAGAGCCTGGTTCATCTCCATCTCTGAAGCCAGAAGCAGAAAAGAAAAGCTTCGTTGAAAGGCGTGTGATATTCAAGAAGTTGATACAAAATTTGATGTGTTATTTAGTAACCTACCTTCATCTGACAAAACGCAAGCGAATTATTTCAAGTTATTTATAATAGATAACCTCATTGAGTTACTTACAGCAAACAAATATGTACTCCGTGTAGAAAAGTGGAGTACAGTATCTGTAAATACTAAGAACGAATTTGAACAATTCATTGGAATTTACGTATTGACTGGCACTTTACAAGTTCTCAGCTACAGACTTTACTGGACAGCACATGGTTCCCGATTATTGCTGATATTATGTCACGTAATCGGTTTGAAAAGCTTTTGGTGTAAAAGACAATAGATATACAATGTCCGCCACGGAATGACCCACACTATGACTAAACTGTATAAAATCAGCCATTCATAGTCAAAGCACGACGTAACTTTTTGAGAACAGAACCAGAAGAGTAAAATACTGTTAATGAAACATTGATTCCTTATAAAGGCAAAAGTAGCTTAAAACAATATATTAGAAACGAATGTCATAAGTGGCGTATAAAGGTTTTTTTGCATGTGGAGGCATGAGGCATTTGCATGAATTATATACGATTGTGAAATTTAAGTCGGGAAAGGAACTCTGATATGTGAATCTGAACTTGGCATTATTGCTGATATTGTTATGTCTTGTTGAACATAGAACCAAAGAACAATAATTTTAAAGTTTCATCCGAACACTCGTTTACATCATATTTCCTCCTTTCTAAGCTGAAATTATAAGGACTGTTAGTTATTGGTACTGTTAAACCCAACAGGTTACATTTACAACTCCAAGTCTGACAAAGATCTCAAAAGAACTGGGCGTGGGAACTAATTACCGAAAAGAAACAATATAATTGCGTTGAAATTGTATGACAATAAATTTGTTCATATTACGTAAGTGTTGAGACAGTAGATATAGTATAAAGGTGGCAACTAGCTGAGAAGAGTCATATAAAGATAAGGCGAACATTAATCGTTAAGAAATATAACCAAAGGATGAGAAGTGTAGATTTGCATAACGTGTTGTTGAATTATACATAATTGATATAAGGAGAAGGAAAATTTATCTTAGAATTGTGTTTCACTTAATTTATATGTATGTTGTCAATTCCTGGTTATTGTACATGGATCATTGCAATCAAAGAGGTGATGGCATATATAAGAAATTACTTGAGTTGATATTGCAAATGCGCTTCTGATGGCTGGAAAAGATATGTCGAGAAAATGTGGAAGACTTTCACTGATGAAGCACCTTTTCGTCAAGAAGGCAGTCAGCACATTGCCTGGGTTAGATGTCATTGGTCGCAGGCCAATTCATGATGAACAAAAGAAATTATGTAAATTCTGCATCAAAGCAAAATCAAGGATGGAATGCCAAAAATGTGGTGTAGCGTTGTGCTTGACAAAAAATAAAAGAGGTCTCATTCAATACAAGAAGTTCTCTGAGTACACGAAATAACACGAAAGGTTTCTTACATTCGATTGTCACTTCTGATGAAAGGTAGACTGGCTACAATTCTAAACAATCAAAACAGTGGTTGTATCGTGATCAATGACCAGGACGGTTAGCTAAACTCCCTCCCCTTCCTAACTGCTGAAGGTGGTGTTGCTAGCATGATGGGGTGATCCATTGTGTCTGTTGAGGCGAAACCATCACTGTGGATTGTATACTGCTGAGCTGTATGAAATGCACCGTAAACATCCAGCAACGGCAGACATTGCGTCTCATCCTGACAATAATGCACGCTCCCTTGTCAGTCAATGGCCGGTGAAAACTCCCCATGAGTTGCAGTACGAGACCTTTCTTCACCAATCATATTCTCCTGACTTGCAATTGAGAACTTCCTCGCATGGCAGACTAGAATCCTTTTATCATGGATTTAGTGGCTCAACGATGGCAGAAATGCATGGTTTCAGTCAGAGACAACTTAAGTAATCAGATATTGAATTTCTTTTTTTAAAGTTCCATACATCAATGGAACATTTTAAAAGCACCAACCAAATAGATGTATTATACATTGGCTCACATTCTTTATGATGCTTTACACAGCACTAACTACGATTTTCAATCTGAATAAATTATGCATGGAACAACTTTGAAGTGAAATAAATTTTTTTAACACCTAGTTCTTATCCTTTGGACCACATGAAATACACGATCGCACCTGAATTACATTTAAAAAAAATAACGACCATAGTTGGAAAAAAAAAAAAAAAATTAATGGAACAGGATCCGATATCTAGGGAACTAAACGTAAGCGCTTTCATTGAGCTGTATACTGTATTTCTGCATACAACTGCATTTGCAACCTTCAAAAAATGAAATAAATAAATAAATAAAATCGCTGTCTAGTAATTACTGCCTATATCTGCAAGACATTAACGTAATAACTGTCGATTTCATCAATATTTGTTAAATATGTAAAATGGATGGTAAGCTAATCTATTCATATATGAATAGATCGATGATTTGATTCACTTATAGACATATATCCGAAACCACTACCTATAGAACCTTGTAATTTTGTGGAAAGCTATCCCTTGTAGTATAGATTGTAGATAAGACGGAGTTTTGCGAAATACGTATCCTAAGCTTGAATGATTTTTTGCTGTTTGCCAGATCCCCGAAACTATTAAGCGTAGAAGCTTAACATTTTGTATAAATATTGGGAATTGTATATCTTTAGGGGAGAATGGAGAAGTTACAACTTTTTGGTGTGTTTCAGTTATTCAATTGCATTCAATATACAGGGTGCGGCACGTAAAACCGGCCCGTAAAGTGAACACATAAAATGAACACTTCAGTCCCCTTAAAACATGTCTGCAACTTCTCTCACTCGCATGAACCTGTTGACTCAATCTCCTGGTTGACTTTCGAGGACTTCTTGTCATTATCTCCTCCACCTGCATCTTTAATTCAGGTGTGCAGACAGATGGTCGTCTGTTCCTGGGAGCATTTTGAACCGATCCTGTACGCCGCCATTTTTCAATCAATTCCTGAATGGTGCTTTTTCCTGGCACAGAACGTCCTGGAAATTTCTTCCGAAACAAATTCTTTGTTTTCACAAAAGATCCAGTGAGAATGAACCCTTCAACAATGGCAACACGCTCGGGTATCGAATACGGCATTATCACACACTGACATTCACCCGGCTTAACACAACGAGGCCTTTTTCTCAACTGGTTTCGACAAGTTTCACTGGCTGCGGCTGCACGTGACTGCTGCAGGTCACGTAAGTCGACCCGACCTCGACACGCCATCTCTTGGTAGGAAGGTAGATTATTTAAGTGTTGCCAAAAACACAATATACCAGAATATTACGACGGGCCGGTTTTACGTGCCGCACCCTGTAGAAAACGAAAAGAAATGGAACACAGGAAGAGAAAAGATGAAAATATTTTCCGCGGTAGCACGCGGGGGTATACCTAGTAATTCTACAAAACTATACAAACTCGTGAAGCTAAATGAATGATTAGAAGGAAATAAATCATTCGACTCAGTTGCACAGTTAACTCACCTTCATTCTTCTTGTTTAATTATTGCACTCTACGATAAATAATGGATAGATTACACTGAAAGGATACAAAAAAAAAAAAGTTATTTAAAATATGTAAGATATTATTTGTATATTGTACTTTCCTTTATTCAAGAATTTATGTTATGCACGAAACACAGAACACATAGGTAATAAATAAATTATTGCCCTGAATCAGTCTCAATAAAATAATTTTGATATTTAAAAAAATTACAAATGTGTCAACAAGATGTTACGATTCAATTTACATTTTGGTTCTGTTAAGGTATTTCGTTCATACACAAAGACTATTTACGTCAACTTCTATAAGACTATGTTATTTTTTGTTTCACAACAACAACAACAACAACGATGGTTACTTTTTTAAAATATTGTTAACATACTAAGAATTAAAATTGTGTAACAGTACTACTTTATCTGGGGTTTAGTGTAATTATTTGTTACATATTCCCAACAATCATCTAAGCAAAGATTCAGTTAGACACCACAAGGGATTTACTTTCACTATGGAAACTTTATTCATATTTTCATTTTTGAAAATGTGAAGAAAATACTTCTGTGACGCTAACTGAACAACAGAAATTAATTTACTTCTACGCATGTCCAGTCACATTGTTTGTTCTCGAGCCCACATTAAGCGAATATAGGCACTTATTAGTTTTAAACAAGTTCCCACATTCGCATAGCTAAACTATTTGTAGAATTTTAAATATAAATTAAATTCATATATAAATTTATTTGTATCTACAAACTTTTAGTCTAAAGTGAAGAGTAAAAATTGCTCCCATCAAATACAGTACAGCTTTAATTCGATTTCGGAAATAGCACCAAAATCAACATCTTCATACGATGTTCTGATCACTTTATTCACCACCTCCAAATGGGTCCTGTTCAGCCCAAGACTATGATTAACTCAGGATCCAAGATGCATAACGAAAATGTCTTTACTTCGATTTTGAAATAGTATCCAATATCTACCTAAATACGACATGCAGGCGCCGAATCGGAATTTCTCATTCATATAAACAATGAATTGAAAGATAACAATTACCGGATGAATGGAAGTACAGGCTGTTTAATAACGAACCAAATTTTTTACTGTCTTGGCACCTTAAAAACTGTTAATTTCTCATTTACTCACAAATTCCATTTTTTACACTTAAAAAAAAAATCTAGCATCCATCAATTTTCAGAACTCTTGATAATACATTAAAAGTTGCAAATGCGAAGTTCGGTGAAATAGAAAAATGAATTTGTTAATATATTCTCGTTACAAGAATATATTCTCGTACTAATGAACACACAACCCAAGTTACATGTATGTGTCAAAATCGTGAACTCGTTGAGGATTAAGTAACTTAAACCTCAATTTTCGTTGCAGACCACATGATCTATTTGGATTTACACCGTAAAGAGTTAGGTTTCGATCGCATGCAATTCCTCAAGAACTGTGACATACGTAATTTATTAGTAGATGCTACAACTTCCGTTTTTACTGTACATACATTACTCAGATAATATTACAATTTATATTTTGGTTTAAGGCAATAATGCAAATTATATATATAAAAAAATAGAAACACGATATAATATATATATATATATATATATATATATATATATATATATATATATATATATATATATATATACTTGACCTGTGTAAAAACTTCTAACAAAAAAAAAATCATATAATGTGGCAACGTCCGATATAAAACTTTAATTCCAAATGTAGTAGACGACACCTCGCGGCTGAGTCATTTTTGGAAGCAATGCAAAATTTACAGCATTTTATGACAACCTCAATGTCACTTAACTGGTAAGACAAATACATCAATTACTGACCTATCAAGTCACTCCGGTATTATCATTCTAAAGGCACCATTGTATTGTGTACTACTAGGTAACTTTTTTTTTCTTTCTTTCTTAACTCTATGACAAGATGATTTCAGAAAATCAAGGGAATTTCTAATGAGAAACTAGACGATGTTGAGCACACAGAATCAAAATTATAAATACACAAAATAATCTGACATTATTTTTCAATTTCATATAAATTCTGAGCAATCCTAAGTCGAAACAACAAGCATTCGTCTACTGAATTTTTAACATTAAAGCACAATAAGTAATAAAACACCAGTTTAATTATTTAGAATTACAAATATTTATATATATATGTATGTTATACGACAACTGTACTTTTGTGATAAATTGATACAACGACGTAATCATTTGTGGCTTGCGAAAACTGAAACCACCAAGGCAACTAGTCCGTTTATACAGAATAATTAATCAACAATTGCTTGGAAAAATTAAGGCCTTCCAGGTGCCAGAAAAATTGCACTAAAGTTTCAGGTACAAATTGACAAAGTAAAAATGTCATTCTGCAGGAATCCATCTGAACAATATGGGAAAACTATTTCTGTATAAAAAGTCGTACAACAATAAAAATCAAGAACAGTACTGAAAAAAAATCCGTTATTCATAAAAAAAAAATCACTACATTCGAGTAATTACATCTTCACAACAAGTCAATAGAAATAATCTGATATTCTGTCATAAACAACTATAAACAAATTTAGTATATTCTTTTTTCTTCTTTTTGGTAGTTCTAACAAACAACAATTTTTCGAATACAAAAAAATACATATTTTTTTGTTTTTTTTTTCTGTTACATAAATTATCATAATTTTGAGTCTTTTTCTTTCTTCAGCTTATTATCCAAATCAGCCAACTGCCTCAAAAATCCATCATTTGGTCGAATATCTCTATGCTCACGAACTAACTTCAGTGCTTCACGTGCTGAGAGTCCTTTTTTAATCATGAGATATGCAAGGACACATGTACTCGAGCGGGACATTCCCATCAAACAGTTAACGAATACCTTACCTGAAACAAGAATAATCTTGAAAATTTTCAATATATACGTATACATATAAAGTAGATACATAAAAATTACTCATGTAATAAAATTTTTAAAAAACAATAATGAAAAGAAAAATTTACGTAATCCTTCCTATTCCCAATAAAGGAAGGAGTAGGGTTGCCAGATGTTCCGGTTTTCGCTCTTTAGATTGAAAGAATTCAACCTGCAACCTTTTTCCTCTGAGAAGGAAAAGAACCAAAAGTTTTAAGAACCTCTTTGAAAATTCGCTAAGTGAACCATATCTTTGTGTTGTACACAGCCAGATGTGTGTGTTCAACAGACAAATACTTGCGTGTAAAATAGAAAAATCAGATATTAATATAATAAAATTTGTAATTTTAGAGGACACTCTCACATTGATAAACCAAAGGAAAGAAGAAGGAATTCTACCCCAAAAAGTGAAATCTTTGGCTTATTGACTTTAACAGCTTCAGACATTTAAACATTTTATGTTCAAGTGGAAGAGTTGGGGGCACGGTGGCTCAGTGATAAAGAGTGGGTCCCTAGTTCGATCCCAGCTCTCGCCAAGTGGGCTTTGCGGTGGATAAACACCGTGTTCGTAGGTTTTCTCGGGGTTCTCCCGTTTTGTCCCACTTTCTTCATTCCACCATTTCATTCATTTCTCATCACCACCGTCACCTTTAGCCTAGCCGGCATAACTATGGGACGTAAAACTCAGAGATCTCATTTCATTTTCAGTGGAAAAGTTCTATGAAACAAGTTCTTATTTAAAGATGGAGATAACGCCACTCAGGGACTTCTCTATCTTAAAGTGGATGCTACTAGCTTCCACATCAGCGTGGATTGAAGCACAAGAAATGGGTAAGTTTCTACAAAATAAGAGTCAATCAATTGACGATTCAATATTGTTTAATCAGTTCTCATATTTAAAACAACAAATAGAAGCAAAACTTGTGAATGAGAAGGACATTTGGTGTAGTAAATCATGTCAGGAGAAGTGGACCTATTTTTATCGACAGTTCGAGTGTTTGGAGTAGTACTCGGAATTACTATGACTGTGTGAATTTATCTTCAGTGTTCTTGGGCATAATGCTAACGTGGAAAGCGTATTCTCTCTTACGAATGTGGAATGGACAGAGGAGAAACCGTGTTCTTGTGAATGGGTATTTTGAGCTTTAGCTCGCTATATTACTTTCGCAAATTAATCTAAGAGTCTGAAAGATCTTTTACGTGTTTATACATTTGATGTGAAGAATTTGATTCATTTTTCGAACAATTCACTGCTAATACTGTAAGAATAATATAGATTACCTGAGTGCCTGTCGCATTTAGATATGTAGTCTTACATCTAAGTTTCATTTGAAATGTCACCTCAACAATTACAGAACTGAGTTGTCTTTAATATACTTTCCCATGTGCGGATAAATATTTCTGAAGATGCTGTGCACGCATTTAATAATTTTGGATTTATATTTTTACTTTATCTGAAAAATTTTCAGTAATTTTCAGGTTAAAATTCCGTAAGAACTTACTGTAGCAAAATAAGTGTCAGTTAAATACAAAAAGATATGTCTTGTTTAATTTCAATACTGGATTTTTTTCTGCCAAACTTTTGGAGAACCTGAGTAAGTCTTTTATGATTTACTTTTTGTTTATCGCTCTGAATTTAGCGTAAATGTATTTTTTCTTTCTAAATGCTAAATTTGTATTTCTTATAGAGTAGTTTTTCTGACTCAGGTTATGACGCAACAAAGAAAAAAGTATATCTTCAATCATAAATGGGAGGGTGTGTCGTAATTGGCGCAATATTTAGGACCTGTTGAACACAACAAATCGGAATTCGGAATAAGGGACACCAGGCAGATTTTCTTATGTTACCTTTTCACATTCTTTATACATCCTTTGTAGGGCTTCATTTGTGTTAACTGTGCAGAGAATGAACTGCAATATTGTGAATAGTAACCTGGAAAAGACAGGTAATTAATTGATTCTGACCAAATGAGTAAGAAACCTGACCTTATATATAGCCTGAGATTGGTGTCCCGGTTTTTCGTTTACGAAATCTGGCAACCCTAGGAAGGAGTATCATATATACAGAGTGGACCATTTATCCTAGTAAGGCTATGAGATGTGGACGTACAACTTAGTGAGGAATCCAATTCGGGCATTCCATGCGGAAGGTACAATTACTTATTTACATACCCACAAGAAACCTCATAGTTGTTGTGTCGCACATTTCTTATACTGAGAAATGCATTTATTTTCTTACTCATGACTGAGTTCAATCTAAAAAATCTGGTAAATCTTACATCCTGGAACAAAAACACACATACACGAGACAAGATGGAACAGAACTTTTGTGACGAGATACCGTACGAAACAGAACTCTTTTAGTAGAAACAAATATACTTTTCGAGACAAGACAGTTTCAAATCTATTCTCATGGGCAACACTACAAACGCACATCATGTCGAAAATACAAACTAGGTTCGATAAACGAACATAAAGGGATTATGTAAAAACATACTTGATAAATATGAATCGTTCACAACCCCAAGTTTTAACGCTAAACGAAAGCTAGAAGAACTTGCATAGGACTTTAGACTCTTGTATAGTCTGAACGTTTGAACATATATATGATATATGAGAAACAGACTAGGTGAAGTGTCAAACTAGGGAACAATGCACCATAGGACACCATCGTTCGAAGGGCGACCCTACTTTCTACAGACCTGGAGTTACTGTTCTTTTACACCCCTTCAGAGAGCATTTAACTTTCTCTTAGATCAATGCTAAAGTTCAAACAGCTATCTAATAGATACGAAGATCCTTCGAAGTGTTTTAAAAAATTGACTATACGTTTGTGTGTGTTTCTTTCAAATATTTGTGAGTGGAACTTGAATTGATAATCTTACTTTTATGAATTTTTGAAACAAAGTTGAAGTAAGCGAAATGAATAACTACTTCACTAAATAAATAAATAAGAATTCATTTTTCATAATAGTTTAAAGTGATGTATATTTTGTATTTTAAAAATATATTTAAGTTATAATTTATGACATTTGAATGAAATTGAAGTATATGTTACAGTAATTATTTACATAATTTCCTGCTGTAGATAGAACAATGCAATATAGTGTACAACACTGGATTATTAAAATATTGGTGTGGTAGTGTACGTTAAAATATTTTATTTCTATTTATTTACTTGCATTAATACGAAAGGGAGCATCTATCTTTTATTGGTGAGGGGGGAAAAGAAAGAGAGTAAAAAGAAAACTGGCCTCTCAAACCCACATGTGTAAGTCATTCATTACAATTTAAAGGCAAAAATATGGCAATGTCTTTGGACGCACGTTAAGTTCCAATGCCACTAGTAAGAGGAGATAATTGTTCGCTCAGTCTTGCAAACCACACATTGTGGGCATCATGATGTTACCCGCAGTATACCATCACTAACGGTATACTGATACACAAACAGCACGAAGTACCCAGTTTGAGCCCACAGAAACGTAGATTTACCTGGAAGGAGTTACGAAGGTTGCATCTGAGACGTGTTCGGTTTCCCTGAGATGCTGAAAAGTTGCCAGTTACCTGTATAATTACTGCGGGCAGGAAGACATTTTTACAGGAACAGGACACACTATTCACAAGATTATCCAACAACAGTTGTTCTAGAGCGTCTCACTTCTACACCACCACAAAATGTCACGCATTGAGAATCTTCGGGGGGGAGGGGGGGAGCTCAGTTCCGAAATGTGCTGCTGACCGAAAACATACTATGCATTCGATGGGATTTAAATCAGGAGAACGGGCTGGCCACGATATCTGTATGATTTCTGTATGAAGGTAGTAATCGACCAAAGTTTCTCAATATGGACGTGGATTATGATTCTTTAAACAGGAGTCAGGTCCAAGCGCAACCCTGAAAGGCGCACACGCTAGTGCGAAGATGATGTCACGATAAGTGTATAACGTTACGTTATATATTGCCTACAGTTCATATATATTTTTTAGTAATTACGTAAATTAAGGATAGTTTGAAGAAATATACACCAATTTAATATGCACAAAATCTCTATACTTGACAATAATAAAGTATTTTACTGCACCATCAAAATTATGCATCTAACAACTATGGCGATACTCACAATTATATTATATAAACATTTCCTGGACAAAGGCTAACATACAGCGTACAACAATGTACAAACAACAGCATACATAAGGCTAACAACGTACAAACAATACTATCCTGATCAATTTACAAGTATTACTTACATTATTTTCTTCTATTTTTATAAAAAATGCTTGCGCACAGCTGCTCTAATTACAAACGAAATAAACAATATACAAGTTATCGTTGTAAGTGTGAGATATAAAAGTTCCCCTTTGAGCATAAATAAGGTGTACAACTTCCGAATATGAACACATCTCACCGTCCATGACACCGCCTCCCCCTCTAATGGTCCCGTTCTTAAAAGTTAGATCGGCTGTACCGGATTTAAGACTCCTTACATATTAGAATACGGTTAGTCACTTTGTAAACTACACTTGGACTAAGTCTTCATGCATAAACAAATGTTGATGTAACCGATTACACACTGCATGCCTAGAAAGACAGTGGCAGTGGGAAACTAGTGTGTCGGCTATCACCAGCCGTTGTCATCTGCCGCACAGAGCTAAATATTGGTCCTCTTGGGTAGTTGTTGCTCTTGGACGTTTAATATTGAACCGATGTAGCACATTTCTGTCTTTGTGGGAGATTTAGCTTCTCCGATATATACATTTGTGTTTGGTCTCTCTCCAGTGGCTCAATGACTAGCTCCCTGGAAGTTATCCAAATAAATTCGATGCGTCATTTTTCACTGCTAACCCCCACACAAACACAGACATTATCACAACCACCTTAATAACCACCAAAAACTCTGAGCAGCCACGGCATGTTAGTTTTCGGTATTCTATGTTCTGGTGATTAAAGTGCATCATCAGCCATCAGTAGCAAGTGTACCAAGCTGTTAACGAGGTACAGATAGTAATTTTGCTGTTACTAGTGTTTCGTATTGACTCTCTCTGACTCTCTGCTTTATTCATATTATATATATATTAATCTAGTTCTAAGTAGTTCTCAGGCGGGAAACTTCCAAAACTTTTAGAACAAAGAAACGGGATTTTTTGAAAGCTAAAATTAAGGAACTTGAAGATAATAGTAAAAATAAAAATATTCGGGACATGTATAAGGGGATCAGCGAATTTAAGAAAGGCTATCAACCTCGTGCTTATATATTAAAGAAATCTGACGGGACAGTTCTCACTGATACGGATAGCCTCTTAAATAGATGGAAAGATTTCTTTGACGATTTGCTGAACACGCAGCCAAAAACTAATGTGCGTAGAGAAAAGGAGATACACACCGCAGAACTGTATATTCCAGAACCCAATCGAATAGAAGTGGAAGCCGCTATAAAGAAATTAAAGAAACACAAATCTCCGGGTGTAGATGAAATTCCGGCTGAGTTAATTTTAGCTGGAGGCGAAAAATTGTGGAACAAGATACACAAACTCATTCTCCTTATCTGGAACAAGGAAGAATTGCCACAAGAGTGGAAAGAGTCAATCATTGTTCCAATTCACAAGAAAGGCGACAAAACTGACTGTAATAATTATCGAGGCATTTCTCTTCTGTCAACATCCTATAAAATCCTTTCAAATATTCTGTTAGCAAGATTGACCCCATACGCAGATGAAATTATTGGAGATTATCAGTGCGGATTTAGACGAAATCGATCAACTATCCACCAAATATTTACCATTCGCCAAATACTCGAAAAGAAGTGGGAATACAATACCCCGGTACATCAACTATTTATTGATTTTAGAAAGGCTTACGACTCGGTTAGGAGAGAAACATTATACAACGTTCTTAC
The DNA here is from genome assembly GCF_964235325.1 of Thermobia domestica. Lineage (NCBI taxonomy): Eukaryota > Metazoa > Arthropoda > Insecta > Zygentoma > Lepismatidae > Thermobia > Thermobia domestica. The sequence goes on along the minus strand of NC_137454.1, from coordinate 106,412,147 downwards.
AGAGCTTGGAATACCGAGAAAGCTAATTAGATTAATTAAGATATGTTTAAGTGAATCCCAAAGTAAAGTCCGGGTAGGAAAATTTTTGTCCACGAGCTTCCACGTCGAAAATGGCCTGAAACAAGGAGATGCGTTGTCGCCATTATTATTTAACTTTGTGCTGGAATACGCCATAAGGAAAATCAAAGATAGCAACCAGGGCCTAGAGTTGAATGGCATTCACCAGGTTATGGCATATGCTGATGATGTAAATTTAATAGGGGATGATAGGAGAACAGTAGAAATAAATGCAGAGATATTATTAAACGCTTACAGGGACATGGGTTTAGAAGTAAATGCAGAGAAAACTAAATACATGGAAGTGCGTCGGGATCGTAATACGGCAAATTGTGGGGGCGTTAAAATATTAAATAATACTTTTGATAAAGTGGATACTTTCAAATATTTAGGATCAATATTAACAGACGAAAATCATATTCACGAAGAAATTAAATGTCGACTAAAAGCAGGGAATTCGTGTTACTATTCGGTTCAAAATCTCTTGTCGTCGCGAATTCTGTCGAGGAATTTGAAGCTTAAAATATATAAAACGATAATCATGCCTGTTGTTCTGTATGGTTGCGAAACATGGTCGCTTACTCTGAGGGAAGAACATAGACTGAAAGTATTTGAGAACAGGATTTTGAGAAGAATATTCGGACCTAAGAGGAACGAGAATGGGGAATGGCGAAAGCTTCATAGCGAGGAACTACATAGTTTATACGGTTTACCCAACATTGTTAGGGTCATCAAGTCTAGGAGGCTTAGGTGGGCAGGTCATGTAGCTAGAATGGAAGAAAGTAGAAACGCTTTCAAAGTCTTGACTGGTAGACCCATAGGAAAACGACCATTAGGAAGACCTAGGCGCAGATGGGAGGATAATATTAAGATGGATCTCGCAGAGATAGGAATACAAAGTAGAAACTGGATCCAATTAGCTAAGGATAGAAGTCAGTGGAGAGCTTTTGTGAACGCGGCACTGAACCTCCGGGTTCCATAGGGCATAGAGTTAGTTAGTTAGTTAGTTCTAAGTAGTTCTAATACTATAGTTTCAAATTTCTGATTCAAATGCTTTGTCATTTATCAATTAACATGATTTAGTTATATAAGTCACACAAATTTTGAGAATTTCAACAACGATTAAGTTTTCAGAAAAAATATATACGTTATATGCATTTATCTTGCAATGAATATTTGAAAAGAGAAAGGATTCCAACCTGACTAGATGTCTTTTTTAAACCTTAAAAACACGGTAGCAACGTATACATTCATCACAAGTTTGGTGAAGATCAGTAAGTTCTATATATCGCATATGATATACACTACCGAACTGATTCTTTTAAAAATAAAGGAAGAAATAGATATTAAACTAAACAAGAATTACTACCGGTACTTAATATTACAACTAAAATATTAACTTTGGTTGAAGCTATGCGCCCAACTGGGGATCGAATTCGAGACCAGAGGTCGAGGTTTGTAGAAAATTATTTCAGACTGAAGGCAATATTTTTAGTCTTTTTGTAGCCTCTCTTGTAAGTCTACGTATCAAAGCACCAAGTAACGTATCAAAGCACCAAGCAATATTTAACACTTTTTAAAAAACATAATTGTACAATGAACAACGAAAATGCTTCTTCACTCCTATATTTTCTTTTGCCGAAAACATTGAAACGATTCGACAAAGTTGAAATCGAACTTATTCACTGAAACACTTTATTTCTATGTCAAGGAAACGGAATTAAAATTGACGCTATAGCTTCAAACCCACTGAGGAAGAAAACTGTAGGAGGCGGGTTTGCATTTTAGTCGGCCACTAGATATCAGTTTGATTATGAAGAACGTAAAATGAGTCAACGAATTCGAATAGATTGAAGTTAATATGCTTACCACCACTTTGAACTCCACTATCTATAAAATCTGCTGCAGTATTGAAGTGCTCAGAAATATTAGTTAATGGCAAATCCAACAGTTGCAATCCTAGGTACTTGATTCCAACGTCTTTGTAAAAACTTTCATCCGTGTCCACCATTCCAAATCGTTTTCCCTCAGCAGAATTTAGAACATGGGTAACACCAATTCTCTTCAGGTATTCTTTGTTTTTTGCGGCTCCTCTGTAAAAGATTTCAAGTAAATAGGCATATAATGAAGTAAGAATGTTTTAATTTCACACAGCTGAACTATTGTAGAATATTTATTAGTATTTGTAGAATATTTATCATTGAATTCTATACCACAACTCTTCTTCTTCTACTAAACTTTATGTGAGCATATGCCGGTACTATTAGTCTACTGTAAATTTAACTTCTCTCCTTAACTTCGATTCAAAAAAGGATTTCATTTTGTTTTAATTCTTAAATAAACTCTCTTCGAACAAAATACAAAGGCCGATCCTTTCTATCCAAACTAATTGAAGTTGTGCATATCTAAGAGATTTGACAAGAATGGGAGTAAAAATATGTCTACCAAAGTAAGAAATTAAAATAATCTTTAAAAATATTTTTTCCGCTATTAAGCCGCAATTACATTTATCTTTTTCATCTTCTTTCGCGACTCCCTGTAAGAGTCCCCACCACAAGGTTGAGAAACCCTGGGTTAGAGTTGTAAGAAAGAGTAGATGTTACAACACAGTTTACAATACTTCTATCTGTATCTGGGTTGCTTTCTACAGGGAGTCCATAAAGTCCTGCAGAAAAGTAAAACTCTGTAACTTGGAAACAGTTACGTTTAAGTGTATAAATTTTTGTGGTTGGAAGAAGGGAAATTTAAAGTTTTGTTCTGGCCACAATGCTCGATGACGTTTGCGCTGGTAATCACGTGACTTAAGATGACGTCTATTTTTAAAAAAAAGGCACAATGTGTTTTGCGGTTTGTGGAATTACAATCTTGCGTTTCAGTGCCGAGAAAGTTCCAAACAACGTATGGGAAAACACCCCCAGCAGAAACAAGTATCAAGAGGTGGTACGAGAAGTTCAAAGAAACCGGAAGTGTGTTAGATTTACCACGCAGTGGAAGGCCAGGAACGAGTGACGATGCGATTCACACGTTGCAGGACAGCGTAGCCAGGAGTCCAATGAAGTCGCTTAAACGTAGGTCATTGGAACTGGGAATACCGAAGTCAACGTTACACAAGATCGTACGCAAGAATTTGAAGGTCCGGTCCTATAAGTTAAAATTTGTGCACGAGCTGACAGAGGAATACTGTGACATGAGAATGTAATTCTGTAAGTCAATGCTTACCCGCTTACAAGAAGATGGTGACTTTCTGTCTCAATTTCTGTTTTCAGATGAAGCCACATTTCATGTGTCGGGAAAAGTAAACAGACACAACTGTTGAATTTGTGTGTGTGTGTGTGTGTGTGAAAAATCCACGTGAATTCGAGGAGCACAAGTGGGGTAGTCCCAAAGTCAATGTGTGGTGTGATGTTTCAATGGACCACATTATCGGCCCTTTTTTCTTCGAGGAAGAGACGGTAAATGGTAACAATTATCTGAACATGCTACAGACATTCCTTTTGACAGAACTTACTAGGTTAGGCATCCTTAATGAGGTCCACATGCAACAGGATGGGGCAACGCCGCACTATGAACTTCAAGTTCGACAGTTTCTTAACGAAGAATTTAAGAGGAGATGGATTGGCCAAAGAGGACCCACACCTTGGCCTGCAAGATCACCAGATTTGTCGCCTTGTGATTACTGGCTATGGGGACACGTGAAGACCAAGGTGTATGCGCAGAGGCCAGCTAATCAGCACGATCTCAAGAACAAAATAACTGATGTGATTTTGAACATTCCAGACGAGCACCGCCAACACGCAATTCCTGGTTTCCCAAAAAGACTGCAAGAGTGTTTGAACGTGAATGGTGCACAATTGGAGGTTTGGCGATGAACCTTAACTAGCTGAAACAAAACTTTGAACCTTTTTGTAAGTACATCAGAAAGTATTTGTTAATACATTACGTAGTTTCCACGTTATAGAGTTTTACTTTCTTGCAGGACTTTATGGACTCCCTGTATAACAAAAGTCTTCTTTCCGGATAGTATCTGGTAACTCTAGGCAACTTGTATTTCACTACAGCAATCGCCCCACTCCATCTTTCTTACTTCCTTTAATATGTACTACGTGCCATTCTTCGACATGGTAAGCCCACGTTTTAATTATCAGTACTATAACTGTATTCGACATCGGAAAGCACTGTTAAATTTTCTTCTTACTATGGAAGGGGAGATTTTAGGTTGCATTATTCATCATGGACATTCACCACATTTGACACAAATAAACTGAAGTCCGATCTATCTATACAATCGATGATATCATTAACTTCGTGCTAGGTGACGCTATTATTCCTTGTAAAAATTGTCACTAACATCGGAAACAATCTCTGTAAAATGTTTGAGGGAACATTGCCATGCACCATAATAAAACGAGAGGGATTTTTGGCATTCTTTCTTGTTAGAGATATATAATGCGCAAATTTGCTGTGATGCGATATCTCCCAGATCACATTAAAAATCATGTACACAAGGTCGTTTGGTTCACATTGGACCGAATTAAGAACGTCCCTATCATCTGGGGAATGGCGCTAGGACAATGCGTCTGCTGTCGTGAGTAGTAATGTGTCTGAAGTTGTAGGTGATGAATATCATCAAGAAAGACATGTCATGGCCTTTTTACCACAGTCGTTTTTCCTACATATACATACTAAAACGGTGTCGGGAAATTCACCCTCCGGGTGAGTACGGCTCAAGCTACTGTGGCGCGTTACACAAACCAAGAAACCATGACGAAACAATTGCCCATCAAAAGCTCCAGGAAGAGGGCTCGAAGGAAAATGACACCCGTAGAAATGCAAGGAATTGGCGTGGCAGAAAAATCCACCGACAGAATGTACGATGGGCCAGTGATTCAATTTGGTAACTTCCAGCTGTGAATATAGCCATTCGTAAGCCGCCCTTGCTAACGTTAATCCGTAAATCCTGAATAAACCCTGCGCAATTGCAGAACGAGATACGAACAGCAGAAAAGTGTATGAAAATGATCTGGCAGGATTCAAATGACAATCGTCACAATAGATGAAGCTTAGCTATACTTTACTGCTGACAGTCATATTTGGGCGCTGATATACTTTGATAGAAATGCCAAAGGCCGATGAAACCTTATTTGCCGCTGCCAGAAAGCTTTCGGCATTAGTTTATGGTTGTTACTCTATTTATTTATTTATTTATAATAGGTTTCAGATACAGCACTACGCCATTTTACATTGAAACATTTGAACATTTTGATAACATAACAACTGAATAACAATTTGAGCTCAAGATGGTAACAGCACAACAGCAACATTACAAAAATAGCTTATTTATAGGTGATCTGAAAGTAATACTCATTTGAGAAAACGTCTAAAGTTTCTGGTAACTGACTATATGTATTGACAATTCGGTTTAGAAGGGACCTTTGGACAATATTAACTCTTGCCGCTCGAGTGTAAAAGAGATTACTAGACCGTGTTGTTTTAGCGGGTACGCGAAAATTAATCTGACTTAATAACTGTTCACATGATATACGAACATTTACATTTTTTTGCAAAAATATTAGGTCAGAAATTTTGTTTCTCACTAGCGGAGGTTTGATATTGAGGGATTTTAAAACGTCATTTTTTGGAAGTGTCCGGAGGTGAGGTATTCGGTAGGATACAATGGTTAAAAAGAAATTAATTACAGAATTTATTTTTTTTAAAAAATGAGTAGGGCAGGTCATAGACCAGATAGGAGAACAGTATTCAATAGTGGAAGCAACATATGACTTATAAGCTTAAGGAATTAGGATTTTTTATATCAAGCGATGAAGCGATAAAGGAGTCCTAGTTCTCTCATAGCAGTACAAGATTTTGTGCTTATATGATCCGCGAAAGTAAGCTTACTGTCAATGACAATACCAAGATCTCTGAACGAGGTGACAGGATTTATGTTCTTTTGACCGCGTAAGAGAAGCACATTTTTCGATGTTTAAGCTAAGTTTCCAAGAGTTACACCAGTTGAGACGAGTTGAAGCATCATGTTGAAGAGCAAGAGCATCGTACTCAGATTGAACTTGTCTGTAGAGTTTGCAATCAGCGAATAGAAGAACATTGGTAGAGCTGTTTGTGAACAAAGAAGGCAGATCGTCCATGTATAATAGAAATAGAAGTGGACCCAGAACACTGTCTTGAGGAACTCCAGAAGTTACGGAAATAAACTCAGAAAAGTAACCTGAAACTGAAACTCGTTGTGTCCTATTACTGAGATAAGTTTCCAGAAGACTAAGTAATTTGCCATGTATATTGAATCTACAATTGAGTTTGTATACAAGAAGATGGTGTGAAAGAGAATCGAAAGCCTTAGCAGGTCCAAATACAAAATGTCGAGTTGAGAATTTTCTGACATGCTGTCCACAGCATCGGACAGAACAACACATAAATTAGTAAGACAAGATTTTCCCGGCAAACAGCCTTCTTGTGAGGAGTTTATAAATGGAGCAACAAATTGAAAGATCCTGTTTTTGATTATCTTTTCACAAACCAATGAGAGAGGTAATATTAAAGAAATAGGTCGATAGGAGGACACATCATTTTATTTTTACCAGACTTATGAATAGGGGTGATATTAGCTTTGTTCCAACATGTGGGAAAGACATTTTCTGCAAAAACGCGATTTAGTAATCCTAAAGGGGTTGAGAAAGCGAACTGGCAACAATGCGTAGGAAGCAAGTGTAGATATTATCCAGCCCTAAGGCACGCTGCTGTGGCAATGTCAAAAGAAGAGAAAGTAGGTGTGGTACTGATAGAAGATAAAGACTCAGAACAAACAAGCTGAAGAGGGTAGGGGAAGAAAGGAGGTGGGAGAGGATGACGTAAAGCTACTAGCAAAATATTCATTAAATACCTTTCCCTGTCTTTTTCATTTACACATGCATTTTTGTGGGTCAGTTCTGTCGGAATACGAGAACTATTTCTTCGATTGTTTATTAGGGCCCAGAAACGCTTAGGGTTATTACTTTTATTGACTGTGATGTATTCAATGTATTCCTCATACTTTCTTTTAATAAGATATTTACTGTGTCTTCTAAGATCTGTAAAGTTTTTATGAGTATATTCACTGGGAAAATCCTTCCATAGCTTCCATGCACATTTTTTGTTGCGAAGTATGCACTTTAGTTCCTCATCAAACCACGGGAGGAACTCTGACGAATGTCTTTTACGGAAAGTCACAAAATCTTTAACCACAGCCTGTATGATGTCAGTAAATAAGTCAGCTGATCGTCAACTGAGCCTGAGGCAAGTAAGCACAGCATGGAAGAAAATGAAGAACTTGGCGTATTTCGCTCCAAAGGGGCTATTTTCACTGAGGTAAAAGAAGACACGGATTTTTGCCGTTGATACATTTTGTGTTTGACATGAGGAAAAAAAAAAAAAAAAACTAAGGGAGTCCTGATCAGATGGGAAAAAGTTTAACTTAAGAACCACAACCGTTGATTTGTGGGTTGACACAATATAGTCCAGATTACTATCGCCTCTAGTGGATGCGTATTATGCTGTGCTAAGTCCAGACCATATATAAAATTGTCCAAAAACCAAGAGTCATTATTACAGTTTTTAGAGTGTGGGGCATCATATGTGGAGAAAAGCCAGTCAATGGAGAAACTGAAGTCTCCTAGAAGATTTGCATTGCAGTCTGCTACGGCGGCAGAGTCACGACATGCTTCCAGTATGTAAAGGGAGAGTTTTTGTGTGGTCGATAAAAGCAGCCTATGAGTTGTTTTGGACCATTCGGAATGTTTATTTCAACTCATAAGATTTCACAGTCCTTACTGTACAAGACTTTACGTTCTTTACTTTTTAGTTTAAAGTTTACACATATTACACCACCACCACGTGAACCCCTGTCCCGTCTGTATATAGTAAAGTTATCGGAGAATACACTTCAGAATCAAGCACATCATCAGTCATCCAAGTTTTAGAAAAAACTAAACAGTCATATTCTAAAAGTTCACAGTCACTTAGTTTGTTTTTAATGGAACGAACGTTTTGATAATAGACAAAAAGGGTATGGTCCTCACTGGGTCCCGGATTGAGGTGAATATCGCCACTGAGCAGAACGATCAGCAGTAGGCGATGCAATCTATTGATAGATTTCTTACCTGAAACTGTCTGCCCGGAAGAAGAAGGTGAGGATACGCAACGTTGATTAAAACATGAGCGAATACAGATACTTCCAGGAATCCATTACAACATTTATCTTTCAGATTGACATCTTACAATTGTACACTGCGGACGCCAACCAGGTAAGCATCTATCATACAGACAACTCTTTGAGTCATAAACCAAAACATCTCTGCGTTTTGAAGAGGAAATGAAAAGAGAATTAGTACTTCGAGCCACTGCATTTCAATACATTCCTTTGAAGAGCCCAGATGCCAGTACAATGAATTTCTGCAGATTTAAGATACCGAAAAGACCTTTTAATTCGGCGTCTGCACCCTCGCTGGTTTTTGGAAAGCTTGTAGGGAAGAGTAGGACCGAATTCCCTTGCTCGCAATTGGCCGGAGTTTGCTCCAATGGAAACTTCGATATTGTGTGATATTCTATCTGCTGGGGGTCCAACAGAGCACCATCAGTCGTGGCGGTAAGGTTTCTCGTAAGCTGAGTACCATACAAAATAGATCCGATATAAACCAAACCTTCTGTATTACGCTTGGCATACATGTTCTTTCCCTTATATGCAGAAGATCCCGAAATCCCAAGTAGTATTTTTTTGAAAATACTATTGTAAGTGAGTAAAACCAGTTATTTTTACGCGTCATTCTTATAACTTAGGATAACAGTCAGTTAGTCCCACCACTATTTCGCAAAAATAGCTACTATTTCGTTCTTAAAACTCAGTGGGAAACGAATCGGTACTATTCAGGGTATTTGTGACATAATGATCATTGCGAAATGAGCCAAAGGTTAAGATGGCCAGTCTGACCCGAATAAAACTTATTCAAAAGTAAAGCCACTGTGATAAAAGGGAAAACTCAGAAGGCTTACAAATGGATGGGTTAAGTATGACGTACTTCTGCCACTGGCTACATTGTCTACTACTTCCGGTATAATTTTGTTCTGCCGGGGGGAGGGGGTGGTTGTTACAACAAAGATACCACACATGGAAGCCACAATGATCACCGTTATGTTTAGCAAGAACCCCATAAAAGCATCATATGTATATAGAGTGAAATCTTCTATTTTACTTATACCAGAATTCACAACATTACTTGACCCATTCGTTCAATATGAGAAATTAATCTATATTAAAAAAAAAAAAAAAATAAAAATAAAATAAAATAAAAAAAAAACTAAAACATGTAATAATATGTATTTTCAGTCAGCAACTTACATGTCTCCAATGTACACATTGGGATACACTTCATCACAATCCATCCCCGCCATAAATCGATCGTGTCCATCTGAGCCATCCTCATACCCTGGGAGTGGTCTAGGGCTAGTCTTTGTTGTGTAGATAATATTCAGAAGCTCTTTCACTGTAGTCTCCTCTACAATTGCCGATGTCATATTTTCTTGCTTCTGTATCTCAGGAAAAAATAAATAAATAAATTAGCAATGATGGAATATTTCACCCAATAAGGATTATCAACAAAAGGATACTGAAATGATTATCTTCTTTAGAATTTTACATTTATTTTAAGTAAAAATATATGTGACTTGAACCGGAGATTAATGTAGATCCAAGTCACATATGCTTCCACTAACGATGCTCGGCTATTGAACTAGCAGCGAACTAGACAAACCATCCGCTAGCAACATGGAGAAGCAATCAACACAGTGGATATTTTATGTACACACGATCACTACCTTTTATATGTAAATTTGCATTTGTGTAACAACTGTTGTTCACTTTGTTTGAACACATTCAGAAAATTGTATATTTTAATATCGAAAAGGCAAAGTATGTTTCAATTGGTAACGTAGAAACGCCCACGTGAGAAGTTTACAATACAATAAATTACTCTGTAATATATGACAGGAGAGGGGGAACCAAATTTTCCACTCTAAACTCCAGCCTACCCAGCCCAGGTGTTAATCCGTGCCTGAATAGACCATAGTCATATATATGTCCTTCAACAATATGAAAATGAAGACATCAAACGTAATACTTTCATTTACCTTCAGCTTATATTTTCCTTTCCAGGAAGAAACTAATGGAACATGTGTTCTTCGAGCACAATATACAGCGGAAAATCGTTACCCGAATATATCTGTATTGGTTACACTATGTTCTTTCCCTTACAGGAAACGACTTTTCATTTCCAATATGTGTTATCTATTCCATTTGTAATTTACAAAAGACTGCACATGAAATAATACAAATATTTCTTTACCCCTTTAATGCTGAACGCGTCTTTAGACGCGCTCCGAAGAATACGCTAGATTGGGAACGGATTCACAGACTCGTCTAATTAAAAGACTTGTCCATCCTCGGAAAGTGCATTTAGGGACGAAATCAATTGAATCTATGCTCGTGATAATTCTGTCATTTCTACAAGAAAAAAGAAAAAAATAAGTAAGATCTCTATTAAAGGGTTAATCGTAGTGGATGATGCTTTTGTAACATAAAATCAGTCTCCATTAGTGGCAAAATCTGTTTGACACTGTCACACCACAACAATGGATTTTGTGCGCTCGTGGTATGTATTTTTCTACCACGATCAAATACAGTCTCTTGTTTGTGAGCTACAACAACAGCAACAACAACAAAACCTTACGGGGAGAAATTTAGATTTTTCATAAAGAATAAAAGCTCCACCGTATGAAAAGCATTTTTGAACATGGTTGTCACTTTTTTTTTTAAATTCATTTTTATGCAAATACACATCGTAAGGTGAAAGAGTTTTCAAATATTCCTTTCGAATATTTCTCTCAACCGTGAATTTCAGCTGGCACCTAATTCTAATTACTAATAGTTTACGGCAGCTTTTCCTAACCGGGGGTCCGCGGACCCCCAGGGATCCGCAAGCCAATATGAGAAAGGCACACACAGTGGTGAGAAATACACCGTTTTAAGTTAAATGATCGAATTAATAATAATGTCAATTTGGGTGAGAAGTGATATTCGACCTACAAGAAGTTGCCTATATACTAGGGATGGCCAGATCCGGATACTTTTGGATCCGGATCCGAGATTTCGGATCTTGGATTCGAACCTCCGTGTCAGAAAATTCGGGTGTTCCGAATCAGCAAAATTTTCGAAATTATTGACAAAGTGATTTTCATTCCTATGCTTAAAATAAGATTTTAAGACACTTTTGGTATCTGATCGTGTGACAGCCTTGCGTTCTCTTCATTCTGTTGATATTTGGTTTTCGTGCCTTAATATGTCACAATTACTCCAAATTTGATTGAGTAAAACTGTCGACTTAGGTGAGAGCAATCTCATTGTCAGATTCGATTCTAGTGGAAATACTTGACCGAAAAAGTAGTAAATCTTTTTTAAAGCGGTCATCCTGATGGAAATTTGTCCTTTGTTTTCTGTAACACTAGTCAAATGCTGGGATGAAACCTTAGTCCCAAGCCCAAGCTTCTTCATTAGACTCAGGTTGCTTACTTTTCTAATTCTTTCTGAGTTATTGTAGTCACTGAATGAGGCCATTTCCTAGTCGTGATGGGCTAGGCCATTGCTAATAGAACAGCCCATAAAATTTAGATCAAATCAAATTAAGGAGCAACTTCCTTTTCTTGCTCTTGATAAGCTTTTTTTCTTTCTTTAAAAATACGTTTCTCTGTGACCGTATCACTCCAGTTAGAATTCAGAATTGTAGTAGAGATGAAGTTCTAAATGTGGCAATTAATGTATCAAAATCAATGTATTAATGTACTGTATGTGTATACAAAATACCATATGGAGCCTCGAGCAGTAACACGTATCTTTGTAATTAGTAATCCACTACTATTAACTCTGCATAGGTTGTATAAGGAGCTATATCATTCATGTAAACACATAGGCGGATGCAGGGGGAGGGCGAAAAGTCGTTCGCCCCTACCCAGCGCCACCATTAACAGCGTACTTTAGTAGTAATTTGTGGCAATTTCAGATCATCTAAGTAATTTTTCACTGCTAGCATCCCCAACCGCCCCCTAAGAATCCATCCGCCCCCTCTAGGAGTCCGTTCTGGATTCGCCCCTGCTCAAACATAATATACAACTCATTCAAGAATACATTTTGGTAGCTTTTTAAAATTTTTATCTTAAAGGATTGTCATTTCTCGTGGCTACTTATGCAATTTTGTCCACAGGTATACATGCAATTTCCAGTCATTACGCAAATACATTTATATACTTAATAGACCTCGGCTAGTTGGAGGCTTCGCCACTAGACCCCCAGTTGCAATAAAGCAAGCTGAGTATCGCGGGAGAGATTGCGCAACATTTCGTAGGATATACGATCAAGCCCTGGAGCAGTATTGGCCGATTCACGAAGAGCAGAATCGAACTCGACAAGGGTGAAAGAAGCATTGTAATCCTCGGTATCGGCACTAACGAAGTTTAACGGGTTCCGCTCTAACCAGGCCCTAATAGGAACGAACGCTGGAGGATAGTGTCCAGACTCAGATGCAAAATACTGGCCCAAAATGGCAGATATCTCTGAAGGGTCAGTCTCTAATACACCATTGACAGATAAAACAGGGACATCAACAGAAGAATTAGTTCCAGTTAGAGAGCGGACCCGAGAGCGGAGTACGCCGAAGACCAACATTGTTTGGGTGGAAACGTCGACGTTCTGGGTTGCTACAGATTTCCGAGAACTCGCTGCAACAGTCGCGAATGGGATAGAAAGCAAGGAAGGAAGGCTGTCGTTCAAACGACGCTCCGCATCTGCAGCAGAAATCTTCTCAACAACCATAAGTTCTCGGATACGCTTCTCACGTTGAAAGGTTGGACAATCCCTAGACCACGCAGAATGCTCATCCTTCCAGTTTACAAGAAGAGCTGGGTCGCTTTACAAGGATTCGCACCATGACTAGCCTGGCCACAACTGGCACAAAGAACAGCAATCGCATTGCACGAGGTGCTGGTGTGCCCAAAATGTTGACATTTATAGCAGCGCAAGAGACTAGGTATATAGAGCCAAACTTTCAAACGATAGAAACCAGCCTTGATGAACTCCTGAAGTGCTGGCAAACTAAAAGTAAGAATCAGTGACTGGGTAGCGACGAGTTCACCTGACTTCTTACTTTTGACGCGAGCTACGTCTATAACGTGTTGGTCCGCTAACTCAGATTTAATCTCCTCCTCAGTGGCACTGAGGAGATCCCGACACGATATCACCCTTCGGGAAACGTTCAGTAGACGATGGGGTACTACTGACACGTTCACTGGTCCAATAGTAGTTAACTTCATGAGCTTCGCTGTTTGCTTCTCGTCGATTGTTTCCACCAATAAGGTGCCATTCTGCAATTTCTTGATATCTTTAACCTGTGCGGTGTTAAAAACTTTATTAATAACAAAAGGGCACAAGCCCTTTAGAGCACTCGGACGGTTATCTTTAGCATCGGCACCATCATTTTCTTTACCTTTAATTACAAGATATCGGACCACAGGTGTAGCGATACTTGCTTTTCCACATTCTCTACAATAGGAGGGTCAATCTCACTCTCGCTAAGTTTGGGCTTTTTACTAAAGGGCGAGCCCGGACCCGTTTTAAGTGTTTTTGTACCCATAAAAAAGTAATTATTTTAAAAATAAGGAAAGAAAATGGGATGTGAAGGTCACATCGGGCGTTAACGAGGAGAACTAACGCTACCCTCTGGTAATCCTCTTGGCACGCCCGCACCGTAGGATCAGCGTGGGGCCAACACGGTCAAGGGGAATAGGGGTGCAAGAAAACCATTCCCGTTGACAAAAACGCATGGCCCCGGAAAAGGAAGAAGCAAAACTAAACAAAGAACCTGGAAAAACGAAAAGACAGACCCCACCAGCTCAGAAGAAAACAAAATAAAAGGCGCGGTTTTGTTTGGATTTTTACAATTTTTTGCACGTTTTTTGGGTTGGGGTTTTGGGCCTCGTAGTTTAATATTTTTTTCGTTTCTCGTTTTTTTTAAAGACTGAGCACACTGGAAGCACACAAGAGAAGGCCGGGTGGGTGCACGTCCTCCCCAAAATGGGGGAAGACGTCCACTAGACCTTCCTCTTCCTGACTCCCACCAACCACTCGCGAGTCCGGTACCGGTATTCGCGATTGAGAGGGCATGCAGTAAAGTGCATATGAGGGGCGATTTATAAATGTGTAATGAAGTCGACCTCCCAGCTCCACCCCCTCCCCGACGATCACGGTCCGCTACATGGAGGGGTTCAAAACCATGTTATCCACGAAAGAAAATGAAGAAATTACACGCAGCTCTAGACAACACTACAACTGTAAGTTGGCATTCCAGTTTCCCATGCTTAAAACGTTGAGAACTATCAAGGCTGTGGTGATTTGTGCCAGAAATTTGAATCTTCATGTACCATTGCTGAAAGGATTCAGATTCTGTTATTAGTTCCAAAATCATGACTATTACAAAAACTGTTGAAACATTTCAAACAAGCAAGTGTCTCGTTCGTAAAACCCATCAGAAAAGAGCATGGCATTTCAACCAAACCTGGTTCTTAAAATAAAAATTAAAAAAAAAAAAAAATTAAAAAAAAAACAAAAAAAAAAAAAAAACATAGTATTCCTGCAAACACCGCTAAATTAGTCACGAAATTTTACAACAGTGATGAAGTAGAAGTGTTCCAATTTCTTTGCATTTTGTCAAACTATAGGCAATGTCATTTTGTGTGTGTGTGTGTGTGTGTCGACGGAAGATGTTGAAAACGTTCGTCGAATGCTACAAAAGAGATTAAAAAAAAAAAATCAAATTGCACGAGAGACGTGAAAATCATTATAAACTCATCAGCCAGTCAAAACTTGACGTCAGTCGTTTATCTTCTTCAGGCAATATTCACTGTAAATACTCGAGCAGAATCATGCCTACTAAACATCAACCTTTCATGTAAACAATGCATTTAGAGTATTTAGAAGAGAAATGGTGGATTGGAGAAATAATTGAGAAAAAACAGGAACACCGTGACTGTAAGGTGAACTTTCTTCAGTCCCATGGACACAAAAAAATGTTTTTTCTGGCCAAAAGCACCCAACACATGCTGGATTTCATATGAAAACTGCATCATTAATATTGGTACCGTATAGCCAGTAGTTCAACTGGTACTAGCAAAAATTTCAGCACTTCTGAAGAATTTCAAGCTACTGAGAAGATTTTTATTGAAATCGGTGATACGAGATATTAGGTTCAATATTTCAAATTGCTTACAATTAACCAAACACGTAAGTGTGATTTGTGTATTACATAGTATCTAACGTGACGATAGTTCACTATTATTTAATTTTGTTTTTTGAATCAGTCAAAAGTCAGTAGCCTATATAGGTTGTACAATAGGAACACAATCTTTTAAAATAACTTTGTAAATTAAGACATATTACTAGAAAATTAAAGATGGTTTTCCTTGAACATACCAAAAAACACCATCTTAATTCTTTTATATGATAAAGAGGAATACCAGAGTAACTTATTTTGAAAATTTGAGGTTGATGTTTAGTAGGCAGGCCTTTTTAAGAAATAATCGCCAAATTTTAACACTATTTTTTCCTCTTTGATGGTGAAATTCATACGGTTAACTACACTTGGGCAGTTCATTGCTACATTTTTTTAAATGTTAGAAATCCTCAGATTGTTTTAGTGAAAATCATTTTCAGACAGCTTCAATATAACCAGAGATCTAGGGATTTCAATATTTGAAATAGAGGGTGGAGTTAGGCCCTTTTTGCATAAAACCTCCAATTTTTGAGTGGCTCCTACAGCCGCATGTACGTTAAATTTTTACTTTTCACCAACGAATTAAAAACGAGTAAAGGTGTGTTGAAGTAAGCTATGGTAGGTTAGTTTAGTTCTTTACTTTCTGGGCCCCTTCTGTAACACAAACCTTAACGAATTTTTGAATTCAGTAGATGAACCAGTTGAGAATACTCTAAGAGCATTGTCAGAACGAACTTAAAAAGAATGGAGAGATGGAACGGGAAGGATAACTGATTATTCCTACATGTAAAAGTAAATCCTTTTATCCACACTTCCTTCTGTTTCTCGCAAAATATGACTTACAGTTCCCGAGAAAAGGCTCCTCAAATCTCCCGAAATTCCAACTCTTTTGGCCAATATCTGGAGAACTGTGGCCACCGGTTACTATTTGGTACCAAAATGTTCATCATCCTCTTAGGTATTGGTCAACACCAAAATATGATCTCCCTATGACCTATTGTTACCGACATATCGCTCCTTAAATCTCCGGAAATCGGAACTATTTTTTGGCCAATATGTCGGGAACGGTAAGTCATAGGGAGATGATGATGGTGTTGACAAATATGTAACAGTATGGTAAACATTTTGGTACCAATATTCACTGATGACCATTGGCCAAACTAGTGACCACCGGTTACTATTTGATACCAAAATGTTCACTATCATTTTAGGTATTGATCAGCACTAACATCATCTCTGTATGACTTATGGTTCCAGAGATATGGATCCGGAAATCGGCCATTTTTTTGGCCAATATCTCGGGAATGGTAACAGTGACGCGAAAAATTCCAGATAGTTTTTTTTCAGATAGACCACTTTCTCAGATAGTTTTTGATGCTTTATCGAATGGAGGGCTCAAAATTGAAAAAATCGTAAATAACAGACACACACACAGACATAGAGAATTCAGTAACGAACTTTTTAAGTTCGTTGAAAATCTGACTTTCTGAAAAGTGAAATACAATTTACCACATGAAGAATCAATTTCGGAAACTGTTCTCTCCCTTTCATTACCGCGTTACATACTAAATCACCTACCTATACAAATACTTCTACTACAGTGATTGTCATGAACCCCACCGATATCCTTATAACCGATAACCTCGGGTTAACTGCTGGGCTGATATTTAGTATCTCCTCCAATTTTGCTAATATAACATTTACAGTGTGTCACTTACTTTACAAAATATAGCTGAGCTAGGGACAGCTAGCGAAGGGAGTTAGAAACCCCCAGGGCCCTTGTACTTCTACCCTTATCAGAATTTAGATAAAAACAAGGTACTTGGTTCTGGAACCATCAAACGAGTTGGGGGAGATACTAAATGCCATCCAAGTGCTCTACTGCCGAAGCAATTTTTGGAAATTTACCGGGAGAATTGGAGAATTTACTCTGATACGAGGGGAAAAGTGAGTGAAAATCAGGTGCGGGGAACAGTTGAAGTTAAGAAAGTGGTTGCTGCAGGCTGCTTACGATGTTGTAAACAGTATGGTAAGGGAGATGGAAGGGACTATTTGGTGGAGAGGTACACATGTTATGATTTAGAGACGGGAATGGTAGTGTGGAAATAACACCTACGTGTCAAGATTATGACATACCGTGTGTGAATTTTATAGAACTATACAAAAATAATAAGCGTCATTTGTTGAAATTGAGTGAAAGACACGGTGTACTGTTTACAACTGGAGCGTTACTAGTATGAAACCAGCCAAAATCAGTTTCCACTACCCTCGCTTAAGCACCTGCTCCCTTTGGACACACCCGTGCGCTATGCTTCGCCCTGCTCTGACTCGGTTGCCTAGCATTAGTGCTTCCTGTGGTCACCTAGCACAGGTTGGTTTGTTTTTTGCAATGTAGTTTGTGTCTTACTTCCGGACGCCATTATTTATACAAATAGTAATTTTCTATTATAAAAGTTTACAGGTCTCTGTTTTGAACGTAACTGTCTTGTAACTGAACCTAACCTAGCATAGCCTAATATAACGCAACCAAACGAAACGTAATGTATTCTAACCAAATGTAGTATATTTTGGAACTTATTTTCGTGTACCCCAGCGACATAGCACAAGTGGCAAAACCCCTATTAGGCAAATTTTGGTGATTTGCCATTACAAACGAAATTAAAAAAATAAAAAAAAAGTATAAAAGGAATAAAGATCTACACTGCACTAATGTCCTATGAACTGGGAACTATAGGATCGGCTACAACGTAGTTCCATAATGAGAAGCTGATATCTCTTTGGGAAAGCGTAAAAAAATTGTTGTTAATTATTTCTAACATCCGGAACTAAGCAGCATCCTGAACACGCAAAACACTACTAAATCACATCTACTACTACCAGCGTACAAATTATTCCCATTGGTACAATATACCGGATACATATTCGGTGGTGTTTCATTAAACAACAGTGTTTCGAAATAACACATTATTATTGTTTATTTCTATTTTACACTGTACACTTTTACATGGAAAACAAAATTCTGGTTTATGGGAATAATTTGCATCGTATCTCCCGGTGAGAAAAAGCGTCTACCTACACAAGAAAATCAAGCCGAACTAAATCATAATTTATCATCTCGATTTCCTACTTACAGTAAAATTAAACAAAGGAACGATCTGCTCTTTCATCGAAGAAGGAATAAATGCTAATAAAATAGCTAAAATAATCGTTAAAATAAACCATACAATCGGCATTTTGAACCTATAGACCATTTTAGGTCTAGCCACGAATATTACTGTATTTATGTACCTGGTTTTAACCTGCTTTATACTCATATAGTAGCCTTAGCCCCTGCAAGGTACCTGGTAGCTAATTTAAACACACAATTATAAAACCGCATACACAACAGTAGCAACACATGGCAACACAGAACCTGAATGTATTATTTCTCTATTTTGAGACAAACCCAGTGTTGCCAACAGGTGCCTTCAGAAAGTAGCTAAATGATGTACAGAATCAGGCTTAAAATAGCTAAATTTGCCTAAAATACAGCAAATTCAGTATAATTATAAAACAAGTGCAACACTACAATAAATCAGTGGTGTCATTCAAGTCATTTAACAACTGGTTCAATTCAATTTATTGCATCTTTGGATCATATACATGATCCTGGATTTGTCGATTAGCAAGCATAATTACTTGTTTATACAGTCAAAGTTATAAAACTAATCAAGGTTTTTTTTAGGGGATACCTTTTAAGGAACTTCTTAAATTTAAAATATTTTTCCCCGTTTCTTATTACAGTGCGTAACTTGTATAAATTCTTACCCGTATCCGTACCCATTTCTTACATCTTTATGATACATGCTACTTGTATGGTGGTCAAGGTAAAAATATTTTCTCCTAAGCATATTACAAGAATGTGAATTATTTAATTCAAACTCTTCACAGTTAAGATTTATATATACTATTACATGATATACACAGTGATAAAATACCAAGATCTTTGTCCAGTAAGAGAACGTCTCTGACACCTCGCAGTGACATTGCCACTACTCGCGTGTCAAGGTTTTTTGCGGTGCAACTGTAGTGAAATTTAATTAATGGTATAAGACAGAGTGATCGTGGTTGGTAACACTGGTATCAAAGTAGGGGCTGGAATGTCCCACCGCATATGGTAAGAAACGCCAGAGACCATCTCTTGTTGGCCGTGCTATAGTCAAGTTTACGCACATCAAATTTTGCAAAATTCACATGTAAAATTCAGTACTCTGCATGTAAAAATATGTTAAAATATGTAAAAATATGTATAAGGAACAAATTTCTACAGGCGGCATAATTAAATAGCACGTCATACAGCTGGATTTTATGTATACAAGTGTAAAGTTACTAGTGTAAAATCATTACAAATGCTAAACGGCGGTTAATATAAGTGTATGCCATTGAGATAACATGTGTATGCATATGGAAGATGACTGTATTAGCTACTACTGTACAGTATACAAAAGCAGTATTTTATATTCACAGGTGTAGCGTTAGTAGTGTGAAATCATTACAAGTGTTATAGGAACTCATATTACTACGAAAACCCGTGGTTTTACTACCATCGCTCGCGAGAGTAGGACAAAAGCCCATAGGTGGAATGAGCACCTGACAGAAACCTACTCTAAATTTTTCATGGTAGGACAAAAGCCCACACTAAACTACCCAACTAACTAACTCTATGGCCTAAATGGGTCCTGGAGGTTCAATGCCACGTTCACAAAAGCTCTACATTGACTTTTGTCCTTAACCAACTCGATCCAGTTTCTACTTTGTACTCCTATTTATGTGTGTCCTCCCATGTTCGCCTAGGTCTTTCTAATGGTTGTATTCCGATTGGACTTCCAGTTTAACCTTGGAAAGTTCTTCTACTTTCTTCCATCCTGGCTACATGACCTGCCCATCTGAGCTTCCTTGACTTGATGACCCTAATAGCGTTTGGTAAACGGTATAAATTATGTAGTTCCTCGTTATGAAGTTTCCGCCATTCCCCATTCCTGTTCCTCTTGAGTTTGAATATTTGTCTCAGGATCTTGTTCTCGGCATTAATGTTGTATCGAAAAAAGTACAAAAACTTACTGCATTCGGTTATATTTGGTTGGATTACATTACGTTACATTAGGCGTGCAGTATTAGAATACGAAACCATAGTACAAGTAGTAGTAGGAGTAGGAGTAGGAATTGGCGTAGTAGTAGTAGTAGTAGTAGTAGCAGGAACGGGTTAGGAGCCCCTTTGCAGGGGTTGGTTGGGTTCTGTTCTCGACATGAAATGGGCACATTAAAGACTTGCCCAAATTTTATCTGTACATCTTACAATCTATGTATCCGTATAGTAAAACAAATGTACCCCTCCGCGAAATAGTCCATCTGCCTCCCATTCAATGCCGCTTGCAACATCAAAAACAACCACTTTCTTAACTTTCACTATTCCCCTTAAGTGACTGTCACTCATTCTTCCTCACTAACTTAAATTCTCCAATTGACCCGGCAAATTTCCTAAAATTGATCCAAAGATACAGCATTTAACCTTTGTTCTCAGATACTTTCAGTCTACGTTCTTCCCTCATTGTAAGCGACCAAGATTCCCAACCATAAAGGACACAGGCATGATTATTGTCTTATATATTTTAAGCTTCAAATTCTTCGACAAAATTCGGGTCGAAAACAGGCCCGGACGGGCTACGTCAAGGGCCCCTGGCGCTGATAGCTGCATGGGCCTCCCAAACTGTTTGTAACGTCATTTTACATTTAAATTGTAAATCACTGTTAGGAAAATGTAAATGAGCAAGTAACTTTCTGTAGACCCCTAATGATTAGTTTCCATATAACCACTAAAACCAGACTCACAACCAAAGTTTAAAACGTTATATTTCAATGAAGTTTTCTTACACATCAAAGAAATCATACATACGAAAAATATAAATGTCATATTCTATTCAGCCTATTAATGGACTATAGGTACACAGCACAGGATATATTTCCATAACTGCAAGTTGAAAAGGGTAAAAACATACATTTCCTAGAAACACAAAACTGATCAAGAATCAATACTGTAAGCTGCTTTTTTCGAGCCCCCAGTTCGTAAGTAGCTCCTACGAGCCCTCAGCTGTAACGGTAACGGACGTATACCTCTCTGCGTGCGAGTGCTATTACCAGACTCCCTGAATCTAAGGTTATAACATTACCCACAGTTAACAGCTATCTTTCAAAAGAATATTCCTCTGGAGGATTGATAGAGCCACTAATTACAAATAATTAACTTCACCAAAGGTTGTTTACGGCCAGGTCTGCATAAGATTCTCCTCTCTCCCTTATTTCCTTTAACTTACTCAAGGGAGACAAAGAGAAAAGATGAGTTAAATATATCTTAATCCTTTAAATACCCTCGTACAACCTTTTCAGTCGACCAATTCTAAATTTACCAATTTATTCACCCTGTTTGCAAGAATCTAGGGGAGTTCTTACTACAACTAGCATACAGACTCAAATTATAAAGAAAACTCATCAAATTTCCTCTTTTAGATATCTTTATTTCAATAAAGAACGAACGATGAGAAAATAGTTTACGATCTCTAGATAAAATATTTATCTGTCTCTATTTGCCCTCCCGGAGACAGAGAGGGACTTAAGTATATCTTTATCCTAATCCCTAAAGAATAGGGAATTAGTCCCTACTATAATAGATCTAAGATTCCTACTTCAGTCATTAATACAAGGTTACATAAACTAATATTCTAAATCATCAGGGTTCACTCAGGAAGCGTTCTCTTACAAGCTGATGAAGTGAACCAATTTACTGTTCTCAAAGGTGCCTTCACCACTTATCCAGCACCTGGCCTAAACCGAGGAAAAGTCCGGAACCAGACCTTCCTCAAGAAGGATTCTATCTAACAAAATTTACTAGGGTTAGGTTCAGAGAGGATATAGGAAAAGACCCCAATAAGAGGCCTTTCTAGATCAGCACTCAGATCTATAGGTATAGGTTAAATTTCACCCCGTTCCAGTCCCCTAGCATTCTAGAGCGGAACTAAATGTGTCCTTAAAAATCAATCTATCGGCCTGGCCTTATATAGCCAGACGTTGGCCGGACTCGAACCCGGAGCCCTCCAATTCAAAATCCAAAGCCTATCCACTGGACCCAATCTAGGAGCCCAGGCAAACCCTAATGTAAACTAAAAACAACTAAATATCCTAATTAAAATGCTTAAGGAGAAATCGCGAGCTAAACATTATCCAAAATAAAATATATAATTATTTATTTTCATAGATTTTGAATTAAAACAAATAAAGCTCTAAGGTACCCCGTGAACTCACTTGCCCACTCGCTATACTATACATGAACTTTTTGGCAAATTTCGAAGATACTCTAACGACAGTCATCATTTAGACTGTTCTAACGAAGGAACTCCCATCCCCTGAAATGGAACCAGAGGACAAAACTGCCTCTCCCGCTATTCGAAGCACTAAATGGTTCCCCGCCTCAAGAGAATGCCTTCTATATATATGAGAGGTTCGGAAAGATATCCAACTGTTTTCTGGCAAAATTACTTATTGACCCATATAGATGGCATAAGCAGAATAAAAGAAAACGAAAGTAAAGTAAGGTCCCCGCTCCCCTCTGTTTGTATCCTAAACGTTTCAGGCAACGGACAATGTTTCCAACTAACATTCGTTATCTATAAAAGAGAAAGATTTTTTTATGCTGCAAAAGGAATATGCTAGATTAATATATGGATTACACATAGTAAATACAAGATATCTTACACGAAATAGTAATAATAATATATATATATAATATATATCTCATAACCTTTTACCTTTTGAAACCAGCGCTGGTTTATCTTCTACCTATATTGTAATTACAAATATACAAGAATATATTCATGTTTATGTATATATACATATATATATATATATATATATATATATATATATATATATATATATATATATATATATATATATATATATATATATATATATATTTACCTTAAAATTTATATGAATAGTAATAAGTACAATAATAGAAATATATAAAAAGTAGCAAGAGGCCCTGAAGGGGTCCCTTGCAATACAATATTAGAACATTAATAGTTTTCGCGTTACAGTACTTATTTTAATAACTTCAATTTCAGTTCGTCGCTTGATTTGACTATTTCATACTCGCCAGATCTTTGTCAATATTTGAAAAGAAATCTCTTTCAACTGCAATAACTATTAAATAAGATAGCATCTCGTTGGTCATAGAGGACCTTACGCTTTTTTTTTTTTTTTTTTAGTTTGGAAAAAATCCTCTTGCAAGTTACTTGCATACTCGGCTGTCATTATATATATATTTAATATTGAATACAAATTTGAAAAGAGACCTAACTGGGAAGAAAGCTCATACACAATTTTGAATGCACAGGATAAACATTTTGAGCACTTCTCTTGGCTGTGGTATTCATTTAGATTTTCATCACAATGATCGGCATTATCATCTTCTTCACCAGGGGCGGACTGGCCCACCCTGCTACCCTGCAAATGCAGGGTGGGCCCCCCAAACAGGTGGGCCCCCTCCACCAATTTTAATAAGATGTGCTCCATTAAACCTACCAGCAGCAAAAATATGGCAGGGTAACTCCCACAAACTTGTGTTTTGCATAAAAAAGACGTAAAGTTAAACTTTCATGAACATACCTTATTCTTCTTCACGTTTATCGACTTGAAAAGGTTCCGTCTATGACAGTATCAGGCCCTAAAACATTGCGGGGTTTGTGATACAGCAGCTGTTAAAAACGAGCACGTTAACTACTACTTTTTTAAATATAAGAAACACAGTAGATTTCAGGCTGTTATTGGATTTGGATACCATTGGCTACTCCGGTCCTTTTACAAGCAGGCGAGTGGCGATGTTTTAAAGAAACAATAGTTTCGTAGATATTGTTATTGTGGAAATGGAGGTGGAGCCGGAACGCCTTTGAACTGCATTGTCCTCAGACCAAGCTTCGAAGAAAGAAATCGGATCAGGCTTCGTTGTTCTTTTTTTTTTTCAGTGCGGTAAAGTGAAAAGAAATTAGTCGCCACTATCAACGATTGTTTTATACAAACCTCAAACAATTACTATGAAGTTGCTGCCCTCGGCTCGTGTTTTATTTGTATATTACATCAAAGAGCAAATCCGATAACAGCAATTAAATTATTGGAACACCAGTTACGTGTCGTTTGTCGTGGAAGACAGATGTGGTTGCGTCAGTATGGATGGTAGGAGTGATTGTAAGATTACTGTAAAGAAAAAAATATAAAAGTGGTGCTAAAAAGGGAGAACACAAACAAACATATGATTTACAAAAAGTTGCATCTGACCCAAAACAACGTAGGCTATTTGATTCTGTGAAGCCCCAAGAAACAAATGAGCGTGATGTGACTCATTCGAGTACTGCAGGACAGTTGTCATTTATTATTTTTGTTTTTCTGTCTAAGGGGTTTATAAATTATAATGTATACACCACGTCTTTGGATGATTTCAGTCAATTGTAGCTTATCTTTTATGAGTATTTTTATTTGAAATTACACAACTTTAACAGGCAAACACGAAATTAACTGAGCTGTTTGCTGCCGCATAGTACTTTCAAATGGGTCAGATCAGGCTTTCATGGGTCAGGGGTCGAGTCAAGCCTGCTTGAGACACGGGTCGGGTCAGATCACCTACGCTAGGGTCAGTTCTGCTCTAGCCATTGGTCGGCTCGGGTCAACATTCTTATGCGCCGTTTCGGCTAAATCCTTCTTGGGTCGAGAGGGTCGAGGTTAATGTTTTGCTTTTGTATGAATATATGGAATACTATTTATGGGTTCGAAGATGGACTTTTATATGTAACACATATGAAGAATGTCAAGTATATTTTTTACATTTTTATACAGTGGGCCCTCATTTCAGTTTAGCAGGGTGGGCCCTATGCTTGCCAGTCCGCCCCTGTTCTTCACTGTTTTCATCATTTTCCTTTGCCTTTGAAGGGGTTTTCAGTTTGTAGAAATGCAGAGTAACATATGACAAACTGTTTCACTTCCTGTATAAGTTACGATCTACTGCATTTCGTGAGTGTGCAGGCTTTTTGACGCACATTTTCAAGCATTTCTTCGTTGGTTAGAATCTAATCATATTTTTGAGGGGCTAACCAAGAGCAGTCAATCAAAATAACCATGTTTGGGACAATTGTATCAGAAATGATGTTTATAGCCGAATCTAAAATACTGAAATATATTGTTTTCAATTTTAGAATCGGACAAATACGCCTACTATCATCTTCAGAGAGTTCACCACTCAGTTTTTTTCTTTTGTGGGATTCTTCTTTCTCGAAGAGAAGTTTTTGTTTCTATTTTGACGTCCTTCTTTTAAAAAAATCTTTGAATTAACGTAATGTACTTTCCCAATTTCAGTTTCAATGTTTTCAATGTTGTCATTTGTTCTTTTTTTTTGCCTACATGACTCAACAACGTATTTACCAAATGCCATGCTTTTGAGAAATCTAGTGTATTGCTTTACAGAAACACTGACACAGGCGACATCACAGAAAAGAGATTCAACAAAACAAATGCTACAAATTTTCAAATTCGCTCCATTACCAATTTAAATTTCAGGCTGTGTAACAATATGGACTAGTGTTATAAAATTTTTTTTTCTGTGAAGTTTTTTTTTCAATAAAAAACATCGTTCTTTTTCATATTTTTTTTTCAAATGTCTGTTTTTTTCTGGCAACTATAATTTATTGATTTATGTTGCAGATTATTGAAATAATCAACAGAACTTGAGTCGAAGCCCTCGTAACTTACAAATCGTTTGTTTCTTTGTACCTATACGAGCAAAATTATGTGATTATTCCTTCCGGACCCAGGTCATTTTTGTCGTTTTCCTACATTTTCAGTTAGTGACTTATTGCTCAAAAACCATTCATTCTAATGATATGGTTAACCCTTGTTTTTTAGAAAATGGATGTGGCTATGTTTTGGTGTAAGTTGCATTGCAGTGTTGCCAACGGGTGGGAAATTATTGAGGGAAATGTAAGGGTGAAAATTTACAAAAAAATCCCTAACCGAATTTCAAAATTTTTTGTATCTAGCACCACTGCTACTATATGGGTTCAAGTCACCTAAAACTTTCTTTGGTATCTTGATAAGGTACAGTGAAATCCTGAACTCGCTGGCCTCCATTCAAAGAAGGAAAGAAAAAAAATTCTCTGTCATCATACACACGAAATTTTGACACTTTTTACGCCTCAGAAGCAAAAATCAACAGATATGTCGGAGCTACAGCTTCTCTAATTATCCCATTGAAGCTTTTTATGGTGCGTTCTGTAGGGCAAAGAGGAATCTTTCAGATAGTGGTACGTTTGTTTCAATGTAGCTAGCAAGAGGGTAATAATAGAGGGGAAAAGAGAAATTTTCCAAATTTTTCACCTAAAATCGGAATTAATTGTTTTGGTTGGAAACACTGCCATCAGACAGACAAAAACTATCTGAAAATAAGCCTTAGTACGCCAAGAATATATCCTACAAGTATCATGGCAATATCTAACAAAGTAAGCATAAATTAAAAAAAATATCTCATTCTACCTCAGAAATTTACCATTTTCTTACCATTTCCAGAACATAGTTTATTATAAACCTCAATTGTACTTCCCCTAATTATTCTAGTGAAACTTTTTATGGTGCGCTGTGTAGGCTAAGGACGAGGCTTTATAGACACTGGTACGTTTGTTCGAATGTAGCCAACAAGAGGGAAATAATAGAAAAAAGGGATTTTAAAAAAATTGACCCTGAAATCTGGAATTAAAATTTTCTGTAGCTGGCAACACTGCTATCAGACACACACACACGCACAAATCTTAAAATAAACTTTGGTATCCCTCTAATATTTCCTGCAATTATTGTGACGATATCTAATAAAGTAAGCATGTCAATAAAAATATCTGATTCTACCTAAAAAAAAAATCACAAGTTATCTTTTCAATTAGAGAACAAAGTCTACTGTAAACCTCAATTGTACTTCCCCTAATTATCCTATTGAAACTTTCTATAGTGCGTTGTGTAGGGCAAAGACGATACTTTCAGATACTGGTATGTTTGTTCAGATATAGCCAAAAAGAGGGAAATAATAGAGAAAAATTCATAATTTTCCCAAAATTTCCCTCTAAAATCAGGAATTAAAAATTTTCTGTAGCTGGCAACATGCTACCAGACAGCTGGCAACATGCTATCTTAAATTAAACATTGGCACACCACTAATATCTCCTACAAGTATTATGGCGATATTTAAGGAACAAAACTTCTAATTACCAAAAATATATTACGGTAAAAAGAAAAGTAGGGAAAACTAGAGAAATCAAGGGTTAGAACCTAAATACGAATTTTTCGTGCGCCCCCTAATTACTCTATTATAACGATCTGTACTTGAGTTTGGTAAGTAAGGACAAATGTTCGATTGACGTAAGTTGACTTGCACTCGGATGTATAGGTACGAATTTATAAACAAAAATTTCGAATTTTTTGCCCAAATTTAGGGAAATTTTAATTTCCCTAACTGGCAACACTGCGCGCAGGCCAGTCCAATTATTGTCAGCAGTTAGGTATGCATTCGAGGTATCTACCGGGCAAGTCTTAAGGAGGTCTTTCTACAACGAAGGAAGCTATAGGAAAAAGAGAAGTAAAGGAAATTCGAAATTAGAAAATTCTCGATTTTTGACTGGGGTGAAATTTGAGAAGGAAATTCGACACCAGAAGAAAAAGAAATTAATATGATAAACTATGGTCCGACCATATTTGGCAAGAATAATATCCCGATATCTTAATTAGTGTCCACACAGGAGCGGATTAAAAAAGTGATACACCCGTGTGTGCCGCTTTGGCCAACTGGGCCACCGAGTGTACATTTGATTACATTTTTTGACTACTAATCCGTGTTGTTGTTGTAGTTATAGTCTCGACCAATAATAATATCGTTGTTGTAAACAATAACTTTATAAGGAAAATTTTCTCTCCTTTTTACATCTTAGTTGCAACACTGTTGGTGAGAAATACAGGGTGTTTCAAAATATATATAAGGGTTTTAAAGTCTTCGTAGTACTTATTACATTTTACGTACAATTATAAGCAATGCATCAAGTAAAAGAGCACCTCAAACAGTCTTTGCTACAAGTGTTCGATGTGAGATTCATTCGTCACACGACGCACATCTAGTCGATAGGCGAGAAAGGCCCATAAACTTTCCGCCATATGGCACAAAACATGTTCAATTTAGGGGAATCTCGTTTCAACCTTACCATCTCCTGAGGATTTGCTGACCGCCAGGTACAAACATTATGAGTATTCACGTTAGCTCTTATGTGAAATGTCCATTTATCACTGAAGACGACACGATCCAGAAAATCTTCATTGTTATGCAGCAATATTTCACTTACAAAATTGACACGTAAACCGTAATCTGTAGGCTTTAGACCTGTAACAACTGCAAACGATAAGGACATAGTTGCAAGCGTATCCTTAATATTCTTCACCCAGACGGTTGCACTGTAACTACAGATTCAGTCTTTATTAAAACGCAAAAACCTTTCTGCTCTCTAGTCTCCATCTTTGCTACTTGTTGCTCTTTCTAACAGCAGACAGAAGAAACAATATATGTGCATGCGTGCTTACAAAACTGTTTGAGTTACTCTTCCATTTGATATAATATTTATAATTGTAAGTTAATTGTAATAGATACTACAAAGTTTCAAAACCCTAATATTCATTTTGACACCCTCCATTACTTCAAATTGTGTCATCCTATATTCATGTCTTGTATATACATATCATCAGAGCCGGCCCTAGGCAATTTGTCGCCACGTGTAATGGCATAATTTGCGGCCTCCCCCTTTCTCCAGAAAGAACAAATCTTAAAAGTTATAATTTTAAGTATGGTACTCCAGCATGAACAACGAAGGGGAAGTGCAGTTGCACTCAGAAAGGCTTAAATACTTACTAAAAACGCAATCCTGTTGTGTCTGTTTTTTTCTTTAAATATTAATCTATTATGTTAGTGAAAGATAAAGCAAACACACCTGCAGAGGAAAGATGGTAATCATTTTCATAGAATTCAATATCGAGCTTCAATCTCAATGTATCAGTTTGCAATTCAAGTGCAAGTAGCTCTTTCATCTTTATTTCTTGATTTTTCTTCTACATCTGTTAACATTTTTTAAAAAAACTTGTTTCTATCTTCAATGATAAGGAACCTGTTTCTGATAAAAACATGACTAGTTGTCATATCAAAACTGTGATAACTTACTAAATGAAACAGATATTCGCTACTATTCGAGAATTGAATTCTTGCATTTGACAACAATCAAGCAATTTATGCTTGTATTTATTCGACCATTTGCTTTAGCATTGTCCATGTGATCTTAAACTAATGCAACCTAAACATAATTTATGAATGTAGTATTCAAATAGAAGGTCAGCTTAGTAAATGTAACTACCATCATCGTGAAGTCTGTTTCTAACAAGAAATATATAATTTAAATAATATACTTATGACAGATTTTGCCGTACCCTCCAAACTTACCGCTCCACGCAAACGCACGTGTTGCACATATGATAGAGCCGGTTCTGCATATCATATATATCTAGTCGACAAATTATTTATATATGAGAGTTAGAAAAATACTATTAGGCAAATTAGTAATAGTTTTTTCCTTTAGACAAGTTATTTGAATTTTATACTGTTCGTGACATTATTTTTGTATTTATTAAAGGCCTGCTTTCACGAAAAAACAAAATTTCATTTCTACCTTATTTCTTAGTTGATATTGATGAAAACTGCTGAAACCCGAATTGTTAGTAGGTATGGTATTCATGTAAATTGTAAAATATTTGCAGCGTATCAGTATCTAGCGTTTAATTTATGTTGCATTTTACGGTGATTACACCTACATAAAAATATATCATACTGAAATAGACGTAAGATGCATAACAAATGACTATTTAAAAAAAATAGAAAAAACGAGAGGCAATGTATTTTTTCTAAAAAGAACGTATATTTCTGAAAAAATACGAACGGTTTTTTTCTATTTACAGCACTAATACGGACAGACATGAACTTTTAAATCAACCCTCGTATTTCTCAACGTTAATTCTTAGAACTAAAACGCAACCAGCTAACAGCTTGGAACTAAAACGAAGCACATGAATTTGTTACCCAAAAGGTGCCTCTCTTTTCCAGACAGCTCTTCTTCTTCCGTCAGCCCAAACAAGGCAAAGAATTTTGCTACTCTCGTGCTGAACGCCCACACAGTATAAGCTCATGTGGGGACGACAGATTTTACGTGACAACGTAAAATTTATCAATAATCATTAATTTCATGATTTACTGGAATTATCAGTGCTTTTAATATGGTTTTAATTAACCTATGAATTATCCATTATATAATATTAGTAAAACAATGAAGCAAAAAATTAATGTTTTCTATGAACTATATTTTCGTTTGCTAGTGTATTCTTACACTGTTTAACTGGCAACTATGTGACGCATCAAGAAGCGCGTCAGAGTGTTGATAACCGTCATGTGAGTCTAGTGTATTATTTAACGTAGCGAATATATGTTGCCATATTTATTATTTAGTGTAGTTAATTATCTCAATATACAATATTAAGTGATCTGAAGTTCACCTACATACCCAGAAACTGAAGTGGAAGTGGGGAGGGTGTAAAAGTGAAGTTGTGAAACCCAAAACTGTGAGGATTCCTAATAGTGACTGCATAAGCCTAACAGGAATCCTGAATTTTGCAATCGGGTGAGATCTCAGCAATACTTTTACGTTCTTATGTGCATGTTGATTTGGTATTTATGGTGGCAATAGTTTAATTTCCTTTTAGTGTTTAGGGTTAAGAGTTTAAGTGACATTGATTGTGTATTTTATGTGTATAATCTGTAATTCTTGTTAGCAATTATTAAGATGGCGGATAACCAATTTAATGATACTATGAACTTAGAACCAACAAACTCCAAAGACAAAGAAATATCCGACAATTCATCAGAAATGGAAATTACTGATAATGCAAATAACCAAACCATTTCAAAGCTAAAAAAAGTAAGTTTAGACAAGAAAGAATATAATGAGATGGATCATTTAAAGTCTTATGGTGATTTTGTAAATACAAACACTTCATTAGAAAATCGTTACACGGAAGAACATGTAGCACCGTATTATGTTTTCATAAAATCGAATCAAGAGGATCTGGGAACGAAACATGTAATGGCAATTAGCCGTAAACTCTACTTAGCTTCAGTAGAAGGTATTACTACTTTCAAAAAAATCGGAAAAAATTTATTAAAAGTCTCTTTTAATTCTGCGAAAGCAGCAAATGCTTTTCTAACTCACCCAATATTAAAATCACAAAATTGGATGGCATATATACCAAATTTTGCAATTTATACAACGGGGGTAGTAAAAGAGGTTGATCCGGAAGTACCGGTAGAGGAACTGCTACAAGAAATAGTTTCTGATGTTCCAATAATCTCAATTAAACGCATATACAGGTCACATGAAGGTAAAAAAATCCCAACTTCTACAATAATAATAACTTTCAATTCGCAACAACTACCACTCCACATTAAAGTTTTCTTCTTAAGATTGCAAGTGGAAACGTATATACCGGCTATAAGACAATGTCATTTATGCCTACGATACGGTCACACTTCCCGTACTTGTAAAGCTAAAAATTCCATTTGCAAAACTTGTGCTCAATCTCATGCAGCATCACAATGCTCTAATGTAATAAAATGTTTTCACTGTGGTCTACCGCACGAAGCGGATAATGTTGAGTGTCCGGAAAGGGCTCGTCAAAAACAAATCATGTCAATAATGGCTACACAACATATTTCATTCAATGAAGCAAATATGCAAGTTGGTAAATTAAATTCAGATTCAAGGAAATGGAATGCAAGTAACATAACTATCAAAGCATCGGAAAATGTCATCATCCACTCTCAGAACAGAGCTTCAGCTCAAACAATACAAAATAAAGATACAAATGCTGTAAACATCCCAAACTACAGAAAAAAACCTAAACTGACTGAACAAGAAACTCCTCCCTGGAAAAGGAGGAAAAGTACGGAAGAAACTAGTGGTAAATTTACTGTTAATAATGGGAAATACTTTGAACGCAAGGGTTACGATTTTTCATCAGCTAGTACGAGCGGACAATTGGAATCAGTGGCAACTGCTTATAGAAACAGACATACAATGATGGATCAAAATCCTCAACAATTGTGTGAATTGAAATGTATTACTAACGATAATAACCCACGTTGCCAAGAAAAATTCCCTTTGTACGTAACTCAAAATCAATGCAATTCTACGTCCTTTGAGCAATGTTTGAATACAGCAGTGGTTCCAATTCAAAAATCAAGTAAATATAATTCTCAAAAATCTACGGAAAATTCGGAAAAGAAAACCGATATAGATTCGGTAAACTCAAAAACATTATTTGCAATTAAACAGTTACTAGGTAACATACTAATGTCCTTAAATTGTAATGTAACAACTGAACATATGGAACAATTATCGCAGCAATTTTATCTGCTATTCAATTCAATACTTTCAAACTAATTCACGTGCCGGTAAAAAAAAAAGTTTTTTTTAAAATTTAATTATGGAGCATAAACAAAGTTTGAAAATTCTACAGTGGAACTGTCAGAGTATTTACAATAAAAAATATGCAATTCTACATTTAATAAAATATTTTTCTCCGGACATCTTACTTTTACAGGAAACTTGGGCAAAACCAAAATTTTCTTTGAAATTATATAATTACAATATCATTGAACACTTAAGGGATGATGGATATGGTGGTTTAGCTACATGTATCAAGAAAAATATTCCTTTTCGTACTTTCAATATAGCTTTAAGTAATACATATAGTGATATACAAATAACTGGTTTTGAGATAAATAATACTAAATTTGTTAATATTTATATACCGCCTGATATAACTCCGCAACCACAATTCTGGAAAGAACTGTTAATAAATAACAAGATTGATTATTTGATGGGAGATTGTAACACCCAATCCTCAGTATGGGGAGCATCCAAAGGGAATACTGCTGGTAAAATACTTAACCAAACCTTAACTGAATATCCTTATCTTTGTCTAAATGATGGTACTGCAACTCGTATTACTATGGAAGGTAATAGTGTTCCTGACATAACTATCTGTAGAATTCAATATTACATTTTAACACACTGGTCTGTCTACTTTGATCCATTAGGAAGTGACCATCGCCCTATTCTGACGATCACTCACCCCTTTCTAGAAAAAGCATCTTCTAATCAGAATTCAAATAACAATGATTTCACATCCAAAATAAATAAAATTAGTAAAGAAATTAATTGGAATAAGTATCAACATTTTATTTCAGAAAACTTAAATAAATCTAATAATTACAATTACTCGATATCTAAGTTAAACCAAATATTAACGCAAGCTGTAGCGAGATCAAAAAATGAAGAATTGATACAGAGTCACAAACTGAAAAATTCCTTTAAGTCTATACCACAAGCCAAACCTAGTTGGTGGAACCGTGAAGCACAACAAGCAATTAATAAAAGAAAAGCGGCTTTTTTGCAATTTATTAGTACAAAAACTCCTCAAGACTTTAGACTTTATCTCAATAGTAAGGCAGTAACAAAAATCATCTTAAATAAAATTAAAAGAAAGCACTGGAAAGAATTTTGTGACAATTTATCATTTCAAACGCCTAGAATGAAAATTTGGAAATTTTTACATTCTCAACTCATTAAAAACTCTATAAAATCTGTAACAAGTACTTGGAATTCAACAAAAAACGATTGGATACATCAATTTCATGCTATGTTAACTCCTGATTTTGTTAATTCAAATAATTTAATAATAGCTAACTTACAAAATAAGCAAGAACTTAATAATGATGAGCTTTTTAAATTAGAAGAATTGGAAGTGGTGTTTAAAACTACCAAGAAGAACACCTCTCCAGGTATAGATGGATTTCAATACGTCCATTACATAAACCTACCGTTAGAAGCAAAAAGAATATTCCTAAATTCTTTAAATTCAGTTTGGAAAACAGGTAACATACCTGAAATATGGAAAAAATCGATCATCGTGCCAATTCTTAAACCTAATAAACCAAGTCATATTGCTACAAACTATAGACCAATAGCTCTACTCTCTTGCAGCCTTAAAATTTTCGAACAACTAATGTTAAATCGTTTACAATGGTACATAGAGTATAATCACTTGTTACCAGACAATATCACAGGATTTCGTAAAAGTAGCTCAACTTTTGACTCTATCGGCCCTCTGATTATTGATATATGGAGAGCTTTCCAACAAAAGAAATATCTTATTTTGATTAGCGTGGATTTTCAAAAAGCTTATGACTCTATAAATCTAAATTTATTAATTTCCAAATTATATAAACTACATATTCCGCAACAGTTCATATTACTTATTTACAATTTATTATATGATAGACATGTACATATTAAGTTGAACAATTCTTATTCAAAATCTAGACGTACCTCTACTGGTCTGTTACAAGGTAGTAAACTAAGTCCAACTCTTTTTAATCTCTTCATGTTAGATCTTATTAATGTGTTGAATAAAACTACAAATACCTTCTTGTATGCTGATGACCTGGTTACATACGAAATAGTGGAAAATCTAAAAATTGGAGTGGAAAAAATACAACACAATATGCAAAATATACACCAATGGAGTTTTAAAAATGGATTGGATATAAATTGGGAAAAATCATCTTTTACAATTTTCACAAAGAAACGTATAAAAATTTTACCACAAATAAGAATTAATGGCAAACAACTAAAATTTATCAAACATTGGAAATATTTAGGACTTAATCTTGATACTACCTTATCCTGGAAGTCGCATCTTCAATATTTAACCAAAGAAGCAACTAAATATCATAATATATTGAAAAGTTTGAGTGCCAAAAAATGGGGTATACAACCTCATGTGTTGAATATGATTAATCAACAAACATTAACAGCTAGAATTTTATATGGTTCCATGTTTTATAACACTAAT
The DNA here is from genome assembly GCF_964235325.1 of Thermobia domestica. Taxonomy (NCBI): domain Eukaryota; kingdom Metazoa; phylum Arthropoda; class Insecta; order Zygentoma; family Lepismatidae; genus Thermobia; species Thermobia domestica. The sequence goes on along the minus strand of NC_137454.1, from coordinate 106,376,610 downwards.
TATACAATGTTTTACACAAAAATTCAACAAATTCATTATGATGTGATTAAGACAATATTATCTCAACCAGCTTTTTGTCCAAGGAATGCTATCTTAGAAGCTACAATGAATATACCGATAGAAATAAAAATATTCCAACAGACGGCAAATTTTTTACTTTCTCGGATGGCAAAAACTTCTTCAATTATAATTAAAAAACTAGGAAACATGGAAATTATAAATCAAAGTAAAAAACTTCCTTATCAAAAATCATTGCCATGGATCTATACTGTTTTTAAGAACATAAAAGAATTGCAAAATAGTATAGCAAAAGCTCCAAGTATACCAGCATACTTATTCAGCTACAATATAAACTTAATAAAAATTCCAGCTGTAATTCCACAATATATACAATATCATAAATTTGAAAATTTACATAATATATATAAAAATATTTGGCAATTTTATATAGATTCTCTTCCTAAAGAATATATACTTATATTTACTGATGCATCAAAACAAAAAAATAAACAAGTCGGCGCAGCCTTATTGATTCCGCAATTATGTATACAGAAACTATACAAACTACCTTGTAACATGTCTGTATTTGAAGGCGAAGCCTTCGCCATAAGACAAGCATTTTTACTTATCAAAAAACTCAATCTTAAACATGCATGTATATGTACGGATGCTTTGAGTGTTATTACTGCACTGAATAATACAAGATGGAATATTCAAACTTCTTGGAATATTTTATTAATTAAAAAATTATTTCAATCATTACAATCCAATGAATTCAATACTATCTTAATGTACACCAAAGCTCATGTAAACATAGAATTTAATGAATCAGTAGACCAATTAAGTAAAGCTGCAGCTAATTCAGGCATCAAAACTAACATACAAATTCCTTACTATAATTTCAAAAATATTATCAAAAACAAAATAGAAACATTAACTACCCAATGGAAAAAGAAAAATAGAGAAGGTCCTGGCAAGTACTACTGGAGATTAGCGGATAATTTGGAATTTAACAATTGGAAAGTATTAAGTATGTGGTCCAGATCGAAAATTGTGCTATTTTACCGAATAATATTCAACACAGCTTTAACTCCAAAAAAACTGTTCTGTATAAGGAAAAAAGATACAAATATTTGTTGGTGCGGGAAAGAAATTGGCAATCTAAATCATTTAATATTCTACTGTGAACTATTACAGAACAAAAGAAAAGAGTTTATAATACATGTATTGAATAGCTTCTACACGTTCCCAATCACAGTTGAAATGATAATCACCTCAAGAAATTGGATACTTATTAAAAGACTCTTACAGTTTATACAGGACAATAACTTAAATCTATAAATATAAATAAATAAATAAAATGAAATGACGTATAAGGTGTTACATAGATATATCTAAATCACTTCAAATACTTGGAAAGTCTGGGAAATAACTATTGCCACTATAATCAATTTGTAACAGCATGATCATGAGAAATTGAAGAACTAACTTGAACGTTTTAACAAAAAAAAACGTTTAAACTCCCAGTTTTTTCCTCTAGCATTCAAATGTGATACAATTCCATTAATTCAATCTTATTTTGGACATTTATAGGGAACAGGCCATTTGAATCTATGTTTGGGCCAAACTACACGGCATTTTACAGATGCCGAATGGAATGGAATGGAATGGAGTCTAGTGTACTAAGCTTCCACTCTCAACGAAGACAAAGTACATAAGGTTTTAGTGTTTAAATTACTAAAAACAATATAAGATGGTTTTCAGCAACGTAATCTTCAAATCTGACCGAACAAATCGTAACAATTTCATCTATCAGTAAATGATGAAAACAGCAAAACAATATGATGGAAATTAACAATTCGCAGTCCCTTACAGTTTATTGACCACACCATACCTTATACGCATCCTAATGGAAGTGAAATACCTATAGTGAACTTTTATCGTTGTTCGAATCACCACATCCGCCGATCGCGAACATCGTGCGCTTCAATGGTATCGTCCCGTAAAATAAATGGACCAGTGTGTTTAAAAATGAAAATTCTGATAATAAGTCAAAGGTGTTTCTCTGTTGGTGCTTATATGTAAATATTTCGTTTTCATAGAAGATAAATTCAAAATATAAGTGTTTTGCAAAATATTTCTTTTTCTTTCTAATATTCGTTGAAAATAATATTTAATAGCATCAAAGTGTGTGATTTTACATTTTTCTGTCTTAGTGAACAAAGGATACTAAATTCTAAATATGTGCGCAGCTTAAAGTAGGACGTCACGAGGTAAGGTATCTCCGAAGTAGTGAAGTACAAATGTTTACTTTCGTCTCCCACTACTCGTCTGGTGTTAACCACGAATGTCCGTTCCACCTTGTATTCCTTTACAGGTATTAAGAAGTATACCTTTGCGCTGACGCAACAGCGACGGTGGGCACACGGCATATGTCTCTGGTATTTATAACACCCGAATCCTAAGACCATGGGAGTATTTTGTTTGTTTTGTTACCAGTTCCTTATTGGATCCCATTAATTTTTGCAATTGAATGATATTAAAAAGAAGATTTCTAAAGAGATCCTAGTTTCGGATCCCGATAATGTTATAGGTAGTCCCGTATATTGGACCTGGTAAACTCTCAACCTCCCAATACCTTAATATATGGCGCACGAACAGGGACAGATGTTTTAGTGGAGAGTAAGTAAACTGCACTGCTTCTTATTCAATGTCATTCTAGTAATTTGTATGTTGTGTTTTGTAGTATAATATTCTACCATGTCAACCATTAGTGAAATGGATACACTGCTCGAAGCGGTGAAAAAGTCTGCAGACTTGGCTGCAACTAACCAAGTAATAAAAAGTAACCAAAAAGAGTTGACCAAACGACTTGATTGTTTTAGAACAGAAGTGGTTGAATTACGTGAAAAGTACGAAATGCACAAAAAAGGTTGAAAGCAATTTTCGAGAGCTATTAAACCAGCCAAATACTGGTGAACAAGTGCAGGTAGGCCATAGTTTACTCAGACAAGAATGCTATAAAACCACTGAAAATTTAAAATGCGAATCTAGTAATTAATGTTGTGCAAAAGAAACATTTCTTTGCATTCTTTTACATGTAGTGTTATATATATTTCTATGCTTTTTTGTTAATTTTAGAATTTTGTGTATAATTTATAAATCCACGTACAAAATGCTAGCGCTGAATTTAATGAATGTGAGAACAGATAGAGTTAGATTACGCTAACATCATCAATAAATATAAATATAGTACTGTTCCATTTTGCCTAGAAGAGTTTCAAAATGTTTTAGGTTTCAATGTAGAAACTCATAGTTTCAATAGAGTAGCGATACTTGCAATTTGTGAATCTGTGTTCTATTTTAATTGTGAATATAGGAAAAACGTAGAAAAAGAAATTAATCTCCGTGTACGTGGTATAAGAAAAACTGCGCAGTACAAAAAATTAAAAGAGAAGTGTGCTCGCGGCAAAAATATAGATTTTAGCGATGTATCCAGAAAGTTAAAACTTCAATGCAACGACGTTAATACCAAGAATAAAGTTATTGAAATAATAGTTGAACGGTTACAGAAAAAGTATTCCAATGATGTTAGTTCCTTTAGTGATCAGGATAGTACGTTCAATGTTAAGGAGAAAAAATTATCTTTAGTTAATGTTAAAAATTCTCCTAAACTTGCTCTTGGTGTTATCAAATCTATCCTCAAAAAAGTAGCAAGGATACTAGCGTATATACTATGTCAGGTAATGTGGGTCAGACCGAAAAGGAGAACAAAATTCCGAAAAAGGTCAAATTTATTGATGAATTTAATGTGGACCCGTTAGCATATGTTCGTCATAGTTATCCTTCTGAGGTTAGAGGTAAAAAAGTTGTAAAAGGAAATTGGAAAATGTTGCCGATGATATTGATTCTTATCCAAATCCTGTTAAAAAAGGTAGGTTATTTGAAGTTCAGGAGTTGCATTTTGTTCAAATTGATGAAAGTGAAAATATTCGGTGCAACGATTTGTTTAAATTATTGGATAATAATACTCTACAATTACAAAGCATTAAAACGAAGTTGGAAAATGTATTTATTTTACAGAGTAATAATGTATTTTCTCAGGGTTATGAAGTAAGTAATGAAAAGGCCAGTGTAAATATAAACACTGTGCAGGTTGACTTTAAGGGGGTTACCTCCAATTGTGGTACGAGTGTGGTTAATATAACCAACATTAGGGAAATAAGAAGTGACGCCGTTGTGGTATTTTTAGACGAAATTAAAGTCTGCTCTTGTCCCTTATGTGAAAGGAAGTGGGTGGATCAGCTGTTTTCCCCCTCCGACTCAACGTTACTTGTTCATAAGAAATGTCTGTCTATAAGTCCTGTACTTTTTGTGGTGTATACACGGCATGTTGAAAGTCATCCTAGAGTAAGATTCATCCGGCAACCAGTTCAGATTGATGAGTTGCGTTATTTTTCCATTGGTAAGATATCTTTAATATGGTTAGAATGTACAGTATGTACTCCTGTAATTGTATGTTTTAGTAAAAATGAAACCATTTCATGTGCGCCTGCAATACATCGTGCAAATTGTAAATCCATAAAATTTAAATCCAGGAAAGGTAAGGAAAAGCGTATTGAACTAAATCAGAACGTTCAGATTGACTATCCACCGCCCAATACTTTGTATTCAACTCGAAATGTTATTGAGAAATTTAGAAACAGTGATTTCTGTTTGGCAACCAAGAAAAGTAAAAAAAAAAAGGTTTTTCCACCGTCCAAAAATGAAAAATAACCCGAAAATTTGCAAAGAAGTGCGTAAGCTAGGTAAGGTATCACGCCTACGTAGAAAGCATAAATTCTTCGCTTCCAATATTTGCTATGACACTCAAATGGTAAATGTTCTGAGTGTACAGACCAATCGTAAGGTATCAGCTAATCTTTATGTTAAGGTAGCACTAAAATTTAGTGCTTACAGAACATTGCGTTCCTATATTAACAAAAATCAACGGATGCCCAGTATGGAAGTTAAAAATAAAATTCTTCATTGCATGAGAATTTTACTTTATTATGTTGTAATAAATCCAATACGAAAAGGAATTGGGTGAACGATATTAACATATAGCCGGTTTGCCCATTTTCCATATTTCTAACCTTGCAATTAAAAATGAATATATAGATACGTTGCAAAATTCTTTCATGCAAAATTCTTCGGTATTAGTAATTATTTTTCATATTATAAATATTTCTCAACACTGTTAATATTTCAGAAAATTTTGAATGTTAAAATAAATTTAATAATATTTTATCGTATGTATCATGTTAATGGCTATAGCCGATAGATTCAGGAAAACTTTTGAATAATAATTTTTTCTCCATATATTGTTGCACCTCATAATATATTGAAAATGTTGGATGTGAGATACCATTTTTAAAATTTTGATATTTCAAACATACGTGGTACGAAATTGGTTGTAATAGCGTTTTTTCGTTAATGCATTTACAACGAAATTTTATTTTTCGAATTATGGAAAATTAGTGTTTCCGTTTTCGAAGTGCAAGAGTGAATTTGTGCAGTGAAAATTTTCAAATATAGTGCACTGAGGTAAAATTAAATTATGAAGATGTGGAAAATCTATACAGAATATTCCATCACAGTGTTACAATTTTACAAAATTAAAAATGTTTTGGATCACAGATTTAAATACTTTGGTGAGAAACCGTTCGGTAATAAAGCTGAATAAGCACATTCTAAATTAACGAGATAAATTTCTCAATTTCTAAATAACAACCATGCGTGAATTAATAGTAATGTATACTTACAATGTGTTTTGTCAAGTTATTTGCCTTATTTAATCAGTATGCCTCTGGGAATTTTAATCTTCTGAGGATACTTTAATTTTGGTGTGGTAAGTTATTGTAGTATTGTTTTACACCTGTACCCATCTTTATGGCGCGTTGTTTAGTTGAAAAGGAAATACAATAAGACATCCTACTATAATTAAATACTAAGTAAGTTGCGTATGTGATAATTATTAGCAATTGTTATTGTACTTACTTTGTATTAATCTTTTCGTTGAATACGAAAATGTTCAAGTCGAACTTGAAAATATGGAACCAAAGGTTCCCTCCCACTTTCGGGTAATATTATGTTTATGTAATGCCCGGAGTAGGCAATTTTCGTATTAATCCCCTCTATGTTATTTTTAAATTTTACCCTAATATTCTATCCTTTTCACTTTGCTTCGGAGATGGAAACATTAAGAAATAATAGGGATAGGGTTTTCTACATTTAACGCAGGCAGTATATTTTTATATAGTTCGAGCGTGACGAGCTCGCATCCGCCCAATTTATTTCATTTTTAAGTAAATGAAATATTTTTAATGTTATATTTACCTATGTGTCTTTAATACGTAATTTTAATGAATCAGGAAACAATTACGTGAACTATGTCCTATGTTTTAGTTGTGTTGAATTACTTTGAATATTCTTGGTAAATATTTTGTGTTAGCATGTCAATGAACATACCCTTTTGAATTTTATGAGTTATGTTGATGTTTTAAGTGTAATAAATTTTTATGCATTTAGTAGTGAGGAATATTTTATTTTCATGAAAAACAAAATCATGATAAGTTGAAAAAATGAAAATGAAATCTTTGAGTTTAACGTCCTCCGTTTATGCCGGTTAGGCTAAAGGAGACGGTGATGATAAGTTGAATCATTTATTGATACATGCTATTTTTGAAAGGTGTTGTGTGTTTTATTTTAGAATTAAGAAGTATTTTGGCAGAATATTAAATTAATTTTTAGTATTTTAAATTTATTGGTATATGTTTAGTTTATATTACCTATATCTTATTGTGCATTGTTAAATATGGCATTGAATACGATACCTTATTAACTATAATATTTTATTGAATATGATGTTATGTTGAATACATTATTGCATTGAATATATTAATATGTTTGTATAATTTGGTTTGAATTTTGAAAAATATTATGAAATATAATATTGAATATGTCAAGTTATAAGCAATCAGTAATTTACATTCAAGTATTGAAACTATATTTGTGTTTACATTTTGAGAAATGGCTAAAGTAAAAGAAAGATATGCACCAACAATAACAATAAAATTGAACTTAAAAGACATTTACGAAATGGCCCACGCGTTGACGTAAATGGCCCACGCGTTCGTTATTCTTCGAATTTTCGCGATCATGTGTGACTGAGTGAATCTACGGGTTCACTCCTCAATGTGATTAAACTTCAAATGACATTAACCCTTTATGGACTGATGGAAGTGCTGTGATTGCCGTTATGTTGTAGTGTGATTATGAAGATTTGGATTCCAGGGTTCTTGTCCACTTCTGTGGTATCTTCAGTGGACAGTCCAACGGCCGCCATATGTAACAATATGCACAGACATGAACTTTCAAATCAACCCTCGTATTTCTCAACGTTAATTCTTAGAACTAAAACGAAACACATGAATTTGTTACCCAAAAGGTGCTTCACTTTTCCAGACACCCCTGCTTCTTCCGTCAGCCCAAACAAGGCAAAGAATTTTGCTACTCTCGTGCTGAACGCCCACACAGTATAAGCTCATGTGGGGACGACAGATTTTACGTGACAACTTTAAATTTATCAATAATCATTAATTTCATGATTTACTGGAATTATCAGTGCTTTTAATATGGTTTTAATTAACCTATAAATTATCCATTATATAATATTAGTAAAACAATGAAGCAAAAACTTAATGTTTTCTATGAACTATATTTTCGTTTGCTAGTGTATTTTTACGCTGTTTAACTGGCAACTATGTGCCGCATCAAGAAGCGCATCAGAGTGTTGATATCCGTCATGTGAGTCTAGTGTACTAAGCTTCCACTCTCAACGAAGACAACGTACATAAGGTTTTAGTGTTTAAATTACTAAAAACAATATAAGATGGTTTTTAGCAACGTAATCTTCAAATCTGACCGAACAAATCGTAACAATTTCATCGATCAGTAAATGATGAAAACAGCAAAACAATATGATGGAAATTAACAATTCGCAATCCCTTACAGTTTATTGACCACACCATACCTTATACACATCCTAATGGAAGTGAAATACCTATAGTGAACTTTTATCGTTGTTCGAATCACCACATCCGCCGATCGCGAACATCGTGCGCGTCAACGGTATCGTCCCGTAAAATAAATGGACCAGTGTGTTTAAAAATGAAAATTCTGATAATAAGTCAAAGGTGTTTCTGTGTTGGTGCTTATATGTAAATATTTCGTTTTCATAGAAGATAAATTCAAAATATAAGTGTTTTGCAATCAAAATATAAGTATATAGTAAGATTTCTAAAGAGATCCAAGGTTCGGATCTCGATGTTATAGGTAGTCCCGTATATTGAACCTGGTAAACTCTCAACCTCCCAATACCTTAATAGCTGTAAATTTAATTTTGCAATCAAAATTTCCATTTATCAATTCTAATAAAACTGAAAAGATGTTTGCAACTTACTTGACTGAAATTAATCTTGTTGTAAATAAAAAATTAACAATGGCTTGAAAGGCTTTATGTTTGCTCCAGCATCGTGTAGCACCTATCTTCTGTATTGTGTACAATATTTCTGACCCTGCTTGACGTTTCATTGTCTCTTTTTCCTATACAGATATGTTCTTGTATTAATGGTTCAAGAAAATTGCAGATTCCTCTACAAGGCCAAATAAATTTTCTGTTCAGGATAATTGATAGTTGAGTACAGTGTTTCTACAGTATTTATTATTATATTATAGACGTACTATTTTGGTCTCCGGGTAGGACACTCTTAGGGCTCCGGGGGGGGGGCAATGGCCCTCCAAAATAGGTCTGGAAGAAACACTGGGTGAGTAAGCCATTACTAAATTTAAAACATGTCCTATACAATGAGTGTAAATTATATTAGGATTGTTAGCTTTCAGATGGCCCTGAAGACCCTCGTAGCTTCCTTTCATATTTCCTACACCGTAGAAAGAGCAAGCAATAAGATTTGATGTGGAAACTCCGTGTTTTTCTAGTTTACTTACGACTTCATTGTAAATGTCTCTCCACTCGAATCCTGTACGGCACATAATTTCAAGAGCTTTTCATAGATTTTCCCTTAAAAATATATCTAACACAAACAGCTAACTGCTGTATTACTGAAAATTTTCACCCTTTTATTAATAAAATGTTTGGACAAAAAAGTGAGAAGAAATCCTTTTCCCACTCGTCGCCTTCCTGACCATTTCATGTTTATTCAAAGAAGACATTTTTGTTTTACTTTCCGCAGTGCATTTGTAAACATGAGATTTTAAAATGGCATCATATTCTGACACTAATAAGACTAATTGTAGGATGTTTCCATTTTTATTGCCGGAATCAAGGAAACAAGCTCCATCATTTTTATTACCGCTCTATGTTAATCCTTGCCTACCAATAAACACAATTTACGGTTTCTATTTCATGTCCCTTTCTTCCACTTGATTTACGTTAGTGGGGTGTAACTATCACCTCCTCTACAAAAAGATTTACGTATCTAAAATCAAGCAAATGGTTTCAAGAACTTAAAATTGATGTTTTTTACACTACTTTATTTCTATGTTCAGCATTCGGTGTTATTCATTTTTCACTTTTGAGCAATGGGCCCCCTGGGGTTCGGGCCCCCTGGGGTTGGGGCCCCTGGTCAGTCCGGGCGAATGCCTGGCCAGTCCGGACCTGGACGACAAAAGATTTTGAACTGAACAATAACACAAATGCTCTATATTGTTCCCTGCTTCTATATTGACCGCGATAATTCTTGAAGCCTGACATCTACACAAATCATAGACCTGCTTACCCTCAAGTGTGATGGATCGGAATAATTTGGAAAGTAGCAAGATTTCTCTTTGTACAGAAAGGTGCCGCGCTAACTATAAATTATGTAATTCTAATGGTTTCATCATGTTTGACAAGGTTTAGAAAGTGTGTGACGTTAATTGCCACATGTGAAAGTAGGTGAGGATTTTCCTCTAAGGTGAATAACCTGTATCATCTGATTTTTAAAACCGGATCGTATGCATACCATACTTGTTATTAAAATTGTGATGTAATAAAATTAAAATGCTCGTTGATAGAATATGCATAGCATACTCGATCTTAAAATTAATTGTGATGTAATAATTTTTATTCGATCGCTTCCGTAGGAAGCTTGCCTTACGTAATAATTTTAAATAGTGCAGCTAAGCTGCGATTAAAAATTCCGTAGGAAGCTCATCTCACGTAACATTTTTAATTCAAATAGAACAGCTATGCTGTGATTGTATTAATTTTTTAATTGGTTCGTATCTTCTACGTTTTTCCTTCAATATGAAGCTCATGAGAAGAGCTATGCTGTGACCATATTAATTATTTATTTTATTACGTAATTTATATTGAACCGTTTCCTTTGGAAACTTGATGGGCAATCTTTGATTGGGATTATGTTAAAACTTGTTGTGAAAATGTGCAATGAGTACGTGTTATTAAAATTGATTATGATGTAATAATTTTTAATTCAAATAGAACAGATATCCTGTGATCGTCTTAATTATTTTTAATTGGTTCGCATGCTAAACCATACTCCGTAGAATACCTATCCTAAAAAAATTAATTTCGAACCCCGCTTTTTATTTTCAAGTATTATTTTTAATTGGAACGCTTTTAAAATTTTGATTGTTTTCCAATGAATTTTTATTCAAATAGAACAAGTATGTTGTGATCATATTAAATATGGGACGCATAAATTTTATTCGTGCCGGACTTTTTAATTCGATCATTTGCACAGCAAACTCAGAACACTCTTTGATTGCGAACATATTAAAAATTTGTTTTCCATGGTATACTTCACACATTGCATGGTCTTGTCTGATGTTTCGCTGGTGCTGTCTGGACAATAACTGAAGTTTTCGCACGCTTTGGAACCCGGATGGATAGGCGAAAGTGAAAGTTGTTGATGTAGGGTATTGACCTTACTTCTACGTGACATCAGAGAATACTACCAACGCATTAGCAAACAACTTTGGTGCCGCGGTGAGTAGACATCAGAGAATACCAACAACTTATAGAAAAGTTTGGGCGCGTCGTAACGTGAACACGTGATTACCTTGTGGGTATGAAAATACTTTAAATGCAGGTTATGAGAGTAAAATATATAAAGATACATCATGCAGTCGTATGAAAAAAAGGATCATTGCAATATTGAAGCATCATCATCATCTGATGCTGAAACAGAAATATACGAATCATCTTCAGATGAAGAATTTGATATTGATGTAATTGAATCAACAGCGCTAACATTTTCTGAAACCCTACCCTCATCTCCACCTGTATTATCAGGAGCATCCACATTTTGGAGTTTAGATTGTTTTAATAGTCAAAAAGTGGACCGAGAATGTATAAAGAAGGCTATTGAAAAATGGAATTTTAACCATACATTAATAAGCGACGGTTGTAGACAAGGATCATATGATTATGCTCATGATTGTATGAATGTACCTTCAAAATCATTGGATATCCGAGCTTGGAGTATTATAGCAAGTCCTAGTGTTGAAGATGTGTTTTATTTGTATGCAAATATACTCATAATTGGAATATTTGCAAGAGAAGAATTTTATGAAACATATCTGGAATTATTAAATGATATAGACTATCACTCGGAATTACTCGACGTTTTATGAAGGAAAGACAGACGGAAATCGGACATTCCAGATTGAAAAAATGTATTCAAACACTGGTAGTTTTTCATGTGTTATGTACTGCTGAAAATATTAATGTGAATTTTGTGTTAAAAACAATAAAAATATACTTACGTGTAATTATCCAATTGAATGCGTGGAATGCAAATTGAATATTCATGATTGTACTCATCTTCATAATACTGGAACATATGAAGCAAAGTACTTATCTCTTCATAAACTCTTAGTGAACTCTTTGAAGTGTTTGAACAAGAACATAGTGAAATCTCATTTATATGCTTTATGCGTAAAATTTGTGATTTTTTTAAAAAAAACAGAACTCGTTGGACAATTATACCATTTCTTATTTAGCGTACAAATGAAATATCACCATGCTTAAATCAATATGTTATTGATATTCAAGGTTTTAAAATGTCTGATAAGGAATTTATTATTCGTGAGTTTTGTCTAAACGCTTGCAATGATACAGTAAATTTCCATTGCTTGATAAAATCACCAACAGAATGTAATTTATTGTCATTAGATTGTTAAAAACAAATTGGATGGTTAACATTAAATTTACACGGTTTGAAGTGGGGTAGCAAAACTGGATATACTGTATCATTCATACGCAACCTTGTATATCAATTATGTGCAAATATGTAATCCTTTTATTGTAAAGGTTTAGAGAAATCTCTTTGGATTAAGCAAATATTTGCATTAGATAATGTTATTGATTTAGAAACAAAAAATTGTCCTTCACTAAATGAATTGTGTGGAAACACATTTAGAAAATATTGTTCTTTTCACACAAATATTGTAAAGAAAAAGATTAACACCATTAACTAATGCATTATTAAGATTGTAATGAGGAATTCTAAATAAAATGTAGGAATGTAAATTTAAAAAATGTAAAATGGTAAATCATGTAAGTAAAAGATGTATATACAATGAAAAATAAAAAAATGTAATTATATATAATAAAAATGAAAAAATTGTAATTATATATAATAAAAATTTTTAAAAATTGTTTTCTTTTTAAAATTTTGTTTACATGTTTATAAACGATATCATCCTTTTTCAAATTTTTCTTGGTAAATATTTTTAAACACTTTTGAAATGATAGAGTGCAAATAATATGATGCAAAAAGAATAAGACAAAATATCCGCACAACAGAATTATCGTCCTGATATTATTGACTATTTTAGGATATACATTTTTACTAGCGTTTGAAACTAATGTAATGCAAAACTATCATCAATAGTAGTAGGGGTCCCCGTATATTGCGTCGAGTCAGCAAAAAATTTTGTGACGTCATAGGTCAAAGGTCAACGACCTTGCCCAGGGGTCAATGACGTAGGTGTACTTAAAACCACCCCCTCTATATTCTGGCAGGGGTACATTGGCCAACCCCCTAAATTTTGGCAGGGGTATCTAGGACCACACCCCTTAAGTTTTGGAAATTGCCAAATCTAAAAATTGGGTGTGGTAACCTTGAATCATAATATGTATTGGGGGTGTACCTCGTTCCGTTTTATGGGTAAAAAATTGCCAAAAAGTCAACTTTCGGAGGGTTTTGGCCTAATTTATCTCCTTTAATGAGGTGTTATTACCTTATACGGTTATATGGGCGTATATAGGGGTCCATTCCCTTTCATAAGACATGGGTACATTACTGCACCCCTTTAAATTTTGAGGAAGGGTGCCTTGGCCCACCCCTTAAATTTTGGAAATTGCCAAATCCAAAAATTTGTTATGGTAGCCTAGGACCATAGTATGTACCTCTACCGGTATTTGTGTTGCATCTAGTTCCTTTTCATGGGTAAAAATTGCCGAAAATTCAAATTTCGGGGATTTGACCTAATTTATCCGCTTTGATGAGGTCTCATTACTCCATATGGTCCATTCCCTTTCATAAGACATGAATTCATTAATGCACCTCTTTAAAATTTAGGGAGTGTTACCTTGGCCCACCTCTTCAATATTGGAAATTGCCCAATCTAAACATTTGGTATCATAGTATAGGACCCTAATATAGATCATTATACATTTGGGTGGTCTACCTTCTTCCCTTTTAGGGGTACAAAATTACAAAATTTTAGTACAACCACGTGTTTACTTTTTGGCCCAATTTATCCCCTTTTATGAAGTCCTATTACCTTATATAGTTATATGGTCATGTATACGTGTCCATTTCCTATCATAAAACATTGGTACATTGATGCACCCCTTTAGAGGGGTACTTTGGCCCACCCCTTAAATTTTGGAAATTGGCCAATTTAAACATTTCGTATTATAGTATAGGACCCTAATATGGATCAGTATAAATTTGGGTGGTCTACCTCGTCCCCTTTTAGGGGTACAAAATCGCCAAATTTTAGTACAACCACGTATTTGGTTTTCAGGCCCATTTTATCCCCTTTGATGAGGTTCTATTACCTTATATGGTTACATGGGCGTATACACGGATTAATTTCCTATCATAAAACATGAGTATATTGATGCACCCCTTTAAACTTTTGGGAGGGGTACCTTGGCACGCCCCTTAAATTTTGGAAATTGTTTAACATAAGCATTTGGTATAATAGTATAGGACATCAGTATGTATTACTATACATTTGGGTGATCCATCACGTTCCCTTTCATGGGTAAAGAACTACCAAAAATCAAATTCGGAGGTTATTGACCCATTTTATTTCATTTCATGAAATCTTATTACTCATATGGGCATGTATAGGGGTCTATTCTATTTCTTAAGATATAGATATATCGGTGCATCCGTTGAAAAATTTGTGGGAGTACATTGGCCCCACACCTTAAATTTTGGAAATTGCCAAATATAAACATTTAATATAGTACTATAGGACCCTAATTTGTATTAGTATAAATTTGGGTGGTCCATTTTTGTTTCCTTTTATGGATAAAAAATTGTTAAAAATTCAAATTTCGGAGGTTATTGACTCCTTTTATGCGATTTTATTACCTTATATGAACATATGAATATGTATAGGGGTCTATTTTCTTTTATAAGGCATGAGTACATCGATGATTTCATCTTAAAATTTGGTAGAGGTACATTGGCTCACGCTTAAAGTTAGGAAATTGCCCAATTTGGTATAATAATATATATTCTTAATATATACCATTATAAATCTCGTTCCCTTTCGTGGGTAAAAAAATTGTGAAAAATGTAAATGAACCCTTTGATGAGGATTTAGCACGTTATATGGATATTACCTTTATATTTTATTACCTTTATATTTTTGTTTCCTTTTAAATTTTGTTGGGGTGCATAGAACCATTCTTTAAATTTGGGAATTATCGACTAACAAAATTCGGCAAGCGTTTTCTAGGACCCATTGTAAAAGTTGGTGTCCCTCTTATGGCCAATTATTCATATTTAAAGGTCATTGAGCTATTTTATCTTTTTTGATACGGCTTTATTATTGAATGAGTACAGTATTTATTACTTTTCACAAGACACAGGTGTATTTGTGTACCAATCTCATATTTTAGGAGGGGTATATTTCTTATTGTCATATAAATAATTGATAATTGTTCTTAAAATTGGGTTGTATCCCATTCTTTGGGTAAATCATTGTCAAATATTAGTATGATCACGTGGTCAGTTATTGACCTATGATGGGATTGGGAGTCCAGGACATTGGTACTTTAAACTTTGTAGGATAATTTGAGAATTGTCAAAATGAAATTACGTTATTGGTTTTGATTATTCCCGCCTATGGGCCAAATATAAACGTAAGCAATACGATGTACCACGTGATTGACCTTGATGAGGTAGTGTACAGGGATTCATTTCCTTTCCAAAATTCGTGGAAGTTATCAAATAATACGTTTCTAGACAACAGTTTCTTCTGCTAAGGTAAACAATTGCCCTAATTGAGACATAACTACAACATGTAATGATAGATTAATTCTAAGACTTAGGTATATTGAGAGAGGTACGTAGGACCATTCTTTAAATTTGGGAATTGTGCTAAACAAAATTTTAGTATCAGGCGCGAAATTTGAAACAATACTTTGAACTTAAGTCACATCTCTTAGACTAAGATCATTGGTGGTGGTTGATTTTACCCTGAGTTTCAGAAATCTGATAGCTAACTTTATTGAATCTTATGACTCATAGTCTAAAGACAATACATGCTACAACACTGAAATTTAGTCATAAGGTGATGTAATCTGACACTGGCAATGTTATTGTTGATGCAATTTGATTGGTTGATCACTATCTTTCATGCAATCTGATTGGTTGCTCACTATATTTCGTGCAATCTGATTGGCTGATGATTTTCAAATCTTTGCTGCATTCAATTTTAAGTTTTTTAACATTTATTGATTAATGTTTGAAAATCTTGGTTTGAGTATTTTAGTTCAACGTTTTGCACTCACTGATAAATATGATCAAAACCGTCTATATGTTAATCGAATAGTTAAAAACAGGATAAAGTTTGACGTTTAAACGTGAAATATTCGTTTATAGTAAATAATTATTTTTGTTTTGATGAAATTTGTTAGTTAAAAATCATAGGCGCTACGATTTACCGTCAAAAATAAAATAATTTCCGATTTACTGTCGTTAAGTGTAGAGCATGTAACGTAAAGGATTGTAGCATTTGGTATTTTTCAAAATCTATGATAATTTATTGTGAAGTTTAAGGCTGGTTATTGAGAAGCTTACACACTTTTCACTTACAGCGTTGCTATGGTTTCGTATTAGAAATTAGAGCCTCCAACTGGGGTGGGTCCCCACCATTATTTATACGCATGGTCTCCACAAATATTTATACGCTGACAGATACTTGAGGAATACGCCATCTTCGAAGAGGATATCTCGAATCGAACGCTACAATGGAAAACACAATCGAAAACACAATGGAAAACACTGTGACATAGGGAAGAGCGTATCTAGTTCTTTATATTATCTCAATGGTTTTTCCGAAGTACTAGAAATGAGGCAAAGTCAAACAGACGTTGATTTCACTTCAGAGACGGCATGGGTCAATGAAAGCTTGACCCACGACCACTTACCCACCGCCCATCGTAACCCACGACCCACCATGATCACCACCCTCGGTGACCTACCACTCACCGTGACACATTGAGCCACCACCACCTACCATCAATCTCTGACCCACTGTAACCCACCAAAATTCATTATCATCAACTCTGACTCACGATCTACGCCCTTGACTAAACACTTTGCACGTGCAATAAAACAAGTCTATATGAAATTATCACTAATCGCAGTTTGAATTTCTACAGTCAATCGCTCAAGCACTCCTCTGTTAAAATAACGATGATCTGATCTTTACGATATAAAATGGTGATGTGTTTGTCATGGGTCAACTTACGATGAATTTCAGTTTAATTATCATATATAATTATTTCCTTGTTGAATTATAGATACTTTTCAGTGGGAAATAGCATGAAATTTGAAAGTCTTAAATCAAGGTAGATAGACCAACGTGTAAAATTTTTCATATAATTAAGCTACAGTACAAACTTAAAATGTCCATGTAATTAAGCTTACAGTACAAATTTTGTCTATTTTATTCTCAATTTTATGGTTTGATTGCCTTGTGCTCTGAAAGTTCTATATAATAAACACAGCTTCAATAATTATTATAATAGAAAGCAGTGGATATAAAATGTGAAGCACTATAGTTTTTGTTTCTTAATCAATAATTTTCTCAATCTGTTTCTTAACTACTATTCATCTTTTCGATTATTTTTACAAATCAACAAACTACCAATTTCCCATATATAGAAAGTGCCTCTCCCCATAAAAAAAAAGAATTTTTAAAAATGATAGTACACCTTATGTTTATTTTAACAAAGAGATAATATACTGAGTTTCCGCTCCCTAAGTTGAACGGCTTGTAAGATATTCAATTTTTCGCAAAAATTCGGACCCTATTTTCCCTTATTATACGAAGGGTTAAGGCCGAATATCGGATGGTTTCCCAATATTGGATACCGAGAAATATTCAGTGTAAGGTGCTGCAGCCTAATGGCCGTTATCGTAACTGAACATCAATCGGTGAACCATTAGACGCCTGAGTTACAATATATCTCGTAACATGTTTATTTGTGTCGTGAAGTGTTTTGTGATTTTGATGTCATGAAATAATTTTATTTCTAATACTGCAGTTGATTGAATTATGTCATCCATAAAGGTAACCTAATCATATTCATACTATAATTTTACTTTAGGCTAAGAAAAGTAGTTTTAAGTTACATGATATTTTGGTAGTTCGTTTCTGTTTACGTGATGTATATAGTTGAAAGTTGCCACACGATCTACGTTGCCAATATCGGATAGTACAAAGGTTCCAAATATCGGATATAAGATATTAGAGAGCGGTATTGCTGATGTCATTCGTCGATTATTACACATGACAGAAACCGCTCGAAGAAAGAAGTGGAATCCTGAGGATATAATCCAGGCTATTGCTACCGTCAAGGAAAAGAAAATGGGGTTCCTCAAGGAAGCCATCCAAAATTTCCAATGTTTTGTTCACAGCCATATAAACTTGACGAAAGTTGTGAATTGAGGATTTGATGTATCCAATGTATTAAATGGGCACACGAGTTATGTGTAGGCACTGATCCAAAAACGTGGAAATCCTTTGTTTGTAATTTTTGCCAGTAAATTAACTCTTGGTAGATCCTATTACATATGAGTAGAAAAACGATTAGTTACAAATAAATATACATTATTAGAAAGTAGCCTCTTTTGTTAACAATGTATAAGTACCACAAAATCTGCATATTTAGAAAGTTGTCTGACAGAAGAATGTATAGTTAAAAGTATATCTACATGTTGAACACGGTTACGACTTTGTAGAACAATTTTTAGTTAAAAT
Organism: Thermobia domestica; assembly: GCF_964235325.1. Classification (NCBI taxonomy): domain Eukaryota; kingdom Metazoa; phylum Arthropoda; class Insecta; order Zygentoma; family Lepismatidae; genus Thermobia; species Thermobia domestica. The sequence goes on along the minus strand of NC_137454.1, from coordinate 106,358,028 downwards.
TAAAAAATAAATTAGCCAAGTAGTAAGTCCTATTACTATTATTACTATTACAATATCAATATCCAAAAATGCCTTAGATGCCTTAAAGTTCTTTTTTTTTTTTTTACTTAAATGTAGTCACCTCAGATAAGTACTGTAAACATAAACAAATGAAAAACGAACAGAAATGGAAGCCTTGAAAGTAAAACGTAACCAAATTTACCAGTGTTCAGAACATGCTGTCTACAATGCACTGAGCACAATGGGCTGGTGGGTCAAAGTTGATCAGAGTGTGTCGGTGAGTCGGAATTTGTTACCGTGGTTGGTGGATCAGAGTGGGTCACGTCCTGTTGACCCACTACCCCACTCACAAATATTGACCCACCGACCAAATCTATCTCTGAATTATGTGGCGCTTAGTTTAATTTCATAACTGTGGACGAGATTACGGGAGGGCGAAAATATTCGAAGGCAATATGGCACAGGTGTAATACTGAGAGACGTATTGCTAAAAGTCAGCAAAAATTTTTGGATGACCTGTGTTACCTAGGGCCAACATTCATAAATTTTGGAAATTGCCAAAATTGCAAATTTAGTCTGGTAGTATAGGATCGAGGTATGTGGTTCTGTAAGTTTGGTAGTCCATCTTGTTCCCTTTAATGGGTAGAAAATTGCCAAAACGATAAATTTCGGAGGCTTATGACCTAAATTTAAGCGAGTTCGGTTTACGCTAAGCCGATGTTGCGCAATGTGAAATTCTACGAAAGCTGAGCGGACATTAGGCAACCGGCCGTTTAGTCTTTTAGTAGTGAGAGTGCGTACTATTGGTTCACTTTATTGTTCAGATTCCATTTTAAACGTGGCTTTCGTCTTATATAACTTCGTTGCTGATGTTGAATGTACAACGATAACGTTGTATGTATCATTGGCAATCTGTGCCTATTTTCAGAAAGGGATCAGAGGCGAATTATGTGAACAGTATAATGTATAAAAGAGAAAGAAAGATATATAGAGATTTCGAGATTATTATTTTGTAAACGGTAACTAAAATAAGAGTTGTTGTTACTATAGCAACGATATAAATAAATATACATATACGTAGACATCTTGACGAGTAAAGAAGTGTGTGTATGAAGGTCCATATATTTTGTTATATGTGCAGAAAAGTTAATTATATATACTTCACATGATCAAATAATAAACGTCAGTTAAGAAAGTGATAAAACGCGTTGAGTTATTTTGAAGATTAATTACGAACCAGGAGACCTCTTACAGATGTAAATACAGATCAATCAATCATTTGTTACGTTTCAAACCACTGTACCTCATCTGTTCTATTTTGAAGGGTAATATCCAGAACAGACCAAAGTAGCATCAAAATTTGATACGGAAAACGTGATTAAAATATTATATTCCTTTCTTTGCATTTTTGGAAACATGGACTAGAGAAATTTAACTACTGAATGCGATAAAATATACTAGGCCTAAGTACATTTTTTGTTTTGTTGACGGAAGCAATAGATTTTAAGTCATTTGCTTACAGTTTCATGGACATATTCCGTCCCAGCCTTCGCAAGAAATCCGAAAAAAAAAGAAGCAAAAATCAATTATAACTGCTATGGCTTATATCGCAAACCTAAGCGCAGATTTTGCATTAAGTTGATGTGAACCGTTAGTGGTCTACTTATGCTGCTTTTCCGGACGTGTTGCATCTTCCCAATGCTTTTTCACGAGTCGTATGATGCTTACATATAGGATGGTTGCTCGCTGTGAAATAGCGATAAACTTGACTGATTTTCTATGCACTAGAAGGTGTTGGTGCAGTCTGTTTTAGACACAGATGACATCATGAAAGCAAGAGAATTTTTTTAAAATTGTATTTTAGGCCATCTATATACTATTAGATGAATCCTGGAAAACATCTTACGATTTTCCCTAGATTCAAAATTTCAATGTGTATGGCATCAGATCGCATGTCATTTCCCATGTTCTGAACAATCCTATGAGATTTCTCTTGTTTAGAGCACGCTCTATTTCGGAAAGAAATTTCCAAGGATGTTATAAAATACAGTAGCTGCCCTCACAATAAAATCTTGAAGCCATACGTCACAGTTTCGCCACCCCTACTCTGCCCACTCCGCCCAATAAGATCGCAGTGTTTTGAGCAGTGGCGGCGATTGGAGGTTAAAAGTGGGGGGGGGGGCAAGACATGATCTCAATATTTGTATATCAATGTTAGCTTCCCTGGTTGTTTCTAACACTTTGTTTGACGAAAGGTTGTATAATTAATAGGATACCATCTTTTTCAGTTAAAATAGCGTACATCGTATTTCATATTTTATTAAGTAAATTGACAAGAGCAACACAAGTAGGTACTAGCCCTATGAAAGTGTAAGAAGAGATTTGATTCCCTGTTCAAGAACATCTTAAAATTGTATGATCAGATTATTTAATAACGAATTTGTAAAGCAGATAAATAAAAAAGATATTAATCATAGTAATGCACAATGAGACTTGTTTTGCAAACTGGAGATTAATGAACAACTTACTTACATTTTTACTTACATACTTAATGAAAACTTACAATTTTAAATCCACACATGCTATTAAATATATGTTATTACTCTTAGAAGAACAGTAAATATCAAAAGCATATGCTACGACATTTAAAGAAGTATTTACTTTTGCAGCTTCCCGAAACATGTTCGTTGTCATTATGTACAGTTTTCAGTTTCTTGGAACACATCAAAACACAACAATACTTAGAATCACTCCACTCTCCAGTTATACAAAATAATCCTAAAACCTAGAATTATGTTGAATTCACTAAATTTAATTGTATATACACTCGTACATTTATAAATACACCACTTACTCGTATATTACACTGCAAAACAATGGAAAAGGTAGAAGTTGTCTCTTATTACTCTCTTTTTAATCAATATTTCTTATTATTGGAAAGAAGAAAAGGCATTTTAACAACTGTCGACTTCTGTGCAATTAAAGAATAACTTGTGAAAGCTTTTTTTTTTTCTTTCTTTTTCGAAATGTTGTCTCAATTAGTTTCAAAGCGGTTGACTAATATATCGAGCCCTTGTAAGAAGAAATGAAAGTACGCTGGAATTGTTGCACTCCAATTGGTTAATTTTGGGGCAATTTTGCGTGCCAATTCTTGTAGCTTTCTTAACTCCACAGGAAGACAACCAATAGGTGCTCACGCAAGGCAAATATTATATAGCACCATTTTTCTATGAACCAGTTATAAGATAGAAAAACTTTACGTTTCCAAATGAAACTATATACATTAATTGGTCACTTCGAAAAGTGGGGGGGCAGTTGCCCCCCTTTGCCCCCCTAATCGCCGACCATGGTTTTGAGCCAACAATCATGGCGGAAACAAAGTAGACAATTAGAAGATGTCGGAAACAATAGTAGCCAATCAGACGTGCTGATGCTCGTTTTTTTTTTTTTTTTTTTGCTTCATTGATTTAATAGGATGAAGATACATATGGAGAGATCCTCTATTTTTTAACATCCTTAGAAAATTCGTAAGATTTAGATTTAAGCGACATCAGGTGGGAGAAAGTGAAAACAAATTTGTTTTCTTCCCTCCATCAAAGATGCTATTTGTGCACTTTAGTACATACGAGGACCATACAATTTTAAATAATACAAAGTCAACACTCTATTCCAACAGACATACAAGATAGAAAGGACTGGAAAACATTGCTGACCGACTGTGCGTTGTGAGACCTGGCATCTCTTGGGTTGGAGTAGGGATACTATTATTATGTTAATTAAAAAAAAAATATATGAGGAACATCCTTGTTTGTACAAAGTTAAAAGCGTGCAGTTTCACTATACGGATCCACACAGAAATTCATTCAAAAAAAAGTACTTCCTCGTTTCATTTATTGTACCTCCAGCAATCATTTTTGAGGTGTGCTCTTACATTCTTCGGTGCAGGTTCACTTTAACAGGTCTTCAAGACAGCTGGCAACGTGTAGTTTTACTAAACGGATCCATAGTATAAATAGTAGTAGTAGGAGGAGGAGGAGAAGTAACTAGTAGGAGTAGTAGTAGTAGTAGTAGTAGTAGTAGTAGTAGTAGTAGTAGTAGTAGTAGAAGTAAGTAGGAGGAGGAGGAGGAGTAAATAGTAGTAAGAGTAGAAGTAGGAGTACTTAGTAATAGTAACAGTAGGAGTAGGTATAGTAATAGTAAGAGTAGTAACAGTAGGAGGAGTAGGAACGGGCAGTTGTAGTACTTGGAATAGGAGTAGGAGTAGTAGTAGTAGCAGTAATGGGAACGGGTTAGAAGCTCCGAAGGGGTTGGTTGGGCTCTATTCTCGATACAAAATGGGGAAATTACAGACTTTCCAAAATTTTATGGCAGCTTATTGAAGATTACGTGCATTTCAGGTTCGGCTTTCTATATTTCCACGTAAATACGCATGTCAGATGTAAATGCACACCATATTTCCATTACTTATACACTACTCTATTAAAATATTAGAAATTTCTTCTGTAAATTTTAAAATCTATGGACCTGTATAGTATGACTGCACCGCTAAAAGTCCTTTGTATCATAATAAGCATATGCGAAAAAGGGCTTTAGAAGAAATATTGACTGAAATATCTGTCTTTAGTTTTGGAGCCATAATTGCGCTCTTCTGCAGTGATTTGTTTGCTACGTCACGACAAAATGCTTATCAAAATGCTACCGTGTAAAAGCACAATATACTTTTGATGCCATAGAATATTATACGAGATTTTTGGCAGCATATCTGCTGCGAGAAATGCTACGATAAATGCTTTCGTCTAAAACTAGCCTAAGGGCAAATTAATCTGTTTCGGAGGGCTTGATGGGGGATAAGAGAACCAAAAACACAAGTTTTAAGCATAAATACAAAACAAAATCAAATTATGAATGTTTAGTAATGTCTGTTTGTGAATGAACAAACATTTGAAACGTAAGTTTGAACGCTTCTGTTGTAAGTTAAAGTATGTTTTTTTTTACTTCATCTTTCCTAAAATAACAAAATCTGATTTGGTACCAAAGCATCGCTTTACTTCGCTCCGGCTCCACTACGCTAATGACTTTAATTATTTATTTATGTATTTATTACTGGCGGTTAACGCGGTAATGTACAAAATTTGCTACTGGCTGGAATACTGTAAATTTAAGATTCGTCATATTCTGGTGGAAACCTCTCTTAATTATTGTTCCAGAATTTTACTTTTATGAAATATTTATACATAGCAAAAAATGTGGTGTTGAAACAACACAAAATGACTACCACTTCAGCGTAGGCCTATTACTTGTGTGTCAAATCAACACCAAGCACATCGCCTTCAGAACATGTCAGAAATATCTCGTTACTGGCTGTGAGTATTTGCATTGTTTTTTATTGTTTGGTATGCGCAAAGTTTTGCGAAATATATTTCGCATTTATGGCAAGTAACTAGTAACATTCTGTTTTCTATAAACGGTCACAATAATATAGTTGTAAACCTGTGAATCTGACAACTGTTACACAGATAGCAGTGCTTCCATCTATTTTCTTTATTTGTTATTCTTATGTCTTAGTACGTATGAACAGAAGATGGCAGAACTGTTGCCAGACGATTTGCAGGTTTACAACAATATTATTGTGACCGATTACAGAAAACATAGAACATTATACGTTACTTGACGTAAGTGTCAAATATATTTTGCAAAGCTTTGCTCATATTAAACGATAAATATCAATGCAAATTCTCCCAGGTAGTCACATTTTTTTTCTGATATGCTCGGAAGGCGATGTGGTTGGTGCTGAGTTAACACACAAGTAACACTCTAAAGTGGTAGTCGTTTTGTGTTGTTTGAACATCTGGTTTTTACAGTGTAAGAATACACAACATTAAAGAATCTCCGCTGATATACTTCGAATACTTACTTTCGAAGAACCAATTTTCTCCAGATACTACAAAAATGTATCAAAATATGACTCAAACTCTAACATAAAAATTTAAATCATGGTGATAATTTAGATAAATTATGATGAAAGGATACGTGTAATTATGTTTTCTTGATTTTAATCGATAACACTGAAACTTCACTAATACAAAATAAATTACACTTTGGCACTTTGATTTGAATAATTGAATATAATAATGGAATTTAACACTTGGCCCAATTATTCTTATTACATTGGTGGAAGTCGCGGGTTACTGGTTGAACTTCACTCCATCGTATGTTGTTTTATTTCGCACTTTCATTTCTCGCTCACTTTGATGCTGGAGAAAAGTGATTTCTGGCGGTTCCAGGGGGATGTCCTTAAGGTTGGAGGGATGAATTTCCTTACTTTCCATTTTATCTTCTTTCGGGTGGTCTTGAAGTTTCAGCATTGCGCAGCTAGCTCCTTGCCGTCAAGACGATTTTACAAGCAACAATTACGAACAAATGTTTTAGGATTTCAATTTTTCTTTTTGAGGCAACATTTTCATTATCATCAACACACCGTATATTTAGTATTGGTTCATCGTTGCACCATACAACTTTTAATGCGCCAAACACTATAATTAACTTCATAACCATAGTTCGCGCAGTGTTGTTCATCTGCTCGTCCCGACATGAATGGCTGGCTCTTTTTTCCATCTCCGTACTTCTACCAAGCAGAGGGGCTCGCAATGCACACTGTTGATGTCAGAGCTAAAAATAACTATGACAACCTATAGGCAGGAATTTTTGGAGACGAAGTTGGCTCCCAGTGTTGAATTTTAGCACCCTATTTGGAGAGACGAGAGGGTCCACCAAGACTTCCGTCACAGACGCGCACACATATGCATATTCGTCTGTTTGCATAGAGAAAAATTCTTAAGAGTGCTTTTATACGAGGTTCACTTAAAAAGTTAAAATTTTCTTCATTAATATTCGATGAGCTGGACCATATGGTTACAATGCTGCCACACCATTGTATCAAACTTTAAAATTTTAAGAGCATGAGAATTATGTCTCTTGAATGAAACAAAGATGTTTTCTTCTGTTTTTACAAGTGTATATCAGCTCCTGTAAAAAAAAAAATAAAATAAAATAAAAAAAGTCTGCTGTCAAACAAAGCAAGAACAACTGCATCAAATGATTCAATCCGTGTCGCACTGCGCCAAGTAGAGCCTGTCTGTTCCACCTGTGCTCTCGGAAAATATGCGAACTCTACTTCGGTCCAACCCCCGCAGCCTTCTGGCGGATCAAACCCTCCCTTTGCTGAGGGAAAAGAAGTGAATAATCTCAACTGTGTTGCCAATTTGTCATTCAGTCGCTTGGTCTTGACGAGTGAAGATCGTAGGCTACTTAGAGTGGCTAGTATGACAGAGCACAGTGAAGTCCGTGAAATAATTCATTGTGGCAACGCTTCCGCATTCAACAACTGAATGATCTCGGCCGCAGCAACTTGTCCCTCCTCTTTCGAGGGAGGTAAGGGAAAACATACACCGACAGTAGCGCCAGAAGGGTTCAAACAGAAAGGCTCTAGTGGCTCCACAAATGACCAATATATATACAGTGGTCGAAGTGAGACGGTATGCGGTTGTGTCAGGTTTCTCAGTGATGATGACATACCGCCTCTGGTTTTTCAATGATCAAGACACAGCATCACTGCAATGGATGCAATTGGACGTTAAAAAAAAGGGGGGACAAATATGATCTGAATATTTGTATATCAATGTTAGTTTTCCTGATTGTTTCTAACACTTTGTTTGACGAATCGTAAAGCAGGGATGCAAATAAGCAACCAAATCTTACTAGCCCGAGAAAAAATTTTCTAGCTCACATTCCACAATAGAAAGCATTTAATTACCTTTGATATGATATTAAATACTCGGCCGCGCCGATGAACCACTCGCCCCGGGCGAGTGGTTATTTGCATTCTTGGTGTAAAGGCATTAAAACAAATTCAAGTTCGAATTCTGGGAACTTCGCTGAACCGCATTGATCTTCAATTGTCATATCAGTGTTGCTATAGTGTTGGTTGAAGCTTCAGTGCTCTATTAAACACCGTTTTGAAAACGGCGCTTTCTATCGAATAAGAAGGCTGTTCCTAATGTTGAATTAAAGGCAAAACGAAATTTACGACAGAAATTCTTGCTCCTTTTTGTTAATTCGTCCTCATCTGGATTATATTGGGGGGACGAGGACCCCACCTTTAAATATTGGGGGACCAAAAGTGTTCTGCCCCCCAAACTCGGCTCCTGTCCGAGGCACATTTTTTTCTATGAACCAGTAATACATTCAAAAAATTTTACATCTCCAAATGAAACTATATATATTAAGAGGTCACTTCAAAAAAAATGGGGGCAACTTCCCCCGCTTGCCCCCTTATCGCCGCCCCTGCATCACTGGAAAGCGGATGCTAATATACCTTATAAAATCCATTTTTATATACAATAATTGACGAATTGTTTTACACATCAAATACTTTATTTCTTCTGTAGAAATAATTTCTAAGTTGACAATACCAAAATTTTTGTTATATTTTTCGTATGTTTTGTTTCTAAAATGAAGGTTCTACAAAGAAGTCCATTCGTCGCTCCTACACTAGAACTTGTGTTGGTTGCAGATAAGGGTTATATGATAGAAAGGAATGAGTCATGGGCCCAATCCAAACAAAAGGAAGTATATTGGGGCGATTCGTTTAAGCTGAAATCCGAAAGTATTATTATGAGTTCGCCGGACTTCTTTTGTGCCTAAAGAAATACATAACTGAGTACGGTATTTACGAGAAAAAAATATAGTATATGCAATAAGAAAAAAAAAGTTATTTTGTTTAAGTGTTCGTTTATTATGTGATGTGTCAAGATTAAATTGGTGGAGCATATTTTCATTAAAACGTATTCTTGCATCTTTCTAATAATTGGATAACAGCCTTCCGGGGATCTGGAATTCCCCTCAGTCGAGTGGGGAGTTCGGGAATTTATCTGCAGGAAATTGTTTAAAAATTGATAATATTTTTTAAAAATAGGTTTTAGAGCATTTTCGTGTATAATTCTTTAGAACTCAACTTAAGGGGATTTTTTAATTATTCGCAGAAATTTGGGGTTAGGGGCAAAGCCTTTCCATGCCCCAGCCGTAACTACGAAAAATTCTCTCATGTTTTTGAGTCATTAATTAAATAGAAATGCAATCTTTTAGCCAACATACCCTCAATATTGAAGTACATATTTCAATATTTAGATAACCGGCATATACCGACCAACTATAAGAGGTGATTCCTCACATCAAAATGAGTGAAAAACTTCATATGGACCTATGGCGAAAAGTGTATAGTTTCAGAGCTAGGGCTGTCCAAAATCGCGAAAATGCTAAATTTCAATAGGCCCTATTTCGAATTCCAGAAACTGTGAATGGTGATTCTTATCAGCGTAAAGGAAGCCACGCACACAATCCAAAAGTACATATTTCATCAACTGTCAATAGTTGTAGAGGGTATTCCCTATAGGGTGTAATTCTCAGCTATGTTCTCAATAGTGTTTTCAGATATACTCTGATTTCAAGGAGGGTCCAAAGTAGGCAGGAGATAAGCCTTGACAGCGCTTCGGAGGGAAGGCGGAAGTGTTAGGAACTGGCGGCTAATGCAACGGCGCCGACTTTCCAAAATTTATGTGGGTGGTATCAATGGCGGGGCGTGTTATATGTTTTCAAGGGAGATTCAATATTTTTAAATTGATTTCCTTTTAGTTAAAATATTTTATGAACACTGTCATAAAGGGCTGTGCTGTGACCCAAGCCGAAAATATGCGATTCTATAGTTCCATTTTTTATTGTGGGGACTGCGTTTGACTAGGCCAGAGACAGGCAAGGAAGGGGGAGTGCGTTGCTTGGTTGCCTTCGCAGAAATACATTTGAAACAAACAATTATGTTTTAGAGGTTAAAAATTTTAACTTCCACCTCAATGTTTTAGTTGCTTATTAATTTTTGATAGTGACAAATGAGAAATATTTATTTTATTTTGTTTCTATCAAACTAAAAATCTTCTGGGTACACCGCACCCACAAGATTATTTGTATGGATGCTGGAGCCCCGGAGTACCCATGTATACTAAACGCAATGTTAACTTGAGAGCCGAATCACAAGCGCATTAGTACATGTTGGCGCGCGAACCTTTTCGCAGGGAAGCCTTTGTATGTGTGTGTCTGTTTTGGTTGGGTTCTCAATCGCCAGGGTTTTAACTGGCGTTGCTCTGGGTCTCAGCTGATATGCGCGGAGATGTGATTTCTCGTCCTTTTCCTGCCGCTAACGAAAAATATGTTTCTTGGTTTATTTGCTTTTAGTAATTCATGAAGACACGACAATAGTAATAAATGTATTGGAAATTCGCACGTGATGTATTTGCAATCCTCACAATTAAAACTCGAGACCATGAAAACTATTTTGATTATTCATTTCAATTGAATAACGTAAGAAAGGATAAGAAATGAAGTTATTCTCATATATATACCTGGAAAAGGTCAATCATAAAAACAAACACATGAGCAGCCACCCTCCCACATAATAAATTAAAAATACGATTTTTTCCCCTCAAAGTACAGCAACTCTACGTTAGCAATGAGTAAACCAGCTGCGAACCGGCAACATTCATATCTACAATTTCTTCAACAGTTTTGTCTGCATATTTTTCTCTTAGTCGGGCGTACACATTGATGAAAATTTACTTTGCTTGACTTTAAAGAGGTTTCCCTTCCTCGTGTTTGCGATAATACTGAGAAGATGATAATTCGGATTCATTCATGATTTCAATTTCGCGCTTAACACTCTCCATGGTTTCAGTTTCACTACACCCACGTACCCACACTAACGCACGCACGAAGACGATATTTGACAGAGCAGTGTTACTCTCTGCACAAAAGTTGCAGAAGTTACATGTGAGTCCCGTTCTTTCTTTTGTTTCATTTATCAGCAGGCATAGAAGTTTCTTACGGGGTAGCAACTCTAATTTATGTATCATATAAAAATATTAAGCCATTTCCTATCCATTGTGGACGATTTCTAACATGGATCAATTAACTAATTTTACTGGTCTTCTATTTTTGATATAACATTTTTCAAGTTTATAATCTTGCAACATTTGCAAGAGACTCGCATCTTAGCTACCGGTTTTCACTCTTTTCTTTCCTTCTCTCTTTCCGATTCTGAGTCGTGACATCATTTTCATACCTCATTACTAATAAATCTAGTACCTTTTATTTTAAATGTTGTTTCTGTATTAACATTTTTATATACTTGAACTCAAATTATCTCTTTGAATTGATCTAAGTGATGTTTTATGTGTGTAACGTGAAGAACTATGTAACGTGCGCGGAGTCGCCCGAATTTAAGTTGCGTATCTCGGCTATCAGGATAAGGTCGCGGCGAGTATAGTTGGCGCGCATTGCTCCATGTTTTTTTTTTTTTTTTTTTTTTTTGTATGTGTGTGTTCGGGATAACGTTTGATGATATGTGTTTCGTTGTGGCATATTTCACGTTTTCTTTATTTATAAGCGTGAAAGAAAAACATCGCAGCATGCGTTTTTACGAGTGCAAGAGACCGTGCTGCTGACGATCCTTAACACTTCCCATGTCGCGCCAAAGGATTCCGTGTTCATTGCTATCAAGGCTTATCGTTTGCCTAATTTGGACCAATCATAAAGTCAGAGCAAATCTCAAAATTCGGTTGATAGTATGTCTGGGAATGTCACCCTGCACGGAATACTCTGTACTAGTGCTGTTGAATTTTTGTGACATTTGCGGTTTTCGGTTTTTGAGAAAACCGGTTTTCTGAAAACCAAAAACCGCAAATGCGGTTTCCAAAACCGAAACCGCAAATATGGTTTTCAAAACCGAAACCGCAAAAGCGGTTTTCAAAACCGAAACCGCAAAAGCGGTTTTCAAAATCGAAACCGCAAAAGCGGTTTTCAAAACCGAAACCGCAAATGCGTTTTTCAAAACCGAAACCAATGTTTTTAATTACACCTTTTAACAATTGTGAAAGCATCTATCGATCGAGACAATTGTATTGATTTATGTCTGTGTTTCAACTATTTTTATTTGCTCCCGTTTCCTCCCACTTTCTTACGGTTTAGAACTCCGTAAGTACTGATGTGAACTTGTGTTACAAATACTGACCTGGAATCATTTGCACTTTTTTTTAGTTACTTCTTTGATGACACTTCCAAGGTACTTTTCGGTTGCAGGGAAGCAAACTGGACCCCACCTGATTTTTATATATTTTGTAAAGTAGAGCACGAGGAACACGAATCTTAAGGAATTTTGACATTCCGACTTCCCGAACTCGAGATACTAGAACTTATACAGTAGTTTTACATAGTATGTATAAAATTAACGAAGAAAGTTCTGTCGCTTTTATTTGACCTATCACCTTAGAACATCGATATGTCACCTAAGACCAGGGGTGTAGCCAGCAGGTTTCTGTAGGAGGGGCCCGTCGTTTTTGAAGGGGGGCAGCTACAATCTAAAAAAATGTTACAGCTAGTGTTTTTGAAGCCTGAAAAAAAAACTGGAAAATTTTGGTTTCCTTCCGGAAAACTAAAAACACTGTTTTAGCTTATTATTATTATTATTATTATTATTATTATTATTATTATTATTATTATTATTATTATTATTATTATTAATAATAATAATAATAATAATAATAATAGTAATAGTAATTTCATAAATTATATTACAGATAGTTTGTATTATGTTTAACCAAGAGCTACTGCCCCCGACCAAACATTATACCTTTGTGCATAACTATTTCAATACACAGAACCGATCTATATAGGTAAACAAGAAAGTTCTATCGGTTTCTCACTCACCACCTCCGGACATTCATATGTCACCTAACACGTATCTGGAAGATCAAGAATAGATCGACAACCTTCTGCAAACGTTCTGGAAGGCCATTTATTCCATCGCGGTAGAGGTTGGTGTTCCGTGAAGTGAAGAAGTTATCAAGTGCATTTTGCACCTCTACTTGGGATTTGAGCTGGCATCCTTTAAAGTGATTGTCCAAGGAAGGGAACAGATGATAATCGGACGGTGCAATGTCCAGGGAGTATGGCGGATGCAATAGTGTTTTCTATCCAAGGCGTAAAATGGTGTCCCGGGTCATCCTAGCCACGAGGGGCTTAGCGTTGTCCTGTAACATAAGGACCCCTTTGGGAGTTTTGAGTTTCTCTTGAACACGGCTCAACTGCTGACAGTACACAGTTGGATTGATGCGATGACCAGCTTGTAGCAGTTCCCGATGCACGATGCCACGAGCAGTTCATCAACACACAGGAGGACTTTCTTCTGGTGTAGTACTGGTTTCGGCTGTCTTGGAACCGTTCATGGGATGCTAACCAATTATGACGGCGCCGTGGAACTCCGTACAGGACCCATTCCTCATCACATGACAACACCTTGTCCAGAAATGGCTCCTTCCTCAGACGAGACAGCAAAGAAACGCAGGTGTCTGCTTGCGTTGCCTTTTGACCCGGAATCAAGTTATGTGGGACCCATCGACCCAACTTCTAGTGTTTCCTCAGTTGAAGGTGCTGCTGAATGGTTTCGCCACTCACACTGAATTGTCCCCATGCCGTAAGCGTCGGTGGACCACAAATGGGCAATTAGTGACATCACGCCAAACATTGGCGGCGCCGCAGCGACGATCCCCGGTGGCACCTCTACCGTTTTGAAAATTATGCCACCAGCGGCAGAGATGCGACAAAACGCCAATGAACCACAAAATTACTCCCCCAAAATGTTAAATCGGCTATATGCGTGATTTAGTTACATTAAGGTTAGTCTAAAAAACACTTTTAAAAAGTACCAAAAAATTACCCCGAAGGGGACTCAAACCACCAACCTTATGATTACTAGGCAAGTGTTCTTCCTACTTCGCTACAATGGCGATGAAGGAAACGTCGCTTGTAAAGGGATAAATCGTTAAGATCTTTTTAATTTGGTCAATCACAGTGCTCCTTTAACCGTGTATATTCGACGATAACTGTTTGGAATTAGATAAAATGTGTTCGCCATGTAATTTTGTAACAAAATTACGCGTGTCTATTTACTTTATTTCATAGTTCTCGCATACTCACTTTCTAATGATCGACGACAGTTGTCATCTAAATTCATACAATTATCGGACTTATCTCAAGATTTTTCACGTCATGATGTTGAGGCAGAGGTTATTCATGACCCTCGGAGCTCACTTTAGGAACAATTCGTCAGCAAAAAATAATATATAATAATAACCGCATGCACATGACTGGCGATAGTTCGTGTTGGTCTCTTCACGATTCTCCGCGAAGAATCTAAGAAGTGCGGACCAAGACGAAGTTCTCGCTGGTCGCTGCTACGCGGTGGTACTTCACACCCCGACGCGAGATATATATGTTTCGACTCGACGAAACCCGGCCGCCAGTGAGGCCAACTGTCGCAGACCTACGCAAAAAGCGACAGAACTTTCTTGGTTACTTTTATACATAAGACTGATTTTCTTTGAAATTGCACTTAATTTATTTTAAGATTTTCTGAAAAAATGTTTATTTATTATTCGTGACTAAAAAGACATAATTATTTTATTAACAGCTATATCTCACTTCCTGTTTTACACGAAATAGCATTTTAAAAAGCGAATGAAATCCAAACTGAAAAACTGAATAAAAACGTTGCTTTTCACCAAATTTTCCATCTGATAAAAAGTTTTCTTGAAACACTAATTACAGCATATAAATAATATAATGTACTTACGATTTAGTATAGTACCATTGTTTTATGATAGAATTTATAATGTGGGACGCGGTGGCTCAGTGGTAGAGCGTTCACCTCCGGTGCTTGGGGTCTCTGGTTCGATCCCAGCTCGCGCCGTGTGGACTTTGTGGTGGACAAACAACCGTGCTCATGGGTTTTCTCGGGGTTCCGTTTCCTCCCACTTTCTTCATTCCACCATTTCATTCATTTCTCATAATCACCGTCTCCTTTGGCCTAACCGGCATAGGCGTAAGACGTTAAACTCAAAGATTTCATTTCACTTCATAGAATTCATTTCATTTCATAGAATTTATAGTACCTTGTCAAAACGTTTGTCTTCAAACTGTCAAATACAAATCGCCGTAAATTGTGTAATCTACTGTCACAAAAAGTATACCATACTATTTTCGGATCGCTATAAGGAAGAAATACCATACTATTTTGTGATCGGTATGGTAAAATACTATTTTTCCATACTATTTTACCGTAAATTATTAGTTATATGTAAACATTGTTATTTTTAAATGACTGAAGCGAAGTAATCTCACGATGATGTTTTAACATCTGGTCATTAGGGGGGCCAGGAAATCATTTGGGGAGCCTGGCCCCGATGGGCCCCCCGTGGCTACACCTCGGCCTAAGACGTACCTGGAAGATCAAAAATAGTACCCATCAGTATCAACGACCTTCTGAAAACGTTCGGGATGGGCATGGATTCCTTCGCGGTAGAACTTGGTTTGCCGTGAAGCAAAGAAGGTATCAAGTGCATTTTGCACCTTTACTACGGAGTTGAACTTTAGTTCTCTAATGTGAGTGTCCAAGAAATGGTTCAGGGATAATCGGACGGTGCATTTTCCAGGGAGTATGGCGGTTGCAATAGTGTTTCCCATTTAAGGCGTAGGATGGTGTCCCGGGTCACTCTAATCATGTGGGGCTTAGCGTTGTCCCGTAACGGGAGAACCCCTTAGCGATTGAGAAGTGCTGGCTCCAGGGTTTTGAGTTTTTCTTGAACACGGCTCAACTGCTGACAGTAGACAGTTGCATTAATGTTCTGCTCTGACCAGCCGGTAGCAGTTCCCATGCACGATGTCGCGAGCAGTCCACCAAACACACAGCGGGACTTTCTGCTGCATTACTGGTTTCAGCTGTTTTGGAATCAGCTCATGGGATTTTAACCAATGATGACGACGCCATGGAGCTTCTCATCACATGTCAACATCCTGTCCTGAAATGGTTTCTTCCTCAGACGAGACAGCAAAGAAACACAGGTGTCTGCACGCGTAGTCTTCTGGCCCGGAGTTAATTCATGTGGGACCAATAGACTCAAATTGTAGTGTTTCCCAAGTTGATGGAGGTGCTGCCGGATGGTTTCTCCACTCACATTGAATGTTAGCCCCAGTTACTCACAGGTCTCTCCACTGTTCGCCTCAATTGCTACCTGAAGATCTTCATTTTGTACATGTGTTGGTCTTCCGGCACGTGGTGCGTCTTTCGTGAGTGTTTTGTCACCGTCCTTAAACTTTCTAAACCACCCTTGCACTGTCTGCGTAATCACGACACCCTAACGAAAGGCCTGAGATATCTTCCGCCCCACTGCAGTGGCGTTTGATCCAAGTTTGAACTCGTACAGCATACACGCCATTATGACGCTCTGTGGAGGTTCCATATTCACTATGTCCTTACACAAGTTCATGTTGTAACTGAACTGCCACAAGCAGGTAGAATGTTGGATATACCCACACCGACATCTGACCTTCGCCTTTTCTCCATTCGCATTCAACTCACGGTGTAAGGATCAATTGAACACAGACCTCCACAAAAAGCGACAGAACTTTCTTGGTTACCTTTATATATCTCACAGGACATCGTATGTTTCGTATAGAGAATATATCTATATTAAACTTAGTTTTAATATCTCGAGCTCCGGAAGTCGGAATGTCAAAACTCCATTAGTTTTGCAGACTGTACATTTTGCTTCAAACTGAGTTCTGCCCTGGCTAACATACGTAAATTCGCTTCTATAAGTGTCGTTAAAGTTACACTTGAAATTGTTGATCGGCATTCTTGTAGCTTATGAAGGCATGAATAATTCAAGTATGTTTGTCACAACATCTACAAAAGAATATTCTTTCGTATAGAACCTCCAATACATTACATTAAAAACACATGAATTACACAAAGAAAACTATTGTGCATTAGAGCAGATCTCTTATTAGCGAATGGCCCTACACCCGCGCACTGCTCAGATAGCTCACAGCCTGAGCCTGAGCGCAAGTCCAAATTTAACTCAATCGCGATTAAGATTGTCAAAGATGTAGCGGTTTACGTTGAATATACCAACACTTTATTCACTAAGTCGTCTTAGATTTTTCTCCAATCTCTAAAAGCGGGTGGTTTTTCGTGATTAAGATAGCGAGGGACGAATATAGAACCTGACAATCGGGTGGTACCTGCAAAAATCGGGTAATATGACAACACTAAGCTAAATAGAAAATAAGGTATATCCCTATTTAAGATCACTACACCTGCAACCCATGAAATCCAATTTGAAATCTTATCCACTTAGACTGAGATCTTTTATATTATCATTACTCTTTCACTTTGTTTCGAAATAGTACTGCCACTCTTTCTTTTGTTAACAAAAAAACACCACCTCCCTTTCTTAAAAAAAAAAGAAAAGAAAAAATTTAGATCGCAATACACAATTTTATTGTTGATTTGTTGCCACTCCGATAAATGTGAATGTTGTGGTTTTGCATGTGTTGACTGGTTTCTTATCGCAAGTCCCAGACACCTGCAATAGTTCATACGTGAAGGGAACACCGATCATATTTTATTCTATATCTTTTTACTTCGCAATAACGATAGCCGTGCCTCTTTGTGAGAAACTGCAACTTATTTTTTTTTATTCTGCCAATTGTAAAAGAATACTAAACAAGAATTTCCCTACACGTTAAGACATTTTAAGAAAAAATATCTTCTTTCACCTCTGCAAATTTTGAGCATTTTTTCCCTACGCCGGGGGAAATTTCCCTCCATCTGGCAACTGTGAGCCGAAGATGGGAAAGATTCTTTGCTGTTTCCTCGTCGTTACTTGATAATAGTGCTCTCGAATTTTTGTGACTTCTGCAGTTTTCGGTTTTTGAGAAAATCGGTTTTCAAAACCGAAACCGCAAAAGCGGTTTTCAAAACCGAAACCGCAAATGCGGTTTTCAAAACCGACATTTCGGTTTTATGAAATTTCACTTTTTTTCAAAAACCGGTTTTCGTTTTTTTCAAAAACCGATTTCGACAGCACTACTCTGTACACCCATTGAACATTAATGAAATATGCATTTTTGTATTGCGTATGCGTGACTTCCTTTACGCTGATAAAGACCATCATCCACAGTTTCTGGAGTTCAAAATAGGGCCTCTTGAAATTTTTGCTTTTTCGCGATTTTGGACAGCCCTAGTTCTGAAACTATGCACTTTTCACCATAGGTCCATATGAACTTTTTCTCTTATTTTGATCTGAGGAACAGCCTTGCAAACCTAGGCCCGAAGAC
The DNA here is from genome assembly GCF_964235325.1 of Thermobia domestica. NCBI lineage: Eukaryota > Metazoa > Arthropoda > Insecta > Zygentoma > Lepismatidae > Thermobia > Thermobia domestica. Next base: position 106,339,746 of record NC_137454.1, on the reverse strand, counting down.
GGCCCGGATAGATCTGTATTGTGTCCGGCTCGACCCGACCCGGATCTCGAGCCGGGCGGAGAACGGGCCGGACCCTAAACTGGCCGGGCGTAACCGGCCTGACAACAACAAAGTCTGATATGTCAAGTCAATCCTTCAATATCCAATGGAAAATGAGAAATGTGTCGTCATAATATTGCAATGTCTATTTGTCCTTCAGAATGGGAAAATCGTGTGAAAGGTTTGCTTTCTATATCCTTATTCTGTCTGTTTATATGTTATCTGCCTTGCTCTGTCCAGCCATGTTTATTATACAACAATACAGCTCATGGACATAAAAGTCCTGTATTACACTCATTAGTGTGTTACGAGTAACAGAGAAGATATGTAAAACTGCTACACCGTATGCAATACTAATACTACAACAACTACTGCTAATACTACTATTACTATTACGATTACGAATGCTAGTGCTAATTCCACTATTGCTGCCACTGCTACTTATTACTATACTAATACGACAGAGAATACCACTACTGCTATTACTAGTAATACGAAAACAAAACAAGTAAAATGAATCTTTGAGTTTTACGTCCCACAGTTATGCCGGCTAGGCTAAAGGAGACAGTGATGAAAAATAAATGAAATGGTGGAATGAATAAAGTAGGAGGAAACGGGAGAACACCGAGAAAACCCCCCACAAGGGTTTGTCCACCACAAAGTTCACTTTGGCGTGAGCTGAGATCAAACCAGGGACCTCATGCACCAAAGGTAAACGCTCAACCACTGAGCCACCGTTCCAGGAACACCTAATTGACCCTGGTGTCTTGGTGATTTATTTGATCATTATATTTTGTTATATTTGTAGTATCATACTATAAACAATACAGGATCATGTAACACTATTTGGTATTTATCTTGCTGATTGAACATTACTGCAAATTGCACAACACTACAGTTCACGGTTTCGGCTTCCGTGGTCTAATGGTAGCGTACAAAATTTACTTACTAGGTAAAATACTTAACTTTATCATACGTTCTTTAGTTAACTACGGCTCAGGACGTATGGATGATGATGGAATGAAAACAGTGGGAGGAACGGGACCACCCCGAAAACTCTCACGCACACGGTGTGTGTCCACCACAAAGCTCACATAGCACGTGCAGGAATTGATCCGACGACCTCTAGCACCAGATATGAGTGCTTCACCTACTGAGCCACCGTTGTCCTTTGTAGATCAAGCATCGGTTTACATTCTACGCAAACCGGCCATAATAACTAGCATTTTTACGTTTTTTTTCTATACTTAGAAGATAAATTCTGTACCACCAGACATGTCAACTCTAACGCGAAGTCGTAGCAGTTGTAGTATTAGCAGTGGTGGTGGTGGTAGTAGTAGTAGTAGTACTAATAATAATAATAATAATAATAATAATAGTAGTAGTAGTAGTATTACAGTACTTTACAGTCTTGAATAAAGAGTAAGTTTCCCAAACACATTACGATTAATATAGGCTGACAACATTAGCTTCCGATTCGTCTTTCAGTGTGTCCGGGCCGAGCCGGGCCGGCCCGAAAATACATGTGCCCGATTCGGCCCTATAGCATTTGTGTCCGACCCAGAATGTGCCCAGCCCGGTTCTGCCCAGTCTAGTTTGATATTACTTGAAACGGGCAGGGCCGGGCCGGGTAATCCGCTGGGTCAAACGGACGCGTCCGGCCCGTGCAGGGCTCTCATTCCACCGATTATTTCATAACTATTTACTTTCAGTAATTATCCGTCTCTCAAATGGACTTCGTATCAATAACATAAACTAGTTTAAAATGCAGTGATATATATATATATATATATATATATATATATATATATATTGAGAGAGAGAGAATCACTCAATATTCCGAGAATCCGTTTTTTTTTTTTTAACGTATTTTGATTTTTAATTGATCTGACGACACATAATTGAGTTAAAATAAAATTTGGGATGTTTTCCTTTTAAATGTGTCAGGATAAGCTACATTTTATATGAGTCAAGGTGTCAAATAGTATTTACCAGTTAGTTCCCAACACAAACTTACCAAAAGGAGTACACTTTTGAGCAAGAAAGCAAAGAGTACAAATACCGGTCTGAATAAGTGCTTCCTTGTTTCTCACCAAGAGGTTTAAAATGGAAACAACGTTGACATCAATAAAAGAGATAGTTATGGCTTCTTAGAAGTCGTAGTTTTTTATTAACACAATTTACAATGATAATGTTCTCAGAAATTGACACGCTGACATACACAACCTTTCTCTCATTTCAAAAATGTCTTCAGCGTTGCTGTGACTAGGGTTTTACAACAGGTATGAAATTATTTTAAAAAACTGTATACAAAATTATATAAGACAGGAATGATTAATACCTAAGTTATAAATATCAGGTAAAGCTCTCACTACAGAAAAGTGTGTTTCTAGTCACTGATTACAAAGAAAATCACACTTTTTATGTTTCTGAGTTATTCAAGGGCAAGTTTCGCTGGTTTTCCATCAATTTCTTTCTTCAATCCATGTTGAAGGAAAAATTCCCGTTTAATGTAGGCAAACAGAACATCGGTTATAAGGAAGATCTGGAAGAGAAAATTTGTGATGAAAAAAGTAGTATTGTGGAATGGATTTTTCATCAGTTATTCTAACCAATTAACTCCTACTTTTAATTATTTGTATCCTCAATGTTATTTTCCATTGTTTCGTGTTACTTCATTGGTTTTTCGGTCCATTAGCTGAGATATGAGATGCACCCAAAATTTCCGGTAATTTTAATATTCGTCTAAAGCTGTACAATTCTCGCCGCTAGTGATTTTTTGTTGTATATTTGAACTGGCAGTCTCCCAAGTGGCATTGTTGACAGTGCATGAGTTTCTTAGTTTTTGCTGGTTTCCTTAGACCGTTATGCTGTGGCTACGAATTTCTAAATTATTAAGTTTTGTTACAAGCTAAAGAAAATTGCAGCTGATACCCATCGAATGGTAAAGGAGGATTATGGTGAGCAAGCTTTAAGTCAAGCAAGAATATTTATGTGGTTTAAAAGTTTCGAAGATGGTTGGAAGTCTGTGCAGGTTAACGAACATTCAAATTGACAGTCAGCATCGCAACTCTGAAACGATCGGGATATTGCCTGAAGTAGTCCATGAGGAAAAAAAAAAAAAAAAGCAAACAATCCATGTTTGTAATAGAGTTGGACTGTCCTACTTAATGTCTCAAAGCATTCCAGCGGATGAAATGAACATGAGACGAATTGCAAAAAAGTTTTGATCAACACCTTTTTTTTTTTTTTTTTTTTTTTTTTTTTTGTGTGTGTGTGTGTGACTGTCTCGTCTATTCGCCTGACAGCTTCTCACGATTACTACCTCTTCCCTAACAGGAAATTGAAGTTGAAAAGGTGATGTTTAATTCAATCGAATATATTTAAGATAAATCGCTACAGTTCTTGAACACCCTACAACCAGCAGACTTCGTGCATTGCTTCCAACAATGCGAAAATCGACGAATCGTTGCATACAAATTCAAGGTGACGGTAGAAATTAGGAACTGAGGTAAGTTTTCTAATTTTTACGAGAAATAATCTGAAAGTTTCGGTAGCATCTCCTATCTCAGTTGGCAGACTTTGTCTTTTGCACAGTTACTTTAATTTATACTTTATTTTTTTGTTTTGTGTACAATTATCTCAATTTGTTAAGTATATAATTTAAACCTCAAGGGGTAATTTTGATACTTATAGTCTGCAATTTATTAGCTACACGTCACACAATACGAAGATTGAAAAAGACATTTCCGTGGTTACTCCTTCCGAAATGTATTAATGATTTCGAACACAATGTAAGTGATATAAAGTACACATATGTTTTCTTTACACTGAGGTAAGTTATGTGGTCATCATACAGTTCTTAATCTTCGGAAGACATATAATTTTATTCAGTTTGCATTTATATCCACCGTCCTACGCTAAATAGTCAATTCAGTTCGCTGAGTACGATGATTGTATGTCTCTTTTTAACTGGAAATTCTTTAGATTTCTGTATCTAGTTAAACTGTTCCAAAGATATGTAAACAGAACACTAAACTAATTACCAGGGCCCGGATCTTGTTGACAAGTCAACTTTTTTCTGTTACGCATAGGACAAGGCAACTTCAAATAAAAACGTTATCCTTCAACTCAAGGTTCTAAAAGTATATTGTTTTAGGGTCAACTTTTGGTCACTTTTTGCTGTTTTGAAATTTCAGGTCATTTTTTAATATTTTAAGGTAACTTTTAGGTCACTTATGGTCTTTTTATTCTTATTTTCTACATAAGGAAATCTTTAAATGAACACGGTTTACGGATGTGGAAAAGACGAAGTTGAATAATCTCTTTTCTTACTTCCTGACTATTGGAGTAGAAAAACTGCATTCTTATCAAGCTAATGAAAACTAAACTGTAACTGGTTAACGAAAGGTCGGGGTTGGTAGGTGGCCAAACAGATAGTTTTGAGTTATTGACCACAAAGAATGTGATCACGTGAATAACTAAAATGGATTAGAAGGCGTACAAGGGCTTTAAACAAGCTTTTATCTATTATTTTCATGTAGTCTAAGCTTGCTAAGTTTTATTGTTTAAGAGTGCTTCCTAGTTTCAACTTGGGAGTGAATTGACGCTTGCAATACTTACATTGCCGTACAATGAATGGACTGATCAATAGAAATAAATGATCAATGGACTGTAACTAACTGAAACAAAACTTTTTGAATATGAGTGAAAAATGTTAATTAAAAATCTAATGGACATTAAAAATTGTCAATGTTTAACGAAATAAAAGTTTGAGAAAATGTAAGTTTTAAGGTCAATTTTTGTGATTTTTAGGGTCATTTTACAGGAATTTTAGTGTCATTTTATAGGTCACTTTTTAAAAATTTTTAGGTCAACAAGATCCGGGCCCTGCTAATTACATTATATATAGATAACAATATGTATAGAGTGCAACAGTGTGTACATGAACGGAGACTGTTATCTTCACAACAAATGTTGCACATTTAAACAGGAAGTAATTTCATATGATATGAGTTGTATAGTATTAAATAAATAGGAGTCTCAAAGTGCTTAATACGAAAAGTGTTCAATAAAAACTGACACTCTTGGTGTCACCAATCTATTACTACAGATTATATATATATATATATATATATATATATATATATATATATATATATATATATATATATATATATATGTATATAGATAGATAGATAGATATATATATATATAGATAGATAGATATATGAGGACGAGTCAAAAATTATCTACAATTTTGTCATAACTTTTCTTACATTGCGCACTTTGTCTTCTGTTCTTGCATATTTTACTGTTATACTGTTGTGGTAATGCTGTGAAAGTGTAATCTTAATTCTTCCATTTTTCTTCCTTCTGTTGCAGATGTATCATGATTGCTCCATTAGAAGTTTGCACCAAAGAGGAACAACGAGTAGTGATCCGATTCCTCTGGCCGGAGTGTGTCAAAGGGTCAGACATTCATTGCAGATTATCATCACAATATGGGAGAAGTGCACTATCACGTAAAACTGTGTTTTTGTGGTTCGAGAAGTTTAAAAGTGGTCGAAGAAGTGTAACGCATGAAGAGGGAGTAGGACGGCCATCACAGATGACAACATTCAGCAAGCTCGATAGATGGTTCTGGCGAATAGGCGAATCACTATCGATGAGGTAGCAGCTGCTTGGAACATCAGTCATGGCTCTGCCCATCAAATCATCCATAACGAGCTCGGTTTTCATGAAGTCTGTGCACGGTGGGTACCAAGAAAGCTTACTGCAAAACACAAGCTCACTCGTGTTAGGGTCTGTCAACGCTTACTCACTCGCTTCAACAACGAAGGTGATGCATTTTTAAGCAGAATAGTCGCCGGCGATGAAACATGGGTTCATCGCTATGAGCCAGAATCAAAGCGCCACAGTATGCAGTGGAAACACCCTGGATCTCCGACAAAGAAAAAATTCAAGACTGAGCCATCCGCAGGAAAGGTTATGTTAACTGTGTTTTGGGACTCACAGGGGCTCATAATGGCAGAGTTCATGGAAAAGGTAAAGACGATCAACAGTGCGAGTTATAGTGAAATGTTGGAAAAGAACCTGAAGCCGGCAATTCGAAACAAACGCCGAGGTTTGTTGTCGAAGAAAGTTTTGTTGTTGCATGACAATGCACGGCCACACACGGCTCATCACACTACTGAAACCATCAACAAGCTGAAATTTGAGTTATTGGAACACCCTCCATACAGCCCAGACCTAGCTCCATTTGACTTTCACTTGTTTGGGCCACTCAAAGACTTTGCGTGGACGCCGATTTGCCTCAGATTTAGACATGCAAAATGCGGTACAGAAGTGGCTTCACGACCAACCGAAAATCTTTTATTTGGAAGGAATACGTAAGTTCGTTGACTGTTGGGCCAAGTGCATTGATAAGGGGAGAGATTACTTAGAAAAATGATGTGCATAGTATAACCCTAGCTTCATGTAAATAAACTGTAGAATGAAAAGTGTAGATAATTTTTGACTTAACCTCGTATATATATATATATATATATATATATATATATTCATAACTTTAATTCTGTGTGTTTAGGAATTCGTTCATTCCATGACATACATAAAACACACCTCTAGACATGTGCAAGTGATCATGTAAAATTGTATGAATGTTCCCCACCGATATTGTTATTATTTGTGCAAGTTGTCGAACAAACAAGCATGGGTCAGTGCATAATATAAATGATAGCTGAAGTATTGATTATTTCTCCCCTTAATGTTGTAACTACTGTGCCTTCTCCTCCCTACAGGCATTCACGCACATCTTGAAATATTTTGTGCTATCGAGACTAGGCTAGATAAAATTTCACAAACTTATCGAAAGTTTTTCCGAGTTTTTCGTAGATTGTCGAAGAAATCTTGTTCAAAAAAATACAACATTTAATGCCATTACATGCTCGCGATAATCATCGATCTTTGCAGTTTACAAACAGGGTGGACACATACACATGCATTTGCATTAACTGTTACAGCTTAACTGGTTACACAACTTCTCTAAGTTTCTGAGGCAAGATCTCAACTGTTGACGTTGCCATTTAGTTCACAGTAATCAATCAATCAACTGACTGAGGCACAGACATAGCTAATTTTTGCGCTGAGAGGTGACGGGTACTATTATTATACGCAAGATTGTAATGTCAGTCTTAATTAAACACTCTGTGTCATTGGATGGAATAATTTACCTTTATGAATGGCAACATTTTATGTATTAATATGAGGGTTTTATGAATTAATACAAGGATTAAGTCATAAGTCATGGCAACCATTTTTTTTTTAAATGGGCATAACAGAACAGATCGAAGATACACGTTGTAAAGGGCATGGACCATCGAATAGCCTTTTTAGAAGACTGGATGCAGGAGGCTTTCTTGGAGAACAAACAAAACACAGGTGAGCAACGAACTACTTACACAGACTTTACAATCGTACACAGTACAGGTCTTGCAAGTTACTCTGGACCTGGACCTGTTTAGCAACCTTCGAAGTAGTCTCTAAGTTCATTGATCGTCCGTTGTAAGCAAGAAGGGAAGTGTTGAATACAATCTGCTTTATGTGAAGTGCTACCATGAGCCACCTCATGTCGAAATACCGTCACAATATCTGGTTTGTTAGCAAAACTTTCCCCACGCAACGGCTGTTTCACTTTGGGGATCAGATTATAACTGCATGAACTAAGATCAGGAGAATATGGGCGTGGAAGTACTTTTCCAGTGTCTATCGCTGCATAAGCACTGTTCCAGCACCATCATCCGTACATCCTTGTCCGTGGAAACATGACTCCTGCGTAATAGATCGGCAGTAGGCATTCTATCCCTTTGAAAGCCGCTATCCAAATCGCCACTGGTCGATAGGGACGGTACCTAGTGGTTCCTGTAACTCTGAGTGGCATTCATGCCGCGGAGAAATGCTACTTTCACATACCCACGTTGTTCATTCTCCCTGACCTCCATTCCGGACCACTGTTGCTTACCTACTGAAGTTCAGGTCGTGGTCAGATATGCAGCTCTACTCACATACACCGTCTGCTGGGACATTACATGCCTCACTCAACATTACATGCCATATGCTTTCCAATATGTATCTGAGATCTGCTCTGTTATACCCCCTGCAAAAGACAAAATGTTGGCATGACGTATGACTTAACCCCTCGTATTTTGATTTTGTTATTCTATTTAGAGTTCATAAATAAATCTTTATACAACGTAATTTGTTAATCATACATTCAAAATATATTTAATCATCATATAGAAAATAACTGTTTCACGAAGAGACCCATTTTCCTTGTTTTAAAATCAAGAAAATATCAACATGACTGTTTCTTTTTTATATTTTTAAAATCTTACCATACTACATTTATTTCTTAAAAATCTTCAAAAATTGAATTAAATTACCGTATATTTCTGAACACAAGACGTTCGCTCATATTTTTAACGAAAAAAAAAAAAAAGCACCTATAGCACATATTGGGTATATTACTACAAAACTAGACTAATCGTCCCTCTTAGCCTCAAGGGCATAAATGTGGGACGTTAAACTCAAAGATTTTAAAGATTTTCAAAAATACATTTACTCAAATTAACTAGACATCCTTTAGTCTTCCTTATTGGAAGAATTCACTGAATCTGCGAATGTTTAACGTTAAAGCGTAGATGACGAAGAGGATAAAGTTGAGGTTAATGGAGGCTCACGATTCTGTTTAATCAAGGAAAACTCCACATCATATGTCACGTAAGCAAGACGATCCCGTATTTCGAGCTGGACATTGCAGCAAAAACCTTCGTCTTGAATTCAGAGATAAACGGTATTTGCTTTGTAGTCTTTACATTTCAATACATTGAAATTTATTTAGTTTTGAATAGATTTTATCATTTTAATTACTGAATCTTGTTTTGATCTCTAGGTAATTTACTACTACTACAACTGTCCATACCTGAGCTGTTCCAAAGGCCAAAGTCACACCAAAATAGAAGTTAGCGTTCGCCGATCTCGAATAGATCCATAAATGCCATAAAATTGGGCCCAGTACTGACGTAATAAGGAAGAAACATCCGACAATGAATCCTTGCTGCATATCTAAAAATATAATGTGATTACTAATACTTAAACATATGAACATATGTATTATACTGATAAAAATAAGTTAGTAAAATAAAATCATCGCAGTACTCTATTCACCACAACAAGTGATGAGCAATATAGCATGTATAATAGACTAACTCTCAACCACTACGATCTTTTTAATGCATTTTCATTGGATAATTGACTACATTAGGAGGCATGAAGAAGTCACTCTATTGGCTATTGAGGAAAAGGCAGAAAGAAAAATTTTTCAGAGCATGGGCGTCTCTGATTTAATCGTTGTAGAAAAAGTGGTTAAGCATCTTCTGAGTAGGTATGATTTTTTTTTAAAGAGAAGTGTAATTTTTTTTTCTTTTTAACATAATTATATTACTTAATATTTAGTCCCATTAATATATATTTTAAAAAAAAGTGTTGCTAGGTATTCAATTTTCAATTTTAATATATATAGGAGGCGTTACAACAACATCGAAAATGTTAATTGTGAAATACATCTCTATTTTTATTAATTTTCACATCGTTGTTCTATTTTTTTTTTTTCAACCGTTTAATATGGTCAAATTGATTTGACCGACTACACCACTGACTCTGGAATCAGACCAGCGGGTATGCCAACTTTTAAGTTTCTATCTCAATTTCTCCAAAGATTATTTAGTTTTAAGCACTTTCTTGCATTTTTGCCCTACTATGTGCTGTTGTGAAATTTGAATCGAAAATTAACATGGTATCAGGAGTAACCAACAAAAAATGTGAAAACAATTTCAGGTTAAAATAAATATGAAAAAGATTACAGCAAATTGGCTGGGACAACTGAAATCTGAGCAAGGAAAGCAGGATAAATAGCTTGTTTTCAATACTTAGATAGTGCTTTTAAAGAAAGTATGAAAAATAAATAAATAAATAAATAAATATATGATAAATAAAAGAGCAACACAGTGAGAAATGGTGAAATGTCTTTAAGATGATTCTGGTAATAATGATAAGAAGGATGCTACATGAGTCACTGAATGAAAAGTTATAAAAAGAGTTAAATGTTGAGTATTTTATTCTATGGTGCAGAAACATAGACATTTTGAGTTCTCCGAAATTTGTAGGTTGAGGAGAATGGAAAATTTCAGCTGATTAAAATGATAAACCAATAAGAGGCATTATGAACAGAGTAGAGTAAGAGATTTTCTGGGTGCGTCGACATCGAGGTCTGCTTGCACCCATGCAGAAACCTAACAGAGAAACAAATTAAAACTAAATCAACAGTAATAAAACTAGAAATAAGTTAATTAAAATATATGAAAAAACATCCACACACGAGCTAAAATCAGAGTGCATGCAAAATCTGAAGCTATTGGAAAAGCAACAGCAGTCCACGAAGAAAACGCGTGTCATCACTAAGGAGCAAGTACAGATCTCTGGAAGCTTGTAACGTTGTCGATGCCAAGCCAGAGCGGGGCAATCAATAAGAAGATGACGAATAGGTAAAAAGTCTCCACACAAGACACATTCTCTACCGTACGATCAGCACCCCAAGAACGATGAGAAAAGACTTGCAAAATGTTGATCGCTCTCAAGCAAGTATATTTCAGATCACGCACATCCTCATACCAAGTTAGTTTATGGTTAAATTGTACGCCAAGAAATCGAACACTACTAGCAAACGGAAGGCATGTTCCACGAAAATAAAGGTCAGGATCGGAAATACAGGTACGTAACCGACAAAAATGAACACACTTGATTTTTTTTTCAACGGAAAAACGAAACCCAATCTGCGTTGTCCAGGTGTATAAACGATTCAGAGTAAGTTGGAACTGGCGGGTACATGTACGGAGGTCACGGGAACGACAATAGAGGTAAGGTCATTAACATAAAAAAGGCCACGAAGAGTTGGTAAATGAGATATGACATTATTGATGGCAACAGCAAGGGGCATTATGAATAACAGGAGTGAAACAATTTAATGTGAAACAATTAAAAAGATGTTAGGATAATATTGAAGAAAAAGTTGCACTCTGAGTGAGGTGAGAGAAGGTATGATGGAAAGAAAACAATGATAGTACAGAAATATAAAGTAGATGTGTCTAAATATGTACCAAGTGACCTTTCAGTAATGGATGAATTATATCATGATTAATTATACTGGTAGAGGTAGAAACCCAATCCCGTTAGCTCAAGTAGCTTTACATCACGATTTTTACGTAAATTTAGTTGGTAACTAAGCATTCTTTGTTCTAGTCGTTCCCCTCAACGTTTTCATGCCAGCCACTCCCATGACTCAGAGGAAGAGATAAAGGAAGAAAATATACGGGCCAAACAATACAAAATGCAGGAACAAAAACTACACGAGAAAAAGTTTGACTTAGATTGGAAAGAATGTAACGCTACGTCAAACCAATCAATAGACTGCTGACTTACAACAAGGAAGACGAATTTTCATTATTGTACTTTTAAGCTACTGATGTCACTGCGATTTACATGTATTCAAATAACTTCTTCCATTATTAAAAAATAAATAACGAAATGTCAAAACTCTCCCCGCTGATCTAGCATTCTAGAGCGTACGCCTTTAGTGAACGGGCGCTCAGGTTCGATTCCTGGTGGAAGACCCTTGAAATTGCAGTGCTGGGCAAAATAGGCAAACAAATCTATTTGAAATGCAAAATACAAAATAGTATCACAAAACGTATTTAAAATACAAAATACAAAATACAAAATAGATATCAGAAGTGTGTTTAAAATAAAAAATACGTATTTCAAATACATTTGCAAAATACAAAATAGATATCACTAACTTTATACATAGTCTGCAAAATGTTTGTATTGATTATGGTTCATATAATAGTTTAGACATCAAACGCAATCATTTTGCACTAACCAACATCAAATACTTCCACTTGGCTTACATAAAACACGATTCTTTCATATAAAGAAATGCTTATTCGCTTTCAGCAACAATTGTTTCTCGAATATTTTGTCACTCACACTCATTCTGCGGGGTCTCATAATGGGGTCCCCAAATGTGAAAAGTCATTCAACAGCTGCTGAACTTGGCACACATGTATTGAATTTTTTTAAAAATAATTTAAGAACAAAAGGGTACTTCTCCAGTACACACAGTGAAGTATCTGAGTCCTCAAGGTACTGGAGACATTACAACTGAGGATTGGAGGACGCACAGATATTCTCCTCGTGATCGCTGGTGTCCAGTTCGAACAGATAATATTGTTCATCAAGATCATCTGCTTTCTCATTTGGTGGTACAGTCTCGTCAGTTGAGTGTTCATGGCGAATCTTTTCCATAAATGCTCTTTCACAGATGATCGATTTTCCTTGGGAACCCATCTAAGTAATAATAATAATAAACAAACAGAACGAGTGACAGATGCAAGGATAACACCATTTATTGATGACTCCAGGCTTAATTATTCAAGGAATCTTTTGTGCATACCCTTTAACAATGCCTTTACTAGCGGATTACAATATTTAATGAACGTAGTTCAAGTTTTTCCAGAACTTTCTTCATGCGAATAGGTTCTGGGATGAGCTCGCGATACAAGAAAGTCAGACGATTTGAGTCGATCAAGTCCTTGTGCGATGCGCTCCACTCAATTTAAGTATTTGTCAGAACCGTAGCTAGAGATTTTAGCTCCCGGGGCGAAGTAGAATTCGGCGTCCCCCCTACACTCACATTACCAACCTTTTCCCTTTTTTTTTATTATTACATATAAGAACCAGCTTTTGTTATTATACTACGCTGGACTTTTAACAAGCTGCTTCGACAGCCAAAGGTGATCATTATGTATTCTTTTACAAATAAGACTTGTTTACAAGAAGCTTATTTTGGACTTTTTGTTGAACTCAACAAAACTACTTTTGGCTGTATACAAATCCACTAGGGGAACAGTTACGGAAATTTACAACTCATACAACGTTTCATACTATCGATAAGAAATGGAATGTTAATACATTACTTATTATGTGCTTTTAAAATGTTCGACATGGATGACAGCATTAATTTTCAGTAATAATTGTAAACTTTCGCAATTTTATTCTGTATGTGACCACACAAGTAACATTTTAATTTCGATTCTTTTACGGCAAAAAAATATTTTGTGAAATGTAACGGAAATTCAGAAGTCCTCCTCTTTGTGAATTTCTCAATGTTGATCAATAGAGGTAAAGAATATGTTTAATGTTTGTATTTAAAATTCAAAATATAGTTTGGCTACTTACATATGTTTGAAATTACAGAAATTACTTAATTTTTTAATGAATGAAAGTAAGTTCTGAATTTAAGGTCACTTCTTATTAATTTAATTAACACATTAAAAATACACTAACACAGCCACCCAACCCCCCATATATATATATCCCTTTGGGGATCCTATGGTACAGTTTTGTACCATACGCGTTTTTCATGGTACATTGCGTTATTTCTCTTCTATTTGAGCTTTTTCGTCTTTTTTTTTTTTTTTTTTTCAAGTCCAGAGGCCTTGTAGAAGACATTACGTATGGTTTCAGACCGTCCTGCGTCCAGACATAGGAGGTGATGACGTCATAAGTCAAAAATTTCTTTTCTCATTTTCTAAGCCTATGTTCAATATTTTTTGGCGGGCTTATTTTTCTACGTAGAAGATTGAAATTTTGCACAAACATTCAGTCCACCGAGTAGTATTTACCAGATTTTTTGTTCCGATGTCAGTGCTAAAACAGGGGGGGAACCAGAGGGGAAAAGGGGTAAAAAAAAGGGATTTTTTTACCCCCAAAATCCCGTTTCTCGTCATTTTCCCGCCTCACATACATGATAGGACCACGTGAGTCTTACTGTCTGAAAGGCCGTTCCATTCTGAAGAGAATGACGGTCGAATTATTATTCTAGGGTAATTAGGGACGTCTCAGGGATTTTTTGAAAAATATTCTTCTATATAGGGAAATATGGGGCATTGTCGGTATATATATTTTTGGCGGGCTTATTTTTGAACGTAGAAGATTGAAATTTTGCACAAACATTCAGTCCACCGAGTAGTATTTACCAGAAATTTTTTTCCGATTTCTGCGTAAAAACAGGGGGGGTCCTGAGGAGCAAAAGTTGAAAAAAGGGAAATTTTGCCCCAAAAATCCCTTTTTTCCAGGAATTTCCCGCCTTAGATACATGATGGAGACATATGAATGGTACCGCCTGAAAGACAGTTCTATTCTGAAGAGAATGATTGGCGGATTATAGTCCTAGGGTAATTAGAGATGTCTCAGGAATTTTTTTCCCTGAGATCATAGTGTTTTATGGTACTTTGGGGCATTGTGGGAATTTTTGATAAAAATTCCCCCGCCCTTACTATTCAAGATAGAAACTTGAAATTTGGCACACACATTCAGTATACCAAGTACTATTTATCAGATTTTTTTTTAGATGGCTACGATCACACAGGGGGGGGGTCCAGGGGGGGGGCAAAGTTCGAGAAAAAATTTTTCCCTCCGAAATTTTCACTTTGACATTTTTTTCCCGCTTCTGGTATATGGTATGAGCACGCAAGTGGTACCATTTGAAAGCCAGCTGTATTCTGAAGAGAATGAGGTATGAACCATGATCCTAGGATAAATAGTGACGATACAGTAGCTGCTTGACTGAAAGTCTAAAAAATAGCCCAAAAAGCCAGGATCCGGAAAGGGATATATATATATAATATGTGTGTTCTGGCCCTTTAAGCCTCTATTCTACAACTGATTGAACTTCGAAAATGTTATTATTCCCCTTGTTTACCTTCATTTTTCATATTCCCGCGCAAACAGCAGCTTGCGTGTATCTCTTTACCCGTCTTATTTCCATTCCTTCATTCTCACCGTGATTAATCCGATGGGTAGAAAAAACACAATTAACTAAGCAAACTCATAATCATCAAGACGCCGAACATTTATTTTAGAGTTTGACCGTTTCTGATTTTGAAAACGTTCCTGCGTACACTATAAGTTATTACTCAGCATCTTGTATTGTATACCACATGGTCATTAACAAATCATATATAATAATATTCTCTAAGTAAGGGTAAAAGCTTGTTATTAGTCTTATTGAAATGTTTGGGTTGCGAGCGGAGCAAGCAAGAAAATTTTAAACATCTATTTCTTTGCAAATCAACAATAATATTGATCTAATAGGACGACAATACTTTTTCGGAGCAACACATGTTTAATCACTTCCAATACTTTTCCTTTCTTCTTGTTCGTTGGGCGCCCTCATGATATCAGTCCTCGGGGTGACCGCCCCGCTCACCTCCCCGTAGCTACGGCTCTGGTATTCGTCGACAAATTCCAACTTGTTATGTTTAACAGTGGGAATTCCCAGTGCAATGCATGCATAATTTAACTCACTTTTACGTTTTGAAGCTTCATTAAGCTATCAAAATAAGAACTCCACCTTGTACGACAAGGTATTGGGGGAGACACACCAAAAATTTCAACTTTCACCAAACTTTCGGGGATTTCGACTGCAAGTTCCGCAACAGCAGGCAATCTACAATGCATCCGCCACATAATGTTTATAACTGGTAGTTTCTAGTATACTGTGTGCAGGTTCGTAAACTACGTAACATTTTATTGCCAAGATCAGACCTATTTTGTAATTTGCATATTATGGAAAATAACAAAATACACTACAAAACCTATTTCAAATATAAAATACAAAATAGTTTTTGAAAAGGTATTTAAAATACATTCATTTAAAATAGGTCCCAGCACTGGAAATTTGAACGCATTGTGGTGGATCGGATTCCACCTTAAAATATAGGCCCATGTCTCATACAGCATCAGTGCTGAAAAGGGTGCTACGCTCCAACCAACGAAGAATACCATGACGGTAGTGAGTGTCTATTAAAGGCTGATAATCAAATTTTAATACTTCAATGATTATTCTACTACGTTGAAACTGCATCAACAGCTCTTCAACACAAAAGTTTCTACTGACCAAGTTATCAGCTCGTTAGCTGTGAAAAGAAGTTTCAAACAAAACGGAAATATCATCTGATTTACACTTACATGCATTTTTTTCTTTTCCCAGATTTCATCCTCATAAGTGTTCATTTTATTGACATTTTACTTTTTGCCCCCAGTTCTTTCATACATGGTAGAGCTAACCAGATTAATATGGCGCTGGACCATCTTTCATTGTCGAAACAGCGCCAGCACACGACTTACTGAAAAACCAGGATAATGCGGCCACAGCATCAAAGAGTTGCAGTCATGCTTCACAGTTAGGTGGAGATCACCCACTTCTCTCTGGGTGTCTGCCATACATATACATGGCCCGTGGTTTGAATTAAGGTGAACGATGACTTATTCTACCATATTACACGTTTACAGTCATCAGCGGTCCATGTTGTATGTTCGCGGCCCTGAGTGAGAATCCGCTTTAATGCTTCGCGGGACCTGTCATTGTTTTCTTCCGACCACGGTTCTTCTTCGCCGATGTGGTTAGGCAGTGAGTTTTGCAGGCTTTCATTACTTAGGATACTGTCCCTCGCGACACCAACGCGTCACTCCCATAATCAAGTGCCAACAATTTGCCCTCTTTCAAAATCAGAGAGGTCGCCCATTTTACACTACCACCGTCTGGTCAGTTCGGCGTTCTACTGCCCTAAATATAACCACCAACAGTTCGGCGATGCAGTCGTCGAACGACTTTTGCAAACCCAGACATCTGACATGTTTCCACGTCAAGGTGCATCCATTAAATTAATAAATATCTATATATGACAAAGGCTAACCATTTAATCATGAGACGAAGAACTGAAAATATTTGTATTGGAAAACTGTTAATGCAGTTAAACTGTATATCATACACAAAATATAATTGCTTTTACAAACAACAAATTAAAAATATGAAAACAAAAAAATGAAATACTTACACGTAAAGAGATGTTTCCATAATGGAAACAAAACTAGATAGAAGCCGATATCTCCAATACTTGGATATGACTTGAAAATAGCAATGAGCGCGCACAAACTGCACGATAAAAGCATTGGTTCATTATACAGTCGAATCGTGAGAGGAATAACATATAGAAATGCATTAATCTGGAACGCACATATAAAAAGATTTCGAAAATGCTCGAACATCTCCGTAAAAAAATACCAAAATAATCCAACATTTGGTCGTAAGTCTGGAACACTCAATCTAGAAGAAAGAAAATGGAAATACAGTATAACATTACCAAATTAGTAGACATTGTGAAATTAAGTTAGAACTCTATTGAAAATACGTAAAATAATGTATTATTCGATATTAGAATATTACAGTAATTTGGAGAAAGAAAGAAATCTTTCCTGGTGACGTGATTTTAGTAAGACTTCTCGGGCTATCAGCCAGATGAAGATATTAACATACGACGTTTCGAATACAGACATTGCCGAGAACACTTACTAAAATAAAATAATTTACCTGTTGAAGCGTTATATTGTAAATATTAAATGTAATCCATTATAATATTTCGTTTCATTTTTACCTTGATGGAAGCATCTTCAGGTAGATTATATTATTCAGAATTACTCTTGACTGCTTTTTATTTTACATTCTGCAAGTTGTTACCGCTGCTGTTTTGCAATATAGATTTGCAAATGGCGGTCTACTACGGAAAACTTTAATGGTTCTGCTCTGTATAGTTTTCTGATGTATTACAGTACTTTTGGTTTATCAAGTGTGGTTTAAGATGCAAAACGCAAGTTTTGGTTTTGTGTTTCTACAAATATAGAAGCAACCTACAGGATGTAAAATAAAAGACAGTCAAGATGTTATTCTGAATAAACTTGTATTAATATTTTCCAGCAAGGTAAAAAGGAAACGTAATATTATAGCGAACTACAATACAACGCTTCAACAGATAAATTATTTTAGTATTATATTGGCTTACCAATAGCAAATTTGGTATTATAATACCTCTAGTTCTTTACATATATGTAACTACCAATAAATTTAGTTCAATCGAATAATCTACACATACAAAAGAACTCCTGACTAACTGATCAACGTCCAGACCAAACTGCTTAAGCTAGAAACCTGATATTTGGGCAGCATGTTGGATTTGTGACCCAAGGTACCACTAAAGAAAGATTTCTGATAATTCGACGGGGAAGAGGAGAAATGAGGATGGCAATTATTATATTAAAACATCCATATCTCCGAATTCTTGAATGATAAAAGAGATTAAATTTGGTATATGAACTTCTCATTTAAAATAATAAGAGACGTGCTGCTGGTTTTTTATATTATTATTATTATTATTATTATTATTATTATTATTATTATTATTATTATTATTATTATTATTATTAATATTTAACCTAGAAGGGATAAAATGAATTGGAAGAAAGCAGGTGAGGATTACAATTACTATGCGAAGAGTCCACATCTCGGAATTTTTTAAGCTTACATATTTAAAATTTGATATTTGAAGTTCTCATTTAAAATAATAACACGCGGGTCAGCGTTTTTTATTATTTGACCTAGAAGAAAAAAAAAAATGGGACGGGCAGGAAAAAAGGAGTAGAATTATAATTGCCATAATAATCAGAATTCCTTAACGTTAGAAACATAAAATTTGGCTTTTGGATTTCATATTTAAATCAACTGAACACGTGTTTCAGAGCTTTTTAGATGTTTGACACAGAATGGAAGAAGAAGAAAAAAAGGTAGGGGTGGTTTCTTAATATGTCCACACGAGATAATTGTTTGTGAGGCGCCGAACTCACATATATGAAAGGTGCAGAAGGAAAAAGCAAATTACTGCCCACAATAACATGTGGGGGCATTTGCTTGTTAAACAATATACACTCACTAGCCAAAAGATTATGACCACCTACCTTATATCTAGTATGTCCATCTTTGATTCGTATTACATCAACAATGCAGTTTGGCATGGGAGCAATGAGGCCTTGGTAGGAGGCTGGAGGCATGGTGCACAATATCTTCACATAGGAAGTTCCTTAATTCCTGTAAATTCCGGAGGAAGGGGGCGATGAGCTCGGATCTGATGTTCAATTACATCCCAAAGGTGTTCAAATGGGTTAAGATGAGGTGAGTTTAGGGACCACTGCCACTCACCACTGTGATCAACGTTAACCTTGTGACAAGAAGCGCTGTCCTGCTAAAATATGTCACTGCCATCTGGAAATATAGTGGATATGAATGGATGTAAATGATCAGCAATGACCTGCCGATAGCAAGGAGTCGTCAAGCTGCCCTCCACACACACTACTGAGAACATGAATGACCATGTGAAGGTTTCTCAAATCATAATGGAGCCACATCGACCTGTCGTCGTCCTAGCACTCGTCTAGCAGCTGGAGGACGATGGATTCTGGCCCGCCCATCGATGTGACAAAGGCAATATCGTGATTCATACGACCATGCAACGCCGTCTCATTGCTCAGCGGTCCAATGACGATGGTTACGTGCCCATTCCAGTCGTATACATGTGTGAGACGTTGGCTGCGGAGGCCTACATTTAACAGTGCACGGTGAACTATGTGCTCAAGACACACTCGTGATGCTATTAATTATGCCACAGTTTGCGCCCTAGCCAGTTTTACCAACCTTGACAGCCTACGACGTCTAGTATCTTTAATGAGGTATGGCCGCCCAATGTATTGTCGTCTAATGCTAGTGTCACGTTACTTTTCCCACCTTTGAAAGACACTAACCAAGGCATCTCGTGAACACCCAACAAGTCGCGCAGTTTCAGAGATGATCGTTCCCAGCCGTTTGGTCATCACAATCTGGAGTCTATCAAACTCTGATATATCTCCGGCCTTTCCCATCCTGCCAGGACCACAATGACTGATCAAGTGAGACCTCTGTTACCGAGAAATTCTGCTATACCTTGTGACTATTATATCAGACCATCGACTTCGTTCACAAAGCAGCGTGTTACTATAATGATTTGGCTAGAGCGTGTATCATAATATACGGTACAGTCTTGTAAAAATTCATGATTGAAGTTCAAATTGCGACAGTGTTATAATACTATAAGACAACGAAAATTTACACCATGCAACTATTACATGGGATATGGTGATATGTACTAACTGCTGGGAGGCTTTGTAAGTTCTACTGAATTATACCTGTAAGGCTCTCGACAAATTCCATCATCCTTATGAATCTTGTTCCTGTATTTTTATTTATTTATTTTTGTTTTTTTAAGTTTTAATTAGTTTTGCCTTAAGATGCGATCAGAATTGTTCCATAAACCAAGAAGTGTAAAAGATGGTTAAATACAATTAGTCTGTCTTTTGCGTAAAAATATTATGCCTCTTCTTATCTTCAACATCAAAGTAGAAAGAAAGAAAGAAATGTCAGATAAAATAAAGCATGGAAATACTTACATAAACCCATACGTGGACGAAAGGAAGTCCCAATTCCCTGTAATTTCCGATGAAATATACAATAATATCCACAATATTCCAACAAATATTAGGACAGTCCTTGCCACTGGATGACTTTCGCATGTATTTTGAGCATCTTCAGTTTTGCTATGCGATTTCCTGGCAATATAAATACAGGCAGGTACAAGCAGCATAACTGGATATATTGACTGGTAACTTGCAAACGCAAGCGCGGTACAGCATACAAATCTCCATCCTGGAAAAAGAGAAATGAGACAAAAATGATGATGATAACGCGGATAAAACAAGTCTTATTTTACATTTAGCTGTAATTCTTGCACAAAATATGAATACTTTTCAGAAACCTGTTATCATAATACGCTATTTGGAAGCTCTGTGACTCATTGGTAGTTTTGGTAGTGAGCTTCTTTGGTCCCCGGCTGTTTCAAGACGAACTATGATGTGTGTGTCTAGTGTTTACTTTTATCTAATTTGAAGTGACATTTCCCGACTATTTTATTATACAAGAATTCCTCAAACAGTTAATATTTCTTAAACGGCTCCCCGAAGACTCTGCTTCAGTTCGCCGACACGAGATTCAGTTAAAAGACAAAAAAAATATTAGGCTAAAAAAATTCAAGCTAGATTAGTATCATTTTTTATGATGCTCTGCAAACAACTCAATTTTACAAAATCCTGACAAATATATTTCTTTAAATAAGATTTTGTTAAAAGTTGGTCTTGGTTTCACTTCTTCAATGGCTTATAGTGCTGAGACGATTTAGATGCCCTCACTCCTGGTTGTTCCATAATGTGTCTATAAAATAGGGTGTGAAAATTTCTGCCCAGTGGGTTTTATTGGGCAAATCTGCGTTTTGTTAAATTTGAACATACATTTTAAAAAAATATCCCTACTTAAAATACCACTTACCATTAATGTTCTATTGTACACATTTGGAATTAAACTACGGAATTTCCTTTACGCACAAAGGAAATTCGTGCAGAACCATCCTGCACTTGGTACTCGCTTATAACTTATTTCGATTTCTAGAAAGAGAGAAGTACACAATTTTGTAGAACAAAGAGGTGGGTAATTCTATATAATACAGAGTAGGAATGAAATCCCCTATTACACTCAGAATTCAAGAGCCAACCGGCCTGGCCAAAGACATCTTTAGCTTCCTTCAAAACGTGCCAGACAAATACTAGGATAGGACTTCAAGTCAGGAGACAGAACTGAAAGAAAACGGCTTTGTTAACCCTTTTGACACTGACGCTGATATATATATATATATTTTTTTTTAAATGCCCACAGGGTATAATGTTATAACAAAATATGTTTTCAGCTCTTTGTGTTCGACGATGTTGGAAGGTTAGATCCCTTCAAGTTTGGGCTTGAAATGACGCCACGTGTTTTGTGGTAACGTAGAAATATGTCTTTGCTTCCCCACAGCGGAAGAAGAAGAAAGTTTACCAGTATTGTTTATCGGTACTTTAGGTCCACAGTTCACGTGCATGTATTTAGAAATAAACATTTTTCTCCCTTACTCTCCTCCTTACCTTAAAATAAATTAAAAATGCTCTTTTACCTGTTATTAATGTAAGTTGCATTTTTATTAGCAAATGGTAATTGGGTAATGTAATTTAATGTAATGCGTGGTATATTAGAAGGATACGAGTTTTCTTACTGGGTTCTCTGATACTATCTCATTTGTATTGAAAAATACCTTTTCATAGCATTTTTCAAGGTAGATTATATTCGGATATCTGTAGCCAGAGTTACTCCAGGGGGTGCCAAATTAAAAGAAAAAAGGGAGAAAAATTCCTTATTTATCTCAAATTTCCGTTTTTCGTACATTATGAACAGACGTACGTGGTAGCATTTGAAAGTTTGTTTCATTCTGAAGAGAATGACGTATTAACTATGATACTCGGATAATAAATAGTACTGTGTTTGGAAACTTTTATTTAAATATCCTACTTTTTCCCCTATTTATATATGAAATTTCATGTCAAACAGGATTGCAAAATATTTTTATCTAGTAATTATCCTGGATGTTGCAATCAGACAGTAATATTTTTCAGAACAGATTATATTAGGGTACCTGTAGTCAAGATTGCTCCAGGAGGGCACCAAATTTCAGAAAAGAGATTTTTTTAGACGAACATTTCCCTATTTTAACCTAGATTTCTTTTCTCTTGTACATCATACACATATGTGCATAATATTATTTGAAAGCTTGTTTTGTTCTGAAGAGAATCACGTATCACCCATGATAGTTGGATGAAAAGTACTCAAGAAAGAGTTACTTAAGGTTGGTGTAAAGGGACAAGTTTTGCCGATAGATGTCACTACAGTCTTCGTATCTCTCATGTATTTTTTTTTTTTAACTTTCAGGAAAATTCACGATTTCTGTTACAAATTTCAACCTAAAGACTTCGTATTTTTAGAGAAGGAACTTCGTAACATATCGAAGGTAAGAATCCGTGTCGATTTTTAATTTAGAATTCACTTCATTCTTGAAATAACTTGATTGTCAAAATGGATATCCAAACCTTTAACAATATAACTATTTCAACAATGAAGACAATTCTAAATAAAAGATCGGCACAGATTGCTGCCTTCAATAGGTTATGAAGTTCCTTCTCCAAAAATATGGAGTCTCTAGGCTGAAACTTCTAAGAGAAATCGTGAATTTTCTTGAAAGGTAAAAACTACATGAGAGATATATGAAGACTGTAGTGACATCTATCGGCAAAACTTGTCCCTTTAAACCATCCTTAACTGACAGTTAAAATATTTTTCAAATAACGCGAAAATCTAAAATGGATAAACTGGATTTAAAAAATAAATGAAAAGTGTGTTCTTTTTGGAAAATCTGTAATATTGGATTTTTTTTTTTTTAAATCTCATTTCCAGTTGCCAATTTGCTTTCTTACAATATATTTTACGATTAAAGGTCCTTTGTAACATGTAATAATAATACTACAGGGCTACGTCACATATTCGACCAGTTACGCAAGAATAATTCGTGAGTTCGATCTCTTCTTTTAATGTAACTATTTTTTGTTTTTGTGTGTATAATTATCCGAACCTAGTGTTGAGAAAATAGAGATAAATCTTTATAAAGCTAATTTATGCATTTGTAATTATAATAAGAGAATATTCTGTTTCCCCTTTAATTCAACTCTTTCTCGTTTATATATATTTAGTTATCCAAATATAGTGTTGAGAAATTCTTCTTAAAATGGCGAATTTTCCATTTGTAATTAACTGACACATGAAGAAAGACAATTTAATATTTGTTTGGACTAATACGCGAGGCATGTATTGCTTTTTGTCCCAGATTACAAGTGAATACTGTTACAGTGAGTTTGATCAAGCATGACCCAAATTCGTTATGCATGATTCCCAAACATTTTTTTTTTTTTTTTTAAATGGTATTCTAATCTGGAGATCTTCTCTTCATAAATACACATTTAAAGGCAATTCTGCAACTAAGCCTGTACCGAGAAACACAATTGAAGAAACTCATTATGATCACATTAATGTTACCACTTCACTCCAAGTTTTGAAGTATATTTTTGGAAGTGGGCTTTCTTATTTTTATTTTATTTATTCTTTTGTGTCTTTTACCAAAGGGAAAATTCCAACAGCTCAGCTATAAGAGCAATCAAAAAATATAACAGGTAGAAATTAATTGCACGATGGCTCGCGTTACTACATGCTGCTGCATTGTTTAGAATTTCTTTTAGGCATGGTACTTAGTGGCAGATCTTTGGTTAGCGAGACTCTTGGTGACCATTACATTTGACGTAGTTTTCGTTCATTTCTCCTTCAGGTAGCTGAACGCACCGTCTTCTGATCACTGTCAATTCAACAGTAATTTATTTTCATGTCATTTTTTTTTTTTTAGACATTTTCGGCTTTTAGGTCTTGATCGCTTTCAGAGTAAAGAAAAGTGTAACCGGGTCAGGAATCAAACCCGGACTTTTGAGTTTTCATGGCTTTTATTACTCGAATTTCATTAAGGCATCTATGAGAAAAATAGGTTAATTGCTCCATTTCTTACATATTACTTTAAACCGAGTGTTTAGCTCC
Organism: Thermobia domestica; assembly: GCF_964235325.1. Classification (NCBI taxonomy): domain Eukaryota; kingdom Metazoa; phylum Arthropoda; class Insecta; order Zygentoma; family Lepismatidae; genus Thermobia; species Thermobia domestica. The sequence continues at coordinate 106,315,115 of NC_137454.1, read as the reverse complement.
TCTGAGTAGGCAATCGATTACATTCGTACCAATTACGGTTTAAATCGATCAAGCCGTTCTTGAGAAATTAGAATTTCACGAACGGAAAGACGATAGAATACGGGAATATTATGACTCAATTCAACGGGTCAGACACCAATGATATCTGTAAAGCTTTCGAGGGGAAGCGGAATGTCTGAAAAGATACAAAATAGAAACGACAGTATAGTGTTTTCATACAAATATCGTATTTCATACCTTTTACCCAGTATAGGATTAAATAAAATAAATAAAAAAAAAAAAAAAAAACAATGGGAAGAATTCAAAAGAAAGAAAAAAAAACAGTTATCATGCCTCCTTCTAACTAATCCCTATACAATTCAAGAAAATCTGAATAAGAGTTTCACGGACATAATTCAAATGAAACTAAATAAAAACTTTGGATGGTTCTAAAAAATCTCGTACATGATCCGTGCAATTCTGAATGCTGTTCCATATTACTCTTACAAACTGCTATTCCCAATTATTAACCACCCTCACAAAGTTTTCTGGAATTGTAATTTCATTTACATTTCAGACGTTATCTGCGTTACCAACGGATAACTTCTTAGGATGTAGTGACGATTATAGTTTTATTTTACCACATAAGAGAATTCTCAGGAAAATTTATCATCGTATAATTCTGCGGTTGTGGGTATGAATACTGAAAGGTCAAAATTAGAAACTACAATTTTGTTAAATGGTTTTTGTTTTTTAAATACTTAACAATATATTGCCACGATTTACTGACGTTATCTGAATCCAAAATGAAGCATTGAAAACACAAAATGATTCATCGGTGTTTCTTTCAAAGTGTTTTCGACTTATGTAAATATTTCTTTTGTTAATTTTATCTTTGTTCTAATAAAATGGGACAACTCGAAATTGTATTTCGTCATTTCGTGGATTCCCAATCTTAAATTAACTATTTTATTGATATTACCACAACATTTAGTCTGGCATTTCATAGTAAACCTCTTACACCCTGGTGCCATTTGTTTATAAGTGATGTAACTTTTAAATCATGAGAACCGTTTCTCTATATTGGAAGAATCTGAAGTAAGTGAAGATTATGTTTAAAAGACACATTTTTCAAACGTCGAGTACTAACAGTGAATCATGAAACCTCTGGACGCATGTACGTTTCATTACGTTTCTTTCGACCATTTTTTCAAAGTAAATTGATTATAATGATTTTTCTTGTAGATTTTGTTCCAAAGGCCTTAACATTTGTATCCATTTTTAAAAAAAGAACTGCACAGTACGTTTGCGTTTTTTAAAAAATACCTTTTTGTTTCACAAATTTCTATTTCTCCTGCAAATATAGTGTACTTAACGAAAGCTACCCTGTGTCAGATAGCTGCACACTTTGGAAACGAGACAAAAGGATACAAAACTCTGCACAATGTACTTAAAAAAGATAGGGTTTCAATAGAACAAAATTTCGGGAAGACAGATTTTATTAGAGGAAAGCTATAGTTGTTACGCGCTTTCGTTTTCTGAGGGAGATGGCAAATATTGAACTTGAGAGAACAGTATGGTTTGATGAAACATGAATAAACACTTATCACTTCAACAGCAAATGCTAAGGGAACTTGACTCGCATGCCTCTCCATTTTTTTTTTTTTTTCCATTTCATGCATGCAGGTGTGAAATTGAAAGGAAATCTTTGCGTTTTACGTCCCACGGTCATGCCGATTAGGCTAAAGGAGACGGTGATGATGAGTAATGAATGCAAATGATGGAATGAAGAAAGTGGGAGAACCCCGAGGAAACCCACGCACACGGTGTGTCCACCACAAAATTCAGTTGGAGGGGGCTGGGATCGAACCCGGGACCCCAAGCACCAGAGGTGAACGCTCTACCACTGAGCCACTGCGGCCCCGCATGCAGGTGTGAGGTTTCACATTGAATTGTCTCGTCTTTTTTTCTTTTCTTTTTATTTTTTTAAATCATGTAAGACGACAGATATTCCGGATTTTGTGTAAACTCAATGTAAAACCAAGTTTATTAACCTATTATTTACTTTTCCAATAGATTTATGAACGCAAGGAGGCGGGGGGTTCAAGCACTAAATCCCATATACTTTTAGAATACGTGCAATTTTTGTATATAGTGCTTTCTTTTCTTTTTTCAAAAATTTAATACCCAATTATTTTCAGGATAATTTATTTCTTACAATTGATTTCATGCTTTACGCTGAAGCAAGGTCTCTCTCTCTCTATCCACTAAATCATTTGGCGTAACTTCCCGATACGCTAGTCGGCGTATCAAGAGCTTTCTAGACCTAGTAGCCGTTACGTCTTTTATTCACGTGACTTCGCAGTTTGCCGGACGACGCTGGGTGGACGCCGAAAATTGAGGAAGCACCGACCGGGAATCGAACCCGGGACCACGTGGATATGAATCCAACGCTCTTACCACTAGACTACGGTGTCCCCCCCCCCCACTCTGTTTATCAATAAAATAAAATAAAATAAATATTTTTTTTCATGGTGTCCTGTTCACGGGGCTTAAATCCTGAAGCCCACCCCTAGTATACGCTACTGTTTCCGGTACTATCATTGTTATTTAGAAATCATCCTTCCTATCATACTATTAAGATTATAGAATTATGACTTGTTAACTGTCCTAAGTTTGTCGTCGGAGCTACCTCTGTAGTTGCAAAGCCTTTGGCAACAGCGCATCCAATACACTACGTGCTTTCTCGAACTGTCAGAAACCAGCTTTCGTTAACACTGCACTAAAAAATAAATAAATAAATAAAATAAAAAAAATAAAATAATAATAATAATAATAATAATAATAATAATAATAATAATAAAATAAAAAATAAAGTGTAATTAATTTGTTCGTAATTTCCATATCAACGCTTAATTTTACTCTTTGATCACGATGATGAAGACTGATATTCTTAAGGTTTTTCTAACGAAAGTTCAAGAGCTTTTTAATTTTTGATAGAGGAACAGAGTAGGATCCACGTACCTCGACTGATTGTGAAGGTTCTCAGAACAACGTAGAAGTTTGTAAAAGGAATAAGTACAGCACTAAAACTTTTTTTTTTTTCGTGTATTGTCCCACGATTAAGCACAGTGACTGTGACAGTGAATTAAACGATGGAATGAAGAAGGTGGGACGAATCAAGATATTCCCGAGAAACCCCCAGACAAGTGTTTGTGCAGCTAAAGCCCACTTAGCGAGAGTTAGGAGGTTGCATTTTTATGGAGGATGTATTTTTTATTAAGATATATTTCCAACCTTGATTCATTATAAAATACATGGGTGATATGAGAGTACAGAGCCGTAGGAAAGTGACAAAAAAGTATCCAAGGAGAAGTGGAAAATTTGGAAAAGGAACAATAACCTACTATAATGTGGAACTTAACAATGGTAAAGAGATAAACGCCATATTTCACGACCTTGACTCAGAATAGGGTACTGCAAAAAGTTCTGCGAAACTGAATAAAGCATGAACTCACCTTTCACCATTCCTAGCAGGGCGGTTGCCAAACAAAGATTAGAGAATACTGTTGTAGTATAGCCTACACAACTGAAGATTGTGTACGGATTAAATAAATACGCTGCAGCTACATAACTGGGCACTGATCGAATATCGTCTGGTTTCAACAGGATGCTTTCCACGTCTTTTGCATAATTTTCTTTCTCGATCGTCTCTCGAATGCTCTGCAACAGACAAAAGAATGTAACACTATAACAGGAGACTAGAAAATAGGATTAATCATACAGAAAAAGATATATTACAACGAACTTGACATGAAGTAATTGTCAAAATTGTCATGTAGTATTTACCAATGGACACTGTAGGACACACTCTCATAAATAAAAACTTACGTCTGTATAGTTGGAAATTTTTGGTTATTGTATAATATCAATTCTCTCTGAGACCTTACTCAGCACTATTTTTCTTTGCTGCACTTGCTTCTTTATATAAACAGCTCCCGAGGCTTCTGTCCATAAAAAGAAAAACAAGGAATTCTGAATTGGAATTTCTACATGTGATAACCAAATATAATTATTTTTCTAGGGAGCTGCTCTGTGGCTAAAGCGGTTAGTGTACGCGCTTTTGGCGTGGGAGACCCGGGTTCGATTCCCGGTGGAAGCTCACGTGGTTCGGATTCCACATTAATCAGTAAGTCTACGTCTCATAAGCCTCTCTGTTGAGCGGGACGTTAAAATTATCTCAACAATTATTTTTCTAATCATACTGTTCTTTTTAAATTTTTCCAGGAAATAACTGAAGAACGTTCCAGTCCAGAGATATATAATAACTAATATATAACAACCAAAAATTTTTACAGGATACAAAGGTGCGATCATCATTTATTTTTCATGCAATAATTGACAAAATTGTCATGCATTCGTGGATCAGACATGTTAATAAATGTAGCGATTCAGTTTACAAAAATAACAAATTAATTTGGAAATGCTTACCATTTCTGTCATAAATTCAGACGCCAGCTTATAGAGAAAATAAGCTGTGAGTAAGTCGGAAAATATAAATATCGTCCACAGCCACTCAGAGCAATGTGTGATGATAAAATCAAACACTACAAGTCCTAGCGGTGTTTCATGAAACATGTCTCCTGAATATGGAGAAATGCCTTCCCTGAACAGGTATGTTCCCTCCGTTACTGTAAGCAAGCAGAAGAAAATTAATAAAATTTTTAATGGAAAGTGATACATTTTAAATAAAATCAAATTACAGACAACTCCTGTCTTACGTAAATTCGATCTACGTAAACTCGCATTTAAGTAAGAAATTTTCGTCGTCAGTAAAATTTGCAAAATTTCAGTACTTACATCTGAAGTAAGCAGCAGCATTACTCTTCTACTTTGAGAGTCATCTTAGTGAGGTATAAAGTACGTGCTAATCTGTAAAAGCTGCAATTGTCATAAACTATACGAAACACGCTGGGGTACCCTCTGCCTACTAAATTTACGTAAATTAAGACTTACGCAAAGAACTCTACAACGATGTATTTAATATGTCGAGTAGTTATTCCTATGGTGACCAGAATCCAAAAATGATAACGATTTCGACTAAATTTCTCGATTGCCCTTCATTAGGATTGGAAAATAAACTTATGTCATCCTATGCAATAAGTTGATCACATGCTTCAATACTTCCAAAAGAAACGATGGAATTATTTTGAACTAACAGATATATGAATATGTAGTAGCAATAAAACACAACAGTGAATAATACTAAAAAAGAACAGTCGAATAATAATAATGACAAGTGAAAAACCCAGTATAGTGAAAGTCTTGAAGACATTTATTCAACACTAAAACTGTATCTACTTAAGATCGCAAAGTGCAATTTTACCTGGTTTCTAACCGGTTACTTTAATGTCCATGTTATTAGGTACTCAAAATCATATTTTTTTTTTTTTCATTTCGGGAATCCTAGCAGCATTTTTTCATCCACGCAGAGACAATATTGAAGTCAATTAGAAAACCCTTGAAATGTCCAATGGGGATCGATGCTGCCAAATACATATTTCTCTCCAAATTAGTGAATTGGGTAATCATTATCGATTTTTAAAAATGTAGACAAGACACAAAAGCACGGGACCAAGAATGTTTTCTGACTCCCAAAGCATAACTGGGCAGAAAGCCAAACGAACGATATAACACATTCAGAATTGCCAATTTATTATTATTTTTTTCGAACTATTTTCTGTGTATCGTTAACCTAAAACAACGCCTTACATTTTCCATTGATGTTAGTTGGAAATATTTATAGGAAATTGTGAATCATAAGAAATATTTGTTGGATATATTCTCAAGGACATAAAAGCGTGTTATGACTTTCAGCGTTGCTCGAGCTAAGCATACTAACTTAAAGGCTATCATGAAGCTATATATGGATTTCCATAAGCCTACTAGTAACATCTTAACGACTACCAACAACAGATTTTCCAGTTTTACTGGTAACGTGCAAACCCAACGCTGAGAAACTTTATATTTCTCAGGGACAGTGCATCAGTGTATTCCAATATAGGAGTCTCGTTGAGTCGTTTTTCGTATATTGCATATAGCGCAGTGGTGTTCAACGTTTTATATTTTACACTGATAATATAGGAAAAACAGTTAATGATTTTTCATTACGAGAAGTTGAATCGTTTTTACGTTATTCGCTGGCTGTATGATATGAATAGCTATCGGGCTCTGAAGATGGTTGTAATATATATCCAGCCATTCATCTTGAAGCCACTTGGGGGGGCTAGTAGAATCATTAGGGCAAGGAATGGATTCATCGCTGTCTTACATAATCACAATCCTCCTACGCCAGTGATCCCCTGAATTACACTCCCTTCCATTAGTGAAGCAAAATACAGTGTGTTTAAGAGATACTGATTCGAAATGTAAGAATACTAGCAAAATGATATCATAATAGTGATAAAATTTTACAAATGAAATGGAATCTTTCAGTTTAACGTCCCACAATTACGTCCTTAAGGCTAACGGGAGAAGGATGATTAAAGCAAGTAAATAAAGATGGAAGAACTGGTGGAATGGAGTGTAGGAGGAAACGAGTTAAGTTGATTGAGTTGATTTTGGGTTTAACGTCCCGTTCGGCAGCGAGGCTATATGAGACGTGGACCTACTGATTAATGTGGAATCCGAACCACTTGAACTCCCGCCGGGAATCGATCCCGGACCTCCCACGCCTAGGAGGAAACGAGAGTACTCCGAAAAAACCCACGGACACGATGTTGTCCACTACAAACTTACTTGGCCGGGGATCAAACCAGGGACCCCACACATCAGAGTAAGCCTCTACCACTGAGCCACCGTGTCCCCTAGTTTAACATGCAAACAGAACTACACAAACAGAATCGAACCCGGGTCTTCCACGCCGAGGGAAGCTATGATACATACATATATAAACTAATACGCAGGTAATAAGTAGTTATTGCTTTAGAAATATCTATGTCATGATCCATAATAGTTATTGGTTCAAAATAAATTATTTCCTGTAGGCTGGCCATTTTTCAATGGAACCCAAAGGCAACAGAAACACGTTTCACTATTCTACCAAACGAGAACAGTTTGACATTTTTTGTCCTCTCTGAACAGTTTGGTCTTCGGCCATGGAAAGTGTGTGTGTACTGAGATTAGCACAACGTGACAAGGTGCAGAATGAACCATTCTTTTTAAACCAATAAACTGACCTCCCCGTTATTCGAACGCTGAGCAGCCCTCGCCCTGATCTATTGACTAGCGCGACTTTCGTGCACGTGGTTCTGGGTTCGATTCCCCGTGGAAGTGCATTGAACTTTGAATGTATTACGGCAGTTTGAATTCCACCTAAAGCCTCGGTGAACGAAACGGAAGCTAAACTTCAATAAACAAACTAACGAAGACTGAACACTAGAGAAGCATGAATTTAACCATTAAGGTAGAAAACTGTAAAATTCTTGAGGTCTTTATCCACCAATAAAAACAAATTGTTGTAAATTATGACAATGATGTTATTTTCACACATAAATTACATTTTAACATTTTTACCCCAAGAAACCTTACATAATACGAAAAGAAAAAACGAAAAACCCACATGGCCCTAGGGGTTGTGTTTTCAAACCCTGCTAAAGGAAGTGTCTTAAATAATGATGGCCACAAAAAGACGTATTAGAGAGATAAGCACGAACATTATGCCAAACGGTATTATTTTGCAGATGCTGGAATTTTGAATACTGACTGAACTGACCGATACTATCTGCAAGTATCAAAATAAACTGAAGCGGAAGTCAGATTTTCCTGAAATAGGAAAAGAATAACAAACCTTGAATTTTTACCTTTCAGTTTGAAGAGATTATATTTGATCAAGTTTTTAGACAAATCATAATTTCTGAAAGACAATAAGTACATGTACATGAAATAAATTACAAGAATCAACAACATTGGAAAATCTTTTTCGTATTCGCCACTTAGCTGACAGGTGTATGCCATCTTTGTTTACGGGTACATTCAACGTCGCTGCTCCGTAAGAAGCCCCCTCCCCGGATCCACTAGCTTCCCCTACCCTGAACCGGAATAGAGATCTTAGAAAAATAACACAGGCTGATCCGCGTTTTTGCACTTGTCATTTTTACAGCACAACTTATTACGTATAGTATAAAACTATGTGAAATTGAGGTGGCATACTTGCTAAAGTTCGTAGTTTTTCAGTGGGCAATAGAAGGAGTTGTTGCATTGATTTTTGGGGAAAAGCGCTGTATTTTGTTCATTATAGTTAAGCTTTCCTACAGAAATTACACCGAGGAACGCAATTCCTCGTATTAAAAAAGGATTGTTTGAGATATTAACAGTAGATTAAGACAAAACAAAGAATGTGCGCAAGGAATTTGCGTGTGGACCCCTATTGTAAATCTGCACAAGCGACATTACGTCTGTCTACCTTAGAAAGTGTTCTCCAACATACATCAAAATACATTAAAATCAGATTACCCATTGTAAAGTGCTTCAGAGAACCATAGAAAATAGCCGTAAGTGTACTTATAGGGTTAATTCTAATTCAGAGGGCCAATACAAACCATGAAGGTAGGCCTAAATACATCGTAATGTAACCTACCCTACCCTAATTATTCCTACTTTATTCTATTCTACCCTACCCTACTTATACCTTACTCTACTCTCTCTAAATCTACTCGGCATTTGTGCCGTATCGCCCGACCACTTTGAAAACTGAAAAAAAAGCACCAAAATGTATTGCATTTGTTTATATTTTGTTGGATTACATTACGTTACGTTAGATTATGTTACATTTGGCGTGCAGTATTACTTTAATACGGATCCATAGTATAAGTATTAGTAGTAGTAGTAGGAGGAGGAGTAAGAGTAGTAATAGTAATAGTAGGAACGGGTTAGAAGCCTGGCAGGGATTGGTTGGATTCTGTTCTTGACATGAAATGGGAAAATTAAAGACTTGGCAAATTTTTTCTGTACATTTTACAATTTATGGATCCGTATAGTAAAACAAGTGTACCTCTCCGAGAAATAGTCCATCCGCCTCCACATAAAGTGCCACTACCAACATCAAAGACAATGAACAAATATAACCACGTTCTTAACTTTTACTATTCCCCTTACCTGGCTTGTACTTGTTCTTCTTCACAAACTTAAATTCTCCAATTGACCCGGTAAATTTCCTAAAATTGGTCTGGCGATATGGCACTTAACCTATCTACTCTATTGTAGCGTTTCAAAGCGGCACTAGAAATTCATGATTTTTAAATTTTCGTAACTGTTACTACGCTTCTTTTGTCGAAAATCAAGCTGACAACCAACTTTGGAATAAATGCCTAGCACACAAACGAACAAATTACCCATTTCTTCAAGATACATTTTCAAAATTTTACTGGAAACGGAAGACCAACTTTGGAACTTAGCCCCAAAATTAGGCTATAGTTATCACAACAGCATGAATTCTTAGGAAAAAAATTCTAGCCTGTATAATTAAAATTGGCTGATATTAAATATGTCCCCAATCTCGTAAAAATAAGATCTCCAGTATTACTTCACAAAATATACCTGAGCGAGCGAAGGGAGTTAGAAGGCCCGCAGGGCGTTTTTTCTTCTACTTTTATCACAACTTAGACCAAAACAAAGTACTCGGTTCTGGAACCATGAAACGAGTTTGGGGAGATACTAAATTGCCATTCTTAAAATTTATCCGTACTTATGTATCAACATGCAATTCCGTAGCTTATCATCAAAATTCTGCGGCTTACTTTTATTTAAATTTAAGTGTGATAGAAATACTTCCACTTTTACCTCTTTTCCATGAATTCAATGGAGTAGAAACTTCAACTCGATCAGCAATAATTTGTCTATACTCCGAAAGGATAAGCCAGAATCGAATTATTCCAGCTGCCGTGAAACCGAAAAGCATCCGGCTTGAAGTTCCCATTCCTTTCTAGAAGTTAAGGTCCACACTTAGAAAACTTATAGAGAATTACTCCCTATTTGATAAGATTGCTGATCATAACAAACATTCAAGGTGATTCCTGAACATGGTAAATATAATAGCGATTATTTCCCTATTTTCAGTTACAATATTATCGTAATCACATTCAATACATTATAAACAACAGAATATCGTATTTAGAAACATTCAGCACTACCACTATTCAACTAAAAACATCAGTTTCTTCTTCCTCTTAAGTAGCAAATTATGAACTACATGAGGCAAATTCTGTAATGGTTTGCAACAACGAAACGCAAAATTTGCATTTCTATTTGCGATAATTGCCATGAAGATAGTAATCATGACTTTATAAAACATTTTGGATGAGTATGACAGTTAAAATCATGATTGATTTTATATTATATATGTTCTCAATTTTCCATAACAATAGAAATATTTATTTATTTATGTAAAAAAGAAATGAACAATATTTTTTTAAATATTGCGTATAAACCTGAGAATAAAATTTTAAAATATAGTAAAAAATGCACTACGTAAGGAAGACGTGGACTCCCTCTTCCTTCCTTGTTACACCTCGTAACGCAAGGCTGAACCCCTTCTTCTCCCCTTAACCACGTTACGTAATATGTGGACGACCACTTATCAGTAAGATAGAACAATGACGCATGTTACAGAATAGTAGAGCTCCAATGTGGATAAGCTGTTAATGTACGCGCCTTTGGCATGGGAGTTCTGGTTTGATTCCCAGTGGGAGCTCATGTGGTTCGGACTCCACGTTAGTCCATGTCCCATATAGCCTATCTGCTGAAAGCGACGCTGAACTCCATATAAAATCAATCAATATTTCTAACCAGTCCTACTTTTCTACGTAAATATGAAATGAAACGTGTTATGTAAACTTTTTCTTTTGGAAACTAATTTCGTAATGCTTTAAATAGGCTATTTGATTTCATTGTTTCCATTTTCGTACGAATGCTCGCTCGACAAAATGTCATTCTTGATCCACTGGGAACTGCAGTGGACCTGAGAAAACGAAGGTACATGAATAATAAAAGAGGTTAAGCGCAATAGAAGAGCTATTCAAAGTCACTAAAGCTTACAAGGTATTACAAGGTGTTGTTGTTTGTACAGAATATGAATCCAGGTGCCAATATTTGGTAATTTACGGGTATGGGCTATTAATTTAGAAATGATAAATAACTTTTAAGGAACATATTTATGGTTACACTAAAGATGTAAATGAAGTATTAACTGACAAACAACAATAAAAAGTATGCATCCTTAATACTCAATTGTATATAGGAGAAAATACGCCAAAAGACATGCGAGAATCACTATGACACTGGTAATAAAAATCAATAGGCCCAAGCATGGAATGGAATATCTCGATATTATGGAAAACGAAAAGAAATAGTAATAAAAAAGTGCTCAAATGGAGTGAGTATACAGGAGAAATAGAAAATTAGAGGAACAGGACAGGACGCCCGTGCTCCCATTTCAGTAGCACTTATTTATATAGTGCAGATTTTCATATATACAGGGATTATTTATAGTATCTGCCTCTGTACCTAAACCATCTGCCCCTAAGTTTTACTCTCCTGTCTCTGCTCACTCCACCTTTCGTACTTTCTACTTTAGGGTACATATCTCGTCGAAAAATGCGAATAGCAAGCATTGTAATCACTTGTTGCAGTTGGATTAAAGTTTAGCATGCCTTTCAGCACTAAGGCTAATGGAGCGTTTAAGGTGGATTCCTTCCTTAATTCATTCAAATTTCAAGATTGTCTCATTGGAAATCGAGCCCCAGACACTGTACACCAAAGCCACCATTCATGTGACTGTTATTTGATTTCATGTATGTACACACGTTGTAAATCTGTACTTTCTTTAAGGCATTTACACCTGGCTGGAAATTCGCCTTCTGGTACGCGGACCAAATGAAGCGGATCACAGTTATTGCATTGCTCAGTTGATCGCTCAGCGTTGAATTTTCGAACATATACAGAACAAATGAGTTACGAAAACGAGAACCATAATGCTTTGCACAGGTGCGCGTAATTAGTGTAATACAAAGTTGTGAAAAGTTCGCTAGAGAGAAGAAAATAATCACGTTTAAGTGTTTATTATTGTCAGGATAAAATGGCATCAGATTGTAGAGAGTTTACGGGTTATTCATCAAGATATATCCCTCCGATTCCTATAGAGGTACGTAACTTTTAAAGTTTTATTTTGCATTTTTTTAAATTATAATAATAGTAAATGATTTTGACGTAAGTCTTTGTTCAGTACATAAATGCACTAATAATGACGTATTTGACATATAATAACTAATTAAAACACAAAAGCTGTAAGATAGGTTAAAACCAAAGTCGAATGCTGCGCATTTAATGGTAATGAACAACTTACAGGGAAGTGCTTTATGTTGAAATAAGGGTTCAACAGGGCTTTAATTGTAATCACATAGCCAAGAAGCATAAAAATTCTGAGAGCTTCCTTTTTTAAAATCAAATGTTGAATAATAAGGTGAACAACACACATTTAAGGTCAAAAGCAAGGTCGACTGGTTATTTGAATGAATTGCGTAGGTTTAGATTTACAAGGCAGTCTTGGGATAAAGAAACGAAAAATTAGAAACGACAAAAGATATCGTTTTTTATGTGCGGGGGAAATAATCCTTGAGAAATTTCCAAAAGTACACAAACATAAAGCCACTTTGAAAAATGCACCAGTGTGTTAAAAAAAAAAACTTACTAAGATAGTCACAACGTTCCGTCTTCAAATTGGAATAGTTCTATTTTGGCACTAGAATTGAAGACGGGAAGTTCCATTTCTCTCAAATTCTTTGGTAAATTCGGAATCAGCTATTTTACTGTGGTACTTTGTCATGTAGTCTACTAGGTATTTATTTTCGAAGGTGTTCCCTTGAGTTAACGGCTACGGTTCAGCAGAAGGTAGAAAATATGTTTATCTCACCGACAACTGCGCGAAAGTAGTATCTTTGTGGTTTTATTTCGGTTTCCGATTCGCTACTCGTTGAAAGTGACAACCAGGGCTGGCAAAAACCATGGTTTTTATTGAAAAAAACGTTTTTTTTTTTTGTTTAAACCAGTTTTTTTTTGGTTTAAATAATTTGCTCTATGTACTTATACCACATATGGACAGAAGCAAGTTTTTTCGCCTCGGTGTTATTATGCAACACCCGGGTTATGCTAGAAGGGGTCACATAAGCCCAAAGTGGAATCCAGACCGCTTCTCGGCTTACATCCGAGAGAAATTGTCCTCCGTTTGAACTCGGAACCGGGACTAATTGACAACAAATGCTATACGTCTGCCGACTCACTCACGAAGGACTCCTGATAAAAAAAAATTGCACTAATCTTTACATACTTGCTAATATATTTGTCAATAGTCATTTTCAGAAGGAAAAAAGATAATCAGTAGCACAAATGAAACCATTATACAGAATTACGAACAATTTCAAAGTACTGCAGAGTACAGAAGAACTAATTTAGTCCAAGTTAAAGAAATACGACGACTTAATTTGCATATCAGTAAGAAAAGTGAATAAAGATACTAATTATTTGAGTCCACTTTGGCTCTGACCCATTTATACATAAATAGTTACAAAAGATACGTCTGATGTCAATAAATGCCTCTCGTGGGTTTCTATACCCCCCCCCCCCCTTCCAAAATACGGCATTTCAGTGTATTGTATCAATAGTAAACATTATTAAAACGAAATAATATTTAGAATTTCTTTGATTGCAGTTGCATAACAATAATAACATACTATAAAAAATCACCAAAAAATTCAAAAACTTATATATTAAAAAAAAAGATTGCTTTTGTAGTATAATTTCTTTGAGTAATGAATGGGGAATTTAGGTCTGAGTATAATACGAATAATATACGGGAGTGAAATGTGATAACCCACAAATGTGTGTTCATCAAGATTTTACGAACATTTGTCGTTTTTTGGTTTAAACTTTATATATATATATATATATATATATATATATATGGCCTATGTTTAGCAGAAGGGGTCCAGCTCTTTTCTCTAAAAAATGTTACAATTTTGGTAATTTCTGTTCACATTTGGTTAGTTTAGGGTAGGGTTGGTCAGTTTAAGTTAGGTTAGGCTAGTTTAGGTTACGTTAGGTTAGTCTAGTTTATGTTATATTAGTGTAGGAGTTCCACATAATTTTCCAAAAAATGACAGGATTTCGCTTATTTCTACTATTATTATGTTAGTTTAGGTTAGTTCAGGTTAGCTTACGTTAGTTTATATTAGGTTAGATTAGATTTGGTTACGTTATGTTACGTCAAAGTACATGCATCACTCATTTCTCCTGTAAATTTTGTGTTTTTTTACATGCTTCTGGACCCCTTGTACTAAACATACCCCATATATATATATATATATAACCACATGGTTTAAACCAGCCAAACCTTGATACAACTATAGGATATTCAGAGGAATTGTGAAGTTCCCTTACGTTTATTTTATTGTACGATTATCCTGTGCAGGACTAAATTAAGAAATTTAACTGCTATAGATTTCGGGCCTGAAATAATTTACTGAGAAAGAAAGAGAGACGAATGTCAGCATAAGACTAGGAAGAAAAAAAATTATAAACGTAATCACTAAACGTAATCACTGTAGGGTGAGTAATTATTCAGAAAGAAAAGTTAAATTGTGGAATGTATGAATTTGCGAATTAGTACGATATTAGGTAAATAGGCAATAGAGCGTAGTGTGTCAAATTTTTAAACCTACTGTCTTAACTAATCTAAGACGTGTATGCTGGAATAATGGAGAGTGAAAACAGAATGTTCAACGGAAGGAAATGAAACCAAAGTTGCATCGTAACCAAATGTTGTGAAGACTTACGTAATGAATGCAGTATGATATGCTGAAGTGGGTCAATATTATGATGTTGAAAAGACATCCTTTGGTTATTCCTCAAAGAACCAAGCAATCCCCACACGCAAGGCATGTTTTTATGCCATATGAAGTCATTTTCCACTATCTTCGTTTATGTTTATACCTAACGTCGATGACGCGCATGCTATCTACGGACACGTTCCATGTGGTTCCCCTCTGCTGCAATCCTGCCCTGACTCTGTCAGATAGTATTCATGCCTTTTAGTGGGTACCTAGCACAAATTTATTTGTGGTTTATGCTCTGCAGTTCTTATGCTATATATTTATATTCAGTCCTAAAGTAAATCTGAACCTACTAATGCAACTTCTCACTTAAAAAACACTTTCTAAGGCAGTAACTCTTCTTTCACATTGAGGCGGCGAGTTGCCGTCGCTGCTCGCTGCAGTTTGCCGCGTGAGAAGTGTACCCTTTCATATTACGCGGCGTTTTGCCGCGAATGAAAAATATGCGAGCAGGGTTGCTGTGCAACTGAAGAAACAAAACCTTGAGACTCTTGTCGTGTTGTGGTGGGTGCAATGGACAGACACAAAAAGTGCCTTCTACTCGCCTTGTTAAGACAGACAGAAAGCAAACAAACAAACAAACAAAAAAAAAAAAAAAAAAACATGAGTTCACTTTTTTTTGTTAGAGAAGTATCTTGAAGATTTTTTTCTATACTGTTTCCACAATTGATAGACTTCAGCAAAATAGCGGCCAGTTTCTGGATATTTAAAATACCATCCCGATATTCGCCTGTTGTGACTGGGAAAACCAGTATAAAGTCCTTTTAGAATAGTTGGTGGTTGAGATCTACCCTAGAATCCCAAGTCAACACTCAACCGCTGATCCCAAGGCTGGTCTGTAGGTATTATTATTATTATTATTATTATTATTATTATTATTGTTGTTGTTGTATTTCGGATTTATTCGTTTGTTTTAAGCGTTCCGACTATTGACTCAAGTCTCTTTAAAGCATTGCTCTAGCCCCTAACTTCAAGGGACTATTCAAGGAATTACACCCATAGAAGTGTTAAAATAGTTATAAAATATACAAATTACGGTATATTTATCAAATATCACATAATAAATTCTCTATTGCTTTGCTAAGGTACATTACAGTATTATTACTAAAATCCGGATTACGAATTTTTATGTAACAAAATATATATAGCAAAAACTACATAAATATATAGCAAAAGACTGTTAAATATGTAATATTGTTAAAATATTTGATAGTATGTATTTCAGCTTTGGAGCACCAGAAATTTATAAAATTACAAGCACATTTGCCCAGCGCTGCCCGCACATTTATCCCAATCTTCTATTAAAGAATTAGTGTTGATTTGGACTCCTTTTAATCAATGAATTATGGATTCGACACTTCGGTAGTATCGGTCGTTTTCGATTATTTTTACCTGTCATTTTTTCCCATATATTATATGTAACAAGTTTGGTTAAAAGCACTCCAGGTGTCCTAGGCTAGAAACGTAAAACACACACACATCCATATTATTACAGCCACTCTCTGCTTTTTTCTGGCAACACTTGCTACCTCCCCCAACACCCAAGTGTTGGCAGGTTGCCGCCTATATGTAAAGAGCTCCATTGCTTGCAATGTCTCGCTTGGCTATACGCGGCAATCTGCCGCGCCGCTTTCTAGCAGGGAGAGGCGGCTGTTTTTCTTTGCCGCGTAAATTTGCGGCGACTGCCGCGCATATATGAAAAGCTCCATTGCTTGCAATGTCTTTCTACTCTGCGCGGCAATTCGCCGTCAAATGAGAAAGGGCTGTAAGACTAGATATTTGGTAGAATATCTATTCAAAGACGCAACTAAAAGGACGGACTTTCGCGAATTCAGCTAATCTTCCGCGTTGGCGGCTCCGGATTAGAGCCAGTTTGCGCAGTAATACAATATAGATACCTATTAAGCAAGGACGAAGAGCTCATAAAAATAAGAAATATTTCTGATTAACAGTTAAAAATGAAGGATAGAAATGAGACAGGAGTAATGTATGTAATGTACATTAAAATAACAGCAAATAATGAATAATACAATGTTGAAAACAGGTCCATGTGGGTGTCATCCGA
Source organism: Thermobia domestica (assembly GCF_964235325.1). Taxonomy (NCBI): domain Eukaryota; kingdom Metazoa; phylum Arthropoda; class Insecta; order Zygentoma; family Lepismatidae; genus Thermobia; species Thermobia domestica. The sequence continues at coordinate 106,298,129 of NC_137454.1, read as the reverse complement.
AACTAAACAGCGAAAGATTAGCCTTATGAACTATAATTACTTACAGAACGTACTGAACGACTATTAAAATTTACTTCACGCACCCCCTTACATGTTGAAAGGCAAGCGAAACTTCAAGGCCGTCTTGAACGTTATTTTTTTTTTTTTTTTTTTGATTGAATCTGGGGAAACCTAATCTTGAAATTATGGACCTATACAAAAAATATTTGTGTATAAATCACTAGTCGTATTGAAAAATACTGTGTTATGAAAAGTTAGATTGAGGCAGTTGTGTGAGCGTATATGTGAGTCGAGTAAAATCGAACTTTCGAAAATTAAATTAAATCTTCCAGTTAACGTCCAACGATTATAGTTTTTAGGCTAAGGGAAAAGATGATTAAGGCAAGTGAATGATGCAAGGATTGGTGGAATCAAAATGTGGGAGAAGATGGAGTACTCCGAAACCCACGGACACTGTATTATCCATTCGGCTTACGTAACTGGGAATGGAACCAGGGACCTCATGCACGAGAGGTAAGTGCTCTACTTCTGAGCCACCGTGTCCCTGAAAAGTATTTAGAAATCAGAAAATATGTTTTTTGTGGATAGCTATCTTTGACATATCCAGAAATCTTGTTCTTCCCGTGCAAGAACGGGCATTCTCCTGGTGCCTTTATAATTCTATCAACAGGACCCATTGATGTTTTTAGTCGTTACTGTATTAGTAATATATAATATTCTATAGAAATGTTAATGTTGAAAACACAAAAGCAATTTGGTATTTTCAGGAAAATATATTTTGAAGCAGAAATTCAATTGGAATACAAGGTGATTCAAATATGTAAAAGATGAACAACATTTGGCTCACACTATTTAAGAAATGTTAAAAAATGTATAACATATCTGTGTTCTAGTGTTTTGTGTCCCGAAACAAACAAAAATCTTGTTTTAAAACGAGGCGAGAGTCTAGACGAAAATTAAATTTTCTAGTTCGTGACGAGACATCATTTTCTTGACTCGTTTCGTGGGTAGCACTAGTGTTTTCAGTTTTAAGTTTTCTAGATGGACGGTACATACATGCAATATTGTATTGCATAATGTACAGCACGAATAATTATATACAATAAACTAACAGTATGTGTGAAGCATAGCTTCCAAATTTTATAAATTTAACTATATCAAACAACGTGTATTACTATGTCTCTTGACCAGAACACTAAGACAGGGTGGCTGAGATTTTTCTTTTAGAGGAGGGGATAACTTGAATTCACCTCACATTCATAACTTATTAGTATATAAATACTGTTATTCTTAAATACGATTTTCCTTAAAGACTTAACGTAGAAATTAAAAAATTGAAATGTGCTGAACAGTTAACATAGTTTTAATGTGATTTTAGCAGCTTCTGAAAGTTGAATATTGATTATAAAATGAGCCCGTAATTTTATAAAAATGTAAAGCTCGCCTATCTTCAGAAGACAAAATCAGAGTATTCAGATTAGCTGAATACATGAAATGCTGCTTCCGACAAATAATAATAATTTCTTCCGTAGTGTTGGGAATCGGTGCAAAAGTGAAAAAAAAAAAAAAACGGAACCTCTACGAATAAAAACTACTCTTCTTTCCCGAAGAAATAATGGGCAGATATACAAAAATTTTAAAATTGGGTTCTTTATTCCGCTCCACAACCAGGCCCGTATTTAGGTGAATGCTATTCTGTGCTCGAGCACAGGGCGGTAGAATTTAGGGGGCGGCAAAATTTTTGAAATTTATTTTTAAGATTCACAATAAAGTAATGTTTAAAACTTGTAACCCACAGAGTTCCGCGCAAGCTCGAGGAAATATGTTAATGTGTTTAATTCGCTCTAATTATAGCAGTTACTAATTAGCAAGTTTATCTGATTATTTTTAAAAATCAACCTCTCCCACCTCCATCCCAAAGAGGTGAGGATGATCTTGAACATCATAAAAACTGATACCGTTAAACTAGACGACCTCGAAAACTATGACTTCAACACTAATGTCTGTCGTTTTCGCTTACTTTTAAAATCTTGCCCCCTCCCTGGAGTATGACCTTGAAGTTCAATTGGGTTAAAATTGTCACTGTTCATCTCAGCGATCCCAAAAACTATGAATTCAACTCTAATATTCGTCGTTTTCGATTATTTTTAAAACGCCCTCATATATCAGCTCAGGTGTGACTTAGGAACCTGGAACAGGTTCTTTGGATCATTTCTCTGAGAGCTTTAAAACATTAAAATTTCATGTTTCGATCTATTATGGTATCTGCAGCTTGTAAATGCAGCAGTTCTATGTATTGAGTCGGATATAACTAACTGGCAAGTTTTGTCGAAATAATCAGTGACTTTGCTCACGGTCAAGCTAGACGAAGACTATTCATTGTGTAAGTTGATAAATTTCTCTTGCGCGTGCAAGTTACCTGAAGACCGATGAAACAATGCAAACAGGAGAAAAACAGTTTCTTTGGGCAAAGTTATATATATAAACATGAGAAAACGCATACAGGAGAAAAACAGTTTCTTTGCAAATACTTCGGGAAGAGGTTTTTTATTGGGTAATCTAACATGAGAAAGGCATACAGGAGAAAAACAATTTTTTTTTGCAAATACTTTGGGAAGCTTTTTTATTATTATTGAAGTAACCTAAAACGTGATAAAAGAAAATGCGCACAGGAGAAAAAATTCATTTGCAAATACTTTGGAAAGAGTTTCTCTTATTCGTTCGAGTAAGTTAAAAATATCAAGAATCCACACTATTATGTAAACTAATGTAATTTTTTACATATAAAGTTTTATAAAGTGCTTTTTCTACTAAACCTTCTATAATCTTTAATTACATTTAATCTTGAATTAATCTTGAACCTTTAATTTAATCTTTAACTGTAATCTATAATTAATGATAAGTTCCAAAAAATGTCAGAAACACTGCCTAATTTTTTAAGTTCCGTATTTTACCATTACTATGATAAGAGTAAATATTTAAGAAATTCAGTTATAATTCAAGTGAAATTATGAAATATAAAAGTGACACAACGGTTGATTAAGAATTAATAGAATACATTTTCTATGGACAGTAAAATAAAACCTACATGAATAAATTATATGCTAGTATTGAGAGAATGTGTCCCAAATGGATGAGTAGTTAAGCTCGCTGCTTTGTAATCAAGGGATTCGATTCCCGGTGGGGAGACAAGTTGTTCGTTTGACCAATTTTAAACTGTTTAATCCACTGGTAAATATTTGCTGTGGCAACACATTGTTCCCGTATTGTGCTGAAACTCTTCTTTCAATTTCCACTCCGGGTACACCTTCAGACCACAAAAATCGGATGACAGGGTGCTGTACACAGATAGTTGCGCGGCTATCTTTACTTCTCAACAACGCAAAGCAGATTGATGTGATAAGGCGGAAGCCAACGGTGACAGTTAGTGTCAGTTGAGCATATAATGCCGTAGAGCCAACCTGAAAAGAAATAGGAAAATACTGCTGTTACTTATTGACGTACCCTCGTATGCGTAGATTTCAAACCTGTACGTTATAAGAATAAATATAAAATTTATAAAATTTCTTCAAGTGAAGTATAGTAGTTAGAATCAATTGAATGGTGCTCTTTACTTTCTAGAATTGTATACATATACTATTTTGGGCTCAAAAGATTCGGGGGTCATGGTGACTATAAATATGAGTTTGGCGAGTTTTTTTTTTTTTTTTTTTTTTTTTTTTTCGTTAGTATTCCCAATTATTACTGGCGCCTAGTCTTCAGCAGTTTCCCCTACGCTAGAAAAAAAAAAAAAATCGAGTCCTTGTATATATTTATGAAAATGTTAAGTATGTGTCAAGTTGTCCTTACATTCTTCATTCTTACATAGGTAAATATTAACATTTTTAATTATTGTTCCAGATTGTAAATTACATTATGAGGTTTCTACCACTGACCGACAGAATCGCTGCCAGCCAGGTCTGCAGGCTTTGGTATCAGGCTTCTCAGGACCAAAAATTACATGAGAACGAAGTGGTTGTGCTTTGTGATGACTTAGTTCGACCAATGAAGGCGTTTGAAAATAGTTCCCGAGTTTTCATTAATTTTGTTTTTAAAGAAGTCGAATTAACTGCTGGAGGAAGAATGGCTAATTTTTGGGAGAAATTTGGTCCAAGTATTCGTACTCTTTCTATACATAGCTGTGACGTATCGGAGAAGAATTTTGTGGAGATTCTATATCAATGCCCAAATTTAGAAGTATTAAATTTGAACGGCTGTCGGGAATTGCTAATGTCTGGCAAGGTGCTAGAAAATGAAACGCAAGTTTTATATTTGAGCAAGATGCTGTGTCATTTAAAAGAACTAAGTCTTGCTTGTAACAGGTATTTATCTGATATGCTCTTCAATAGATTTGTAACCATAGCACCCAACCTAGAATCTCTGTCTTTGACTGGCTGCCAGATCTCGTATCACTCAGGAATTTACCGAAAATTCTATCCTAGTCATTTGAAATCAGTACCGTCAGAAAGCGTACTAACGTTCCATAATATTTTGCAGTATTTGCAAGCCAATGCTAGCAGAATCAAATCTCTAAGTTTTGGACATACCTTGATAGACAATCTAACGTTAACTAAACTTGCTCAAGTTCCGCAACTACGTTTATCGTCATTACATCTGCAGTCATGTGATCAACTCACTAAATCAGGTATCGTAACGCTTGTGGAACATCAGAAATATCTGACAGAGCTTGATCTCAGTCTTTGCTCTCGGATGACTGATCATTCGTTGTTAGCGATCTGTGAGCATTTGGAAGGTCTGACAACTCTGAAAATGCGTCGCTGTCGTGCCATCAGTGATATAGGTGTTAGTGAATTGTATCGGTTGAAGAATTTACGCTGTTTAGATCTCTCCCAGTGTGAGGGAGTAACCAGTGAAGGCGTTGAAAGGGGACTGTGTGGACGAGTTTCCCGTCAATTTAAAAGATTGAACCTTGGTTCTTTATCTTTAGACGAACAAGTAGTTTTGAAACTTGCGAAAAGCCTTCCGGAATTAACACACTTTGATCTCGGTTCATGTGTAAATGCCGTTACAGATAATAGTCTTCAAGCAATTTGTGAACACCAAGTCAATCTTCGCTATTTAAAATTTACGATGTGTGATAGGATCACGGATTCTGGACTTACGGGCCGAGGAATGGCTAAGTCTTTCCGTACCGATAATGGTGTTGGTAATGGCGAAGAGAAATCGACAAACGGTGAGAAAGAAGACAACGAGATCGATATAATAATGAGGGAACGACTAGCACCTGGAATAGATGTGATTAGCCTAGAGGATGTCTATACGAGGTCTGACAACAACAGTCTTCATAAGATATCCCTTCGAACACGAGCAGAGCAAGAAATTGTGAAAGATGCCAAACGGAAGAAGGTTGTTTTGCAGATGTGTGAGGACCTCAGCGGCAGAGGCACTGGAATATCACTTGTAAGATTGAAAGGTAATCAAGAAGTTAGTGTATTATTTGAAATTGCTAAATGAATGGATAAGATGCATACTAAACTAAAAGTCTAATCAGCAAAAACACTTAGATTGCAAATCAAACCATGAAGGTTTCAGCAAAAGTGTTCTTGCCATCCTCCGCACGGAACTTTTTAGAAATTTAACATTGCTAGACGAACTACGTTACTGTTATTACTAACCTTGACTGTATACAATCACGTGTGTTGCATTTGCAGAAGTAGTGATTTTTAAGAAATTCTCTGTATACCTATGCAGGTCTCCTATATTCTGTGAATGGACATCTACCTATGTAAAAGTATAAATAGAAATTTTGTAATTTGAACGTCCATACAGGACACGGTTTATCCTTACTAAATTAAAGAATAAAATGCAAGTAATAGTTTGAACGGACAGAAGGTAATGTTGAGTCGTAAGCTTGTAAGGGCACAGATTCAAAATTTGTCGATCCGAAGATAATGTTTTCAACGCATAGTTTTTAAAATTGTCGATGAAGTGAAAATGGAACACGGATGAAACAAGTGAGTCCTCAAATCAGTTTTTTTATTAATTATTAATCGCCCGTTTTACAGGATATTGGTTTGTTCGCATGATATAGGAAATCTGCATTAAGTATACAGAGAAATTCTTAAAAGCAATTCTGGAAGTGCATAAGTTGTTATATATAGTAAAGTTTAACAACAGTTGTCTAACAACGCTAATTTTCTTATTAGTTCCATGCTAAGGAGAACAAGAGCTCTTTGCTGAAATGTTTACGGTGCGATTTGCAATGTGAGTGTTTGTGATGAGTACAGGTTTAGTTTAGTGTGTATTATTTGCCAGAAAATAATGAGGACATTGTCATACAATGCTAAAAAAGTAAAGAATAAGGAAAGTAAAAAGTAAAGAATAAGCACTTTCGGTAATGCTTTATCAGGTAGGTAGAAGGAGAAAGAGAAGAAAGAAATTTAAGAGAAAGTGCGAGGAAACAACAGATTTTCTTTAAACCATATCTCATATAGGTGTGAATTTAAAGTATAGAAAAGTGTATCAGCATAGTAAGCCGGAGACAGGTACGATTCCTTTCCGTGACTGGAAGAAATAGCCACGCTACTGATGCCCCCATTAAACCATTATTATTCATTAATTTTTGGGGGGTGCGGGGAGGAGTTCGATTCCCGATCAGTTTCACTTTTTTCCTTTTTGGGTATTATTTTGCACGTGGATATAATTTTAAAAAATAAACAAACTGTTTGTTTCTTTTTTTTATCTTTTGCTAACAAATAGTACGTCCCCTCAATTGTAATTTTAAGGAAAAATATTGGTAGTGGTAATTGTAAAGTTTTGATTAGAATTTAACGTTGAAAAGTCGAGTTATTCAGTTGGAAAGTTCAGTTATTTGCTATTAGAGGTAGTTAATACTATTGGTACACAGATGTTAGACCATGAAGTTTAACTGATAGTTTTATATATATATATATATATATATATATATATATATATTGTTTCAATAAGTTTACCTTTGTTTCAGGTCTTCGAGAGCTTGATTTGGACGGGTGTAACAGAATCACCGACGTTAGTGTGAAATATGCTTTCAGGTTTCTAGAACTGCAGCATTTAAATCTCAGTCACTGCCAGCAGGTAATCACATAACATTATATTATACGTATTATTAGTTGGTATATATTATACGTATGGTTATTGTAGAATATTTAACAAGGACATTAAAAGTACAAAATACTAGTGATGATGATGTGCATTGTAATAGAGCGACCCTTCCTCTTGTCCCCCACTAATTTAAAGTCCAAACTACACGAATGTGTGTCTAATTTCGAACAAAACACACACAATGAAATTATAAAAATAGGAGTATTTTTACGAAGTTTGAAATGAAGTTTTTATTTACAATCGGGAGCTCGGAATTTCAGCTCCGAATGGTATAGAAAATGGAATTCTTTAAAAAAAAAAAAAAAAAAAAAAAAAAAAAAAAAAAAAAAAAAAAAAAAAAGAATAAGTCCTCACTTTTGGCCAACTTCAAATCCTAAGGCGATCGTGTCAGAGCCTTAACAAATATACACGCCGTATTGTGTCTAAATTAGCAGCAATTTCTTCATAAACAGATGGAACACCCTGTTCCCTTCCTTTTGTGCCTCTCTAAGTAAGATTTAAATTATTCTAAAACTTTCATTTTGGAGGGGGACAAAGGCCATTCGCTACTTTACTGCAAGTGTCAACTGTTCTGCAAGGGTGCAACGCCGTTTAGGTTAACATTTAGTTGCTGCCTATAGTGAAGGAAATGTTTTCTTCCGAATGAAACCAAGCATAGACGATCATAGTGATGAAACCAAAGGAACCTGTGCGTTTGGCCCATTCCTGCCAGTATATTTGGCATAGTGGAATATAGTGCGTTATATAGTTCAGTTAGTTATATAGTTTTTGTTTTGTGTAATGTTATGTGTGATATTTTATGCTTTTTTATGTAAAAATTGGAAAGCCTTAGGTTTCCGTACTGCTAGTTAACCTGTTCAAATAAAACACCAACGCAACAGGAAAGTCGTAACTGCTCCAGGTTCATGATCTCGGAAATTTCGTCTTTCACAGAAATGAACCAGCCATTGTATGATAAATCAAGTGAAGTGGTATCCTTATGGGTCAGTGAATTTTACGGTTATATTCGGTTATTTTAAATTTCAGGCCTATCCTTACCTTACAGACCGTCTACCTTGTCACTGACTTTAGTTCCATCCATCCAGAGGGGATGATTCGGAAGCCTCAAAGTAAATCTCCTTTCATTCTTGCAGATTGTAACCACAAGTTGGGTATAGTATTGGAATCCCATAAACAAAGTACACTATATTTTGTAAATCAAAAACTTTTACGTAGTTTGTCCTGCAAAAAATGTTTTGCATGCATGTGTAAACTACGCAAATGAGTAGGTTTGATCCCCTTTCATTCTCTTATTCTTCATGAACTGCTTCCTATTAATAGGCCTATTTCGGAAGGTTAGAAGAAGGTTTATACCAAGTTTCATTAGAGTTCGATAAGTTTTAGGAGAGTTTCGTTAAACAAATACACAAATACCGATGGAATCGGATGGTAGAAGCTCACTACGCTTTTTTACTTCGGCACGTACTGGAGATCATATAATCAGCATCACGCGCCGGCCGCCTTTACTTCCAATTTTCCCTCACGTATCTACTAGACAGAAGTTGAGTGAAGCCCTGAGCCTCTTTAGAACACAAAATAAATCCTGTCCCCACCGGGAGTCGAACCTGATTCGTCCGGTTGGTCGGTAGATGCCTCATCGACTGTTCCACCGTGGCTCCAACTTAATGTGTTTTATTACTTTTACTGAGTACAAAGTGACAGCTTGAAGCATTTGCAGACATACACAATGCAAAGCGACAACTTCGAGTATTGGTTGCAAAATATACAATACGAAGTGACAGTTTCTATTTGCAGCAAAGGACACAATGCAAAGCGACAATTCGCGCTTATTTTTTACCCAAGAAGAGCCACTAGTGACACCAAAAGTAATTTCTAACATTTCCTACTAAAAGTAATAATGTAACAGCATATTTAACTCTTAGTCAAAATTAAAACTGAAAGGTTTAACGTGCGTGAAAAATATAAATTTACCAATATATTTCCCAGTTACCCACATGGAAATTATTAGTTCGCTAAAGAAAGAAAAATCAGACAAAAGATGGATTACATAATGAATTTTTAATTAATTGCAAGGACATCATAAGCCATACTTTATCTGAATTAATAAATCTTCCCTTTACTCTAGGCGAATTTCCAATGCAATGCAAAACTGCCAAAGTCATTCCAGTTTATAAAGGTGGAAATAAGTTAAATCCGAATAATTATAAGCCAATATCAGTGTTAAGTTGTATTTCCAAATTAATTGAGAAGTGTGTACATGATAGAATGGTAACTTATTTACAGTCTATAAATTATTTTTATAAATATCAGTATGGTTTTAGGAAAAAATCTAGTATCTTAAATGCTGTAACTGATATAGTAGTAGAAATTCAAGAATGTTTGGATAACAAACTTGCAGCAGGATTGTTTATTGATTTAAAGAAAGCATCTGATACACTCAAACATAACATATTCCTTCAAAAGCTAGAAAATAGAGAATTCAGAGGTATATCTCTTTCATGGTTTAAAAGTTACTTGTCTAATAGGTCACAATATGTCTTAGTAAATGGAAAAGAAAGTAATGAGGCTCAAATAAAGTATGGTGTTCCACAAGGTTCCATATTGGGACCGTTACTGTTCTTAATTTATGTAAATGAAGCTCATCTGCTTAATGTAAGAGGTAGAATAACTTTATTTGCTGATGATAGTGCTATATTCTATAAAGCTGATACTATAGAAGAACTGATAACATACATTAAAGAAGACTTATCTACATTATATCATTGGTTATGCATAAACTCGTTGTCATTAAATTTAGAAAAGTCTCATTATATAATCTTTCACAAACCGTTGTCAAAGATAATTTTGTCTAACAAAATTGGTATTAAGAATTTGGAGGTGAAAAGAGTCGATTACACTACATATTTAGGGATAATAATAGATCAACATCTAACTTGGGAATTACATATTCAAAATTTAGGAAAGAAAATAACTCCTATTGTAGGTATTATGTACCGGTTTAGAAAAATCCTAACAACGAACTTAAAAAGAATGGTATACAATGCATATATTATAACTGTATTGGGTTCGTGTCCTGCAGTTCCAGCTTAGGCATTCATGACAGTCCGGGATTCGATCCTCTATGTTTTGGACGTCTCCTTTAGGCTTTAATAGCAGGCCGGAGGTTTTACCAAAGCCGATCATATAACCACTGGACAGTACGGTTCAGAGTTCGGGTCAGAACATTCTGGGAAACTAACATAAAAGCTGATTCTAATCGTATTCTCAATGCCGATACAATTTAATAATGCGAAAATTGTTATGTTGTATAGGCATTAGTTTGTTATGCTGGAAAGAAAAGTAGATTAAGATCTCTTAATCTAGAAAATATAAATTTATACCATGATAATTATTTTGATAAAGGATATGCGAAATTTCACTTTTTCTTTTAATTAACAACACTGAAACTGCACAAACACATATTACATTACATTTTGGCACTTCGATTTAAATAATTGAATTTGATAATGCAATTTTACACTTTGCCCAGTTATTCTTATTACATTCGTGGAAGTCGCGAGCCAACATCGTACGTTTTTGTATTATTTCGCACTTTCACTTCTCACTTACTTTGATGCTGAGGAAAAATAATCTCTGGCGGTCTGGGGGATGTCCTTAAGGTTGGGGGGATGAATTCCCTTACTTTCCATTTTATCTTCTTTCAAATGGTCTTGAAGTTTCTCCATTGCGCAGTTAGCACCTTTAGATTTAACTTTTGAGAGTTGTCCGAAGGCTTTGGACTGCGTTGCTTTACATTTTCTTTTATTTAATATAATATGTTGCTCTCACGATATTTTACGTTACACTGCATTATCCAAACGTACGTAAACAGCATTTTATTTTACTTTTACTTTTGATTGTGCTTTTTGTAAATTCCCGTAATTTTTAGACACTGCGTGGTTACATGCTGTTATCGTACCAAAAACAATTGTCAGACTGACTTGGCTTTTCTCCCCGCCTCTCCCTGCTTTTACCCAGCGGAGAGGCTCACAATGTAACCTGCAGGAATTTTTGGAGACGAAGTTTGCTCCCTGTGCCGAAATTTAGTACCGTGTTTGGAGAAATGAGAGGGTCTACCAAGACTTCCGTCGCAGACGCGACGCACACACACATATGTATATTCGTCTGTTTGCTGAGAGAAAAATTCTTAAGTGTGCTTTTATACGAGGTTCACTTAAAAAGTTAAAATTTTCTTCATTAATATTCGATGAGCTGGACCATATGGTTACAATATACAAAGTCATTTGATATATTTGTGAAGATGCTAATAAATAAAAAATACAACCACTCATAATATTACAAAAGAAAGCCATTAGACCAATGTATGGTCGACCTATGGACTATCCAAGTAAGAGTTTATTTATGGAATCAAATATACTGCCATTCGATTTATTAATTAAAATCCAATCCTGTATGTATGTTCATAATGTACTTTCAAATAATATACATAGTAATCTACTTTTAATAAAGAGGAAAGAGGTACATAATTATAATACTAGAAAAAAGAATGATATTGATAATGTTAATACAACAAAGTATGGTATAAATAGCGTTAAGCATAACATTACACAAACTTACAATAGGCCTTTATAGCCTAAAGATATAAAGCATATAAAAGAAACACCTTTGTTTAAAAAAGAAATCAAAAAACACTTTTGGAATAAATTTGCTGAATAATCTAGTAGCTATAAAAATGATAAATGAAGACAGGGGATACGGACACATTACTACATAAAAAAAAATAGCAAAAAGAAATGCTTAGTCCCTTAAAGTGAGCATTTCTCGTTGGGACAACATTTTCCATCTTGTACTATCCACATGTTATACCTGTCGGTCATAGGGAACTTGGAGGACCAGTTCCCTTTTTAATTTAGAAATATTAAGTGTGGGAAATTTGGAACACCGATTTCCCTATTAATGACGTATATTAAGTGTGAGAAATTAGGATATTATCAAAGTAAATTTATAGTATGGTATTTCTGTTACTCTTTTTTTTTCTGTCTTTTCCTCATTTTTTTATAGGACTTCTGTTAGTAAAATTATATTTTGATTGTAATGGTATAATATATTGAGAACAAATGTAGATATTTTGTATAAATCTTCCAGCACTGGTCTATATTCTGTAGCATCTCTTTTGTATAATAAATAAATAAATAGTGAAAAAAATACTTTAACCAATAGGCGGAACGAGTCAGCAGTCGAACTATATTAATTTTATCATTCGGAAGTTCCTGTTAAGTTCGGCGACAAATCTTTTATGCAGTTTTAAAAACTATAGCTCAAGATAATGTTTCTTTTTCACACACGTGTTCAAGGCACAAACAGAAAAGAGACCATTACAAATGAGCCAGTTCAGATATTGACCTAAAATTTGGTAACATGTCTAAAACCATGTGAAAGCCACTCTCAACATTTTATCGACATTGAAAGATGATGATTGGTGGTTCTTCTGATCATGGACATGAATGACCCTATATTCAAACATTAGAGTATAATTTATATTTCCTAAATAGTGTTACGATGTCTCTTCTCAAGTCAAATGCAATTTCAACATAGTACGTATTATTCATTGCAGGTAACCGATCTAGGACTAGCGTATTTGGGAATAAACAACCCAAGTCTTGAAACCTTGATATTATCGCACTGTTTTAACATTACTGACACAGGAATTGAAAGTTTGGTGAAGTGCCTTTCAAGGCTAAGATATTTTGATGTGCAGGTAAGCATACAAAGGAATGAGTGTATTCTGAAAATGTGTATATGTGTAACAAATTTACGAACGTTGAACAAAAAGTTTTGAGCCTATGCAAATAAAATTAAGAGTAAGCAAAAGTAATTGCATTCATTGTTCGATATAATCTTCCTAAATATTAATGTACATACGTAACATTTCGCTGTTTTTTGTATGACATTTAACTGAAAATTATTATCTTAGTTCTTGAACTATTCTTCAGTAGCACACTTCAGCTTCCTTCACTGTAAAATTTGATATAATTTATTTCCCTGTCAAATCAGCACGATTTTCAAACAGATTGTACTTTACCTTTGCAAGGTATTTAATTAAATTTGGTACAGTTCGTGCTACCACTGGAAAAATCTTGATCTCTGATATTCCAGGTTAATATGTGAACCAGCTTCGAAATTATAGGCCCTAAAGTTGTCAAAAAATTGCGTGAAAGACATTTCTTCGATTGGCATCTGCGGCTGACCTAAAGGACCTAGGGCATTGGTTTAGGTGTTATTTTAAAGGTTATGAAAATAACTTTTTTTAAAAAATATATATGTATGTATATACGAGGGCGAGTCAAAAATTATGTACACTTTTGTCATAACTTTTCTTACATTGCGACTTTGTCTTCTGTCCTCGCATATTTCATTGTTATACTGTTGTGGTAATGCTGTAAAAGTGTGATCTTAATTCTTACATTTTTTTTCTTTCTGTTGCAGATATATCATGGCTGCTCCATTAGAAGTTTGCACCAAAGAGGAACAACGAGCAGTGATCCGATTCCTCTGGTCGGAGGGTGTCAAAGGGTCAGGCATTTATTGCAGACTATCATCGCAGTATGGGAGAAATGCACTATCACGTAAAACTGTGTTTTTGTGGTTCGAGAAGTTTAAAAGTGGTCGAACAAGTGTAACGCATGAAAAGGGAGCAGGACGGTCATCAACTTCCACTACAGATGACAACATTCAGCAAGCTCGAGAGATGGTTCTGGCGAATAGGCGAATCACTATCGATGAGGTAGCAACTACTTTGAACATCAGTCATGGTTCTGCCCATCCAATCATCCACAACGAGCTCGGTTTTCATAAAGTCTGTGCACGGTGGGTACCAAGAAAGCTTACTGCAGAACACAAGTTCACTCGTGTTAGGGTCTGTCAACGCTTACTCACTCGCTTCAACAACGAAGGTGATGCATTTTTAAGCAGAAGAGTCACCAGCGATGAAACATGGGTTCATCACTATGAGCCAGAATCAAAGCGCCAGATTATGTAGTGGAAACACCCTATATCTCCGACGAAGAAAAAATTCAAGACTGAGCCATCCGCAGGATAGGTTAACTGTTTTGGGACTCACAGGAGCTCAAGACGATCAACAGTGTATCCTGCTGTATTATATCAGTGTGTTTGATACCATTTTCTTCCAGTTGAGGTACCAACCACTCATTAAGCATCTCCAGGTAAGAATGTCCATTAACACTGTCTTCGAAGAAGTAAGGCCAAAATATGTGTGTTGCACTCATTCCAGCCCACACCATCACGTGTGGTGGGTTTCTCTCCATCTCTTTGTAAAACCGGGGGTTTTCTTTACACCACATTACAACGTTCCGAGAATGCATACTTCGGTAGATGGCACACTCATCTGTGAAGAGGACTGCCGCAGGATCGTTTGGAAGGGAACGACTTAAAGAGAGTTCTGCATGTCTCTTTCCGCTCATCCATGTCGGCGTTACTCAGTTCATTCACATGCATTGGATGGTAAACCTTCAATTTTGGATCTTCTTTCATGTGCCTCATTATGGTGGTCCGAGGAATACCAATCTCCGAAGACCTTTTATGTGTTGATTTTGAAGGCGACTGCTGCACTGGTACTTCCACTTCAGGCACGTTTCCCTCCGTTTTATCGGTCAACCGCTTTGGGGAAGGTCTTTCACACTGCCCGTAACAAATGCACGTTTTTCCCAGCCTAACATTGTTGCTTTTCTTGGTGGATTAATACGAAAGCGGTCTGTAAATTTTACTTTAGCACTTTCCATGGTGTCACCTGTGTAACGCCTTTCGTGAATCCAAACCGCAACAACTAATCCTTGTTCAATGCTGTATGGATTTTGATCACACATTGTTGATTACTCCCACTTCACTGCAAATAACTGTTACCAAGCAGAAAACAAATGAATATGGATAGCAATGTTGCCAGACAATGCCAAGCAATGTTACCAAACAAATGTAGGTAAAACCATCACAAAACACCAATTAAGGGTACGCCCACTTCCGGACCACGCTGTATAAAGGTCGATCTAAAATCTTGTGCTGATTTGAATTAGATGGCTCACGAATGTTAACTTGACTTATCATGATGGTATGAAGGTAAAGAAAGTATTGGAATTTAAAACCTATATTTTTTTATGTAGCTGGTTTTATCAACTACGATTTTTTTTTAATTTAAGTATTTATTTTTTATTTTTTTTCTGGTAATCTATTAAAACATTATTTTGAAAATGGATCAACACGGATTTCCTACGGTATATTGTTTTTCAGGACGAGAAATTTTGTGATTTGATGATATATCATTTTCCCGTTTCTTCTTACAAGACAATGTTGGCCCTGTAGAAACGATTCTGCATTAAATATTAGAACATTGTGCTGTATTGTATATAGGGTGATTCTTTTAAAACTCACGGATTTCATTTGCGTCTAGAATTTGTAACTGAAGTCCGATTTTCATGTGGTTTGTGGCAAATGATCATGAAAGGATGGGAGATTTATGGGACTATGTTTACTGGTTTAAATTCACCCGGGTTAATATCGATCACGTCTTAAGAAAAACAGCAATTTTCGCCAGTGTACCTTACAATTGGAACGAGGTGTGGTGGAGTGTGGAGATCTGAGTTTTTTTTCGTTAGGTCGCAACCTCGCCAAGGTCAAGAAGAAGCAGAAAACTGGGCCACTGTATTGGGAATTGTGCTGTACTGTTCTGTGCTACTGTGTGAGTATGGTCAGGTCACAGTAGGAATAGTGTATTCATTGGAACAATACGAGTTTGTCGTTAAACGTTTTGGAGAAGGGAATTTGTTGTTGCTATGCAAAGGGCATTGAGAAACACATTTACTTCACGTTCTGCCCCAGACAGGAACATAATGTGGTCGCTAGTAAATAAATGGGAAGAAACAGGATCGCTTCTGAGTTAGACAGGGATGCATCGGACCCCGTAGGCGGCTGTTGTGGAAGATGTCAGTTATCGACTCCTTAGGTCGCCCAAGAAATCTCTCCGTCGTTTGTGACAGGAAACCGGCTATAGGTATCCACATGTGATATATGGGTGTTACTAACACTTAATTTGTATTCTGAACTAACACTTAATTTGTATTCTGCAATTTTGCTTAAAAATCGAAAACCTCATTCCAATTGTAAGGTACACTAGCGAAAATTTGTTGTTTTTCATGAGGCGTGATCGATATTACCCCGGATGAATTTAAACCAGTACACATAGTCCCATAAATCTTCCATTCTTCCTTGATCATTTGCCATAAACCGCATGAAAATCGGACTTCAGTTAGAAATTCTAGACCCAAATGAAATCCGTGTTTTAAAAGAATCACCCTGTATATGGTACACAGGCAAGGGATTACTTTGTACTGTACATGCTGATTTGGACTATGTTTTTTATCAAAACTTTTTGATATGTCCGTGGTCAGTCGGCAATACAGTCTGTGCCAGAAGAAAATATATGTAGATTTTTTTCTTGTCAGCGATAGTACAATCAGGGCAGGGTATAAGAATAATGACTGTAAATTCTTTACTCATTCTGTTGATAATATTTGACAAGTCTATTTTTTTAGTACGAAAAATACAAATAATAAGCACCCCGGACAAAAAATTAGTCACCCCCCTTTGGTACTTATATTAATACCGTGTAGCGCCGCCCCTGCCTTGCTAATCGCCTAGATGCGGTCGGGAAGGGAGTCCACAAGGTTCTGCAAGGCCGTCACATCCAGTTGAAGCCACTCACGGAGGATAAGATCACGCAATTCCACCAAACGTCGGGGATGCTGATGTCGACGCTTCACCCGTTGTTCCAACTGGTCCCATAGATGCTCAATTGGGTTGAGGTCCGGCAACTTTGCGGACCATTCGATGTGTGGTAGGGTACCTGAGTGTTCTTTAAACCAGTCACATATGGGTCCAGCTCTGTGAACCCTGCTGTTGTCGTCTTGAGAAATGGTGGTGTCTATAGCAAAGTCATCGCGAAGAAAGTGACTGAAGGGCAATACCTGCTCGTCCAGGATGTTCAAATAAACGTGTTTGTTCATGTTCGTGGACACCTCAATGACTGGACCCACCCCATAGTACGAAAAACACCCCCAGAACATGACAGACCCATCCCCGGCCTGTACCTGACCTTCCACACACTGCGGGTGAAATGCTTCATGTGGCCGTCGGAGGACACGACACCGGGCATCATTCAAATACAGGCAAAACCGTGATTCGTCAGACAATATGACACGGCGCCAGTCTGCCACTGTCCATGATTGATGATTATTGGCCCACTGCAGACGAGCAACTTTATGTGCATGTGTGAGCAGTGGCCTTTTGCGAGGTACCCAACTCCATATGTTCATTGCATGCAGTTCCCGTCGCAATGTTTTCTCACTGAAGGGTTGAACTGGGCCTGCATTCACGGACTGCAGTCATTCCTAATGGGTTTGAAAGCGTTTTCGATTCACAAGCCTGGACACCTGTCTTCGTGCCCGATCTGTGAGGATTTTTTTCCGACCACAGTTCTGGCGTCGTGTTTCATGACCACGTGTGTTACACCACAGCTTATAGACATGTTGAACAGTCCGCCGCGGAACACCAACAAATCGGGCATCTTCCATCACTGTGTGGCCATGGGCACGGCCAAGGATTGTACCTTTTTGCCACTCCGTCACGTCCGCGCTCTTCCCCATCTTGCCGTACACACACCACTCCGATCGGTTCTGTGTCATTCCACAGTAATGCCCTCTGATCGCCTCGAGGCAGTGTATGCACATTTGGCCATGTGATTCGACCAATACGCCATCTGAACCTGTTTGCCGACGAGCCTTGCTCTCGCACGGGGGTGACAAATTTTTTGTCGGGGAGCTTACAATCTTTATTTAAAAAGAAGGAAAAGAAAAATTTGACCACCCACCTCTCTCAGATTCTTATTCATAGACTGAATTAACTTAAGCAAACGCGAGTCATCTTTACCCAAATTTGATGTTTATTTCAAGTCAGAATACTATTTCCCACGTACGGGTCGAAAATATGACCATTTAGAGAGGTCAGTAGCAAGATTTTATATATATATATATATATATATATATATATATATATATATATATATATATATATATATATATATATATATAAAAAACATTTATTTTATAAAAGTGTACAATTATGAGTTCATGGGAAAATTAAACCGAATACTGTAATTTAGTGAGAAGTACAAATCACCAGATTATTTTAATATACTTTTGAGTCCATATCTTTTTATCTTTCCCGATGTTAATTGTTTTTGCTCCTGTTTTTACCCTCCGTGAACAAGATCTTGAAGGGGGCTGAAAGCTAGGAAGTGCAAAGAATTTTCAGTAATCACAATTACAAATAAAATTCGATTTTTTTAATTTGCCCCACCTATCTTATATTTTTTACTCAGCAAACAGGGTCTATGCAAAAAGTAATGAGATCAAATCCTGGGAAAATGCATTGAAGATATCACTATAAATCAATAAAATTCATCAAAATAGGACCATGGGCGTCTGCACACTTCTGTCAACGAGTTTTTCACGCTTGGAAGGCGTTCTGGAAACTTCTCTGGAATATCCTTTAAGCAGCACGTCGAAGTCACTATGACCTCTGCTACAGTTCCATGGCGGTGTCCTGTGAGGGTTATCTTCACTCAGGGGAACAGGAAAAAGACCGCCGGGGAAGATCGGGACTGTAGAGGGAGGACTGGAAAAGCGGTGCGATGTTGTTCCGGGTCAGGTAGCCGTTGACCACGAAGCAAGTGTGGCTTGGTGCATTGTTATGATACAACTTCAGATTGGTGACAGTGTCTGATCTCACTCGGTTGATCTTTTCAATCTTTAAGCACTTCCACGTAGAAGGCACCCATGATGGTCTGTCCCTCAGGTAGTAATTCGTGGTGACCTCTTGGTGTCGAAGAAAACAATGAGCATGGCATTGGCCTTCGACTTGCTCATTCGAGTTTTTTTTTTTTTTTTTTTTTTTTTTTTTTTTTTTTTTTTTTTTTTTTTCACAGGGATGCTACTGTGTATCATCCGATATTTTGGCGTTTTGTCTCTGGGTCGTACTCAAACACCTGCGTTTCGTCGCCGATTATCACATTGTTTAAAAACTGCGTCTGTTTGAACGCGCTGCAAATCATCTTAGCAAACAAGCACAGCTGTGTCTTTTGTCGTCTGTTAGAACTTTCGAGACGAGCTTGGCACAGATTTTTCTCATTTGCAAATTCTCGGATAATAATGGTGTGCATAGTCATTTTATAAATTCCTACGTGGTCTGCGATCATTCGAACACTTAACCGCCATTGTGAGTTCAACATGTGTATAAACACACATTCAACACACGTTTACATTTCCCTCAGTTCTACTCATAGACGGACGTTCTGCGCTCGGTTTGTCTTTCACACTCTCGCGATCATCTTTGAAGCACTTGTGCCATCTCAAAACAGCAACTTTCGATAGATTTTCACTCCCGAACAATTGATGGATCATGGCTAACGTTTCCATAGCTGGTTTTCCAAGTCCCACACTGAATTTTATGGCGTAGCGCTGTTCAATTGAACGTTGCATTTGTAAGCTTCGACGGAATCTATATACAGGATTCCACTTAAACCACGATATGAACCCGACTGAAGCTCGTAGGTGACTGACGCAAGGTGCTGTTTGAAGCATACTTCCCCCTCCATCGAATCTACCTGGAGTGCTCCTCGACATACAATTGCATCAGAAATATATATCATTACTTTCTATACAGACCCTATAGTATTTTATTTTAACTTTTTCTGTAAACATCTTGATCAAAGACCCGAGAAGTTTTGTCATTTTCTTAGATATATAAATATTATGATCAGTTAATTCTTACAAGCCTAGATAATTGACTGTTACAAACAGAAACTTTAGGAAAGGAAACTGGTACTTACTTTGATGGCCATTACCACGTCTTTACTGTATTTATACTACTGACGATAAAATTAAGTACAATGGTTACAATTTATTTAAGTTTATCGAGCTATGTGCTTCTTTTATAGTACATATGTTTGTTAAATTGTTTATATTTTTAGTGAAAAAAATTGTATTATCATTTTTGATTTACCTTATCAATATTAAAATTGTCTTTACAGAACTGCAAGCAGTTGAGTGACCTAAGTCTTGAGGCAATAGGTGAAAATTGTCGTGATTTGAAGTACCTAGATATCAGTGACTGCCACCAGATGACTGTGGATGCTTCGGAGAAAATGGAGAAAAGACTGCCGTGGCTGAATACTCTTCACAGACGCGGCCTAACAAGAAAACATAACAATGTTCAGAGGTGTGGACCAGCACCACCTCCTATTCCTCCAGTATTAACATTTTCGTTGTCACGCTGAAGTTAAAAGGAAAAAAATAAAAGTACTGCCATATTTGCTCTTTCGAAATAGTAGGATGTTACTTGTTAATTAGCCGTAAGAGTTGAGGTACGGTATTTTATAGGTAGGATTTCCATCATGAGGGGAGGAGAGGGAATAAATGAAGAACTAGTTTGTTTGTGGGAGTTTTGGAAGATTAAAGAGATTTGGGAGAACGATGAGTACAGTAAGTTTACTAAGTTTGGGTACGTACTCAAAACTGAGTTAATGGCTGTGTATTACATGTATGGCTTACTACATGATATAAAAACCTTGTTGCTAGATATATTTATGGAAACGAAAAGTGGTGATTCATTTTTCTTTTCACAGATTTTTTTTCTCACTTTAAAAAGTGTAGAGCAAGGTTGCTTGGTGTGTGAGAAAGAGCGTTTGAAAGTTAGATGCATGACTAGGACTTTAGAGCATGACTGTACATATATTCGCAATTAAACAGACAACTTGACACTACAAAGATTGAAACAGAGAACATGAAATCTTTTATGTTGCTTGAATATGTCATTTATTCTATGGGTGCAGCTTATTTTATGAAGTAAATATTGACAAGGTTTTCAAAGTGTACAATGCCCAAAGAGTCCGTGTGAAAATGGAGAGTACAGTTTCGTCAGTGATAGGAATACCATTGTTTAATTGAAATTAGTAGCCTTTGCAGGATATATAAAAGATTTCTTTCTTTGAGTTGTGAAGCCTTTTGTGTTGTGCTTCGGGATTATTCGTCGTAATAAATTCAGTTTCATATCAGTAATGCTAATTCTGCTCTTTTAAAAGCTTATTATATCTGCATTATTTATGTTCGGAAGCCACGTTTACAGCGAAAATCACTGATTTTCAATCCTGTAGGTGGTGTTTGTAACATCGTGAGACCAAGTTTAGCATTACTTGTATAATCAAGCTGTTCAAGTTGGGTATATCTCAATTGGAATTAATATTAGAGGAGCTTATGAGTTACAACAAATGTCATCAAAGAAGGTCTTATATTATTATGGTAAACAGAATGAAACACAAGGGAAATATTAGTGTATGTATATATTTCATTGAAGAACTCTTCATATTGTCTGTTGGGTTGTTCCACGTTCGGATAGCTCGTGAAACAACAACCGACCATAATTCAGAAGAAAACTTAGGATATTGGATATCGACAAATTACAATATATTCGTATGCACACAAAACTATTTGTTAGGGGAGGAAACGCTAAATTAAGAAATACATTAAATCTTCTGTATTCAAATATGCTCATGTCTAACCAAGGGGAGTATTATGGTTAGCGAAAATATATAATTTTGTCTTCGTTTGAACAGGAGGTAGTATAATGTTTTGAAATTTTGTGTAAAGTTTGATAGGCTCAAGGAAAAGAATAGCCCCTAGTGGTCCAGATTTTCCTGCCGCCGTGTGCATATTGATAGTAAAATAAACGGAACTTCTTTGCTAGGTAGAAAATAAAATTCACATTCGGCAATTATCTGTTTTTGTAATTAAAATTGGACACTGTACTAATGGTGAAATATTTTCGTTGGAAATGTTGCAGAGAATATCTAAAATCTCTCAAAAAGTTATTTTGTGTGTTAATAGTTAGTCTTTTTTTCCCCTTTTAAATTACTTAACAAGGTAAACTCGTGGCTAAAATATTAATTTTTATGAATAATAATGATTTAGAAAATAGGAAATTTTATTTTATGAAGCGTATGGTAAATTAATGTGATTCTCGTAAAATAGTCATTGACTTTCATTGACCTCTGTACAGCGTTAATTATTAATATTCACCATGAGAAACGTTTAGTGATAAAACGTAATTTCATTCCGTGATGGAAGGTTATATTACTGATTACAATACTGACATAAATAATAAAACTAGTTTAAAAAATATATTCTTTATAATTAATTGATGAATTTCGATGGAAGTGGTGTGTATTCATCAGATAAAACGAGGATTATATTGCATAGGATCTTCCAGAAAGATATGCAGTTACTTTAAGAAAAAGAATTAGATTAATAAATTAATGTTATCAATACTTATGACGTAATTTTTGTGTAGACTCCCCAAAGAAATATTGCAAATAAGTGCCTTTATTAACTTAAGTATGTACTAGTCTGTATTATTTAGTTTTAGTTATTGTATAAGTTTTGAAGCGAGTTATTGTCGCAGTTGTTAATCATATTGCACTGACTATTTGTTGGTTCCGTTTTACGACTGTATGTTGTAATTAAGTATTTTTATGAACAGAAATCAAGTCAATATTATATTTCCAGCTAACTATTTGATAATGATTTTTTCCTTTCAGTTTTTAGTGTAGGTTTATTTTAACATTAATATGTAGAAATATTTAGTTAAACAAATAATTTTACGCATATTTGTATAATATTTACGCAGTAGGTAAAATATGAGTGAACAACTCAATTTTACAAATTATGGTAGAAATAGCTTAACTGGTTAATATCCGTAGCTTTCGTAAATTAACGAAGGAACTACTAGTTAATTAGATATACATTGTGACAGTTGAATTAGCTACAACTTTATTTTTTGAGTTGTAAGGAGGAACATTTGGAGCGTTTGTGTGAATGAAAAGCGTGCCGAATTAACCGGTATTCTGTTTTGTATTAATTTTCAAGATTTACTTAAAAGTAAGCGCAGTAATATAAATATAGTAATATTGTCTGAATGTTACGTTTGTTGTATTGTCCTACTAATATATGAAAACAATATCCATGTAACTAGGCTTATTTTTAGACGAGCATATATGGCAGGCTTTTACATGTATTATGTTAGATATGATAATTGTTTTATGTTTGGATAAGCTGGATATATTTGTTAGTTTGTTTATAGAATCAGTACGTGAAACGGATGGTTTCAGTGAGAACATTTTTAGTTTTTGCCTTGCTTTCTTACCATAATCACCTTTGATAGGTGGATGCTGTGATAGTGACATTTTTTAAATATGTTTTAGCCCATCTGATTAGTACATATAATTGTAATTGTCGATGAATTTCTTTTTTTGATGCTGAAATCTTTACCAGTGATAGTTCTGTCAGCCTTGATTAATTGTTTTTGGGATTGTGACAGTTTCATCTTGTTTGATATTTGTTGGATTGTGACAGTTTCATCTTGTTTGATATTTGTTGGATTGTGACAGTTTCATCTTGTTTGATATTTGTTGGATTGTGACGATTGCGTATTTTTTAGATATTTGTGTTGGATTGTAACGACCACTGTTAACAGTTTGTTGATGAGAAATTTGCGTTATCCGAATTTTAAATGCAGTTTTGTTAAGGTTAGTATTCTGACTACTTTTATGTTTAGTACTAGTCGTTTATAAGGCCTGAGGCAGGTTCTCATGCATATTTTTTCTTGTTTTTTGTAACCTAATTGTGTTAAAGTATTTAGTATTTGATGAATTGTTTGTAGAATGCGGTGTGCCTGCAAATATGCGTATGTGTATTTATGTGTATTGAATGCACTGGAGTACAATGTTTCTGTCAGTTTCATGTTATGTTAATGGCAAAGGAGTAATGAAAACAAGTTGGTTAGGCTATGATCTGCCATAAAGTTTGAGATCATCATAGCGTATTTTCGCATTCTAATATTAAACAAGTGACATTATATTGGAAGTGAGTCGTTGCAATTAGGTGAAAAATTGTCACTTACCGCCGTGACATTGGGAAGTAAGATTTATTATCTTCTACAATGACTTTTAATAGTTTATTTTGTATCGGCCTCTGTTATTTGAATTACTTGAACCCTCGAGTATGGCAAGTAAATGCTATAACGCTACTTTCAGTACCTTGATCCGCCGTATGATGAAGTTCGATTGAAGATCCCGTCCTTTATATATTTGGTTTTACATAAGAATGCAAAGTAAATCGTTAGCTCGAGTTACGAATTTTAAATTACTATATATAGAATTAGGCAATGCTTAATGTTCATTCATAATCATAAGTAACAACTATTTACATAAAAAAATATTTGTCTTCCGATTGTATATACTGTTAGATAAGGGTAGGCTTAGAGAAACTGCTACAAATAACATTTTCTTTCCGTTGGATATGACAATATGACTTTCTGTTCTAAACTATATGAAAATATTTCAGAGTTTGCAGAAAGTAAGTGCGTAGTTTTATTATTCGGAATTGACTTAGAATCGTGATACAATTGGAGAGGTACCTGAATTAAAGTCCTGATTTGAATTAACCACAACTAATAGCACTCAGAATCGATGCTGTGATCACGTAATATCACATGCTATTTGCCCAACCATAAATCTTGTACGATGTAGCGCAAGAGAGTTTAATGCTACTACTTCAAATAACACTACAAATAAATGCACTTTAAAAAAAAAAAAAAAAAAAAAAAACGTAGTTTTGCAAATCGTATTGCTTTAAGTTCAAAACTGGTTTTTAAAAGGTTGGTTGGTTGGTTTTAAATGATAGAGAGGACATTACACAATGAAGGAGGTCAGCTGAAGCTAAATTTGTTTCTTTAGCCTAAATCAAGTATACTAGAAGCAAAATAATAATAATAATAATAATAAAATGAATAAACAGCATTTACATGATGCTGAGTCTCTACATCGAGAATATTGTAATACACGTTTCCAGTCGAAGCAGCAGGTATAGTGATTATATGCCAGCGACCTGGTAACTAACGTTACAAATAAATTACTCAAATTTAGCTTATTAACTTGTTAAATACAAAATTACGTTATAGTGCACACAAAAATATGGACTGAAACCCATTTACTATATGCCTGGTAGAACTTAGTTCAGAAGCTATGGCTACCAACAAGTTAGTTTTCCTGGTGTTTTAAGAAGGCATATCTTGGAAACAATTACACATATGAATGGAGTTTCTTGCATTCTTTTAGAAAAACATTAAGAATGAAAGAAAAAATGCGTTATTTCTTTATTCTAGATACGTGCAGCTACTACTGTTTTTGCTTTAGCGGATCTCAGGAGTTTTATTTCGTGCTTTTATCGTTGGATCCACATTGATAGATGCATACTTTTAAAACTGACTTTTGGTTATTTATTGGATTTTTTTTAATAATTATGTTATTCTTTGATTGTCATTTAGCATCTAACCTATGTACTTAGAAGTTCAGGACCTAGTCAGTGTGATTTCCTGCGGATCAAAGTTCGTAATTGTAAAACATAACTTTAGAGCATCTGTTGCATGTAAAACATAACTCTCTTCCTCTTTTACTGTAAGGGTATTATGTAGGTGTCATTTCTTTTCTTTTCTTTTTTTTATTTAAAGAAAGAAAGAAAGAAAATGAGAGTACCACATAGATGAAGTGCCTGGATACCGTAGAATTTAAGAGTGAGAGATGTGTATATAATGTGATTATTTTGTTATAATCGAAAACCATTGTATTTGAATACTTCGGTTGTGTAATTTGTTATCCTAATTATTGGAATTTCTTTAATGATAATAACAACAATAATAATATAAAAATACTAAACTTATTTGTAATTATTTCATGTTAGCTCACTAGCAATAGTAAATTATGGTTTAGAAACACACACACAAAGCACTGTTCATACAAAGTACATAAGTCGGAGACAAAATACAAGATATGTAAGCCTAAGCTGTACTACTAGAAAGAAACATCAAAGTCGAGAAATTATAAAATATATGATTTTAATAAATTTTCTGCGGGAAATTCCGGGGATACAGTTCGGAACTGACACCTGTCCTGACAGTGGTCCCTCATCTCAAATTGCTTCTTTTGTTATTGTCTTTGCAAGGCTTTTTTTTTCTCTCTCTCTCTAAACAAGCAACATTCATAAAAATTCGAATGATCTAAGTTACCAGTCAGTGGTGATTTATTTGAAGTACACTTAATGTCAAATTTTAATGATGGTGGAGCTAATTTATAAGGATAAATTCAAACATTACGTGCGATTTGAATAAACTTCAGGTCAAAAATTATTCTGACAAACTGGTGCATGAAAAAATATCTTTGGGATTAGTCTTAATTCGTACATAACGTTTAAAAAAAAAAAAAGCGAAGTTAAAATTATTCTGCGAAGAAATAAACAATAATTTAAGGGAAGAGAAGTAACAATCAGTCGTACACTGAATTCACCGTAGTTAATTTACGCTCATGCACACTAAAAGATTTTCAAGATATTCACTTATTGTGTCTGGACTTGAACTTTTGGCTTTACATCTTATGGCGCATCAATCAAGTTATTTTAGTCAAAGTGATGTTGATATCTGTTTGCGCACAGCTTAAGTTTACCACAGAACAATAGTTCAACTTAATTGAAGTTCGCACTAATGTGCGGTATAGGCATAACCGTTATGAAAATTACAAAGCACGAATAATTCTGAAGCTTTGGTAATAATGTGCACAGCATTATGTTAATTAACTCACGCTTAGCAATACTTAATACGTAGTTCTTCACTGGAGCACGGATTTACAGAAAACCACCCCGATTAAACGCTTGAGTTCTCCTTTATAGGTTTTCGGTTGTGTCGGTTTTGATCTTAGTCTCATGCTTCGATGTTGTGGCTTGGCTTCACCTGAAGTTTCGCAGAGGAGGTATTTCTTAAGGAGATTACTTACTTGTGAATCATACATTGAACAATTGAGATACATTATTTATCACGTATTGATTTCTTAGAGTCAAAACATTGGGAACAAGCTAACGTCTTCTCTTCGTGAAAGAGAAGACCTAATGTGAGAAAGTTTGTGGAGAATTATATCCGTCAGTATTATTTTAAATATGTTGTTTGTCTGTCTTTATTAATCAGCCATATGCAAGATAAATTGATTACATATATATATCACCTGAAATAAAGAAGGAACGAGAAACGCTAACGATATGTGGTTTGCAGTAAACAGCAATATCGAATGGGGTTCGTCAAATAGAGGTATGGTGTGGTACGAAAAATATCGACAAATGGGGCATCAGGAACGAAGTGAATTTTTTATATGGAACGATAGACAATAACATGAAAGGGCAGACGCGAAGATATACAACGCCGTTTGTCTAATGCTTTTACTGCACATAGTAACGCCAGATATGAGTATGGGAATGGTTGTAAACAGAAAGACAAGTGACCCACTTGACCGCCAGTATTGCAGTGCGTATGAGCTGTAAGAAGCCATGGGAAAAGACGAAGAAACACGAACAATAGACAGTGTCTTTCAGTTTCTCCTTGGGGAAAACATCTAGGCGTCAAAGCTGGAGAACGAGCCATTTGACAGGTCCTCCCCGTCCTATCCATCGATTTGGCAACATATTCAAACATGTTCCTTCCTTGTCTCTAGCGGTATGTCTACTAATAATGTTGGCAGTTCATTTCCTAGGAAATGCATGTATCGGTCATCATTCAATGTCCCATGTATGAAAAAAGTCTCAAGGAAATATTCACCCACAATTCCATGCCAGACGTTAACACTCCATGGTTGCTGGCGTTCAACTCGGCGAAGCCATTGTGGATTTGTTACAGACTTGCATAATGAATTGATAGTGCATGTTCCTTAGGTTAACGTTTCTATGATTGGTAAAGGCTACCTCATCGGCGAATAGGGTATGTAATAAATCTGGAGTGTCGTGTAACACCTATGTGCAAAATGAAACATGCTTTACAAAATCATTCCCACGTAGTCCCTGATGGAAGGAAATATGGTTGGGTGAAACATGTGTGTATGCAGAATGCATAATATACTTCGCTGACTTACACCACCGTCCCTGGCAATATGACGGGAGCTACTGTGTGAATTCATAGCGACAACGGCTAGAACATTTGTTACACCCACCTCACCTGAATTGGCTTGTTCCGCACACGTTGTCGCTGTGTTACACTTCCAGTGTCCCTTAATTTCACAAAGAGCTTACCAAAAATACGTCGCGATAGCTGCCGTTTGTTCAGATCTCTCTCTGCGTATACATGGCAGGCTTCTGAGGCATTCTTCCTTTATTGTCCACAGATATGACAATAGCCAGGACATGTCGCCTTTTTCTGTGTTTGTAAACATCTTCACTCTTACCACTACGACTACCTGCTATAAACTAGTACGATCTCGTGGCTCCGCAGTCGAACTTGCTCCATGCCGAGAACTACTGTGTCGGACATCTCAGGCTGCATACATCTCGAAGCACTGATCAGGTGGGTCACTTGTGTTTCTGTTTACAACCACTGTTGCTATGTGCAGTAGAAGCATGAGACAAATGGCGGCGTATTTCTTCGCGTGTTCCCTTTCATGTTATTCATGTTTTTGTTTATCATTCCATTACAAAAAGAAAAAAAAAGAAAAACTTCCTGATGCCCCATTTGTCGATATTTTTCGTACCACACCATACCTCCGTTTGACAAGCCCAATTTGATATTGATTTGATATTGCTGTTTAACGCAAACCATATATCGCTAGCATTTCTCTTTTCTTCGGTATTTCAGGTGGTACTTGCAGAAGCCAAACCATATATATATATATATATATATATATATATATATATATATATATATATATATATATATATATATATATATATATATAATATAATATACTAGCTAAAATACTAGTTCTTCGCACGGGGAGGAAAAGGTTTATGCAGTGTATCATATTTGAAGGTGAAGAAATGAGTGAAGCAGGTAAACAAGGAAAAGTAACGCTTGTGGCGTTGCCCCTGTCAATATGAGTGTAGTAAATAACGATTAGCAATGGCTTCGAGATGGTTGTCCTGAATAGGAGTGAAATGCCGAAAAGCAACGCCTGTGGCGTTGCCGCTATCATTTCCTGAACCAGCTATCGCGTCTCTTGCCGAAACCTGGGCTCAAACGCCATCGAGACTGTCACCAGTCAATTTAGCTACCCCGAATGCTATGAATTTGAAAGTAATATCGATCATTTTGGACATGTCATTTTTCACGCCTTACCTCCTCAAGCCCCATGACGATAGAGGTTAAAGTTAAGACTTGAATGACATCGGGGAGGTTACTATTCATTTCAGCTACCCCGGAAACTATGGATTTAACACTATATAAGTAATTTTCGATTATTTTTACAACCCCCAAGGATGTCTTATCCCATAGTTTTTTTTTTTTTTTTTTTTTTTTTTTTTTTTTTTTTTTTTTTCAGATTGTAAGTCATATATATGCGAGGTGTTGAACAGAAGAAAAAACTGATTGAAGTAATGACTCAGAATATTTACATTATTGGTTCCTGTCGGTGTCATTGTTACCTTCAACGTAGTCCGCCTCTGGTTTAACACACTTCTTCATTCGCCGCTGCCATTGTTGTGACATTCCTCATTCATGTGTAAGTGTCTTTAGTACGTTTTTCGTTTTATAACCTCATTAACCGATGCAAAGTATGTTCCCTTTTCTAGCCAAAAATTGCTGTACGGATAATACCTTGTGGGTGGGGGTGCGTCGTCCTGATGCAAGGTCCATTCACTTTTCCACAACTCGAGCTTTTTTTTTCACTAACGTTTTCATGAAGTTTACGCAATACCTGAAAATAGTAATGTTGATTTCCAGTTTGTCCGTTAGGAACCCAATCAATTATTATAATCCCACGAATGTCAAGAACACTAGTAACATTTCCTTAAATTTGAACTCTGACTTTTTTTTTTTTTTTTTTTTTTTTTTTTGCCGGAGCACTTTCACTACATTGATTGTCGCTTTATTTCCGGGTCGTAGGTGAAAATCCAAATTCCGTCGACAGTTACAGCCAAATCTAACAAATTTGGGTCGTCGTTCATCTTTTCCAAGATGTCCATATACAGTTTCTTTCGGCACTGTTTTTGATCATGTGACAGCACTTTGGGAACTACCACCGCACAAATTTTTCTCTTTTGCAATTCTTCCGTTAAGATGCGGCTGACTCCCTGACCAAGTTCACAGCCTCAGCAATTGCTCTAATACTCAATCTATGGTCACTTCATAACACGAGAACATTTTCGGTGTCTCAGTCACACAAGAAAGCGGGCGATTTTATAGTTCATCTTAATTACAACTCTTCCTACCAGGGTTCCCACGTCCTGAAAAATCAGGGAATGTCATGGAAATGAAAACATGTCAGAGAAATCATGAATTTGGCGAAAAATGTTCTGGATAGTCAGGGAACGTAAATGTGCAAGTGTAACACTTTTTTTTTTTTTAATCTAACGTTTCCTCTCTATCACTTGTATTGTCTGTCAAACAAATAAATGCATGTTTTCTGTGGGATAATATCTTGCTCCTTGCTGCTATGAAAATAAAATACTACACATTACCCCATATCATTTCGCCAGTAGCTTTCTATTTGCTGATCAGTTAAAACAGTATTCCTGGGCATCGAGCCAAAAAATGTATTTGCTTTTTCGTGCATTGCACGAAAATCACAGATTGAACGCAATAAAAACGAAACAAGGGAAAAAATACAATGCGATGTAAAGTGCTTGGACTCTTTCGACAAATCATTCAATGTAGCGCTTTCCTTGCAAGCAGGTCTTGATGATGTAATCGGTAGCACTGTGGGCTCAAGTTCACGGGGTTCTCAGATCGATTCCTCCTGAAGATTTACTTCTTATTTTCTTTACAACAATAGATGTTTTTTAAAATTATCCAGTCATCCCAGAAAGGAAAGTTGTGTAGAAATACAACATTTAACTTTTGTATTCACATTATCGCGAAGAAATATCATTTCTTGTAGTTCAAACCGTAGACAATAAGTTAGTGAATAATGTTTTCGGTATTTTTATAAACAATGTCCAGTGTGTTGTTGTCGGTAGAGCTCTAAACTATAGACCTGAAAGTCGCAAGTTTCTGAGGAAAACAGTGTCCATTTATTTTTATTTTTATTATTATTACTAGAATGATGACAGAAGGAAAGAAAAAGATATAGTCGAAGCTATTGATAGGAACAGAAGAGAGATACTTTATGTCAAATTCTTTATGTTTACACATGAACGTAATAATATCTTATGATTGCATTTATGGATTGACAGATAGAATTATTATTTTATAAGAACAAGAAATGGAGTATAAATATTTGTTAACTGGTAGCAGTAATGAATTTTGTTTCGCCCTTCTAGATAGGTTGAGTTGATTTTGAGTTTAACGTCCCTTTTAGCACCAAGGCTATATGAGACGGGACCTACTGATTAACGTGGAATCTGAAACACATGAGCTCCTGCTTGGAATTGAACCCGGGTCTTTTTCTAGATAGGAAGGTGAAGTGACACCTTGAATAGAATAGTTCTTGTGACTAGAGTTGTAAGTTCGATCACTATTTGTAATTTGTGCTATTCCTTTAATGCTTTATCAACGTTGCATGTAGCGTTAAATTTAATAATAACTTGTTGGCGAAATCACGTGTAAAATTTGAAGACCGAGTTAGTTGTGTAAATTCGCACACAGATCGAGGTAACAAAGCCAGAGTAATGTGCGTATGTCTCTTGAACAAAGAAATCAGTTTCTCTGCTCTGGCCATCCTACCTCGTAGAGTATTCGATAGCAAGGTGGTCTGAAGAACTTGTAGTTCACGGATCGATTTCCGCGGAGAACCATTTTTAATTCTTGAGCACAAGTAGAAAAGGCAAAAAAAAAAAAAAAAAAAAAAAATCGCGACGCATGAAATTTAGAGCTACAAGGAAGACCGAACCAAAGGATGGGTCATTACGTAATTTGTTTAAAGAAACAATAAAATGGAGGAAAGTTGTTTTGTCTGTGTCTAGGAATGGAGTATAAATAAAAAGAAAAAACTACACTTCTGTCCAGAATTTCTGTCGCATGTCTTTCGAAATTATGAAATATAACTCTTTCTTATGATAGAAAATGTTAAATGTCTTCTTAGAAATATGCATAAAAGGGAAACCACATATTTCCAAATAAAAAAAAAATGTTATGTAAAAAATTAAGAAATAAAGAAGTTAATAAAAGAAATCTCCGAAATTCATCGCCAAATTCTAAGTTCCATTTTCGTAAGCGAAGCGTGGCAAACGCACGGCGAAATTGACACACACACAGAGAGAGAGAATTTTATGCTTTATTAGAAATACAACGTAAATCTTTCATAATGTTAATTACTATACATACAGGGTGCGGCAGCGTTCATAGTAGGCTATTAAAAACACCATCAGGCAGTAACTGTAATTTATTTATTACTTCTTATGTCAATTAATAGTTAAAGGTATGCCATTTACTAATGTGTAAGTCATTGTCCATTGCGTGGATTACTTTTTGAATAGGACTCCTGTCAAATGATGCCCCCTCTGCAAAACACATTCATCTAGGTGGCATTGGAGGCTTTCCATAACTCGACCTAACGTATTCCCTGGGGCATTGCCGACGGCAGTTTTGATGCGATCCTTCAACTCAGGAATGGTGGCACAACGTGTTCGGAAAACTTCTTGCTTCAGGTAGCCCCAAGGAAAATAGTCTGCACATGAAAGATCAGGTGAGCGAGGCGGCCAGGAAATGCCACCAAAACGGGAAATTACTCTACCTGGAAATGTCTGTCGCAAGAAATCCATGCAAATTCTGGCTGTATGCGAGGTTGCTCCGTCTTCTTGAAACCATAATTGTTCCACATCGACCATACCTAATTGGGGAAGAACGAAGTCTTGCAGTATCTTTAGGTAGCGTTCACTGGTGACAGTTACAGCCACACCGCTGTCATCCTCACAGAAGTAACGGCCAATAATCCCAAAGGCTCCACATCACACTGTGACACGAGAACTGTGCAAGGGCTTGATGTGCAGTTCATGCGGGTTTACATCACTCCAATAACGCATATTCTGTTTATTCACTGAACCACATAACTCAAAATGAGCTTCATATGACATCAGGATAGTGGGCAACATTTGTGGATTTTGGCGAAGGAGATCACGCATGGTTACGCAGAATGTTTCTCGTAAAACCCAATTGCGAGGCCTAATTTCCTCAACAATCTGCAGCTTATATGGGTGAAAATGGAGATCTTCGTGCAATATTCACCTGAATGAGCGATCAGACATATGCACAGTTTGCGAATGACGACGAACAGATCTTTTTGGGCTACGCAATATTGCAGCACGAACCTTTTCCACGGTTTCTGGTGTCCGCACAGTTCTTTCACTTCTTCCCGGTTTGCCATTGCAAACATCGAATTGCACGTACCCACCTCACAATGGTCCGTCCATCTGGAACTTTCCCATGAAGTCAGAAGTTGAAATATTGCCGAAATGGACGCTGGGTAGCAATAAGAGAGTCCTTATTCTTGAAATACTTTCAACAGCAATTGCACGATGCTGTGCACTC
Organism: Thermobia domestica; assembly: GCF_964235325.1. Classification (NCBI taxonomy): domain Eukaryota; kingdom Metazoa; phylum Arthropoda; class Insecta; order Zygentoma; family Lepismatidae; genus Thermobia; species Thermobia domestica. The sequence goes on along the minus strand of NC_137454.1, from coordinate 106,264,322 downwards.
CACCGCTCCATATCACTGTCACATTCGAAATGGCAGCTCATTAGTACACGAATGCGGCACGATCTGGCGTGCATTCATGTAGTACGTCATTGTACTACTCAAGTCAAATTACGCTATGAACGCTGCCGCACCGTGTATTACACAGCTCTAATAATAATAGATATTAACCATTTTATACGTAAACAAACAAAGAAAAAGGAACTAAGCCACAAAATATGTGAAGCGATCCGGCAGTTTGTGGTAATGATTTTCTAATATGCGTTTACTAAGAAAATTAACCTTAACATACCTTCGTAGAGTAGACGGTTATCTCACGCTCTCCGAATATTTTGTTTTTATCCACGCTTATCAGTTCGAATCCCATACCCTATGCTGCCCCTTTTTTTTTTAAATGAAAAGCTTGATTCTGTCAATTTCTTAAAACAGCAATGTTTTGTTCTAATAATGTTACTTAGCATTATCGTCTTCATTCTAGTTTATTTGAATATTTTCAAATAGTCCAGAATTACGTCCTTTAAATACAGTATTACAATTATGAAGAATTTTATAAAAAGAGGAAACTTCGTTCCTAAACATTATCCTAGCCGGAAGGGAAAACTTATAAATATTTGAAATAGTAATTAGCATATGACTAAACTTTAATGAAACATTACTAAAATAAAACATTTACTCCGAATAATCTCTGCAAATATATTTTTAGAAAACGGACAGAAATAGTGAACATAAACTCTTAGTTGTCAATTAAAAGTGTAGTAGCGATAGTTTTAACCCAAGTAGAATATTCACTCTGCTTCATGAAAATAATAAACATTTTACAAAAATAATGATCTTTTGGTTGTATCTTAAATCTTTTAGTAAATAAATAAAATACATATTAATGAATAATCTAATCACCGTGACTCGATAGCTGATTGCGATGGTCAAGATAATGAATATTACTACAAACTGTTACAAAGCTAGGGGTCGCAGTGTCCCAGTGAAAGCCGGTGGGTGTAGCTAAACATCCTGAGGCGTTAGACTAGTGTTGTCAACGGCTCGGCTTACGGCTCAGTCACCACCGAGTCGAACCGAGAAGTGAGCCGAGCCCACACTTCACCCTACCGAGCCGGCTCGAGTCCTCGGCTCAGTTGGACCAAACCGAGCCGAGCCAATGGCTCACCCCAGCGGAGCCGCCTCGAGCCGACGGCTCACCTGAGCCGAACCGAGCCGAGCGGGTTGACAGGATTATTAGACTGATGATCGTAAGGTTTTCGAGTCCCTCTGTAGTACGAAGGGGAGAATTTTTATTGTCCTCGATGTTTCTGAATTCATGTCTCGGTCGATTCTAGGAGTCCTGAAATATGATTGAAATAGAGAATAAGTCAGGAAGTTATAACAAATGTATAGCGGTCACCTCTGGTGCATAGAGTCCCTGGTTCGATACTAGCTCGCGCCAGGTGAACTTTGTGGTGGACACGGCGTGTGTAAGTGGGTTTTCTCGGGGTTCTCCTGTTTTTCTCCACTTTCTTTATTCCGCCATTTCATTTATCTCATAACCACCGCCTCCTTTACCCTAGTCGGCATTATTATGGGACGTAAAACTTAGATTGCTTTTTCTTTTGTTGTTAGAGGTAATGACTGAGAGTAAAGTACTGTAAATAATTGTGAATAGAATTTTGTATCCTCAGATAAAATATTAGCTTTCAACCCTTCCCGTTGGTCTAGCAAGTTGTACGTGCGCTTTGGTGTATGCGGTTCGGGTGACATCCAGAAGTCCTAAATGGCAAAAGTCCTAAAAATATAGGCACTAGACCTAAATTTTAGGACTTGTGCCGCGATATGATTTTTAGGACTTCTGGCGTTTAGGACTTCTGCCGTTTAGGACTTGTGCCGCGATATGATTTTTAGGACTTCAGACGTTTAGAACCTCTGCCTTTTAGGACTTGTGCCGTTTAGGTCTTGTGCCTTTTTCATTAACTTGCTTTAGTTCTGAAATTCGCCATCACCACTCGAAGTTGCGACGATGCAGCAACTAGTTGGCAATAATGTTACGAAAGTAGCTAATTCCAACAGTAACAGCTATATTTGTACTACTAAGATTATTATTATCACTATCTTTCTGCGCTTATACACGAATTACAAAATACAACCTATTTCATTCTAAGAATTAATTACATAATTAGTTAAGAAATTCGTTTCTTTCGAATGGAGATACGAGAATCCCAAGACAAATTCCTAAAACAAAAATAAATAAATAAAAAATAATAAAAATGTTTAAAAAGCATATTTTACCAGACTTCTGAAACCAAGCAAACATTCAGAATTGCAATATATACTGTGCGGAGCGTATTTTATTACGAGTAACACAAAAATCCACCAAAGTTTACTTAATTAGGACAAAAAGTCACTAGACATTTCACGAGTGAACATTAAATACCAACTGTATACATAAAGAACGCAGTAAATTTAAAATTGAACAAAGAACATTTATATGCAATACAGTGGGTGACATTCATAAGTCCTAAACGGCACAAGTCCTAAAAATATAGGCACTAGACCTAAATTTTAGGTCCTGTGCCATTTTTGCAGAAATTACTACATAGTCATTTAGGGGTGTAGCCTGCAAATTTTTCTAGGGGAGCAGGCTTTTTATATCTTAAAAGCAAATCAAAAGTTTATTTCCAGATTACGAAAGCTTCAATAAGACAATAAATTGATACATATTACACATGTACATAAATACATAATATTATTATATTTCCAGTTAATTCCTTTTTGAAACCTGGACCTTGACAGAGAGTAAATTTAAAACCACAGCTTGTGGGAAATGTACGAATACGTTAGTTATAACAAATCGGAAACTGTTCATGGAAGTCCATTTGTTTGATTGTGTTTATCTTCTGTACTCTTATATAAAAGAGTAAAGATGAGTGATTTTTTGGGCATACTACTACAAGTAGAGTTGTTAAATTTTAATTATAAAATATTATTTTCTTATGAAAGCAGGACATAAGAAAGAATTTTTGGAAATAAATATCGTAAAAAGGGTGGGGCAAGTTTTTTTTAAAGGGTAGTGTATCTCGCAAGTTTCTGAAGCTAGTAAAATGAACCTTGGCATATAAACTTTCCTGTTAAAAAAAAATCGGTGTTAAAAAAAACAACAGTGACATCGGAAGTGTCACTGTTCATCTCAGCCACCCAGAAAAGTATGGATTCGACATTGATATCGACCATTTTCGACCATTTTTATTTACCCACATCTTCTCCCCCCACAAGTTGCGGTGCTGAATTTGGATTTAAATGTCATCGGAAGTGTCACTGTTCATCTCAGGACCCCAAAAACCATGAATTCAACACTAGTATCGGTCATTTTGATCATATATATTGTAGTGGTATATGAATTAAAGATTTCATTTTTGTGACGAAAATAAAGATTTATTATAATTAAAATTTAAAAAATTAAAATACTGGAATAATGTTATATTATGTCACATTAAACACGTGCATTTGTTTGTTTACGTAAATGGTTGTATTTATGTTGTGTTGTCATTAAAATCATGGCAAAACGCTAAATCGTCAGATTGTTGGTTTGTTTTGTTTTGTAAAAATAAAATTAAAAATTGTAATGTCATCAATGTGCAATCTAGTTTGTTAACATTAACACAATTTAAATGTGGCACAACTTTTAGATCTGAAGCGATTGTTAGTCTGGGAATTTGGTCACGATGTAACATGGGTTGAAACAAATGTTTCAACAATAGCAAATAGTCTATATTTAAAAGTGGTGGATAGTGTTCCGAGAAATATGTCACCACCGGGCTACTCGGGAAATTGAATACTGGGTCTTTTCCTACCACATTTTTTGGATTTGCGGGCTCGACGGCTGTTTCCTGACTACTTATCTATTTCGTCTTTCAGGTGTTCTCACACTAAATAAATCGTTAACTTTTATTCGAATTCCTTTGCTTGCTTTGTGTGCCCTCGTTAACACTGTGTTTTCAGTCATCTAACAATATACTTTATCACTTAAAATAACTTAACTTAATAACTTAAGGGTGGCGAGCACCAAACTAGTGTAAATTACTCTTGTAGTAACCCTTACTTCTTTAGTCTGGACTATTTTAGTAAATTACTTCCGTAGTAATATACTCTTTTAGTAACTGTTGGAGAGCTCAATTTCTATTTACTTCTTAGTTGTAACTAAAGTAGTAACGCCTTTTTACTAAAGAAGTAAGCCATTTCTGCCCACTGCTGGCACGTACATTTCGTTTCCTATTGGGAGCTGAAGCTTATCCGAAGAAGTGCCCATGAAAAAAGGCAGAGAACAATCGGTTGTAGTGAAGAACAGCAAGTTGTTGGAAAAAGGAAACGAGCTTCATTCGTTAAAAATGCGTTTAATACAAGAGGAATATAGTACAAAACTGTTGTTAATTGAAAGACAAAGAAACATCGTGGAAGACCATAACCTTAAAATGGAAGTTATGAATAAGAACGAATTCATGAACGAAACGGAGCAGACTTTATGTTCCGATTCTTCAGGCAATGTGCTCCAGAAATTTATGTTTTTTATAAGTGAATGTGAATATATTTTATATGTATGAAACATATTCTGTTTGCTTGATATATTTTCGAATGGTTAATATGTTCTTGTTTTTCACATGACATAATATTTGTGTTTAAGCATCAGTACATTTAATTTTTCTAATTACCACATTCTAATATTTATTTGTATCATCAAAGTTATAAAAGTAGACATTTTATTTTTCTTAGAAATAACCAAAACATCTTTATTTTTGTATAACTCTGTGTACTGAAGAAAGAAATAAAATGAAAATCTTAATCCCTTAATTGCAAAATAAAGAAGACAGAAAGAAAAGAAAGAAAAAGAGGGAAACATAACTAAAATTATACATAAATAAAATGGGTAACATTTCACTGCAGTAGTGACGATCCAGTGCCTTATTTATGTATAATTAAGAAAGAAAAGTATTTATACTAATTTATTATTTTACTAGCAAATTAGGTATAATTTTTCTGACAGCTTGTCCTGCAGCATCTGCTTCTGGCTGAAATGTATATTGGTTCATGCCATTCACATCCACAACACCAGTGTTTCTTCTCGACATGTTTTTGTTTGGGGGGATTGCCCCTCGGAAGCTCTGAGAGTTTTCTCCGGGAGGAGACGAAAATAATATAATAATAAATAATATAATAAATAGAATAGTACAATGTAAAAATAATATGATCCCCTTCGAATACTAGTGTTCCCTCCGGAATATTTTTTCTGAAAGAAACACTGCACAGCATCAGGGTGAAACACACCTACTTCTGTTCCAAAGTTGTGCAGAAATGCAGTATCCTCAATAACATTCCCACACATGTTTTGTTTATATCTGATTGTTTTAGTGAGAATTTGTAAACGGTTCTTCCAAACACCGAATGTACGTTCTATTACACATCTTGTAACAACATGGGTTTTATTGTAGCGCCCTACGGCTCCTGTCTGAGGTCGAAACATAGTGGATATGCTCCCTCCAAACATTTTATGACTCCTATCTCCAACAAGCAACCCATTATATTGTTCATTTTCCAATTCTGGAGGAATTCTACTATTGTCTCAAATGCCTGCATCATGCGTGGAACTCAGCCAATGGCTTACCACGTTCAAAATCTTCATATTGGCATCAGAAATGATTTGTGTATTGATAAAAAAGAAATTCTTGCAATTTCTGTATAGTTCAGCTTGTGCTCCAAAAGGACAAAGTATGGATATAGGTACACAATCCATGACCCCTATATATATATATATATATATATATATATATATATATATATATATAGTGGCGTATCCAGGATATGATCAAGGGAGGGGCTAAACCATAGTTTGCCGTTTTATTCAGTGTAAATCAGGATTGAAGCCCATTTTATCCAGTGTAAACCTGAGCGTCAAAGGGGGCTATAGACCTTATAGCTTCCCCCTTGAATCCGCCACTATATATATATATATATATATATATATATATATATATATATATATATATATATATATATATTTGTTCTGTGGCGTGGACACACACACAGTGGCTTTAAGGCAATTGAACTGTCTATCACACTGTTAAAAGCTCTTCCAACAGTATTACGATGTATGTTAAAAAGAGATCCCCTGCTAAGATTTGATAAGTATAAGTGCGAAGGATTCGCAATCTACAAAGTAGTTGCAGCCTAGGAGACAAAGCACGGTTCCTGTCAGAATTATGCTGCAGTAACGACTCCAACATATCAAGCAGCCGCTCAAAAGATTCCTTAAGCAACCCAAAACGCTCTTTGAAATCATTGTCACTGTACATTGCAAATAAGTCTCTTCTCTCCACTAAAACTCTCATTCTTGGGATGTCTACTTCTTCCTCCATCTCCATATATTCTTCGTAGTCCAGGTAATCCATAGAATTCGATATTTAACACGTAGAAACCAAAGAACTCATCTTACTCTCTAACTTTACTCCTACTACTGCTTAGGAGTAAATTTTGGCCTTATTTACTCCTTAAGTTACTAATGTAGTAGCGTACTCTTTGATGGTGCTCTCCACCAGTTTTGGAGTAAATAAATTTACTCCTGTAGTAATTTACTCCTTTAGTTCAGTACTCTCGACTGGAAGTCGCCGATTTCCTTCTCTCTTAGTAACTTACTACTTTAGTTTCACTTACTCTCGTTTGGTGCTCGCCACCCTTAGTGTGGGAGGGTAGTGAGGGTTAACCTATTTACTTAGACAGTTCATCAGTCTTCGTAAGCCTGTCGGGATTCGAACCAAAAATTCGCATCATGCCAATGGTGAACGTAGGATTGAACTTGACATATTTTTACCATACTATTAATAACTTAAACTTATTCTAACCGCGCTGGGAATCGAACCAAAACATCTGCACCATAACGATGGTGAGTTATTGTACACACGCCGGGAATCGAACCGGAAGCATCTCCACCATAACATCCTCCTTTGACGTTGTGCCTATAAAGCGTGGGGATAATTGAAGAGTGACGTCCAGAAGTCGCTACCACTCATTATTCGGAATGAGTAGGTTAATGGATTTACGTGAGAGGAAATTATAATAAACTTTATGATTTGTTTTATTTATGTATTTGTTTGAATAAGAACATAATGTCTGAGTGTATGTTTGTGTGAGTGTAGCCTAACAATCAGATTACAACTTGTAAACGACTGGAAATTGAATTACGATCAACACCGACATAGCTGAGATAAACATACCTTTTTTATGCGATGACAGTCTGGACTGGTGATTTTGCAGCACTGGATCTCCTGGACACGGTTCTTGGCTGTTTGCGTTTTCCAGTGGAATACCAACTAGAGACCAACCATTTGTTGTTGACTGTGTTTGCACTTGAATGCGTATAGACTACTTTTGATACTTCAGCTCGGCGTTTGATCTGAGCTGATCTCCTCTGCTCTGCTTCTGATCTTAATTCTCTTTAACAAGAGCTTTTTGTTCACCAATTCCAGACGCTGGAATTAGCTTTGTTGTTCAAGTGTGTTTACCTCAGCTATTGTTGAAACATTTGTTTCAACCCGTGTTACATCGTGACCAAATTCCCAGACTAACAATCGCTTCAGATCTAAAAGTTGTGCCACATTTAAATTGTGTTAATGTTAACAAACTAGATTGCACATTGATGACATTACAATTTTTAATTTTATTTTTACAAAACAAAACAAACCAACAATCTGACTATTTAGCGTTTTGCCATGATTTTAATGACAACACAATATAAATACAACCATTTACGTAAACAAACAAATGCACGTGTTTAATGTGACATAATATAACATTATTCCAGTATTTTAATTTTTTAAATTTTAATTATAATAAATCTTTATTTTCGTCACAAAAATGAAATCTTTAATTCATATACCACTACAATATATATGATCAAAATGACCGATACTAGTGTTGAATTCATGGTTTTTGGGGTCCTGAGATGAACAGTGACACTTCCGATGACATTTAAATCCAAATTCAGCACCGCAACTTGTGGGGGGAGAAGATGTGGGTAAATAAAAATGGTCGATATCAATGTCGAATCCATACATTTCTGGGTGGCTGAGATGAACAGTGACACTTCCGATGGCGTTTAAATCCAAATTCAGCCCCCATTATTACTCCTAAAGGGAGAGGATGACATGTAATAGTAAGTGATAATGACTGATACTAGTGTCAAACTCATAGTTTTGGGGTCCCTAAGTTCACTGGTGGGTTTGATGCTCCTTATACCGAAAATGAAACTACCATATTTACGCGTGTATGCCGCGCCCCCGTGTAAGCTGCGCACCCCCAATTTCTGTAACGTTAAAATTGAAAAAAAAAAAAAACTCGTGTAAGCAGCGCACATCAATTTAACAACAGAACGTAAAACCACACAAATCACAGACTTTCGTGTATGGTACCGTATATCGGTACTCACCAACGTAACACGGGGTACTTGAATGTTAATAGTACCTGCTTCACAGAATAACAAATCCGACTGGGCTTCAAATACCACTAGTGCCATGAATTTACAAAAGGATGCCCGAGCGCCAAAAGTGGTCATAGTAAGAATTTCCAAGTACGCTGCAAACTAGTCAATTGTCATCAGCTGCAATAGCCATCCATTGATCCTTATTGGAAACTAGTGCATGGTGGAAGACTTGTCCAATAGATGGTAGTACATGTACGGTATTTTTGTGATCGGCCGACCATGTAGATGTAAGAGGAAAGATGAACTATAACTTGTCATTTTATATTAAAACTTTTCTACTCTTGTAAAATTACTCACAATATTCCAGTATTAGGTTAATAAAAACTCCCCGTGATTTTAAATGCTTGGTGGCTCAGTCAATTCTACATTTCCTCGTGTATGCCGCGCACCCTGTTTTTTGACTTCGTTTTTGTACAGAAAAGGTGCGCGGCATACACGAGGAAATGTAGAATTGACTGAGCCACCAAGCATTTAAAATCACGGGGAGTTTTTATTAACCTAATACTGGAATATTGTGAGTAATTTTACAAGAGTAGAAAAGTTTTAATATAAAATGACAAGTTACAGTTCATCTTTCCTCTTACATCTTGAACGGGTATTCTGCTAGTCTTTAAGAATAACGAACGGAAGTTTCAAACGTTAAATTTTTTAATATATTTGTAGCTGCTCAAATTTACGCACTTATGCGGTGTATGTGTGTATATGTAAAGAAAATGCTCTCTCTTTTTGAGTTCTTCCAAAAATATACAAATAATAAAGAGGTATTTTTATCAGAAAACTAAAAAGTAAAATTAAAAGATGTTGCTTTAACTAATTTTCTTGCTAGCGAAATACGTTGTATGTATAGATGTTGCAGACACGTTACAGCAAATAACATTAGCATCAGGCGAATAAATAGTTTTTAAATTACATTATCCGGGTTTTGCCAAGATTTCCGAACAAAAGATTTTTTTCTAATGGGTTCAAAATTTACAAAAATTTACACAGCACAAGGAAGATACGTGTCCATAAAATAGATACTTGATTTTAACATACTGTTATTAACTAAAATGATTCTAGCCATGTTATTTTAACACTTTCCTGCCATAAAACTGTAACTATAAGATTACTTAAAATAATTTAAATGCGTCTATATTATTTTATCTAACTTCGATTATATTTCAGTATTTTTTGTAGCCATAACTCCATTCTATCACGGTGCTAACTTTAAATGAATGGTGTAAATATATTTATTGCCATAAAATTTCCCTATTCTAATACAAGAAACATAACTACTCAATGATCTTAACTGTAAAGTAGTAAATATAAAATAATTTTCACTTTAAAAGCATAATGTGTGAAACATTCGAAAATTTCAATTTTCCCCAATCTTTTCGTTTTTTTCAGGTTCGGGAAAAACGGTAAAAAACTGTTTTTTACACAAAATTTCCGTTTTTTTCTAGACCTTTGTAACACTAGTCGCACATATTGTGAACATTCATAAGACACGAAGACACATGATTCATCACTGAAACTCCTATTCTCCAATCATCAGCAGTCCAATGTTCTTTGCCTCGTGCCCATTCGAGCCGCTTCTTTGCAATGATTGGAGTAATTTTTGCTTTCTTTCTTGGCCTGAGTGCTTTTATTCCCTAACACAAAGAACCCTTCGAATATTTTCAGGCGAAATGTCTACGTCACACTCACCCATTTTTATGCTTAAATCTCTGGAAGTTGCGTTTCTGTTTCCCAGAGCCAATCTTTTTTTAGTTTTTTGATACCTCTTAGCGATAGCTTTGGATCACACCCACACTTCCAAAGCCTATTTTGCTGACACATTTGCTTCTTGCTCATCGCAACGGAGATTTTACTCACACATTTTTGCCTGTGGGGAATTCGAACATAAAATAAAAGTGCTCCCTTTGCTCTTTCCCTTTTATGTGTTCAATTTTCAGTTTTTTTTTTTTTTTTTAACAGGAAAGTTTATATGCCAAGGTTCATTTTACTAGCTTCAGAAACTTGCGAGATACACTAGCCTTTTAAAAAAAACTTGCCCCACCCTTTTTACGATATTTATTTCCAAAAATTCTTTCTTATGTCCTGCTTTCATAAGAAAATAATATTTTATAATTAAAATTTAACAACTCTACTTGTAGTAGTATGCCCAAAAAATCACTCATTTTTACTCTTTTATATAAGAGTACAGAAGATAAATAGAATCAAACAAATGGACTTCCATGAACAGTTTCCGATTTGTTATAACTAACGTATTCGTACATTTCCCACAAGCTGTGGTTTTAAATTTACTCTCTGTCAAGGTCCAGGTTTCAAAAAGGAATTAACTGGAAATATAATAATATTATGTATTTATGTACATGTGTAATATGTATCAATTTATTGTCTTATTGAAGCTTTCGTAATCTGGAAATAAACTTTTGATTTGCTTTTAAGATATAAAAAGCCTGCTCCCCTAGAAAAATTTGCAGGCTACACCCCTAAATGACTATGTAGTAATTTCTGCAAAAATGGCACAGGACCTAAAATTTAGGTCTAGTGCCTATATTTTTAGGACTTGTGCCGTTTAGGACTTATGAATGTCACCCACTGTATTGCATATAAATGTTCTTTGTTCAATTTTAAATTTACTGCGTTCTTTATGTATACAGTTGATATTTAATGTTCACTCGTGAAATGTCTAGTGACTTTTTGTCCTAATTAAGTAAACTTTGGTGGATTTTTGTGTTACTCGTAATAAAATACGCTCCGCACAGTATATATTGCAATTCTGAATGTTTGCTTGGTTTCAGAAGTCTGGTAAAATATGCTTTTTAAACATTTTTATTATTTTTTATTTATTTATTTTTGTTTTAGGAATTTGTCTTGGGATTCTCGTATCTCCATTCAAAAGAAACGAATTTTTTAACTAATTATGTAATTAATTCTTAGAATGAAATAGGTTGTATTTTGTAATTCGTGTATAAGCGCAGAAAGATAGTGATAATAATAATCTTAGTAGTACAAATATAGCTGTTACTGTTGGAATTAGCTACTTTCGTAACATTATTGCCAACTAGTTGCTGCATCGTCGCAACTTCGAGTGGTGATGGCGAATTTCAGAACTAAAGCAAGTTAATGAAAAAGGCACAAGACCTAAACGGCACAAGTCCTGAAAGGCAGAGGTTCTAAACGTCTGAAGTCCTAAAAATCATATCGCGGCACAAGTCCTAAACGGCAGAAGTCCTAAACGCCAGAAGTCCTAAAAATCATATCGCGGCACAAGTCCTAAACGGCAGAAGTCCTAAAATTGATTGTTGTAAAGAAAGTAAGAAGTATGCCTTCAGGGGAAATCGATCTTAGGACCACATGAATTTGGGCCCACAGTGTTACCGATTACACCATCAAGACCTCTTGCAAGAAAAGCGCTACGTTGTGATTTGTCGAAAGGGTCCAAGCACTTTACATCGCATTGTAATTTTTTTCGCTTGTTTCGTTTTTATTTCATTCACTTTGTTTTTTTCGTACAATGGACGAAAAAGCAAATGGGCCATTCCACGCGAAAGTGAGCCTGAAGCAAAATTTTCGAAAACTGTCAAAACCAATGCATTTTTACATATATATGAAGTGAATAGAATGAAATTTACTTTTTTACAAAGAAAAACTTATTTATACTTAGAATTCGCGTAAAATTTTAAATCTAAATTGTGAATTTGTAACATGACAGCTGCGAGGAAAATTTTTATTCTTGTTATCGGCAACATTGTACGGAAATTTGTGCATGTTTGGCTGATGTAACTTCGAGCTATTCAAGATACTTAGATTTGCATGTTAACAAGGTTTGTGTTAGGCCAGCTGTTGAAGATATAACACAAGGTACATTTTTGTTGATGGAATTTTTCTCTAGTGGACAGAAAAAGAAAGCATAGATATGCAACCAAGGATCTTATAAAATATTAGATATATTTTATAAGATCCTTGCATGCAACTATCTCACATAGCCCAGTGGAAGAGGACGAAGAAGTCAAGGAAATTCGTATGAAAACCGTAAGCGATTGCGGTAAAATTTTCAAGACTGTTGAAGTGTCATACATGCATTTTAATCAAATAATACCGGTGATACCAGCAGTGCCATGGCGTTGGGAAGAAGGGGCGAGCGGGGTGACGGCCCCGGGCGTCAAAGGATGGGGGCGCAAAATTCAGGAGAAAAAAATAAAAGATATATAAAAAATGGAAGGAAAAAGTATTAAATAGTGCTCAAAATCAAGGAAAAGCAGGGTTTATTTTTGAAAATTTTCTTACGCATGGCGCCAACCATGGTGACGCTTTGCGGCTGGTCTGTCGACAATAAATATTTGGTAAATTTCTCTTAAGTGAAGTTTGGTAAAAAAAAAAAAAAAAAAAAATCATCATTTCTACATTTCCGTTTAAATAAAAACATTTTAAGCTAAGAATTCACAGAGTTTTGTAACATTCACTTGGTGTGTCGAAAGTAACTTCTCTTTTTTGTCCCCGCCCGAGACAGACGTATAGGAATTAATATTTTCTACTCTAAACAGAAAAAATACTGAAAACATCAGCTACATATACAATTAGCAGGATTTATGTTGTATTTTTAGAAATATACAACTTTAAAGCATCAAAAATATAGTGTAAATGTCCTGCCCGTGACGATGGCATGGCCCAAATACTTTTTTACGTTTTAGCGTCATTCTTCATTAACCATGCAAGTGTACAGCTTAAAACTTAGATTCGAAATTTTGAGCAAGAAAAGGAAAACCCAGCTTGTGCGATTATTGGCTATAACGACCGTAAATCTGCGGTTCTTTCGGAGTCATCACAACCGGTTTCGACTGTATTTATATTTCACGAAGAAACTGCTTTTGTAGTTACTGCGGTGATTTGGAGCTGAAGAAAACTATAGCGAACAAAGGCAGACTAGTAATACAGATGATTAGGTTGCTGAAAGAGCATCATGAACAAGAACAAATTTTTCTTCTGACCTAGCCACCATAATAAAGAGGCGTTCGAATTTTCTGATGTGCGAATAGTACCTCTGATCTCTAGCAGATTCAAGTTTGTGCCAAGAGGAATTCCTGAATATTGCTACAAATTTTCCGTAGTGCATAATATCTATAATTCTGGCTAAATCTGCTTTCACGAATAGCAAACGTTATTCTTTTTATTTAGCTACTACTGTAGTTGTAAAAGTAGGATGTCAATAATCCTTGACATTAGCATCGATAAATATTTCGTAGAAAATCTATCAACAAAGCCGGATCGGGTAGTAAAGGTTTAGCACGTAGTTCCGCTGTACTGGATAGATGGTGCTGGTATCGTCTTTCCTCGCTTCGGCCGACTCGCTGCCAGTATTCCCTTGGTGCTGGCAGCATGCGTGCGCTGCTGCGCGCCAATCCTTTGGGGGAGCCCCCGTGCCCTCCCTTGCGTCGCGCTCCGGACAATAGTCACTCAGCCGGCCGGCGGGTGAGACGGGAAGTGTCACAGCGCGGGCCACGCCAAGCAGCTGCCCAATCTTCCGAGACGCGATCGCGTACGTTGTATGGAATACACACCATCGTCACATTTCATTGCGGAATTGATTTCGACGATTTATTCTGTTGTTAACACGAAGCTTATCGACTATAGTAGTGGTTAATCTATGCGATGACAAGTGACATTTCTTACTATGTCCCCAAAACAGCAGAACAATGTACGTCATGCTGTAATATGTATGGTGTTTGTGTATAATGTTTGGATATACTTAAGACAGTTTCAATTTAACTTCTAATCATTATAAACTCCTTTGAGATGCATTCTTTACTATAAAGACGTAAAATCATAGAGTGATTTTTTAAAAAAAGAGATAAAATAAATAAACATATGACAGACAGTGTTGATAATACAGAAAGAAGTAAATAACTATTAAGAATTTCATAACAGCCTCACTTTCTGTATGTGAATCCAAGTGATAAACAGGATATTTTTCCCGCGGTTTTCCTTGAATTGGCGTTTTCTCTGTCATTGGCGTACACTCACACACACAAAACGATGTCAAGGCGGAAACAAGCTAAACCTCGCGCACTCAAACGTAAGTACACTGTTTTCATTCATTGTCAGTTATGACTTTGTTACATAACATTTTGTCATGACAGCTCTTGAATATAAATTAAAACTTAGTTCTTAATTGTCTTAGAAATCTAATCTATTGATATTTAAGTTTTAAATAGACGTCACTGGCAAAAGAGCGAAAAACAAATGGATAATGTGTAACGATGTAACATATATATGTCAGCATGACAAGATTGACACAAAACGCACGGTTTCTTGTTAACTGTCAACACGGCATAACAATCTAGCAGAAATATTATATAAATAAATAAATAAAGCATTTTACTATCAGTTTCCTTGTACGAGGCACGTGCTCACGCTCCAATGTGAGTGATCTGTCTTCTCATTTATTAACTTCGTCAATCTATTCGATAAATAGTATAACTTACATTTTCAAATTAGTATGTAGTTTCCACTTCGTTGCATATTAGTTCTTTACAATAAAGGCCTACCCAGAAAAAAAGAAAGAAATCGAAAGATGATTCTTTTTTTTAAATATGGGAAGGTCATGAACACAACAAAACATTTTATCTAGTGCAGCGTGTCTCATTTTTTTTTTTTTTAAATGGTTAGCACTTTTATTAGAATGTTCTATGGACAAGCCTACTTTTGTACAATTCGAAAACAATGCTTATTACTAATTTAAAAAAATATTTTTAACATATATCCTTATACCAGTATGCTCATATTTTTAAAAACAGTAGACCTATTAGAATTCCCCCATTTTTATATTGGATTTAATAGAATTCATAGATTTTTAATAATTGAAGACTATCAAGATAGTCTAACATATCTATATAATCTATTAGAATTTGCACAATCATTACGTTATCAAATTATATATTATTTGTGTATAGTATTGTATATCTATGAGATTCTCAACTATACTGTGTGATACACAATTAGGGATGCGCACACGAGACGAGACGAGACAGAATTTTCCTGACAAAATTCGAGTCGAGACACAACTCTTCCAATAGAGAAATATACATTTTTCGAGACGAGACATCACTTTTACAGCACATATTTCGATACGAGACAACCTCAAATCTTGTCTCGTGTGCATCCCTGTACACAATTCATAATCCCCCCCCCCTTGTTCTTTGACACTGAAGTTCAACCTAAGAAGCTCAAAAGGACAGATCTTGAGGCCCATTTGTGGCCCACGGACAACAGTTTACGAAACACTGATCTTGCAACATTGAGAATTTCGGGGGAAGGTTGTCTATATTCCACTCCCCTCATATATTAGCTACATTCTTACTTTTTAAAAAAAAAAAAAAAACTAAATAACAATATTGCAGTTAATTAAAAAGAGGAAAATAAACTGATGTAGTACACTGCCTGAGAAGAAATTGTAACGTGATAGATTCGAAGAAGAAATTATTTGGGGTCAGTACCCCAAAAACTACACATCAGATATGGATCTATGGATTAACGTGGAATCAGAACCGCATAATTTTTCACTGAGATGGGGAAGGAAAGTCAGGGAGGGGAAGAGCAATACTTCAATTAACTGATGGTAATGTGGTATGATTACAAAGCAGAGACCAATGGGTTAGTGGGAGACCGTCGAGCACGAAAAAAATCTTAATTTTGGCAATTGACCAGGTAGCTACAGCAGAATATTTATTATTATTATTATTATTATTATTATTATTATTATTATTATTATTATTATTATTATTATTATTATTATTATTATTATTATTATTATTATTTTGATAACTAGAAAATTTCATTTACATTTAGCTCTTAAGATTCACAAACATTCAAAGTTTTACACAGATATTTTATTACGCACATATTCTCATCATTTTTACTCGAGTAACAGTAATTCTAGTACAAAATAGATATGGTATTAGAACATACTCAGATTTCTTACTGAATAGAAATTATAATAATACTGTTTTATTTTGAGAATGAATTTCAATTATATTTATATTTAGTTTATACAAAAGGTAAATAAAAATTTCACAATTAGTATATAATTGCTAACTTATGATGAGATGATATACCGTTCGTCTTAACATTTTCGTAAAACGGGAAAATGTAATATTATTCATATTTATTTTCAGGGTAAAAGATTTGTTGATGCGATATTGTTGCTGTAAAGTGACAATGAAAATTTTCATAGAGATTAGCAATTAATGAAAAAGGTTTTCATTTTTTGTTAATTTTAAGGTTTTCTCTCGACCTAGTTTTATGGTATTATTATTATTATTATTATTATTATTAGTTAAGAAGGTTGTCAACCCAAGGCACGTATGTCACTAGTGGTACCCAAACTCTCCGGAGTATATGACGTCACATTCAAAACTTCATGTAAAAACAGGAGTAGAAAGTGCCACGTGATGTGCTTTTGGATTTGCCAACCCTATTCTAGACCTCCTCTTTTCCTATAATTCTTTATCTTGTGTTAAATTGAGTAATAAGTAATAAAGAAGTCTACGTTTATTGAACAAAATTATACTGGATACTAATAGTAATAGAATGTTGAAAAGCATCATTCTGACTGAAATTTTTCCTTAGTCCAACTGAGTAAATGTAATGGTATCTTGTAATAAACAGTTCCTCAGAAGTATTGAGTAAATGAAGAAGAGATGTTGTACTCTGAGTGGAATAATTAATACATAGATACTTTTTTCTCAAGTTTCTTTCGAATAGGGTCACTTGGTGGGTAGCCATTGGTCATTCACTACTTTTGACATGCTTTTCCTGATATTTCCTTACCAAGTTTACGAGTAATTTCCATTTGTTTTCTAATACCATACCGACATTCGTTAGTTTCTGTTTATGGCTTTGACACGTCACATCTAAACCTGGCAGACCATCTAAAGAGATCATTTCTACTCATTTCTGTCTAAATCAATCAAGGTGTTCTTGGGAAATAAAAATTTACCTAAATTAATCAAGGTGTTCTTGGGTAATAAAAGTTTACCTAAATCTATCAAGGTTTTCTTGGGAAATAAAAGTTTACTTAAATAGTCAAGGTGTTCTTGCGTAATAAAAGTTTAACTAAATCAATCAAGGTATTCTTGGGAAATAAAAGTTTACCTAAATTAGTCAAGGTGTTCTTGGGTAATAAAAGTTTACCTAAATCAATCAAGGTATTCTTGGGAAATAAAAGTTTACCTAAATTAATCAGGGTGTTCTTGGGTAATAAAGGTTTACCTAAATCAATCAAAGTATTCTTGGGAAA